>NC_072825.1:5217500-5912500 GCF_027744805.1 Dunckerocampus dactyliophorus
TGCAAACTACAGCCTCACAATCACATTCAGCCCGCCAAGTGTCTTACATAATTGTTAAAAATATTTAACGTATAAGATGTAGCCAGCAATATGACTTTCATTGCTATAGTTACAAATTTGACCCACCCACTGCACCATATAGGCATAAAATTAAATATCTACGTGCCAAAATTACACCCATATCTTGCCCAACGCTTTGGAAATCGCAGGAGGTCATTATTCAGTATAACAGTCTGACTCACGGTGTCATCTTACAAAGATTGCTAAACTCATCACACAGCAACTTAAAAGGATAGTTTGGATTTTTTCACATGAAGCTGAATGACATCCCCATCAGCAGTGTACTAAGTCAACAGTGACTTGGTCCCGCAAGTCCAGTTCTGGTCGGATTTCTGTTGCTGGGTCATTTTAGTAAAGACTTTGGCTTCTCAAAACAATATTTGTTCAAAAGAGTAATACATTTGCATCATAAAAATGCCTCCTCGAAAAAATCTGACTTCACAAATCGCTCGGCGTTATATTTGTCTCCTGTCGTATCCCTGCACACTGTCACAACTCCATGTGATGAAGATCCTCGCATCTTCTTGCAACGATATCAGCCTCCCTCTGGGTCTCTGGGCTCCTCTGGGTCCCTCTGGTGGACAGAGGCATTATTTTAAACTCGTATTGGTACTTTTATATTTCGTTGCTACCTTTTGAGTGTTAAGTTGCTGTGTGATGATTTTAGCATTGTTTGTAAGATGACACCGTGAGCCAGACTGTTATATTGAGTAAAGACCACCTGTGATTTTCAATGGGTTGACAAGCTCATCGTGAGTTTTCTCATAGCTCATGATTGGCTCCTGTCAAATAAAGAGCTGGTTTTCATGAACTTGTGCGCCACAATATGGCATTGTATGATGTGGACATGTGCAGCTTATGGTCTGGTGCGGCGTGTATGTATACAAATCTGTTTTTCTCTCTAAATTTGTGCAGCTTAAACACCGGTGTGTCTTATACACCTTAAACGACCATCATTAAGGACAGAGATGGCACTGTAACGTCTACCCAGATGTTGTAAGGATGACGAGGGGGTGGTCCATCAGCAATCTCGTGATTGCAAAAACAAAACAGGCCGAACCACGCCAAAACATCAGCGCACTCAACTGTCTCTCTCAACTGTCACTCTCTGCAAGGAGCCATTCTCCTTCCACACACACACACAGACTCAGCATGTCGCGTTCACGGCTGGTTGGAAATCACAAAACTCTGACAGCATGTTAAGGAGTTAATTTAGCTATAGTTTAGGTATGAGATCACCAAAAGATACACCAACACCCGACTTCGTCACATTCACAGTTCACAGGAACGGAACTCCAAACACTCAAAACGTCCAGGACCATCTGTATATCATGTTTACGCTTGCACAATTCAACATGTCAAAAAGTCGTCGGAAGGAGCATGGCTTTTTTAATCCTACCCCTTCTCCGTGTCTCCCCTCCTTTGTTTTTCGTGTACCAGGTTGCCATACATGCCCAAAATCATGAATGTGTAATAAGTAGGGGTGTCACAAGACCTCGTGTCACAAGATCTCACAAGATTAAAACGTTGAAAGATTTCTCTTTCAAAAAAAAACTGTCTTGTTGGCATTTGTCCTGGGACGTTAATAATTAATGAATTAATCACACAATAAATGAAAATGAAGTCGATAATTTTGCCAGCCTCTACTGTATACATGTACAGTATATTGCCATGAGCATGCTTGTCAGGCCGGAAGAGAGTTCACTCTGTGCATTGGTTTCAGCACCCTGGCACGTTTGTTCCATAGAACAATAACATGAACGGAGTGAGTCCTTTTGTCACTCATACAGTCTTTTGTCTCGGTGGGTGGAGTCGGGGCCGGTAGCATACCGACGGAGTGCAGAAGAGTGCAGCCTTCGAGGAGCAATGCGAGGTAACGTAGTAGAAATGAAATTAGTAGATTGCAATATATTTTTTATTATTTTTTACTTTTCTTAAAAGTAATGTTAAAGTCTTATCGTTTCTCGTTGTCGTACACCCAGTCTTGTGTATTGTCTCGTCTTTTGACACCCCTACTAATAAGTCAATCGGAAAAATTAAAAACACACCAAGGGTGCATTTGCACAAGAACAATGAACTTACGTTTAAGTTTTTGAAAAAGTTCAACATATGGATGTTTTTAATAAAGGTTTTTTTTATTGGTTTAACTATTGAAAATGTTTAATATTATCCACCTAGAGTATAAGTGTCATTCTGTTCATGTATGACAACACAAGCAGTCTAGTGGAAGCTCTGAAGTTGGGCTTTGTAGACAATATCATTACTGTATTGACCCGACTATATGAGCCCCCTGGATATAAGACTCCTCTTTATCAAGACCTGACAAATATATTTTTAATCATGTTTTCAGTATGAGTGAAATCCCTTTTCGGTCATCATATTTTATTCATTTTTCTTAGCTGCTTTACAGTTGTTTGACGACTGCATCATTGATCACCATTATCTTAAAATTAGCATCCTACACTAGCTGAGACACTTGCCATTTGCCCCAAAATGTGGTCTGTGACGCCAGGTCAGTGTTGTGTGTGAGTGATGGGAAGAAAAGCTCAGACCCTCTGGGATTTGACTGCAGAAATAGCAGGACCCCAAATAGTCGACGACATCTTTTTCAGAGTGTCATCCCATTTTCTAGGGAAAAAATACCGTCCTACATTCGGGCCAATGCAGTAACATAAAAATAATCCATTCCAGTGTCAAGACCTTTATTAACTGTACAGTGTCATTTTAACATTTGGAACTGCCATACAAGTGTAAATAAAGTTAGACTTTAACATTGAGACACTCCACTCTTTCTTTTAATAAGAAAGACATGCTGTGGACGCATGTCAAATGTATATTTTGGTGCAACGCCAGAGGCATGTGACCTTCAAGGTTCCATTGTACATTTACACTGTGTATGTCTTGGTGCGAGCTTCGCTAAAGTGTGCCACTGACTTCTTTGCGCCTTCACAAATGACCTCATCAAAGTGGAAATGCCATCTCTTTTAAGACCTTATTAGAAAAATGTCAAGTGCTTCTTGCCTGATGCTATCATCAAATCAATCTGCAAGAGGACTAAGTGTTGTTATTTATCTCCAAAAAGGCAGTGGGAGCCGATATGATGAATGTGATATGTGACTTGCTAGCTTTTATGCTGGTCTTGTCCTGCAGAGGACCCTATGCCAGTCAATGTACCTTTGACCACACTCTTTAAGAGGCATGTGACCAGACGTGGACCTACAAACTAGTGTGTGTGTGACTTTACTGTGTGCTGGCAAACATTACAGATACGTTGACAACCTTCGTTACGAGATGAAAAGCGAGTGTCAGAACATTACTGCTCTCTCATGCAACCTGACTGCAGAAACGCCCTCAGTGCCACATGTTCAATACCAAGCTGCAGTTTACGCCAACGGACGTTTTCACGGCCTCACCACTCGGCTTAATCCCATTGCACACAGTAAGAACTTGAAGATACCATACAACTGCATACAATACTGCCTCCATGCATCTCATTAACATGATTCACTTTTTCCTTGCAGCCATTTTTGGAAAACCCATCCTGTCTATGAACACAATGTCATCTTCCTTGTACATTCGTGTCACACTTCCGCTTGGACCGAATGGAACATCCGTCGAGGACATCATCAAGAGCAGTAAAAATGGGCCCATCACACCCTTAATTGAATATACGTTAAACATCACTTCCCCAAGATGGGCAGCACAGGTGAATATTGGACAGGGACTGATTGATATTTAGATTTTTTAGTTTTTAGTGAACCTGTATGTGTGTCTTGCCAGGTGCATTACAACAATTCTGGCAACTTTGTCGTTGACTTTCACGGCAAAACCAAGTACTGCGGCTACGTGGTCTACAAGCCTTCCCATGAGTGGGGTCGTCCGGAGAGTGAGATGGCCGACTTCTGCGAAACGCCAGCATGTGAGCACTGAAACATTTACTTTAAAGATTGAGATACAGTCGTCCCTTGTCTATCGCGGTTAATTGGTTCCAGACCCAACTGTGATAAGTGATTTGCCATGTAGTAGGATTCAATGCTAATAAATGGACGTTAGAGCATAGAAAACCTGTTTGACTTCCTAAATACGATTTTTACCATTACTGGAGCCCTGTAGACATGTAATAAGACCTCTATTGTCACCTTTAGACTCCTATTTTTCTTTGTTTACACCACACCACAGGCTATGGGATCATAGGGACATCGCAGGGACATAAGAGAGGGCCACCACTAGCATAGCAAGCTACCGAGCTAACTAGTTAGCCTCTCCAATGTACTTATTCTTAACTTAAGAAAGGGTTTCAAACGGAGTGGGAAAGAAAGAAAAAGTAAGAACTTACCACTTCCACACAGAATAGGAGGAGAACTTTTTTGCCATGTCATGGCTGACTCCATGCAGTGTGAAGGTAAGGTAATGTAATGTAATGTCATGTCTCATCAATGTTACATTACTGAAGCCTAGTGGGGAATTTACAGCATCACTATATCGACAAACAGAGGTGTCAGAAAGTCAGCTGATTACAAGCTTGTGAATGGTTAAAATGCACATGGAAATCGGTGAATGCATTTTTATGTGGACAATTTACATGTGAAAATACTGTAGCTATTTTTGCTCTCCAGAGGTAGGAAAATGTATGTTTTAAAAACATACTTTTAATTTTACTGGCAGCAGGTGGACATCCCACCCATGGAAGCAGCCACCCAACTTGCTGTGAAGAATGCGAGTGGTTAGGAATAAGGCCTGTGACTGAAGGGCCACAGATCCCCTCCTGGCATGTCTAGCTCACAGTTTAAATCAGTGAAGAAAAAGCGTGTAAATAAGTCTACATGGATTTTTGTTGGGTGTGAATGTAATTAAAACTAATAGGAGGACCAAGCACTACTCCACTGATAAAGTGAAAGTGCTTGTGACTCTCCATTCTTGTCCCATTGTTGACCCAGAAGATTAAATGAAACAGAACGATAATCTCCTCAACCTGAATTTAATACCACTAACTCCAAGACTAACAACAGCTGATGACTACAGCCTGTAGACTGTACACATGCCAATACAAAATGTACATTCTAAATCCCTAAAGGAGGTTGTTGTGCAGTGCTCTGCAAAGATAAATCCCCAGTATCGCACAACTAAGCACTTCTGGAGAGTTGCTGCTACATCCAGGAATGTGCGGCATGCTCTCAACAGTGGTGCTGCAGATGACTGCAACATTTGCGTAAGTGCTCAAGGCAATCCACCTGGATGCTAACACCCACTCTTCTCTCCCTCAGATGACCCTAGCGAGATTCTGCCGTGGTCCCTCATGGGCGTCGCTCTGCTGGCGGCCCTTGTCATGATGTCAGTTGGGGCTCTGTGCTTCTACGTGAAGGGTGGCAACGGAAGGAAGCTGCCACGCTCACTGGTGAGCATGTTCTTCACCCGCATCAAACAATGGAAATGCTGCACGACAGGAAAATCAAGCCCTGTGGCACAGGATTTGCACGTGTCCACTGTGCCACCGAAAAGTGACTAATAATAAAACCATATCTGGGCTTTGTTTTGATTAATTGAAACACCTTAGTGACTCATGGAGTTTTTATGTTATGACATGATTATCTTTGAGTGCTTGTCCTGCAGAAATGTCAGCATCATAACACAGTCAGGTAATTAAAAGTGCTTGGTTTTTGGAAGGATTAGCTCGCCTTTGTTAAGTCTCTGACTATTATTAACGCAGGACAACTACAGAGCCTGTCGAGTAAATGAAAGTAAAATTATAGATTCATGCCACGGTGACTTGAAAAGTGGGTCAAAAGTGAAATATTTGATCCACGCCAAAAATTTAACCAAAATGTCTTTGGTACAAATGCCACCCTTTGCACGTTCCGTGGAAATCAATTATGTCGTTTCTTCATAAAGCTGCTGACTAACTGATGGTGATGTACTGATGGTGATCAAAATATGACCTCTCATCTTGTAGATGAACAACTGTCAATTCTACTGACTAGCATATTACCTTGAAATACCATATTTGCTTCGATATAAGACAAAATTTTCTCTTAGAAAAAACTTTGAAAAAGACGGGTCGTCTTGCGACTTCTCCACACCAAGCGGGTCTGAGCTTTTCTTCTTGTCCCATACAGACACACACACACACACACACACACACACACATCTTCGATTGGTCTTATATTCAGGGTCATCCTATGTTGGACTCATTACGGTATTGGAAAGATTGACATTTTTTTCCTGCAAGTTCTTTTAAACAACTCATCTGTTTGATATTTAGATACGGTCACATTTTGTGTTCTTTCACAGGTACAGTATTTCATAAAAACTCTGGGCGTTATCTTTTCACAGCCATCACTGCATTTGGATCTAGACTGAGAAAGACTTTGTTGATCCACAAGGGTCACTGCTTTTTGCAGTAGCTCAAAAAGACTCTTAAAAAACACTAGAAATAGGAAAAATAGGTATATAGTACTTAGCAATACAATATAAAAAACATACAATAAAATAGAAAAAAATATAATATATACAAATATAAGTAAATACAAAGTATATTTACACTATATACGAAGAGAAGGGAAGACAGTACAGTGCAATGACGTGGTGGATCGCAGTGACATGAACAATACGGGTTCTTTAATCTTTTATCTTTTACAGACAGGTCAGGTATTGTAGAACTGGATGGCATGTGGAATGAATGAAGTCCTGTAGCAGTCACAGTGGAAGCTACACTTTTGGATGTTAAATGTTTAGAAACGTGTTAGCAGACCTTTCTGGAATATCTGTGTAAATGTCATATTGGTGTCCTCCAACTGAGCAAGGTAAATGGAGATACTTCATAAAGCATGTCTCACTGATTGTTTAGCAACAGTTTTAATTGTTGACACAAGAGAACACATTGTGAACGAGGTTGTCATGTTCCTAAACATCTATCTTCTGTCTTTCATACAGGAAATATATGCTCCCACTACGTTGCCAAAGGTAGAGCATCCTCCAGATATGAGTGTCACTATTTTAAAGGCGAAGGTCTGCACTCAAAGTGAACACGTATATTTGGATAAGTGCACTAGCATCAGGCCTAAGCCAAATGGTCCTTCCATTGGAACTGGAGCCTACTCCCCACAGGACAACACTTGCCAACCCTGGCTGGGCAGCACTGGCTTTTCGGCGGCGAGGCCAAATCATCAAGACGTAAGCTCCCAGTCTTCCGTCATCTACAGTTCAGTGGCCATAGCTGTTCCGACAGAAGAGAAGGAGCTACCGGGAGTCTTCCTGGGGGAAAGTGAAGGCCCATTGCGTTCCTCTGACTCACAAAGTGCACCCAATGCGGAGGTTTGGGACAGCAATCCAGTTGGGCAGCTGCTGTTGCATACAGTGCAGGACATCAATGGACAACTTCAGTTGCCTTCGCTCATGCTCCAGTTAGAGAGCAATACAGTTGCACACCCTGACCCTGAAGGAAAACCCCTTTTGTCTGATCTCCTAGTCTCCACAGAGGACGGATCATCTTTTACATTTTTGCAGCGCTCCGAATCATCAGACTCTGGGTGTGAAGACGGTACTTTAAACACACCGACCCTGCAGGACTGGGACCGTGCCCACTTTTCCACAAATCCGACACCTCCACTTGGTTTCTTCCTGGACAAGAACATAACATCCAGTGGTGTAAATCCTCAATCAGGGTACAAACAAAACTGGATGCCTTCATTCCCTTTTGGAAGTCCATGTAATGATGATCTATACGACACAATGAGCAACCCTTCTGGGACTTTTGTTGCTCACCCTAAAGAAATGGTGGACGGCGCTCTAGACAAGGATAAAGGATCAGAAGAGGGAATATATCTTGGAGGTTGGGGGTTAAAAATACAAGAGTAATCTGATCTAACTTGTGCCCCTTTTTAAAAAGGACAGACAACTAGGGATGCTGCTTAGGTGACAACTCACCTCTCTAAAACATATTTTTGGTTTTTGTATATATTATTTGTACATTTTAAGTAAACGGTGACACAAATTAACATTTACAAGCCGAGAACCTCAAATTATGACATGTCCAACTTTAATGGGATTTTATGGTATTCAGATAAGCGACGCTGTAGTGGCAGTTGTTGTACCTCAACCCTTCTGAATAAAAAGCTACTAAATCTGATTATGTAGATAAATAGGTGAAAAATGTCTGTCTTTTCACGTTTGTCTGATTTGTTTTACGGCTCACATATTTCAGTGTTATCAGTGATATAAAAAGAGTGCTTTGACATTTAAAAAAATGTGTTTTCTGTTTTCCTTCACAGAGTTCATGACCTTGTTTGCTCTCTGTATTGTTTGCCGTTCCTTCCGTCAGAGGTAAATAAAGTGTGTAAAAACATACGGCATTGAAGGTGGGGTAATGGTTGGCTTTTTCCAAAGGCTGAACACTATCTTTTGTACACAGCAGTAAAGCAATAATGTCAGATGTACTGAAAAACAAGTATGTGACTGACATATGGGCATACAGCACAGGATATGAGATGTTTACATTAGGCTTATAATATTTTCCAGCAATTTTAAATAAGCCTCAGAGGCCCACAATAGTGTATTGGCAGTGTATTGTGCAAAATCTAGCCTTGATGCTGGAATTAAGATAATTTAGAAGTGCTTTTCGTAAGCCCTAGTAATATATATTATATATAATATATTACAAAATACAAGACCCATCTCAATAGACAAGGTCAAATCTCTGCATGCAAATTCTAACTATTTACAATCAAACAACACAACATCCGCAAAACATTAAATAAAAAGTGCAAAACAAAAAGAAAAAGCAGCATCCAGGAAACAGTTGTGTCTTTACTGAAGATTGGCATTCAAAGGCTCCTCCTCCGTGTGCTGTGTATGTTAACCGACCCTACGGCGTCACTCTTAACAGAAAAAAAGACGAGGAAAAAACTACCGTAATCGGCCCTAAATTGGCTCCCAACGACGCGAGCTGGCCTCGGTCGTTCATTTTAAAGAGCCGGCTCTTAGAGCCGATTCGTTCGCGACCGACACATCACTCCTGGGAACACACTGTGTGTCTGTCATCTGTGATGCTAACGGTCTGTTAGCCATATTAGCAAGGCTGGACACTAGGAACACCGTTGACATCGGACTTATTGGCTCATAATGGCAAGTAAAAATCATCCCAAAGTGTGGAAGTATTTTGAAATGGTTTAAAGTGACTTCTGAAAGTGAAGTACAACTTGTGTCAGCAGCTTCTTTCATATCAGGTGAAAACCACCAACGTCACTGGATCATCATTGAACATCATTATATACCATTACCATTATATACCAACAGGTAAGGCTGTTACACCGCCTTTATTTTATATCCACATAGTGTATTTTAAGGCAAGAAATATGAGAGTTATGGCAAGTAGTTTTTCAAGCCATGTTGTCCCTTTTCTGTGTGCACTTTTCTGATGTGTGCCGGTGGTGTGACCGTGTTCCGGTTTAGTTAGTCCTGCTTTCAGTGTTCCTAAATAAATTAAGGTACTGTTGTTGCACACCTACCATGTTTATGTCTTTATCTCAGTGTTTTAGTTTGTTCCTTTGAGGTAGAAAAAGTCGCAAATGATATCTGTTTATTTGTCGGGATCGCTATTAGATCTGCTCTTAAAAAAACATTGGGATATTAGTCGACTATGGACAAAATCTAAGGAATTAGAATCGACCATAAGAATCCTGCATTGAAGACAGCCCTAATTCTTTATTTTATGATGTGTAGTGAAGCCTGCTTTGTTTGTTTTGTTATGACAAAGCTGTGCTCCGTGAAGTTGTGGGCATACTGTATACAGTACACGGGGCGGTCTCATCTTGCTAGAGGCGGTATCATGTCCACCCTTCATAACGTCTTAAATTATGTGCCCATAAACAGGCTCTAGGCACACCTATTACTGTTAGGATATCACTAAAAAGACACATTTGCATCATCAAGTACCTTTAATGCAAAGGGGTTCTTAAGTTCTACATTTCTGTTGGACAATGCACATAGTTATGTCTCTGGTGGAAGATTGGTGTTCCGTGATGTTTCTGTCAGTGAAGGTCTTTAACAATCAAGAACAAGTCCAGTTGCCTTCAATTCTTCAAAATTTTGCCAGAATACTTACTGGGATCAAAGATTCATGTTGAAGTGAGAAAAAGTCTTTAAATGAGCCGTTCGGGTATGACAGTATGCTCTGTGCTCTACAGAAGAGTTCAAGATCAGTGAAAACCAAGAAAGAATCACAACTGAAAGACTTAAGATGGCCCAGAAATAGGTTTAAAAATACAGATACGCTGAGCTACTTTGATAGCAGCTAACTTCCTGTCTCATAGGTTTTATTGTTCCACTGAAATGAACTTTAAACACTTCACTTCCAAGTGCATCCTGGCAACATAGACATTTATAATTTTTCATTTGCTCTCAAATGGTAAATACAAAAGAAGTCTACCTATAGCCTGCCTTTAATTTCCCATGAGCACAGGTCTAATTAGTGCTGGTCAGTTGAAGCGTGTAGGTTTAATACAGTATGAGGAGGTATAACATAAATGAGATGGGTCTGGGAATATAAAGACGATGAACTGTGATATTTGCGTTCTGGTCTATAAAACTGGGATGTTTTCTTTTTTTGTCTGTGATCTAGAATAGAAATTATTAATGGTGAGTAACTGAGTGTGCATCCCTTTGCCAGTCATAAGTGAAGATGCAGAGTTTAATACAGAATATAAATACACTGAGCTGTAATATATAGGGAATATTTCCAGATTTGCTTTTATAGACTTTGGTTTGGTGAATTCCACTGTCAATTCTCATTAAACTGTCAAACTTGGCCCCAGATCAAACCAAATCATTTAATAATTGGAAGCCTGCATGCAGTTGGTGGTGATCACTTTGTAGAATCCCTCAGTTGGCTTCCTGGCTTGCACTTATTGAGAATCAAGCAGAACCAGTCGGAATGAAAAATGGTCGAAGTTCGCGCCACATCGTGAGAATTCCATTCGAAAACTCAGATTACGTTTCGAACCCGTCAAAAGTCATTCTAAAGTCATTCTTGCACATTTCACTCGAATGTAGTGCCATTCGATTGCTGCCCGAACTCTGGCCAGAAGGTGCAGCATCATCAGGAATAGGAGCTGGCACTTCAGGGGCTTCTTGGTTTGCAACACCTCTGCCCTGTCTACGCTGGCGGCTGGTGGTGGAGTTCCTCACCTTGGCTCCTTTCTTCCTTGGCAGCACGACGTGATGTGAATAAGGCGATGCTTCAATGGTGAGTGATGTTTCAGCGGCAACTGACTGGATTTTTATGTCATCATGCTGTGTTCCAATATCCGGACTCATTCGAGAGTCAATTGGGACATTTCGACTGCATTCAAGGCGCATTTGAGCGGCAATTGAAAGATTGTGACGGCATTCAAATTGCATTCCAGCTTAATTCTTTTTAATATCGAAAGATATTCCAGCAGCAATTGAGATGCATTACAGCTGCATATTCCGGCTAATTCGAGGCACATTTGGAGACATTCTAGCAGGATGTGAAGTGGCTGCCCGTTTCGGTTTCTCACTCAAATGCGATCAGAATGTGTGAAATGCTGTTGGAATACCATAAGAATATTTAGAATGCAGTCAGGGCGCATGAGCGTAACGTTCGGGCCGCCCACAAGAATGGGCCCGATTATTTGGAATGCACTCAGAATTTTTAGAAAGCACTTTGAATATATCACTTAAAATAAACCAGGAATTTTCATTCCCATGGCATTCCGGCTCATTCTTCCTCTAGTGTGAGAAGGGTTTTAAGCTGTTGATCAGGTAAAGGCCACATTAAATCGGGGCTATTCAACTAAATTAATCTGGTTGCCACATTTTCAGAAAGCAAAGGACTGGGTGGCCAGACTGTTCCCTTCACGATTATTCTTATTTTGTATCTGACCGCGAGTTGCCAGTTGAATAGCACAGCTTTAAACCAGGGATGGGCAAACTTTTTGACTCGCGGGCCACATTGGGTTAAAAAATTTGGTGTAGGGGCCGCCTATATATAGGTGGCATCAAGCAGAACGACATACTTGCTCACGGTGCAACGAAACGAAAACACAACACATCCACAGCAAGTTAATGCATCACAAAAATAAACGACTAAGCACTGAACATAACACGTAACTTAAAACTGTTATTTCCAAATGCCCGCAAGGCATGCTGGGTAGTTGAGCTGCAACAACAATATGAGCTATGAACAATAAAACCTGGGATATCAAGAGTATGTTAACACCTCATTGTTTATTTCTCTGACGAAATCCTCAGCATATTTTGCAATCTCGCGAAAATGCGACAAATGTGGCAAAATGTTGGAAGAAAGAGCACCACAAACTACCCAGCATGTCTTGCGGCAGGAATATATGGGTGGGTTTTTTTGGCAAGGGTATTGCACGTAGATACAGTATTTGTGTGCCCACTTGGTGCAGTAGGTAAGTTATTTTGTGCGTCATGTGTTGTTTGGATTGCATCTGACTACTTTGGCGACTCAAGCGTGCCACAATAGCACTGCAAGCCCTTCTGCCAGCTACAGTTTTGATGTTAAATGTTTAAAAAAAGGAATTTGGAAATGGTGGGCCGGATGAAGACGCTTACCGGCCCGATGTGGCCCACGGGCCGCAGTTTACCCACCCCTGGCTCTAAACCTTCTAATGCTGTTCAGTGTCTTCACTACAATGTGATCAAACAAAATTGTAACATGAGAGACTGCTCCCCTCACTGCGACCTGCAGTGATATTCCTGCATCTGCGTGGTGTAGATTAAATGCAAAAGCATCCGATGGGGGAATAAATGTTTGCCACACAGCTAAACGGGCCAACTCTGCCTTTTATTCATAATTCATCAGCTCAATGCGAGCATGAATAGCGAATGAGCGTATGAATGATTGATAAAACACGTGAGGACATTTTTCCACCATGCGACAAACATGCGTGTCGCACCTGGACAAGCTCATCGCGTATTCTGTACCTCAGGTGCACCGAGAGAGCGCATTAAGTGATCAAACAAATTGTGCTGTGCTGTGGGAAGATGCAATTTGCAGGATTTAGCGAAAAGAAATTAAGCAAATTTCCACAAAACCTGTCTAGAAAAAACCCACCAAATTTTGGTGGAGACTCCAAAGCAGAAATGTTTACTCTACAAGTTACACTTTTCAGCTTACCTACATTTTTTTTTCATAAATCCAAAAGTCAAACACAATTTGTCAGGCAGCATTTTAAGTAGCATATTAGCATTCTTACTGTCACTCAACTAAAGAGAAGTTAACTACTGTATAATACAACTAAATGAAACAAAATTAAAGTCAAACTAGTCTGGCAGAAACTTCATGGAGTGGGAACAGGAAGGTTTCTACCAAGAAATACTGTCACCTTGTGGCATTTTATAGGTACTGCTGTAATAACTGAATATCTGTCTGACAGTGTGCAGCAATGCCAGTACCTGCTCTTTGACTCCCATCACTCACTAGAACATAAACTAGGGGTTATCAGAATCCTCAAGGACAGAGCAGAAAAACCCCCCACCGCCATCAATGGAAGACAGAAAGGACAAGCACACATCAGAAAGGCTCTTTTTAACTGTGGGGATCCACATTGGGAAATCCGCCAGGAGAAGCAGGGCCACTACACCTGAGCTTGAGGATAGAATGTGGCGTGGAATGTGGCTGGTTTGTCAGAGAAATTATGATACCTTTTTAAACCCACCAACACCCTCAGACAACAGCTGCTTCACCCCAAAGACAAAATCCAGAGAATCAAACTCAACGATGTTGTTTATGCATTGCAGTGTAGTGAAGAGTGCAATGACTACGATTGGGCATCGAGTCTCGAGCATCGATGAGAATCGCTACTAACATTCAGATTTTACCGGGATCGTTAAAAAGTTTTTATTTCGATTCCTAGTTTTGACGCCGACTGGAAGAAATAGCTGCGAACACCAACGAAGAAGAAGCCGGCCGGCGAGCACCAGCGCAGAAGAAGCGTTTGGCTTAACTTCAAGCAACATTTGCAAAACAGTTATATCATGCAAAGGAGGGTGCACGATCAACATGTTCACACATTAATGGTGTAGAAATATCTCGTTACTCGTACCCAGAGTACCGCTACGGCGGACTTCCTCTAAGCAATCAGAATCAGGGAAGTCGAACAATAAATGACGTCTGTCAAATGCCAATGTAACCGAGGGTTTCAGGATGCTCGCTAATGTGGAAGTTCGGTGTAAATAAAAGACGGGAGCTACAGCTAGGCAAATTTATTATTGGCAAAGTCCTTCTCTGTTAGCAACAGTCAAGGGGCCTACTCAACTCACAGGTCACACTCCCGGCCTTCAAAATAAGAGCGCTGTTCTGTTTACTTGCGTTAACAAAAAAAGATTTTCATAAACATTAGCTTACACCAACATTGAGGCAGCAAACAAAGTGTACTACTTTTCAATAGTAAACATCTTTTGTGAAAGTGTACTCATGTAAACAGAAACTTCATAACATTTATATGAATGGTTTGATATTTTAAGTTGATAAAAAGTTCATTTTTATATTTAAACAACTGTTGTGACCCAAAGGTCACTAAAATTTAAGGAGGACACAGGAGACGTGAAAGCCAAGTCAACACATTTTATTGAAATATTGTTGCTTTTTTCCTATTTTTTTTTTTCAAATATATGTTTAATTCTTACTGATGAGGGAAAAAAACTTAAACCCCTCCCGTGTCCCAAAGTGACAAAATAAAACGTCCTGGTGCGCCGGCCCAAACAAGCCAGTCACACCAGGACAGGCCAAAAACCAAAATACCAAGGCTGTTGCCCAGGCATTGCCAGAAGCCAGCGGGAAGCAGCTGAGTTGCCCAGGAGCGTGCCGGAGAGGTGGAGAGTGTGCAGCAAGCGGAGCACATGAGCGTGATAGAGCCAAACGCTGAGAAAGAGCGAGCAAAGCACACCTGCATTAATCTGCACCGGATGGGGCGGGCCAATCAGCTGCTTCTTGAAAATACACAAGGCAAAACAGCAGAGTGAGGCACACACAAAAAAATGCCCATCTCTAACAACAACATCGAAGGGATGTTTCTTCTGGAAGTTCATTTGCATCTCAAAAAGAAGGGGCATTACTTTGAGGACAATGATTAAGTAAAACAAGAAAGACCCTCTCAAAACAGAGCAGGCTACACTCCATCATGCTAAAAACAATGTCCTAACATCTCTCCCCCAAAGATTGTCTCATTCCACTGAAAGAGTAGTTACTAACGCGCTGTTCTGCCACCAGGCAGGTGAACGACCTACTGTTATACAGGACGGTCATTCACCAGCAACATCCGGAAACAATAACAACAACCACCCCCAGGGGACACACCCACCAGAAACATAAACACAGAGACTCCAAATTTAGAAATTTAAAACTGAAGAAGCCTTTTGGATTAAAGGTCTTCAACAAACTAGAAGAGTCCAGTTGTCTCGGTTGAACCGTTGCGGACTGTATTAAAATCTTAACGATAACATTCATATACAGAATGAGCGCTTATCTTTAAGGTGTAAAATTTCTGGATAATTAAATTGTTCAGGCTTGGCTGGTGTCTTTTGTGCACTGCTGATGTCATTTCATTTGCTCACCATCCACTCCTTTTCTTGGAAACCACAATGAGAAATTAAAGATAGCGCTGATCCCCCTGTGGACCTAGAAGCTAGAAATGTCTTGCTAATAAAAAAGGTAGCCCTCAGCTGCTTTGTCCCAGTGGTTATTCTTAGTCTTGACAGTCACTGCTGGTGTATGATGAGACGAGCAGGCCTGGAAACCCTAGCTCGTATTGTGCACAGATATTCCAGAGGCAGGTGGGCCCACTTAAGAGTTTATAAATAACCTCCAACCTTCCATACAGTGATGTACCATCAAATCATGCCTTCTTTTACCGCCTACTGCCACAAACACATGTAAACACTTTCTACAACAAAGATATTAAAAAATGAATCGCCGTGAGAAAAGTAATTAATTTCTCAGAGGCGGTTAATGTCGGTCCTCAGGATACATGCAAGCAAATGCGCCACCAATAATTACACGGAATAAAAAGTATGTTTCCTTGGAGAAAAACAACAAATTGGATCATATAAAGCACACACAAGTTTAACGAAGTCTGCCAGAAGGGGCTTAATTTGAGAAAATTGTGGGGAGGTTGAAAGAAACACAAAATCAAATAAGCTTTGCATTTGATTCCCTTAATGTGCCGAAAATGAACCAAACATTTACCCTAAAACTGAGATATGTACCACACCGAGATGATGTTGTACCATTACACCTCTATTTACGACACATTCCTTTTGTTTGTTCTTCTACAACTTATAATAGCAGTCGAAAAGAAAAGGACAACACGAGACAGACCAGGGTAGAAATGCGAGTCAGAGTCAGAAGGGAAGCTACTAACATGAATCTACATGGTATGCTCAGTAACATGTCAACATAAATTATTCTATGAGCAGTCCATGTTGAAGCATTCATCCAAACATGGGCCAATCTGCTCCATGCTCCTGTCAACGAAGCCAAACAATAACAGTCAGGGTGAACGACCTCCACTGCAATAAATGTAGTACAGCGGAATGATACCAACCATCAACACACGATCCATCATGGCATTCAAGTCGAGTTGGACGTCTTTGATGATATTGTCTCGTCCAGTCCAAAGTCATCAAAATTGTGACTTGAGTCCAAGTCACATGACTCGAGTCCAAGTCACATGAGTCGAGTTCACACCTCTGCTATTTATAATTAAACTTCTATTTTGTTGTTTTAATACAAAGAAGTAAATAAGTAACTTCATATCAAGATTTCACAAATCACTTTTTTGCCACAGGAGTGTAAAAACAAGCTAAATGAACAGCACCATCTAAAAACAGAAATAAAACACTCTTAACCTTAAAGTGCTGCGACTGGCTGGCGACCAGTCCAGGTTTTTTTTACAGCATATGAACGTTACAGACCGAGCCTGGCCCTTTAAGAAGAATTGCATTGTGGGAAGGTGATTTCCTCTCTCTTCTCTCTCTCGTCTGTCTGCACCGCCTGTTGTCTTCTGCGTCCTGATTGGCTGTAGACCATTGTCAATCAATCTCATTTGTGCCACCCTGCCGTGTCTCCTGTGTCATTGCTAGCTTGCTTATTTGCTAGTTTGCAGTCTTTGTATGTTTACAAGTTTCTGCCTGACAAAACCCACAATGTTGACAAAACGTTCTGCTCCCAAAAGGCAGAGGAGTATGCTGACCATCGCACAAACGGTTGAACTTGTGTACATGCTGAAGGAATGAAGAAGTTACGCTGCTGTACGCCACCATTATGGAATACTGTAAATGAATCTTTGGTTTGAAGGAGGAGGACTGCAACAGGAGTAATGCAGCAATGTGTTTTAACAAGGATACAAAAAAAGCTACAGTACAGCGGAACGGCACCAGGAAGAAAAGGCATGGGAGTGAAATACGGGTGAGTCACTTAATAATTTTTGTGTCTTGTGTCGTAGTTTGATCAATAAAATTCAAACAAGGTTTTGAACTTTTTGAGTGTTTAAACAAGAGAGAAATGTGAGAAAATGTTTTTGCCTGTCTGAGAAAAGTGTATACAGTGTATGGTGAAGGTCTGTGTAGGCTCTCAGTCGTACAGGAGTTGTCCATCGAGGGAAAGGCTTCTTGAGACGTCATCTGTACTTCTGTGAAGAAGGTGTCGGACGTTTCGCTCCTCATCCGAAGAGCTTCGTCAGCGAACTAATATGTGCTGGTAGCGTAGGCCTTAAATACAGTACGAGTGGGCGGAATTGGTGTGCCAACACCCTCCTCCTATTGCTTCCTTACACTGTATGGTGAAGGGTTTTACAGCCTTTTACAGCCTTAAAACATATACAGTATAATAATTGTACAAAAATGAAGTTGGCTACTTTGAGGATTTCACTTATTGTGTGCTGTTTTGGGAACCTATCCCTCGCGATAAACGAGGGAACACTGTATATAGGAGGACAGACACAGTCACCAGGATTACCCTGAAAATACAAAAACATCATTTCCACCAAACGTTGTAAGGGGGTAGACATGGACCAAGGAAGAATACATTCAACTTTGGATAAAAGGACTAAAACAGGAATTAATTGTTCCACTTTGAGTCGCTGTGTTACCATAGGAAGATTGAAGGAAGAAATAACCTCGCCATCATCCTGAACCAGGAAGTAGTCTGCTAACTAACAGATACACACAAATTTCAGGATAGTTTTTCTTAAAAAGTCTTGATGGACATCCTTTGCTCTATTAAGTAATGTTCTTGTTATATGGGGTTATTAAAGCATCCCAAAAACAACTTATCTAAGTGGTGGGCTAAGACCTTTGCACAGTAATGTACGAGTATATTATTCTTCTATTAACACCTTATTGAGGCAGCGGAATACATCATTCAAGTGTATCAAATAAATACATATGTCTTTCGGTCAAAGTTATCAAATAGAGATTTGCAGGCCAATTGTTCCTTTCCCCGAGAGTGTTCCAGCTGTTCCCTTCAGCTGCTGGAGTCATTCATCGTCTTCTGTTGCCTAGTGGCTTATCTTTAAAAAAAAAAAAAGAAAAAAACAACCTGGCAGAGGGTTATATCATGTGTGTGAGTGTGTGTTAGTAAGCACAGGGGAGGTGTCATCAGTCTATATATGACAACTTTACTGTGAAAGAGCATTGTGTTTTCCACAGATGTAGACAGGGAGAGGTTATCCAGCAAGACCTCTGAGGAGACACACAGAGTAAAGGAAGTGATCCAGAGGACTCCACCTGTTTCCTTAAGGAAAAGTGAGTGGGGATTGCTTAACTTAGCACAGCTGGCGTGCAGATTTTCTGCCTGTCTTGAGCCGTGAAAGGTTACTCACATTTAAGAGCGCACGATTAACCCCATTGACATATAAAAACTAACCGAGCCTCAACAGTGCACCTGTGTCTTGCTGCTCTGTGGAAGCCTGACATCTTTTTTTCTTTCTTTTGTTTCTCTTGAGAGTCTCGACTTGTTTCTACAGTCACTTGAACTTTTTAATGGCCTTTTATTTTGATGGCCTCAATGGACGGAGCTCTTAATTGCACACAGGGGCACAACAGGAAGCTTGAGACATGAAGGGTTTTTTCCCTTCAAACATAAGAACAGGAATTCCTTTGTCTCTCTATGCCTCTGTTAATTTCTTAAAGGTCTCATATTATAATATTTTTCCACAATTTTAAAGAAGCGTCAGAGATCCCACAATAGCGTATTACAAGTGTTTTGTCCAACATCTAGCCTTGATGCTGGAATTTAGATCGTTTAAACGTGCTTTTATTAACCACTACTGGGAACATGCCGTTTTGCGTGTCTGTAGCTTGAATGCTAATGAGCTGTGTTTGAAGCGATATTGACATATAATGCACTTTATCCGCTTTTGAATATCCCAAACGTAATGTGGGTCAATTGCATGGCATTAAAAAAAAGATCGACATCAGCCTATCATCAATGCTCACTATGACGTTTGTCACTTGATTTATATACAGGACAGCCAGCCTAACATTAATCTGGCATACATAGACGTACACTGCGACAATACTGCTAGCTTTGTTTACACCACATTGCACATCGCTTATGCAGGAGGGAGGGACACAGGAGATGGCTGCTAACTAGTAAGTCTCCAAGTTATTTATTCTAAACTTAAAAATAGGTTTGAAACTGAGCAGGAAGAAGAGCAAAGCAAGAAACCAAAAACGTAGCACTTCCACTGAATTGGCAATGTAACATTACTGAGTGAACAGAATACTACATATGACTTGTCTTTCAATATTAAATCACCATAGAGCAAGGGAGCGATGTTCAAATCGCGATGTAGAGAGGGACAACTTTACTAGGTCAGCCTATTCACTGACGAAAAACATGATCGATTTATAGCTCTCGCATCATTTAACTTGGGGCGGGTCAGAGCCGGTATCATGTCCGTGAGTGAAGGAGCTCTTTCTTCATAACGTCATGATCTTCTAAAGGGACTGTTGAGCTCCTCTTCTCTCAAAAGTGGAGCAAGCAAGTGAGGGAGATGATCGATTTTTCTCATGTTTATTGCTCATAAACAGGCTCTAAGGACGCATATCACCGTTAGAAAATCATTAAAAAGTGACTTTTGCATAATAGGGCGCGCCTTTATTATACAAGCAAACAGAAAATTAAATCCACAACAGAGAAAAGAATCTGGGCATGTCTGTATGCTCTATGGAAAAAACTGATGGTTGTGTTACCCTTTTTTTCCCAAGGCCTATTAATGGGGGGCGGTCAATTTTAATTTGTTAGGAATTAGCCATCCATTAAGTGCATAAACAAATCTCTCCTCTTGTTCAACACTAAGACCCTAATAGAAGAATCCAACAAGGGAACGAGAAGGCCTGTTAGCCAACATGCTCTTCCCCATTCTAATTGAATGAGATGACAAGAAACAATGCATTACGCTTGTGTAAATGGTGGCTAAATACAGTAACTCTGTGGCCACCTGATTTCGTTGCTTTGTTGCGTGTGTGTGTGTGTGTGTGTAGAACATTTGCTTTGCGGGAGCAGCCGCTTGTTTAATGAGCTATTATCAGTATTGCAGGATTCATTTAAAGGGGCGATTCATTTTATAAAGGACGGAAGACACCCATCTTGACACTGACATCCAAACCAAAAGTTGAGTTGAGATGCCAAAAATCTGAATACTTTTGCCTCAAGTAGCAATACTGGGTGATCACCCATGACATGGACAAATAATGGTTCAGATACAATATATTAACAATAAATGTAGCCTTAAGGTCTCTTTTGATATATAGACATGCTCCAGGCACACTGGATTGAACCGCTTGCTTCCCACGCACCTCCACAGGTGCCCGTTGGGGGTTGGGTTACCATGGAAACCAGGACTGTGACGCAGCGAGAGCAGGAGTCTTCGTCGTCCCGTGCGTCTCACAGCATGGAGCTGTCCTCTCAGACCAAGAAGAGGACCTTCACATCCAGGTACCAGTGTTCTTGACCATGTCTGAACACCAGGATCCTCAGGAGTCATTTTCAAGGGCAAACATGACTATAGTCAAAATTACATACAGTGGGGGGAATAATTATTTGATTCCACAGTGATTTTGTAGATTTACTCCCTTATGAAGAAGACATTTACTATCTAAACTTAGTTTCCAAGCCTCAAAACCTTGTCTCGGAGGGGTCAGAATTTGTACTGACTGGTGAGGGTCAAATTCTCTAGATTTTGTTGATATCCCCCGTCTCTCTCTGTTAAAAGAAACCTACCATAAAACTATGGTCTGTTCACATCTTTGTAATCAAATAATTATTTCCCCTGCTGTATAATACGAAATGGACCTTGACTTGACATTTCTTCTGACTTAAAGGCATATTTTTTGCCTATTTGCTGGCATTAATTAGAGTGGAGGCCACTATTTAAGGAAATACGGGAGTCCCATTGCTCCCCATTAAGTCTTCAACTTGGAATGCATGTCAGCTGAAAACCGCAATGTATCCCAGCAGACAAAACTCAACTGTTTATGATATAATATGTTCGTGGACCATAAAAGTATTAAAAAATAACCGTTTTTATCCCTTGTTAAAAGTGATGATGGCTTCCCGCTAAAGACTACTTGCACCTTTTTAATAGAAACACCATCACTACAGCTACTCGTTACAATTGTGTGTGAAGCTGTTATCCGAGTCATCTCGGATAATCGCATCTATACATCTCTGATTACCTAAATCCACCCAGATCGCTTTTAAGCACTGCATAACATTAACGCCAAATTCAAAGAAATACCCCAACGGCCTCCCGGAGACAAGGTCCAACAGGAAATGTGATGGACAGATGAAAAAGCAGAAAATGTGCCTCCAGCCAAACAGGCGTGAGAAGAAGCAAAAGAAAGGAGAAGCAGACCAAATGATTAAAGTCAGCACCTTTGTGCACGTTGCTTACTTGTCCATGTGGGGATTTCCCTTTTTTTATTTCCTCTTTCTGCATAAAATTGAGGAAGCTGTTATTAAATGTTTGTAAAGCACAAACACATTGTTGCGTACACAGTCAGAGGATAATCTCTTTGTGTTTGCTTGTGCAGGCACTCATGTTAAGGGCATGTGGATGTGGCTCGAACTCATGCAGCAGTGTCAAACCCTCCTGCATGTGCGTATATCTGCTCACTCGACTCCAGAGATATGGCACAGCCGCAGGCTCCAGTGCTACATAATTGAACAGACTCTCAGCTTATTCTCAAAGTTAGGCGATACAAAGAAGATAAGACAACAAAATAAAATGGCATAAAAAGCAGATGTTCCTTATGTGCCGTCAAATGCAAACAAATAGAGAAACGAGAAGTCACATATCAATTTGCATAGCCATTTGTGAGGTGGCTTGTTGAAAGTAACGCTTCTACTTTGTAATGGAAGCTGGCTGTTGGGTACACACCTGAATAAATATATACTTCGGCCACACTGCACTGTGGCTTGTTTCCTTACTAAACAAAAACAAAGGTGGCAGATGAGTGTTCAGTCCCTTAGAAAGCAAACTATTACTAAGAAAAATGTACCACAAATTGCAACAATGACCTCTGTTAAAAGAGCAAACTTAAAATCCATAAAGGTCCATTGCTTTCATGTCAGAAAAATACCAAATTCAACGAAATGGACCAAGTTTCACATAAAACTGTGGCCTGTGTGGCAAAAAAAATCTGACACCATTTGTCATTGAGTAGCAGTCCAATCCCCCTCGTGCTGAACCCATCTCTGAGGTCACATGTCCTACACGTTCTTCCAAATGACCACACCACAGGTGGTCTCACAACTAGCTACGCCACTTCTGAAACCATAGTAGTACCCTCAACCTACATATGAACCAGTGTCTGTTGCCCCATTCCAATCATCAGATGGGCACATCCAGATGGCCCCATCCTACTTCTGACCCCATTTGTCAACGATTTGTACCTTTAACTTGGATTTGAACCAAGCTCAACTGAGTTGAAAAACCTGTATATTGAGCATGACACCAAACAGTTGCCTCATTACCAAGCTTCCTATGCCATCTCCTGGGTCACATGTCCAACATGTTCTTCCAAATGGGCTTGTCCAGATGGTGTCATTGCTAACTATCCCACTTCTGACACCATTTGTCATGAAAGTTTGGTGTCATAGTGTACTGAAGACTGAAGACTACTGAATACATTCCAATCCTCCTAGTGTCTCACTCATCTCTGGGGTCACATGTCCTCCAGATTCTTCAAAATGCGTGCACCATTGATGGCCTCAGAGCTAACCATCCCACCTCTGACACCATTTGTCACAAAACTTTCTCCATTCCAATGCTCCATTCCTAGTGCCATCTCATGGGTGACAGGTCCGTCCAAATGGGCTCATCGCTAACATCCCAACTCTGGAAAACATCTGACTTGGAAAAAGCTGTACACTAACCCCGACAGCAAACAGTTGTCCCAGTGCCATCTCTTGGGTCAGATGTCCAAGAGATTCTTCCGAATGGGCACACCCGCCCAAAACATGCAAGTACAGTGATGGCACGATCCCGTCACAAGAAAACATGCTCAGTCCTACAATAACTCGCCTCTAGTTGTAAATTCAATTTTAAAAGTGCGTCGGTCACCTATGGATTGGGGGGGATGTTTCTCAAGTTACAAGGATGTCTTTCAAACTCAACCGAATTTGAGGCTGAGGTCCGCAGGCCGCAAAGGTCTACTAATTTGATTGTGCTTTATACGGACAAGCTCATGCTTTGGTGTAGGCTTACACGTGTGTCTTTTGTCTGCGGGAGTGGTTCTGTGCATGTGTCTGCCTCCTCATCATGACTACATTACTGCTATCGAATCTCTGAAGTCCTCATCACCATATCGTAGTCCAGTTGTCCCTTATATAGATACCCACTTAGGTTTATTGCCTTACCCATCTTGTGATCACATCGGTGGCCCCTGTTCCTCATTATATAAACTCCATATAGATGTTAGTGTGTGTGTGCGCACACTGGTGAGCAATAAGCTCACCAGATTTATCTCCCTTAAGATAAAACAGGTCAGGCGGCGGATTTTGCACCACAAATGCAATCAGGAGGAGAAGGCTTTTATTTGAAGAGTAAGAAGCAACCAAAAACCAAACACACTTGATACCCAGCAGGTGTGTGACACAACAAAGCATACTTAACTTGGCGTCTTAAACAGTAATCTCCAAAAAGGAAGACTGCACTGAAACCGCAAATTCCAAATGTAAGATTTCTGAAAAGGTCTGTTAACAGAGAATGCTGACAGTTCTACCGAGCCACATAACCAAGCTCACTCGCCAGCTTAGCTGCCAGCTTCCCACCGACACAGGGTATTAGCACGGCGAGCACTATTGACATTTCAAAGAGCGCCTGCCTGTCACCCATTCCTACTTGTGCTTTATGTTGTTTTGTTTGTCATTGTTTACTTTTGCGAGTTTGTCACAAGAGTCCCCCTCCAAAAATACAACAAAAAAATTAAGCTCCTTACTGTCTGTGGAGATAAGAGTTGTCACTTTCTATGACGGAATCCACCCGGGGGCATGTGACAAAATGAAACCTCTCGGTTCTTTAGTGACGAGGAAAGCCCTTGCTGCCTTCTAGTGGCAGTAGGTAATGTGACAAAAATATGAACATTTGTCTCTTGAATGTAAGAGTCAAAGCTAAAAGTGAATCTACCTATATCATCTGATGACATACGACTATGTCTACTGCCATTCTCCCCACAGTGACGAGGAAGTCCCATATTCTGATTTCTGTCCCAACATCCCCGCTGACGTGATTAAGGAGATCCTGAACATGGAAAACATCCCCCGCCATAGAACATGGTGAGATGTGTGAGTGTATCTGGACTTACAGCCTTCAGGAAAGTAAATAGTTTATGGATTATAAGTACCATGTTATACTATCTTTCAACAATTTCAAATAAATTTGAACAATGTTGGTGCTATTGTGGGACGTCTGAGAGGTCCCACCATAGTATATTGGAAGTATGTTGGCCAAAAACCAGTCTTGATGCTGGAATTTAGAGAGTTTAAAAGTGTTATTAATCAGCCCTGCTGGGAACAAACTGTTTTGTGTGTCTGTAGCTTTAATGCTAATGAGATGTGTTTGTCCACACTTGTCTCTGGCTGAGTGTGTGGTTCCAAGAAGCACTTTGTCCGCTTTTTACATATTCAGTAATCCCTTCTTTATCGCGGTTAATTGGTTCCAAACCGAACTAGAACTCCGTATTTATAAATGGAAATTGTAGTTAGCGCATAGAAAAAGCTGTTTACGACCTTCGAAGTACGAATTTTAGCAATATTAGAGCCCTCTAGACATGGAATAACACTCCTACAGCCGCCTTTATGCTTGTATTACCCAATAAAGTAGACATAATAAGAGAAAGTAAGCCATTAAAGACATAAATAAAACTTATCTTGTGTGTGTTGCTGTAAACGTGTCCCAATGCTTGGGGAGCTAAGTGGGGGGCCGATAGGAAATGATGTTGGTGGTTCAGAGTTGAGTTTTTATCTTGCCATGGGGTTACGGCCACCACAATAGCTCGTGTTAGGGATTATTGTTGTGAGATAATTCAAAGCTGCAATAAAAGCCTCTTGTTTTCGGGTGATCATATCTGGTGCATCTGGTGTCTCACCAAACATTACAGTCACATTACTGACACCTAGTGACCAGTGTAGAATCCTACATATCATTGCAATGTCTTTGAATGCCTTATACAGTCAAATCTGTCTTAGTGGCCACCTTTATAGAAGGGCCACCTGCCTATAGCAGCCACTGAAAAGTCCCCCCCAGCAAATTTTCATGTTATAGACCCTGTGTATAGCAGTCACCTGTCCAACGCAGCCAGCAGCCACCCATTTTGTCTCCCTTGGTCAATATCTGACTGCATATAGCAGCCAAATTACCAACTCAAGTAGAAGCTTCATGCACGAAAAAGTTTTGTTTTTCAATCAATGAAGGCGTCGCGTGTAGACTTTAATTACTGAGTCCTAGCTCAGTCACAATCATTCACAAGATCCACACAAACTGTCAGTTGTTCCACATAAAAAAGCCGTCTTCTTTTGAGCTTGCTATTTCCTGGTCAAACATGTAACTTTAAGAGCATTTGCACCAAAACATTACCGCAAAGTAGGCTGGGAACAGGACGTGCTCCCAGCGACGCTACAATAAAAAAAAAACATATGCTAGCATGCATGCGGCAGCGGGAGCAAAACTGAGTTCGGTTGTACTTAACTGAAGTATTTTATCAGTTATTATTAAGCCTCTAGCTTCCTTTTAGTAAGTAAAAACCTTGGCTATGATTGCACTACATTGTCATGTAGACCTACAAAGTACACTTGGAAGAACAAGAGGTGAATAAATGTATTGAAACTGATGTGAAACTGATGAGGGGTAGGATTAAATAAGCTTTGCTTCTTCCTACTCCTTTTTGGACATGCAAAATTGTGAATTGTACTATGTGATGTGCTACTGTTTGACTCATGCATGTTCAGGATTAAAACCATGAACCATGATAATAACAAGCCTAGTAGTGCTGTACAACTTTTATCAGCAGTCCGCAGTGCCATCTACTGGTCAACATTATTATTATTATTATTTTTTTCCCTTTTTTTTTCTTTTTTTTCCTCTACTGGTCAACATTCAAACTGGATGCCAACCTGTCTATAGAGGCCACCTGTCTATAGCGGCCACTTTTGCAGACTCCCTCTAGTGGCCGCTATAGACAAGTTTGACTGTATTTGTATTTTACTTTGTACAGCCATTTTTATGCTTTATTCTTAACTTTGGCAAAAAATACATAAAATTTGCTTAAATATGGATATTTTGCATCCAGGGATCTGCAACACATGACTCTTTTATCCCTCTGCTGTGGCTCCAGCTGGTTTATGCTTCTGTGTAATCAGTACGCTGTCATGAGCCTTTCAAAGTTCTGTGTCGGAGTTGAGCATGTGCCGCGCAGTTCTCCGCCGAATTGCTCGGGTCCGTGCTTTCTAGTGAGTCAACTCGGTAAGAGACCACGATGCCGGTCAACTGTTTTGCTTGTTAGCTAATGAATGGCAACTAAACTGCATGAAGAGTGGTACTAAAAGTAAAACTAATCAATCAAACTAATCAACACTTTTACTGAAAATATTAATCCGAAATCGGTGGAGAAGGCTTAAAAAACGGGAGTAATTGCCAGGTGGGAACAGGTGTGGAACAGGAACAGGAAGACAGAAAAGCAAAGTTGTGACAGTTTTGTGGCTCCAAGTGGGTTTTAATTTGGGGGAAGCAAGCTCAAATGGCTCTTTTGAAGCTAAGGGTTGCAGACCCCTGTAATAGGCCATTCAACCACAAAATAGCACGATTTATTCATTAATGTAGTTTTGAAAAACCACAAAGTGAAGTAAAGAGAAGCCGTAAAATTCGAAGCGCAAGGTGGCGAGAGGTTCTTTACACTAACTCGGCACTTATCCAGCGTAATAGATGCCATATATCACGTTCAACAACATAACATTAAGGAGTGGGACAGCAGGACACAAACGTTAGCAACGCTAGCATAGCTATTTCAGCTACAGTGTTAACATTACACTCACATTTTAACAGCAACATCATGCTAGCTCATCCTATTTGCTGAAGATCAACTGAAGCTTCCATGTCTATAGCTGAGCTCGGGCTTTATTTTAAGATGAGGAGCGAAGCCTGATTTGTCACAAAGCTGTCACGGGGCAGCATCATCTAGCTAGGGGCTTGCCAAAGGCAGTATCATGTACATGAGGAAGGAGGTTTTTCCATCACGGCGTCACAAAAACCCTCCAATGAGTGCCTCTTCTCTCAAATGTGGAGCAAACAAATAAGGAAAATTATAGATTTCTCTCATGTTTTGTGCTCATAAAAAGGCTCTAAGCGCATATGTCACTGTTATGACATGATCAAAAACTTGATTTTGCATAAGAGACCTTTAAAAAGACCTTTAACATACTGTAGTATGTGATGAAATGATTAAAAGACAGGCAGGAACATTTTTGCACCTCTGTTGGTCACGGGTGGTCCTTAAAGAAGTATACAATCAAATAACATCAGGAAACACATTTGGGATCTTTAAAGACAGTGCAGTCGATTAAACAAAAAAAAAAAGCGTTAGCATCCAGGTGGAGACTTAACTACTGTGACAAGCACCGACATTTTTCAAACCCTTTGGCAGCTGCAATGCAATGGAGGCAAATTCCATTCTGCATATGACGACCTATTTTTGAAGGCTTTTTATTTGACGCAATTGGCAACAATCAAGAGCTCGATGGCTTCCTTCCTGGGTAATCATCATAAAGCTCGCCACACGCGAGTGAATTCAAATCTGCACGTCCTTTGCCCTGCATGAAATTACAGTGCAAAGAGCTGCACTTGTATGCCAAAGCTGGTCTAAATAAACTTCCTTCCTCCAATCTCATCCATCTATGGAAGGCCAGCTGCGGACAGGGGTCGTCATTTGGCATCTCACGAGCCAAAAAGACGTAAAAGTCATTCAGAGGACCCTTGTTCATTTGCACAAATGAAACAAAATGAACCTATTTGGGCTACTAATGAATGCTGCCATTCACTTTAAAAGAAACATTTAAAAAAAGACTTTTCAATACTTCTGCAAAATTAAAAAAAGAAGCAAGTAGATATCTATGTACACTACCTGGGGGGGGGTCTCCTCTCTTGTGAATTCACTGCGTCATTGGGTATACAGTAGCTGTCATATTATCTGGGTCATATTTCTCTTTAATTTAATGCTCCCTGCCTTGCGTTTAAAAACTGTCTCGAGCAGTAGAATTGTTTTTTGTTTTCTCTTGTGATGGTGACATGTCTACCATCCTTTTCACACATCTCATTATCATGGAAGGAGGACAGAAATCCCTGCAAGGCTGTCATGAGAAGCATGTATGTTTCTAAAAATCTAAGAATGACAAAAATACGAGCCAATTGCCACCTCTTTGTTAAATATCCCCTATTCTGTTCATGTGTGTAAAATAGCACCTGGAGCGAGTGTTTGTCTTGGCCAGTGGCATCCAACAGTTCAGTATTGTCTGTTTTTTGACCCATTTGGGCAACTTTAGTTCTTGCTGGTGAGACAAAACAAGTCAGAGCCATTTGTAACATCCATTCACATTTATTTTTATGGAATTGCGGTTCAATATCCGGCTGGCCCCCCCCCTAAAAAAACAATACTACTACCCTAAACTTTGGGGCCTCATGGCTAGGGTCTCTTCAAGCAACGCGGCTACCATCATCCTGTTGCCAAAACAAGCCAACATCAACTCCCGCAATGCCTATAGACCAATGACCCTAACCCCAATCGTTTCAGAGTGCTTTGAAAGACTCATCCTGGGACACGTGAAGACAACTATCTCGCCCACCTTGGACCAGCACCAGTACGCTTAGAGGGCAAATAGATCCACGGAGGATGCCTTCAATTCTGTGCTCCACATAGCAATGTCCCACCTGGAGCAGAAAGGGGCATATGCGAGGCTTTTATACACTGATTTTAGCGCTGCTTTTCCCTAAAATGCAGAGATAAGGCATTCAGAAGACGCATTCAAAGACGCTGTGAATGATATGTAGTATTGTACACTGGTCACTAGGTGTCATTAATGTTACTGTGATTCACACACAAGCGCTACACTTGATCACCGAAACAACAGGCTTTTATTGCAGGTTTGAATATTCTCAGTCACAATAATCCCAAATAAAAACACACTACTGTTGTGGCTGTAACGCACACCAAGCTAAAACTCAACTCTGAACCTTCAATGTCACTTCCTCTCCGCCCGCCACTGCCCTCTCCCAGCAGCGGACCATATTTATAGTAACACACAAGCACAAGTCTTATTTATGTCTTAAACGGCTAATTTTCTCTTATTATGTGTAAAAGAATTCATTATAATTGTAAATTATAAGTATAAATTATGAGAAGAAAGGAGACAAACACCGAAGGAGAAGGCAGGGTGATGTGTGTGAAAAGAGGGTGGTATTGGACTGATAATCTGTATGATACCAGCAATAAGGCTTTACAAAAGCTAGGAACAGAAGCAGGGTGGTGAGTTTGGGCAATTCATAGTTCAGGTATTTATTAGTAATACAGTAAAAATGAGGGGAAATGACAATATGTACTTTGCAAGTCGATTTTGGCGTGCGCTCCTAAATTTTCTGCTTGCGCTCTTAAAATTTAAAATTTTAAATCCACTGTGTGCTTCTAGTAAAACAGTTAGTGTGAAACCCTGTTATGTCTACTATATTTGGTAATAGGACTGTAAAGGTAACTATAGGGGTGTTCTTTCTTATCTAGAGGACTTGAATAATGTTGAAAACCGTATTTAGAAGGTTGTAAACACGTTTTCTATGCTATAACTACAAAAAAGACTTATGCAAATAAGGAATTCTACTTTGTGGAAATTCACTTATCACGGTCAGGTCTGGAACCAATATTAACAAAGTATTACTGTACTGCTTATACCCTGATACAGCATGGTAACATACAATACTTTCACCTTTTTGGTCTGTCAAAAAAGGCAAAGGCTAATAATATGCACAGAGGTTAGATCATATTCAACCAACAAAAAAAAAAAACAGTGTACAGGCAGATTTCCTAAGGAAGATGAGGAGTTATTCTGGAGTTGCAGAGGGTGATTGGAAAGTGGGCATAAGTCAACAAGGATGGAATCTGACACTCTTGAAAGCCAAAACACATGTGACAGTAATCAGCCTCAGTTGCAGCAATGGTCCACGGCCAATCTACCAATCCCCGAAGCAGTCTCCTTCACTCACCTTTGGTGCCTGGTGACGACTGACTGAGTATAAGAAAGACGGATGGCATTTAAAGCTCTTGAGGGTTTGGCACACCATTTTCTGAAACGTGTGTGGCGTGTCAATTCTTGTGATTTGTGTGAAATTTTTGTTTTCCGAAGTGCAGCTCTCCTGGTGCACATGACCCAGATGGATAATATAATGGCTTCTATGGCGTCTATTTCCTTTCCCAGGCATAACTTGACCGATGAATGCATGACTGTTTTGTTTTGGAAGGAGGGTTTTGTGTCCTCTACATCATGAATAAATCAAAATGTCCACTGGAGCACAAATGAAGCTCTCACTCCTTACTGATGTGCTCCAGTGGCTCTTTTGACAACTTGGAGACAGAATGATACTTTATTATAAAGAGCCTGCGACACAAAAGGTCATAGAAGAGCCCGTTACTCTTGAGAGGGGGGCTTTGCACATATTCATCTATGTGCATTTGTGCTGTTTGAGCATTTCCCTGCCAATCATCGTAAATATTTGTTTGGCCCTTCATGCCTGAGTGGCTGTCATAAATCAGAAAAGTGTTGGTGAATATTTAATCATGAACTAGATCAAGAAACACACCCATCTGGCAAAGAGACTGTCATGTTAAACTTATAAATGTTTCAGTGCCGATACTCACAAGCCTATAGATCAGTGGTCCCCAACCCCCGGGCGGCGGGTCATTTGGTACCGGGCCGCACAGAAAAAAAATAATTTCCATTATTTATTTTTTTTTTATGTTTTATTTTGAAAAGTGGCCGAATTCTCTCTGTTACATCCGTCTCACTTGACGCATGTCCATTGTGTGTGTGCTAACTTTATCTCATGCCGCACAGATAGACTACTACTGTATTTTTACCATTTTTCTTTCACCTCATATTTGGTCTCAAATGCTGATACTATGTGGGAATGCATAAAGGTAAGGTTGTCTGAAGTTAATTCATGCTAGCGCACTGCCTTTTACCACACACGTCAAACAGCGATGTAATAATCTTTGTGGAAAAACTTGGCTGGAACTTGAACTGGTGGATGGTGGGTCGGCATTCATTTGGTGCTTTTACTTTGATGTTATTCATGTCTTAGTTTTACACAATACACAATAAATAAGATAAATTAGATTGCTATAATGTACGAACCCTTTCATGTTCTTATTTTATATTCATATTTTATTGCATTAAAACTACTCATGAAAACGACTTTATATTTGTTTTTGGTGCCTAATAGTTTCCCAAGTGTATTAGCGTGTGTGTGTATGTAGAAACGAGAGGCATTAACTTACATTTCATTGTAGAACGGTGCTTTATGAAGTACATTTATTTGTATTCACTTACAGCGCAGCCTTGCCACATCCAGTATGGCAGCGACGTTGATGTAAGGCTCAGCGCTCGATGCGGCGTCTATGTATATGGTTTTGACAACAGCGCTTCCTGTTTCCCAGCGTGCTTTGCTGTACTGTTGTTGTAAATGGCTGCTAAGCTACATGTTTAGCGCTCGCATAGTTGTTGATTATTCGTTGATAGTGTCTTGTCTGTTGTTATCTACTTATTACGTTGCTGTATGATGTGTTTTTTTAGCTCTTTCTTTAAAAACACCGTGAGTAAGCCTGGTATGTGGAATGCCCTCCCCCACCCCTTGCGATTTCTATGGCGCTGCTAAGTTCATTGTGAGCTCTGCTGTAACTCTGATTGCTAAATATAGAGTTACTCCATCCTCACAGACATGTGAGCAGCACAGCACATTAACTACACGATGCAGCAAGTTCAGAAAAGTTGCGACGTCTGCGTTAAAAGCTCTGCATCGACTTTCATTGTCGGGAAAAAAACGATAACGATGTTGACAGATATCACATTTTTATGCCAGTATCAGCCCGATAATTATCAGTGGCCGACATTATCGGAAATCCCTACTTTTGGGCATGCTAGCATACATGTAATACAGATATCCTCTCATTAGACAAAGGGTCAATAACTTCAGGACAATTAGTTGCTAAGTCTTGCCTGTACCCCTGCAGACATTTTGCTTGATGGTAGTTGTTTTTCAACCGATCTTGCTGAAATTTTACACTCCTGCTCGTCAGCGCTCTAAAGGTGCGTACCGAATTTTGTGGTGATTGGGTAAAACACACTAAAGTTACATTGGTTTGTTTTGTCGAGTGCATTGAGCTGTGTGAGAAATTTCCAGCAGTCAATCCGACATGTGGGGGTTATAATGTAAGGTTCAATAACAGCGCCACCATGTGGCGCATTTGTCAGACAAACGATAGCACGGGTAGGACAACATGTTTTGGCAAATATTCACCATTTTGTGTGCAGAGGTTCAGGAGTAGAAGCGTTCTCTTCCTCGTGTTGTTTAGCTTTGTCAATTAGAAATTTATCAATAATCAGTTAAGTCCCTCATGTCAACCACTTTTCTGCCTGGAAAACAAAGTCAGGTGAATGCATCCGAGTACTAAACTGTCAAATATCATGTAAAAGCCTAAATATTGTACACAAGAGTGGGGAAATCCGTACACTACAGTTTAAAAAAAAACAACAAAAAAGTGCACATTGTTAAAAATTACCATTTTTCAAATTTCACAAACACGTTCTCAGTAAAACTGCGACCCGTGTTTTGGGATGGGAGAATCTGTCTCTGAATATTCTGAACTCCTGTTTCCATGCATGTATTGAGTAGAATAATGCTGTGTCATTTTTGAGGTCTACTGGCTCAGCTTGCTGTATCATGTTCTCCTTTAGACCGCAAACTAGGTGCGACTGAATCAACAGTCTCTCTGCTGGTTGTGGCCAGTAGTGCATTACATATTGCCTCGGTTGCTTCAAGACACGGTTAATGGCACCAATCAATTCCACACAAGCGACGTCATTCCTAACAGTCAATTTTGCCACCAGGGAAATCCTGAGGGAAACTCTGGCTGGTGATGAAGACTATCACAGAGACGAGTGGACAATGTTTGGGAACGAGGCAGAGAAGCTGGAGAAAGGTGTGATCAGGCACCAGCGTTTGCTGCGTACTCGGGTGGACAAATTGGCCCTTCGCAAAGAGGTACACAAGGCTAGGACCTCAAATACTGATTTTTTTCTGACTTCTATGACTTCTGTTTGACTTATCACCCCAAGTTCCGTTCATTTTGATTATTATGTTTGTTTCATGTTCGCACAATTTTTTCCTATTGCAGTGTCAAACCAAATCTAAATCAGCCCCATAAATACTGCATAATTACGCTGACATGCAAGCAGTCGCAGAGCACCACCATATTCGGTGTTAAAATATGCATTTGCTGGCTATTTTTGAAGGATGGCCAGTAAAAGTTTTATTGATTCTCCAAGTCAGCATACATTCATTTTTACATAGTCTTTCTCATAGACTGTAATGCAGGGATGTCCAATGTGTGGCCCAGAGGCCATTTGCGGCCCGTGGCTGTTTTAATTGGCTTGTGGCACATTCTAAAAATAGAATTTAACAAGAAAACTTAAAACCAATAAGCAAAATCAATTTAAAATAGTAATTTAACAAGAAAAAGTTGCAATTTTTTAGAACAGCGTCGCAATATTATGAGAAATCCTGACCTTAGTAACAAAGGTGAAATATTAAAGAAAAGAGACATTATTTTTTTTAAATTATAATATGGTGATAAACAAAACAATAAGTTGTAATTTTTTGAAAATTAGGTTGCCGAAAAATTTATGAGAATAAATTCCACATATTATGAAATAGTCATAATCATAAGAACTTTTACAAGAAGAAAGGTGAAATAGTTGGAAATTTTTTTAAAAAACAGCAGAAATGAAAAAAAGAGTGATTCCCAACCCCTGCGCCGCAATTTCGCTTTTATACTTTTGTGGCTTTTACGCTTGTATGGTGGTCAAGCAAATTGTCCGCGCAGTTAATCAAGGTTTTATGATGGACATATTTTGACTCTGGAACACATTTATTTCCCCAAATTCCATTATTGCCTATGTGTGGAAATGGTTGCAAAATCAAAACAAATGCAATTGTGTACAAACTATTGAACCTTTGCTGTTCCTCAGGCACAAAAGAAGGCATCGGAGCACTTGAGGTACCTGGAGCGTCTGAGTCAGAAGGTTCCAGACTTCGCCGTCCCCCTGAGAGCCCACACTGTCTGGGAGGGCATGACGGTCCAACTGTCCTGCATCGTCCAAGGCTGTCCAACCCCAGAAATCACATGGTCGGTAGCGCCAATTAAAGCCCTTTCATAAACACATGAAATTCCCATTGCTGACCCCTCTCTTCAGGTATAAAGACGGCAAGCCACTGAGAAGGTCTGAGAAACCATGGAACTATGGTCTTCAGCAAGCGTTTGGTCTTAATTCACTGGAGATCAGACGGTATTATGGTCCAAAAAATGCAGGCCTTGTCTATGAATGCCATCTTAAATAGCTAAATAACATGTCTTATCAGATGCTCTCCTGTCGATGGTGGCGTTTACAAAGTGGTCGCCAAGAGTCCTCTGGGTGAAGCTATGACCTTTGCCACACTTGTAGTGAATTGTGAGTAACCCTGTTTGCACATCATTATCTGAAAATTAAAATGAATCATACTTAAGCCACATAGCCCCATTATTATTTTGAGTAAAAATAAAAATAACATGTTTAACATTGTTTTAAAGGTTCTGTGTTATATTTACAAACTAAAGTCAGGAAGCTTTCAACAAGCAATATACAATGTCGTTAACGTTAGCCACTTGTAGCGTCGTTAACTTAACAGTGCAGAACTCCATTAGCAATTTCATTGATTTTACTCACCTTGTTGGTCACCTTGTTGGTAACAGTCAAGCTCGGCTAGGCTTGATGGAGAACGTTCTCCAATCTCGTAGCTTTGCAAGAGTTACCAAAACAGACATTCCGGTCAGTCTTTGTTCATAATATCACCTCATCAGCGAACAGGACGGGTCTTTTAAGCATCATCTGGTGGTTATGTGTTTGCTTGTTGATAACTAGCAGCTACATCCGTTTGCCTCTCACCGTTAACGTTAGAATCGATGACTCCAGCAGGCGAACTCCATCCAACTGTGTTTTTATTACGTGGGTGCTTCAGCCAACAAAGTGTGACCTTCCGATAACCTCATTAAGCAACAATCCGTGTTGAAGTTGAAATAAAACCAAGGGAAGGTAAGTAGGGGGGCCTGGAACCATTTACATTTAATACTTTAATGGTTTGACACCTTCATCATCATTGAGGTGGGTGGCTTCATTCATCTCACCTGCTGTCCTCATCAGCAAATTTCATGATTTCATCTCTAAATATAAAATAGCAAATAAACACAACTAATGAGTTTATTGTAGTTTTTGTAGTGAAGTAAATTAATATACTGTAAATAATAAAAAGCACTCTCCGTAACTAATAGCCTACCAGGTCTCATTAGATTGGTGTACCTAATGAAATCAAGAGATTCAAGAGATTCAAGAGAGTTTTATTGTCATGTGCATAGTACAACAGCAGTTATACTATGCAATGAAAATCTTATCCTGTTCATTCTCCCAAGAAAAGAAAGAAAACAAATGAAAGAATAAGAACATAAGAAACATAAACACATAAACATATATACCAATAAATTAAGCAACAACAACAGAAGAGACATTAATACAAATAAATAATACAAATAAATAAATAAATGTCCATGATCATTGCTCAAGTGAAATGCATTTTGTTTTGTGGTGTGAACTACAAAATCAATATTATCTAATACATGTGGTCCACGGTTTACGCCGTTCCATCTTGTGGCGTTTTGTGGTTATTAGATATCAGACCTCCTGGAGAACTAGTTACAACACATGCCGGCGGAAGAATACGTGCCACGCGTAGCACAAGAATGCAGTGTGCCTTGTGCTGGGTGGAATAATACAGTGTCCGCCTGCACACTATTAAAACTACTTTGACAAAAAAAAAAGTAGAGGTGGGCAATTTGCATTTATGTGACTGCCAACATTTCAATTCTACTTTAACAAAGCACATCTCCACTCAGTGTGTTCATTGTCTTTATGCTGTTTTGTGGTCATTAGGCAGAATGTCTGAATTGAACAGTTAGAATGAATACCTACAGTATAAGTAAATATTCTTTGGTGAGCTACTCAACTGATCAGACGGCAAGCTACTGGTGCGCAGTTCACAAGCTGCCTGTTAAGATCCCGTGATAGCGTCACTATTTTAAAGCTGGACACACTACGTGTTTATGTTGAACAGCTTAGACACACAACTCGTGTTTTCAAGACAAGACATAATTATTAGAATGGTGATGAGAGCACACGGTGTTTAAAAAAGCAAGTTAGCACATACCCAATGAACGTGACAACTATCGTAGCTTCCCTGTGGGACAAAAACGAGCTTTAAAAGAACCGTATTGCTTGTTTGTTTTACACACAAAATGTTGCTGTGATTAAAAAAAAAAAAAAAAAACGTAAGGAGTCCACGGACCAGAGATAAGGCGGCTAAGCCAGTGGAGCCACGCAAAATGTGTAAACAAAGGTGGTGGAATAGTCGAATTTCAATGCGAGTCAAATGTGAGCGATCACACACCCTGGCATCGATAGGCTTAGACAGTGACAAGCTGTCGTCAATTGACTACACATTTTACAGATTTTTCATTCTCACCGTAATAAGTGATGTCCCTTGTCAACTCAATACAGAACACGTACTTTTATCTGGTTGCACATGCACGAGTAGATGAAAAAGTCACTCGTAATGTCTCATATTTTAGTCACAGTCCGGAGCCCTGGTAAGGTGTAATTCTCTTTTTATTACTGTTTCGACTAATTTCCGACATACACTGAAAGTCGACTTACATCACAGTGTAGGAGCATAACTCATTTGTAACCCAGGGACCACCTGTAGTGTGTCCTTTCATCTTTTTAATATATGAAACACACATTTTGGATCTCACCAATCTTCTTCTTTTCATGTAGCATATCGAGGCGCCACAGCTGGTTGCGAGGATTCAACGACTCGGGGTAAGCACCAAACCTGAGGTCCCAAACCCCTCATTCGGAAAGCACTCAGGTGTAATAGTGAATCGACACACACCTTGATTTTATTATGATTGTATAACTACATTGACATTTATCCATATTACTGGAAACAATGTGCTTCCTTTTATTTCATAATTAATATACAATCACTTTGTTACTCAGACGTCACCTTAGAGTAGAGAGTTGGAATATGAAATAAAATATACGTTAGTGTTTAAAAATTGCAATAATATGAGAAACAAAACAAAATAAAGTTGTAATTTTTTGGAAAATTAGGTTGGGGAGAAAGTTATAACACTTTGTGAATAAAGTCATAATACAGTGTTCCCTCGTTTATCGCAGGGGATATGTTCCCGAAATAGCCCGCAATAAGGGAAATTTGCAAAGGAGCCAACTGTATTTGTTTCCAATTATTATACTGTATATGTTTTAAGCCTGTGAAACCCCTCACCATACACTTTATACACCTTTGTCAGACAGGCATTAACATTTTCTCACATTTCTCTCTTGTTTAAACACTCTCAAAGTTCAAATTTTGTTTGAATTTTATGATCAATCTCCTAGGTTGGACACAAGAAATTATTAAGTGACTCACGCTTATTCACTCCTCTGACCGTGGCTCGTCCTGGCGCAGTTTGGCTCCAGCGTTTTTGTATCCTTGTTAAAACATAATTGCTCCTACCGTCGTCCTCCTCCTCGTCTTGAACTCCTTGAACCGAAGATTTGTGTAGCTGGTTAGCTGCTTGTTTATTGACGGTTAGCAAGCAGCTCACACAGTTCGCTAGTTTTCTAGCAACTATTGAGCACAACAGGAAACTGCACGAAGGAGATTGATTGGCAATGGTCTACAGCTAATCAGGACGCAGAACACAAGGGGCGGGTTCTCCCTTAGCCAATAAGGACTGTTGTGACTCTGTATTTAGGCGGCTATTGTCTACCGTGGGTTCCTAATATGCTTGTACAGGGATGTCAACACATACTGAGGTAAGTGGAGCTGCACACATCGTCAGCAGAGCACCGATAGATTGCTCTGATACACCACAAGGACACAACACAATGCACATTCATACGCTGTTAAAAAAAATCTGCCAAATCTTCTACCGCTTATCCAAGTCCATCTAGTAGTAGTCGCAGCCATTGCCATACTATCAATCACAAAGCTCAGATGCAGTTTTTTCTTGAAATATACATAACTTTTTAGCATATCTACACAACAAAATATCAAAGTGGCCCTCGCATCTAAATTTTTCTTTATGTGACCCTCGTTGGAAAAGGTTTGGACACCCCTGCTTTACATTATGCATGCCAATGCCATAAAGTTATGCCAAACCAAACTAAAAAGAGCAAAGTATGGGAATACCCAACCGATACTGGGTGTTCCCTCATTAGTCATTGGGCTGATCAAACAAAGCAAGTCCACGTGATTTATAGCTATTTGCACTGCTCGGTCTCCTTGTCACGCCTTAACCCGGTTGCGTAAGTGTGAATCCAGAATCCAGAATCCAGTGAAATACACTGTCAAGTTATTCCCTGTTCATCCTGCTTGAAGCCATTCCTCAGCTGATCATTGTTTCAAATGTTTCTATTTCAACATCCGTGATATGAATCCCATTCGATGCCCACGATTGCCTCACATTGAGCTTTCAATGTCGCTTCGTCAGCATGTTTGCCGCTTACTGATGCTTTATTATCTCATATGGAAGCCATCGCGCTTTCCGTCGCGAATCACTCAATCGACAAAAGCGCAATGGCGGCAAATTTACCCTTTCGCGGCATCCTTTGTGCTGACGGAGGCAGAGGTCGAGCTTTTGAGTGATGGCAAGCAAGCATCCAAGCGACGTGATTTTTATTAAAGCATCCTTGAGGTAGTGTTTGCGATATTTAAAAAAAATAGATGTCACATTTTCTCAGATGCATCGCCAGTGGTAGTTCAAGTAATAGCAAGACGGGAAGTGTTTGCTAGTCACCTGCTGTCACATCCTTTCGGTTTTGTATCATGCTTTTATTGAGGGACTGCAGTGAATCACTGGGCCTATGCTACCCAAACCTTTATGTTGAGAATAGTACTGTACCAATGAGACGCACCAAAACATTATGTGGAAATATGTGGGTAGATGCAGTATATTGCTACAATCTTGCTACATGAAGTCATGCAGTAAAAAGTATTTAAAAAAATATTCAAGGCTACCGAAAGCATATTTGGTGTTAGCCAATTCTCACCTACGCACAAACAAAACCATTTTTTAGTTTATACGTAACGTTTTGTGCGCAGTGGTCCGAAGTTGGGTACAGTTGTCCCTCACCATTTTCCAGTTTGAATTTCGCAGCTTCACTGTATCACGGTTTTTCAAAATAAATGTATTATGTTTAGTGGTTGGAAACAGCCTATTATTAGTAAAAAAATATGCATATTCAACCAAATTTGACGTATTTTTGGCCTAAATTAAGCATTTTCAAGTATAAAAATGGCTAAATCAATGAAAATACGGATGTACGGCATTCAGAAGACGCATTCAAAGACATAATATGTAGTATTCTACACTGGTCACCAGGTGTCATTAATGTTACGTTGATGAGACAATAGCCACCGCAGGAAGTATGCTGTCCAGAAAACTCTCTAGACGCTAACACGCGAGTCTATATGCACTATCTCGTATTTCCTGTTATTGTGTCTACTATATTGCGTAAAACGAGTGTAAAGGTGGCTATGGGGTGTTATTTAATGTCTAGAGGGCTCAAATAATGTAAAAAATATATTTATAAGGTTCTAAATAGGCTTTCTATGCTCTACCTGCAAAAATGTTCAGTTTATAAATAAGGAATCTTACTTCGCGAAAATTCATTTATCACGGTCGGGTCTGGAACAAGTTAACCACGATAAGCGAGGGATTACTGTATAAACGACTTCTCTGAAATATTCAATTACGTAACAATAAGGGATGGGCAGGACGCAAATGTTAGCAAGACTAGCATAGCGCTGAGAGCGACAGTGCTAACATTACACTCGCATTTCAACGGCAGCATCCTGCTAGGTTAGGCTATTCGCTGAAGAAAAATAAAATGATCAAAAGTATGATCACATGTCTTGTGGTGGCTGTAGACACGGGGCGGGCTCAGCTAGCTAGTGCATGGTCAGAGGCAGCGTCATGTCCATGAGGAAAGAGTTTTTTCCTTTGACGTCATGAGAAGTGTCAATTTCAAAATATTTCAGTGCCTCTTCTGTTAATGAACAGCCTCTCGGGACACATATTACTGTGTGGACATAATTAAAAGGTCACTTTTGCACAATAGCGGACCTTTAATTCTCCTTGGCTAGCCATTTATTGTGTCTCTATTGTAAAGGGTTCCAAAATATCGAATCATCCTGCTTTTCACCTGTCCTCCCAGCCTCACAGGAAGCCGTCTTTGCTAGTGCCTTTCCGCCAACATGGGTGAAGGAATGTGATAGTCTCACCCTGAGCTGTTCCTTCACATCACCTCTGCTGCCCTTCCAGCAGGACATCACCTGGTTCAGAGATGGTAAGTCCTCTCTTGTTGACCACTTCAAAATGAGGACCCAACCAATTTGTTTTTGGTCAGGAATCCAACTGCTGCAATCATGTACTGTGGACATAAAGACAACCAACAACACGGCCTCCATCACTCTAAGCGCTGTGTACAAGGAGCATGAAGGAGTATACACCGTCCGCCTGAAGACCTGGGATGGGATTCTGGAATCTAGTGCCTATGTCTATGTCGAAGGTGAGGACCACTGAGTATGTGGTTTCTTGATCTGTTTTAACACAACTATTGGTCATAATCTTGTCTTGGGGAGAATAGCACCACAAAGGACAGCTTTGCCAAAATGCTACACATCTTAAAATAAAAGCTGCTGAATTTGATCATTTTGCTTTTCATAGGTGAATAGCTTAAAAAGCATGATAGCCTGGCATGATACACTGTTAGTGAGTGAGTTAATGTGAAATCACTGTGGCTCACATAGCTATGCTATAGTTGCTAACATTGGTGTCCTCCCTCTCGTGTTATGTAATTCAAGATTGCGGCAAAGTCCCACGATAAAGATGCATTCTGTTAAACTGACCACACAACACAGAAAATAAACTCTTAATTGCTTTGTACATGGGAGCCCACACTTCTTCAGCCTGCGAGCCACTTTTAAAATGACCATGTCCCGAAGATCTACAGTACTTCATACTACAAACACAGAGAATATATATAGTTCATATATTTATTAGTGGGGTCATGACAATACACAAGGTTGGGTCCACGAGAATGAGAGGAGACGAGATTTTAATATTAATTTGAATAAATTCGGCATACTGGCGCATTCGTGTTGATGGGCTCACTTTGGTCATTATTAATATTCAGAGACAAAGCGACTGTATGATTGACAAGAGGTCTCAGTCTGTTCTTCTACGGAACGCCGTTCTTCTATGAAGTGTCTAGGTCAGGGAGAGGGAGGGAGTGACAACATTACAGCGATGTGCTCACGCTTAATTATTACATGTTAATAGGACTCAAAGTCTGCTTTTGCTACCTCAAAGTTAGGACACAAATATAACTCCATAGACGTGCACCTCCAAAAAAGTCTTTGAGCCCCAACGCCACCGCTCGTTAAGGGCTGTCTGTTGTAACGTTATTGATCAGCCCCTCTCTCGTCAATGTGCATCGCTCGTCCACCACACTGAGCCAACAAGACAAATTATTGTGGTTTGCTCGTGAAGCGGACGCCACAATCCCAACCCGGACCAAAAGTCACAAAAGTAGGAGTGTAGGGGTGACCAAAGTGCGGCTCAGGGGCCATCTGCGGAACATGGCTCATTTGTCATTGTATCACTGCAGAAACAAACTGGAATTTAAAAAACAGTAATAATGATAAAAATACAGCAAAATATGTATATACATATGTATATACAGTATATACAGGTTGGTGACCACTGGTCTAGGTGCTGAAGCGAAGCACAGACTGAATGCTCTTCCTGCCTGTTTGGAGGCGAGAGACAAGGAAAGCAGACATGCATGCACATGGCAATATGTGGAGGCAGATAAAATTATCATTTTCATTTATCGTGTGATTTATTTATTGTGATTTATTTGATTATTTTATCGTGTGTTTATTATTAACGCAAGACTTTTGTTTTTCTGAACAAGAAATCGTGTCACGTTTTAATCTTGCGAGATCTTGTGACATGAGAGGTTGTGACTCCGCTAATATTTATACATATGAGTATTTATGTACATTGTACATGTCTATCAGGGGTGTACACACTTTTTCAGCATGCGAGTTACAAGTCAAAATGTATCTACCTTACTATAAAAACAGGGAAACATGACTTGGTAATCATTAGAATTCCCATGCTCAGTTTCAAACTTTATAGGTAATCAAAACAGTTTATCATTCAATAATTCATAATTCAATACAATATGACAAAGATAATTAGACATAGTTATCTTTAGCAGTAGTTTTGCACACAACCTGAGTAGTATGTCAGTCAAAATAGTTCATTATACACTGTACACGCAGTTCAAGTAATACATCCAGTTCGCATTTGCTATCAAACAATACAGATGAAAATGATTATTAGCCAAAGTCAATGCCACATATTAAAAGGTTTCAGCAATTTTGTAATTAATCATGAAATGATAGTTTAACAAACAAAATTGTAGAAAACCTAAATTTCTATAGTGGAGTTCAGGACTCGCAGCAGAGGCATCAAACAAGTGACTTTTTTCTACATAACTAGCATGTGAATGGATAATTTTGTTATAGATATAGGCATCTTACCGCTGAGTTAATTTATCCGTAATTGGAATAATAAAGATGAAAGTGGCATTTCCATGTGCCGTTTGAGACTACGTCTGTTCACCACTTAATCTTTGCCACAGAGGAACAACAGTGAATCAGGAGGGGAGCTTAATGTCATCTTACTGATGTGATATGACCTTACTGATGTCATATGACATGTACAAAGCAACCTTTATGACGTGGGTGACACATTCGATCGACCCACACTACCTGTAACGCAATGGGCACTCTTCTTTTATAATATTCCACCAACTCAATATTGTCCGGGTTGTATTGCTAGCCTACCGTATGATCCCTCATTTATTTGATTATATAAATTTGCGTACTTCAACTATAAAAGTCGGCCATTTTCACAGCATAGTCAGATGTGCAATACAATTCCACGAAAAAGCCAGGAATATGACATTTTGTTACAGTTGTCCATTCATATTTATCCAGCAAATTGCTTCATGTGACATTGTTGACAAATGTGATCCTAAAGCCGCGATAAAGGTGCAGGTGGCCATATTGTACATGCTGATCTGCTGTCTCCTACCAGGCCAAATAGCTGCCACATCACATCACATCACTCTCTGATGTGTCATGGTTTCTACCTACCGCACTGCATTCTAAAAGATGTGTTTTACATACCAAAATATCAAGGCACTTGTATTGAAACGTCATTTGCATGCGTGGCTCTTGCAAATAGAGTTTCAACTGTGCGCTGAAAAGTTTGTTTTTCGTCAAGAGCTGGGCTTTTTGCTTTAATTTCCTGCCGGCACACTCATTCAATTGGGGAAATTGCACCATCAATCAGGCAGCACTACAGCAGTGGGCTTGTTAACTTTCTTCAGTGAAACTATGTATTTTTCACAGCCACAAACCGCCTCATGTGAATAATCCAGTCTATTTATACAGCGCCAAGTCATAACAGCACTCACACCAGGACTCTTTTCATACTGAGAATGCCTTGTGCCTTTGACAATATTACCGACGGGTGACAAAGGCGAGGAACGACTCCCCGATGATGCCTCAAACCTTGAAAATGCGGCTTGGCTCGTCTCCCTTGTTACCGAGCTTGTTCTTTGCGAGAGCTGGAGGTACTAATTAGTCAATCTGAACGAGAGTGCCTTCCATTCAGCAGTCGCATTTGCATCACAAATAGCCGGTTCAAGAGACCAAAAACAAACATAGGAGCCGGAGGAAAGAAAAGATGGTGAGGATGCAAATTTAAAGCAGGAAGAAGACATGTTGGATTTTGTCTTTATACTGGAGGGACAAAAATATCCTAGCTCGCCTCAGGAAAAGGTTGTGGAGCATGTCAGATTCCATCACTTTAATCTGCTTTGCATAATTTCTCACTGCTGGGGCGACAGTGGCTCAGGAGGAAGAGCAGGTCATCCAGAAACTGGAAGGTTGGCGGATCAATACTTGCTCCCTCCACCCAGTCACTGTTGTGTCTCTAAGCAAGACACTTCACCCTCCTTGCCTCCAGTGCTGCCCACACTGGTGAACATTTGGTGGTGGTTGGAGAGGCCGTAGGCGTGAATTGGCAGCCACGTGTCCGTCAGACTACTCTGGATACAGATGTAGATTACCACCACCACCAGTGTGTGACTGACAAATGGGTTCACTTCACTGTGAAGTGTTTTTGCTGCCTTGAAAAGCGCTATATAAAATCGAATCCATTAGTATTTAGTTCTCTGTAATCCAGTTCACCAGCTGTGTTAATATTGTTAGTAACATAACATGGAGACACCTTCACTCCATTGCAACTTTTCAGCAATAACACCCTCTTACTTCAGCTTTTGTCACACTCGTCCATTCTCAGATGCATCGGCCGCAGTGGTCGGAGGTCCTGGGTCTCCCCTGTTGGTTCAGGTAACCGACGTCAACAAAGACTACGTCTTCCTCACCTGGCAGCCGCCCAGTGCCGATGGAGTGTCACCTGTGGAAGGCTATTTCATTGAGAGGTGTTGTGTTCAGCTCTCATGCCTTTAGAACCTAACAGCATGTCCTAATTAAAATTTTACAGTGAGTACACCCCATCATCAATCATCTTCTCTAGGGACAGTACACAGTATATACTTTAGAGTAGAGTACAGCTTATATAACAGTATAGATTGACTATCCACTGAAATGAGTCGGCACACAGCCATTAATGCCGAAATGTGAGAACACCTCCAGTGAACATTAAAATGCATCAATATTAAGTGTGAGCACCATTGGTATCCATCACTGCCTAATCCTCTTGGGCGTGTTGATGTTCGTGTTGATGTTGCTGCAATGTGGGTGTCGTATCGGAAGTGGAAGTGTATCCAAAATATCATACATACATACATACAAGTGTATGTAAAAATTGTTTCCACTCAATGAACCAAAGCTCCTGAGAGCCAGCAACAATCGTGCAGCCTCAGACTGTGACGCTACCACCACTATGATGGACTGTAAGCAAGACACAGATATCCTTCTACGTACTTTTATTACCAGCTATTTCGACAATAATGGCTGTGTTGATTCATTTTCAGTAAATAGCAAAGCTATACTGCTGTACACTGACTACTCTAAAGCATATCCAAGTTTACTTCCTTTTGTATTGTATCTTGAAAAGACTAGAGAATGTGAGGAGCATACTCACTTTTGTGAGATACTGTGATTTTGGGTGTATTTGAAGTTCTTTCCGATGTCACAAGTTAATACAAGAAATATTTTAATGCGGAATATCATCTCGCTCCACCTGCTCCAGAAGAGGAAATTGATTATCGGTGGATAAGCTGAAATTGTCGGTGGCAGCCAGCAGCTGTGATATTCCTCATGAGATAAATGGTTGGCCTGGTAATTATCAGCCCTCTACTTCCTGGAATCAAAGACTCCCGTGGCACAGCGGAATCCACATGTGCAGTATATATTTTATTTATTATTATTTATTTGATTTGGACAGTACATATTGATCAACATATGAGCAAAGGCATCACAGTAAATACAGTATAGCAATAGGTTATATGAGTGAAAATCATTGCATGCAGATACATTTTTGCTGATTCAAAAGTCAGAAAAGGTCTTACATTTGATTGTATTTGTGATTTTTTTTATTTAACATGTTGCTTAAATGTTAGGTTTGAGTCAAAGATCACGCCCAGATACTTAAAATGGTCCACCACATCTAAACTTTCACCATGAACTAAAACAGATGCTTGTTGGTCATCAGCTTCATGTCATGAAAAAAAGTTTAGGCGTTCAATTAACTGTATGGCAATCCACTTTTCTGCTACTTTTGATATGATTGGTAAAATATTTATTGGCCGATAGTTCTCTGGTTTTGTCTTATCACCAGCCTTAAAGGCTAGAGTTACTCGTGCAGTCTTCCATGTCAATTGTTCTTTACCTTGATTTATATATAAATTGATTAAATGTGCAATTGGACTTGCAAACGCCTCTTTATGAATCTTTAAGAAATTACTGGTGAGACCAAATGCATCTCTAGCTTTTGAACCTTTTAAAGATAAAATTATTTTTAAAACCTCTGAGGTAGTTATATATTGTATATTAAATATTGGCATTATATCATCCAACGATTTGCATGGGATGTCTGGAGCGTTAATGTGGGTTGTCAGTTCATCAGCAGAGCTGATAAAGAATTTATGAAAGCCATTGACAATAATATCTACATTGTCAGTCAATGTACCATTGTCCTGAAGCCGTAGGTCTTTAGGATGTACATGTTTATCATATCCTAATAGCTAATTTAAATTTTCCGATATCAGTTTTCCATTACCATTTGTCCCTTCTATTGTCTCAATAAAAAATGTTGCTTTAGCTATATGGATCTTTTTTACAACTTTGTTTCTGAGTGATGCAACAATCAATATCGTGCTGTACATTCAAACATGTCTCGGGTCTAGTATTCATTTATCTGTGCATGATTATGTGTATGTTTGCGCCTGTTTGTGTTCTTTCATATCTTCTTTAATTGCAGTCCATTTTTTAGCATTACTGGTGTGTGAGGAAAGACAACATTGTACTGTATAGCAGCCAGTTCCCTAGCAACAACCTTATCGTTTGCTAACTCCTCTCATCCCTCTTTGTTTTCCACAATGTGGCCACAGATTGTTGTTGAAGTTTTCTTATCTGAGGCCCCCACATTTATCTTCGAAAGTAAGTTTTTAATGTGTTTTGGAGACACACTGGAGGTTATTGTGGGTCTTAATGGGGTATTTACTGCTTTAGATGTGTTGTACAGCCTCTCGTACGTCACTGTTTGTTTGCATTGTGAAACTCGTGGAGGCTTCTCTTTGTCCATGTGTGAAAGAATGTTCTCACACCTCTGCTTTCCCTCTTTTTCTGTTTTTTATTATTTTTTTAGATGTGACCTCAGTCAGGGCCAGTGGGTACGCTGCAACATGCACCTTCAGAAATTATGCCACTATCCGGTGTTTGGGCTAAAAGAAGGAGCGAAGTACCAGTTTAGAGTTCGGGCTGTCAACCAGGCTGGTGTGGGTCGCCCCTCTAAGGCTACTGAACCAGTTGTCACTGAGGACCCCCTGGAACATACCAGGACCATGGGTAACACTGTACTGACTCAGTAAACAAGTGTATATATTGTAAATATATTGTAGGAGCCATGTGGATGCTTTTTCCATCGGAGTTGAACAGCACTCTGTTATGTACAAGCAGAAGCTGTAATAATTCTACATTTGATCAAAGTTACTTAAAATTTGTCAGATCAAAACACCCTGAATCACAGAGCAGTTCTATTTACGCTGGTTAAATTTCTTACTTCATAACTCACCTCATACGTACAAGAGATCCGTGTTGACAGTTTAGCGACATGGTCGCCATATTTAGCGAGTAGAGGTGTGCATTAAAAGTGAAAGTCAGGAAGTATTTCTTGCGTCATGCATTTATTTGGCAATTAAATACAAGCGGTCAACAAATGTGAAGTTTTTCCGCCACACAGGCGAGAGTGAGTGGAGATTCACTCCGATTGTACATAAATACCGCCGTGAAATGCCAGTTTGATGCCGGTCTGAAAGCTGCATAACCCCCTCCACAATGCAACCTAACCCCTGACCAGCAACGGAACCAAGAAGGCAGAGCTTGGACACACACCTCCATCGCCTGGCAACACCTCCCTCTCCTGGCAAAACACGCATGGGTGTCCAAAGTGTGGCCCAGGGGAGGAACGTGGCTCATTGCAAAATTAAAATAAAACAAAAACCCAGCAAAAGTAGAAAACTGAAGCACACGTGCATAATGTAACTACAAAAAGCTAAAGTGCTGATAATGATAACTAATAAAAATGCACATATCCATCCATTTTCTATACAGCTTCATCCTCATTAGGGTCGCTGGAGCCTATTCCAGCTGACTTCGGGCGACAGGCGGGGTACACCTTGGACTGGTACTGGTCGCCAGCCAATGGCAGGGCACATATAGACAAACAACCATTCACACTCACAGTCATACCTATGGACAATTTAGAGTCGCCAATTAACCTCACCTGCATGTTTTTGGGAATGTGGGAGGAAGCCCGGAGTGCCCGGAGAAAACCCCACGCGCACACGGGGAGAACATGCAAACGCCGAAATGCTCAGGGGAGAATCGAACACAGGTCTTCCCGATCTCCAGGCTGTTCCTGTATTGGCCACCGTGCTAACCACTAGACCACCGTGCGGCCCAAATGCACATACAGTATTTGTCTTTAAATATAAGTACAATGGTTTTTTTTTTAATAAAAAAAAAAAAGTTTCATTATACATATCAAAGGAGAGCTGGACAGCTCTGATATAAATAGACAAAAACAAGTAGGTAAGACAAAAACAGTGAGCTGATACTGTTCAACTACAAGCTGGAACTATCAATACTGACACCCATTGAAAAGCCAGCATTCCTGTGAGAAATGTACATGTCACATACGTCACATACATACGTCATACGTCAATTGAAGATGACATATTAAAGGAAATATTTCATTATTATATTATTATTATTATATAATCATATAATGGTGGTTTATTTGGTCTCAACAAATGTTGACAGTAATATAGTTTAGCATCAATTTGTGGAACACTAAACATTTCAAAATGCATCTGCATTGTTTCGTGACTTGGTTAAATGAAGATGTTTGTTTGTCCAGTCATATTTTTTCATTTTACTTTTCTTAAAATTAATGTTAAAATCTCATCTCGTTCTCATTGGCCCAATCACGTGTATTGTCTCGTCTCGTGAACCGAGTGTCTCGTGACACCCCTAGTAAATAGTAATATCATAACGGTAAGCTAAGTACATGTAGCATTTATACAGACGAGACTGTTGACTTGGTTTGGCGTGTTTGCTCTAGACTCACATATGAAATTTGTTTTTTCCACAGGACCCCAACTTATAATAAAAGCTGACAATATTTTACTAGAGACAGTCGGCAACCCAATAAAGACTGAGAAAGGACTCGTTTTGAGTCACAACCCTCATTTTGAGAGACCTTATTTACGACCTTGGAATCTTACACAGTTTTAATCAAAGAAAGCAAATCATGTGGAAAACAGACCAATTGACTGATTTGGACCAGAGTAAGAGATCAAGACTATGGCCTGGTGGGCTGAGATTTAACCAATGTGTTTGCTGTGTATGTATATTTAACACTGTGGGCAGATGGGGCCTGGTCAAACGCTATGCATCATTAAGCACAGATGAAGGACAGGCATAAGGTTGGCCTGGCTCTCCATCCATCCACGTTGCTCCCTCTCACCCATTTGTCTCTTTTTTTGTGGCCTCAATCCCCGCGGCTGCTACCACATGGACACTAATGCTGTTATTATGAGTGCTAATGTAACTTAATTAGACTTATATCTTCTCCACATCTCTTTAGTGGTTAAAGTGCACAGAGGAAGGACCATCGCCATCACCAAAGATGAACTGGAAGGTGAGAATTGTGTGTTTGAATGGAATTTCCTCAAAGGCTGTGATGCTGGTGGCCTCTAAGGCGTCTTCATATCATATTTAACGACACTCTGCAGTAATTGCGTGATCGAGGCAATGAAAGTCTGTTCCATTTTTTAAGGAGGGAAGAGAATGAACAGCCCCCTGGTAAATGCACATAATCGCTGCAGGCTTTGTGGAACGATTTAAAAACTGTAGCTCGTGAGAACATATTGGTGCATTCTTCTTCTACTGTGGTAGTCTTCTCTATATGCACATGTGAAGGTGAATACATGCATCATGCATGTTTGACTGCAGAATGATTCATCAGAGGCTAATAAAATATTGAGAAACTTAAAGGGCACATTCCTAATTTGATTTGACACTGATTGAATGCCTTCTCTGTATTTAATATAAATTACGGTACATATCGGAAACACTGCGCCTATCGGAGAGGCACTGGACAAAGCAACACAGCCATTCTGACATCTTCTCTTGCCGTCTCCAACCTATAGGTCAGGTCCGAACTCCCTTCCCCCCCACCAATGTCCACGCCTGCGAAGTGAGCGACATATATGTGGTGCTTAGCTGGACCGAGCCGGAACCTCGAGGGAAGGAGCCGCTCACCTTCTATGTGGAGCGGGTCGGTCTTGAATGTTACAGGCACTTCACATTGCACACTTGTGTCAAATTCACTTGTTGCTTCACTGAATCATGGTTTTTCAAAAATATATTAATTACTAAATCATGCTGTTTAGTGGTTACTGTGTGTCCTATTATTAGTCAAAAATATGCATAGTTAAGCAAATTCTACATATTTTTGTCTAAATTAAGCATTTTCATGCATTAAAATGGCTAAATAAACTAAAATACAAATACAGTCCAAGTCATTCAAAGATGCTGTGATGATATGTAGTATTCTACACTGGTCACAAGGTGTCAGCAGTGTTCATATCAGCATCAGACTTAATTGCCGGAACAACAGGCTTTTACTGCAGGTTTGAATTATCTCACAACAGGCACAATAATCCCCAACACAAGATACTGTTGTGGCCGTAACCCACGCAGGATTAAAACTCAACTCTGAACCCCTGACGTCACTTCCTATATCCATTCAGCTTCCCGAGCACCAGCACACATTTCCAGCAACACACAAGCATGAGTCTTACTTATGTCTTAAATGGCTTATTTTCTCTAATTATGTATACATATTGGGTAATACAAATCTAAAGGTGACTATAGGCGTGCTATTTCATGTCTACAGGGGTCTAATATTGTTAAACACCTTATTTAGAAGGTCGCAAACAGCTTTTCTATATTCCATATATAAATAAGGAATCCTACTTTGCAGAAATTCACTCATCACGGTCGGCTCTGGAGCCAGTTAACCGTGATAAACGAGAGATTACCCATCCATCCATCCATCCATCCATCTGTGATGCCGCTATTCCTCACTTGGGTCGCAGGTATGCTGGAGCCTATCTCAGCTGACTTCGGGCGAGAAGTGGGTACACCCTGGACTGGTTGCCAGCCAATCGCAGGGTTATTTAATAGGGACTCTTTCTAAATATTAAAGACAGCTCTCAGTCTGATACACATACAGTATACCTCTCTGACGCTGTTAATCAAAACAGTGCCATATTGTCTTTGCAAAGGCCACCTTTTTCATACAGCTTTTGTATTGGATCTCTTTCGATTGTGCAGGTGTACCTAATGTTGTGGCCAGTGAGTGTATGCTGAAACTCAGCTATCCAAATGTCTTAATTAGTAATCCTTCCCACATCTGCTGAGCACGAGGATCAATGTTGTTTCATCATCACACATTAGTTGATTTTGGCTCACCTGGTGATGGAACATGTGGCAAATTAAAAGCAGGCTCCTGACCACAGCGCTAATCTGAAGAGACAGGTGGAGAAAAGCGCGCGCGCGCACACACACTCACACACACAGGGGGATGCACATCTGTGATTTCAAGGTTGAATGCATTTTAAGGTCAAAGCTCCATCGCATCCTGGAGAATGTAGCGAAAATTGCGTGGCTTTTTATTCCTTTTTCCAAGAGAATCTTCAAAGTTCAAACTGATGATCAAATAAGAAGAATTCCGCCACCTTGTGCAGCAATAAAGGCCCCCGAGCTCTTCAATATCAGCCCAGACACACAACATCTTCTACTTCCATCAGGAAAGTGCCGCAGGAAGTATAATTTTTATTCGCCTGTTATTCGTTACTGAGGTAATAAAACTGTCAGCGCTGTCAAAGGCATATATGAAATACAAAAGTTTGCTACTCCACGTCTGCTTCTTTAATGAAGGCCACATTCAAATACCGCCCCACCCTCCTCGGCCTTGACTGCGCTCTGTAGAATCACTGATGTCTTTGACAGTCCCTCTTCTCTGGCTGCTACCTCGGGCCTGTAGAACTATGTGGCTGGGCATACATTGTGCAATTTAAAAAGTGCAGTTTCTGACATTTTAACTCACACCGCATCAATTAATCGCTAAAGTTAACGATTGCAGTGCTCACACTGCAAGGACTACGACTTGACACTGTACAGTAGCGTCAATGCTCTTCCATCACCACCTAAAAGAGAAACAGGCTTCGCTTCATGTCGTAAAATAAAGCCTGGAGTTCTGCCAACTGTCTGTCAGTCAGCGACAGATGTGGAAGCTGTAGTTTGATTATTTTGTTTTTCTTCAACGAATAGGCTAACCTAGCGTGATGTTGCTGTTAAAATGTGAGCATAACCTTAGCACTGTAGCTAACATAGCTATGCTAGCATTTCTAACGTTAACAGGTCCTCCAGTCCCAGTCCTTAATGTTACGTTGTCTGTTTATCTATTGTGGTGTCTATTACGTTGGAGTGCAGAGTTACAGATTATATATCAAAAATGTGTGCACACACGCGTCTCGGAGACACACACTTTGGCATGGACAACCACGGTTCATTAGCATTAAAGCTACAGACAAACAAAAAGAACGTGTTCAAACTTTGTAAATTCCAGCACCAAGGGTAGATTTTGGCCAACACACTTACAATGCACTTTTGTTGGACCTCTGAAGCAGTTGGTAAATGTACACGATATTTGTATTTGACTTCATTTAGCCATTTTTATGCTTGAAAATGCTTTATTTAAGCGAAAAAATTTGTAAAATTTGCTTCAGTAATGCAGATTTTTTAACAATAGGCCGTATTCAACTATGAAGCTCACTCGACACGCGTCAAAGCCTCCAGCACATTCAAATCTGATTCTTTTCCTGCTTCTGTTTTAGTCGCAGGAAGGGAAGAACACCTGGGAGCTGGCCAGTCTGGATGTGGTGGTCAACTCTCCCAGGTTCCCTGTCTTTGACCTGGTTAAAGGAACCCAGTACCGCTTCAGGGTGCGCGCCATCAACAAGTATGGCGTCAGCGACCCATCCGAGCCGAGTGGCTTGATCAGCTTGGGGAAACCAGAACGTAAGTGTGGCCCGACTGAATTTGGTTTGTTGTTTTGGCTAACTTGTTTTGTGCTTTTCTGCAGGTGTTCCTTCTCCACCTTCATCCCTCATGGTCTTCAGAGACACAGACACCTCGGTGCTGCTTGAGTGGCAGGAGCCCAAAGACAAAGAGGGCATCCTGGGGTATTACTTGTACTACAGTGAAACTGGACAAGGGGACTGGAAGATTGTCAACAACAAACCTGTTACCGACACCAGGTGATGAAGGACACCTTTACTGTATATGAGGCTAGTTCCCACAACCTTACATGTCCTGTTCTTCAGGTTTACAGTCCACGGTCTCCAGACTCGTAAGGAATATGTGCTCAGGGTGAAGTCAGTGAGTCGAGCAGGAAACAGCGACTACTCTGAGGAATCTCTTCCCATCGTGGTGAAAGCCGCCATTTGTAAGAGCACTTTTTCTATTAGAATCAAATATTTATATGCGTTCTGATGTTTTTGCCCTGCTTATTTGTTGCTCTGTCCATTCATCTCTTAAAACAAGACACTCTGACATTGGCCATGCTATTATATTTACAAGACCACTGGTTTGCTTGGAAAATCAAGCAGTACTATTCCCCTCCACTCTTATAGGTGATGATAATGCCCATTACGAAGCGTGTCATTTGCCCCTACTTGCCTCAAAGCTAGCCAAGACTTTAATGAACCAAAAATAAAGTCCTCAATATGCACTTTTAACCCGATTTGCACCAAAATATCCTGGTTTCTTCCTATGCCCCTGTGCCACACCTGCACAAAATTTCGTTTTCCTCCGCTTATCCGGGTCCGGGTCGCGGGGGCAGCAGTCTCATTAGGGAAGCCCAGACTTCCTGGTCTCCGGCCACCTCCTCCAGCTCCACCGGGAGGACACCAAGGCGTTCCCAGGCCAGCTGTGCGGCATAATCCCGCCAGCATGTCTGCCCCGGGGCCTTCTCCCGGCTGGGCATGCCAGGGACACCTCACCAGGTAGGCGTCCGGTAGGCATCCGGACTAGATGCCCGAGCCACCTCAACTGACTCCTCTCGATGTGAAGGAGCAGCAGCTCTATTCTGAGCCCCTCCCGGATGGCTGAGCCCCTCACCCTATCTCTTAGGGTGAGTCAAGCCACCCTACGGAGGAAACTCATTTCAGCCGCTTGTATCCGCGATCTCGTTCTTTTGGTCACGACCCAAAGCTCGTGATCATAGGAGAGGGTGGGAACATAGATCGACCGGTAAATTGACAGCTTTACCTTTCGGCTCAGCTCTCTCTTCACCACAAAGGTCCGGTACAGCGACTGCTAATGCAGACGCTGCGCCGATCCGTCTATCGACCTCACGCTCCAACCTTCCCTCACTCGTGAACAAGACCCTGAGATACTTGAACTCCTCCACCTGGGGAAGGACCTAATTCCCAACCCGGAGGGAGAAGTCCACCCTTTTCCAACCGAAAACCATGGCCTCGGATTTGGAGGTGCTGAGTCTCAAAAATTCTGAAAAGAATCGGTGACAAAGGGCAGCCTTGACAGAGGCCAATGTTCACCGAAAACAGGCTCGACTTACTGCTGGCAATGCAAACTAGGCTTCTGCTCCGGTTGTGCAGGTCCAGTGTTCCGCGACCAGGACGAAAACCACATTGCACCTCCTGTAGCCGACATTCGACTGACGGTCATACCATTCTCTCCAGCACCCTGGAATAGACTTTCCCAGGGAGGCTGAGGAGTGTGATCCCCTGATAGTTGGAACACACCCTTCGGTCACCCTTCTTGAAAAGGGGGGCCACCACCCCGCTCTTCAATCCAGAGGTACTGTTCCCAACTTCCACGCAATATTGAAGAAACGTGTCAGCCAAGACAGTCCCTCAACATCAAGGCAAAACTCGTCCACTCCCGGGGCTTTGCCACTGGGAAGCATTTTGACTACCACAGATAGTGTACCTCTGCCACGGTGATGGAACTGTCCGTGTTCGTGTCCTCTGACTCTGCTTCCTCTATGGAAGGTACGTCAGTTGGATTGAGAAGGGCCTCAAAGTATTCCTTCCACCGTCCAACTATATCCTCAGTCAAGGTCAGCAGGCCCCCGTCCCCACTGTAACCAGTGTGGAGTGGGCACTGCTCGAACGATTTGCCAGAATCTCTTCGAGGCCAACCAAAAGTCATGCTCCATGACCTCGCCGAACTCCTCCCACGCTCGAGTTTTTGCCTCAACTACTGCCGAAGCCGCATGCCGCCTGGCCTGCCGGTACCTGTCAGCTGATTCCGGAGTCCCACAAGCCATCCATGCTCGATGGGACTCCTTCCTCAGCTTGACGGCAGCCCTGACCTCGGGTACGGGGCTTGCCGCCACGACTGGCACCCACCACCTTGCGGCCGCAGCTCCGATCAACTCCCTCAGCAATGGAGGCACGAAACACGGCCAATTCGGACTCGATATCCTCATCCGGAGGTGACAGTTGAAGACGCGACGAACGGGAGACTCTGGCAGACGTTCCCAGCACACCCTCACTCCACGTTTGGGTCTCCCAGGTCTGTCCAGCATCCTCTCCCGCCATCTAATCCAACTAATCACCAGGTGATGACCAGTTGACAGGTCAGCCCCTGTCTTCACCCAGAACATGCGGACACAGGTCTGATGATACGATTGCACAAAATTTAATGGAAGTCATTTTTGTAATTTTTACACAATTTCATCTAACCAACCAACATTCGCATTGTAACCTCAAACATAACAGCTGAGTGCATATTAACTCAACAATTTGAAATGAAACAGTTGGAGGATAGGAGACTCACAGCTGCAGGCTGTCAGCCATTAAATAGCCATGTAGCATTTCTTGACAGACGACGATGATGCGCCTGCTAAAGGGCCGCAGTGTCAGATTGACACAGACCATTCAGTCCTGCCAGTGAGCCATTGCATGCTTGGAAATACACTGAATTTTTGTAGAATCGACTTTAAGTTGAAATGGTTATTATGCAGTAAGTCTTGAGAGAAGCTATAGAGGGTCAGGGTGTTATTGTAATGACCTCTCTCGGTCTAGTCATAGAGAATGACTGCAGGGCATTTATATTTTATTTATTTATTTTTTGTCTGTTTGTCCGCTTCAGGTGTTCCCTCGGCTCCCTCCGCCATCGCTTTGCTGCTGTGCACTGGATCAGAGATGGTGTTGGGCTGGAGGAGGCCTCGCCAGGATGGCGGAGCACCTGTGAGGGGCTACTACCTGGACCAGAAGGAGGCAGGGGCCGAAACCTGGAGGGAGGTCAATGTGAAGGCGGTCAAAGAAAGGCGAGCTACGGTGGGCGCATGTTTTTTCTACTTTCTCGACAGTAAGAACATGTTTTCCAAGTTGAATGAGAGCAAAGAGTCAATAGAAAGGTCTCACGGAAAGCCCATTTTAAATGTAATTATGCTAATCTTGGTTATTTCTTAAAGTAACAACAATATTGGCTTAATGCTGACATGGGCCGTGTCACTAGGCAACTAGCCTGTGTCCATGGATACCTGTTGGGAACATTTAGTCCTTCTCAGGGAGATGACAGGTGTTCTGTAACGACACATTACACATTTTGTTTGTTTGAATGTTGTTTTGTAGCTTCTTAAACAGGAATACACTTTAATGTTGTATTAGCCCCACATAATATATATTAAAGCAGGGGCGTCCCAATTTTTTTTTTTTTATGGCCCGTGGTGTATAGTCAAAATAAAATGAATATTAGGTCCACACTGAAAAGATAAAAAAAGAAAAAGTCTTCAGCGTACAAAGTTTAACATTTACAAGATGTCAATTTAATCACCATTAGCAACTATGTCTGAAATATGCCCATTTTTACTGCATTTAATTAACAGAAAGATAAATGACAGGACAGGACAGGATTATTTATATTTGTATGTATTAACAGCTCCAAATGAACTGAATATATCAATCAAGCTAAAAGATACTACACAAGTCTAAAAATCAATTTGTCTTATGCTAGTCTCTTTTACAGTAAAGGAACATTTGAATCACACCATATTAAGAGCAGTGAGGGGTTGCTTTCAAAGACATCACGAAATGTAAGGAAGATATACTTGTGTGCAGTGTATTTTTACGGGGAGCAAATTGTCCACCTGAATTAAGAGTTACAAAGTGAGTGATATCCACTCCATGTTTTTCTTTATCTCCCTGTTTATTTACACACGCGCGCGCATTATAAAGCGGTTTTTTGATGTTCGGAGTGTCCCTGAATGCATCTAGCGCACTTGTAATGAGAATGAGGAAGTGTCGTGCCCAGGAATCGTACAGCTGTTGATGTGTTCAGGTCAGAAATAAGTTAAAAAAAAGAGCGTCACACTCAGACGGAGCGTGTGACTGTGTGGGGACGCTCTACTGTGATGCGCCTGCCGTTACACACAAAAAATGTAACGTAATTAATGAAATAAATTAGTTACCACTCTTAACGCGCGTTATTTTGACATCCCTAATAAGAATATATAAAAATATCACATTGCCTCCTGCATCCTTTGATTTTTTTTAAAAGTAGGTGTGTGTGTGTGTGTGTGTGTGTGTTCGTGTAACCGCGTGCCTTCATAAAATTTGTTGAAGGTTGGCAGGTTTGTCAGCTTATGGATGCATATTATTTCGCCTAAGTGTTGTGCTGCGCACACGTAACTAGTATTCTTTTAAGATTTGTACAGTGTGTAATGTGTCGTACCCGCGAAACGTCGTAACGCGGATCGTGGTTCAAATCAGATGAAAATGTGCTCACATTTTGACCGACACAAAATGTATACAAATAAAGTACAGCTTTACCAATAAATATATATTGGATTGGTTTCAGTGTGCTCGGTCAACTGGTAAAAGGTGCAGAATCTCAAACTGGCCCCACAATCTTCAATTTTTCCTTATATGAAAAGAAGTTTGAACAGCCTTGCTTGAAAGCAACCCTCAGGTGAGAATATGCAGCGCCCCCCCTTGAGCAAAATGCACAACTGCACACATCCTGGTAAAGGATTGCATGTACTTCAGCATGATTTATTGAACAGGGCAAAGGCTCATTACACTGGGGATGAAAAGTGAGTCAAATAATGAAACGCAGCCTGTATGCCCCCTCGTGGATGTCAAGTGAAACTCCCCTTTCTTCCCTTGCAGAAACTATTTGAATTTCAGGAGTTAAATGTCACCTTTTTTTTTGGATACGGTTCTCCCTCAGAGTGCATCATTTAGTCTCCAGGAGAGGCAAGAGCAGCTCAGGGAGGCGATAAGAGCCTTAAAGTCTAAGTGGCTACGAATAGTAAGATCAATGAGCAGATCAATAAGGTTGAATCACAAAGCTGAAGTGTCTGAGGGATCAGAGAAAAACGCTGTGACAGCACAGCCAGCAGCAGCGGCTCCAGTAATGCCTTATAAAATGCCTGCTCCAGTCAGGAGAGAGGCTCCTGTGCAACCCGGGAATAATAAATCCAAACGCAAGACAGCCGGAATGCCAGTACCAGTCACACTAAGTTGTATTTTATTCAGGATTTATTACGCTCCCCACTTGACTGTCATTATCAGACCATTGTTTGTCACCTTATTTAGTAGTATGGTGTTTTTAATAGGTTTCCAAGCTGACCAGCGGGCTTTGGTACCAGTTCCGTGTGTTTGCCACCAACATGGTTGGTGTTGGGAAGCCGTCGGATGCCAGCGAGGCTTTCCTGTGCGAGAAGTGGACCATGGCGGAGCCTGGTGAGGTTCACAACGCAGGAAAAATGTGCAATGTATCTCAATTTAAGTCAAGTACAGTAGAGCCTCCATATTTCAAAACATATTTCCCATAGGAAATCATGGAAATGGAATTCATCCGTTCCGGAGTCAAACTGTCACCATCATGCAACATTTATGAACAGTACAGACACTTGGCGCTTCGAATTTCGCGGCTTCACTCTGTCACGGTTTCGTGATTGAACACAGCTTATTATTAGTCCAAAAATATGCATATTTAAGCGTATTTTATGTAGCACAAAAATGACAACATGAAGTAAAATACAAATATAAGGCATTCAGAAGACACATTCAAAGATGCTGGGATGATATGTAGTATTGTACATAGGTCACTAGGTGTCAGTAATGCTGCGGTAGTGTTCAGTGAGACATGCACCAGACTTGATCGCCGGAACAAGAGTCTTTTATTGCAGGTTTCAATGACCTCACAACAGGTACAGTAATCTTTAACACGGGCTACTGTTGTGGTCGTAACTCACGGCAAGCTCAAACTCAGCTCTGAACCCCCAACTTTACTTCCTGTACACATGTACCGACAGCAACACACACGAGTAAGAGTCTTATTTATGTCTTAAATGTCTTATTATCTCTTATTATGTCTACTATATTGGGTAATACAAGTATAAAGCTGTGAAATTCATTTACCACATTTGGGTTGGAACCAATTAACCACGATAAATGAGGGATCACAGTATACTTGTCTATTATTTTACAGTAGTAACTGACATACAAGTGTAAAAATAAGTTATCTGCTGTATAGTAAAACTTAAAATGACATTGTAATAGTGCAGGGCCTTACTCTATGTGCCCAGGAGGCAAGTCTCTTCATATGAACACCCATCAAGAGCTGAAGTTGCAGCATGCGTTATGTTCTTTTATTGCTTATGTTATGTCCAGTTAGCCATATTGTACTGAGCCGCCTGGACAGACGTGTGAACCACTTCCCAAAGTGGCTATGTAAGTAAAGTAAAATTTCCTGTTCTATGGTTATCGTCACATGTTGGCTCTGGGCCATTACTGCTACCCCATCTGCAGTGGAATCGCCAAAAAGCCAAAGAAAGTGCAAAACACTACTATCATTTTTGTCTGCAACTTTTGAGGCATGTTTTCCCGGACCATTTTGGTCTGTTTTCAAGATCGTGCCGCTTGTAAACGGTTTCATAGCCATGGTGGTTAGGTGGAAGAGAGTTTGTATTTTTCATCCGTTCGCTGCTGTTATGAAAATATGTGAACTGTTGCTTTTGCAGAGTGAGACCTAATGATGTGTTTCATACTGTACTGAGTGTTAGTTAGCGAGTCGGGCCCGCTGTGAGATGCTCTGCCTTTAAATGTTGCCATGGTTACACAAAACTGCACAGAAACAAAACCCTCAAGGGATCAGACGTGAGTGGTGCATTTTTATTGCATGGACACATATACAGTACGTGCACATACCCATACACATGCATATATGCATAGACTCGAGAAGAGGCCTGGCATGGCTCATATCAGCGTCCAATGACATTAATATTGAAAATGGAGAGAAACTGTTGCCGTTTTTTTGACACATTGTTCATTAATCCTGGCAAATGGGCTTCCCTCCATGGAATTAATAACTCCAAAGTGGCGTAAAAATCATGAAGCAGAGAAAGTGACACACGAGGACACACAGTCAGCCGGGGTACAATAAGGAAAGCTGCTATTTAGGGATGCTACACACACTTTACTCAATGTTTGGTCTTTCTCAGGTTGTCCCTTTGACCTGGCGGTCCGGGAGGTGAGAAACAATTCGCTGGTGCTCTTGTGGGCTGCTCCGCTGTATGCAGGGAAGGACCCGGTCACTGGCTACTTCCTGGAAATCAGCCAGGGTGGACCAGACTCCGACAACTGGACTGCTTTGAATGAGAAACCAGTCACCGACACGTATTACAAGGGGAGTTCAACATAATGTGCTCCATACAGTACCAGTCAAAAGTTTCGACACGCCTTCTCATTGAATAGCGTGAGAAAGTGTATCTACACTTTTGGCTGGTACTGTATATGTACTTTCCAATTCTTCAAAAGTTGCAAAAAAGTTCTAAAAACGTTTTTTGTAAGGTTACATTTGGTCGGTAAATATAACCCAAGAGTCAAACGAAAATGAAAGGGAAAAAAATTCTTTCCTGCAGCACCGACACGTTAATAAAAACCTTAAGATCCAGTATTGTATATCCTTTGGGTGCTTAAATAGCTCAATACTGAATAAAGCAAAATTTGTTCTGGACAAAAATCACTCCGTATGCTCTATTCTGCGGTTTTACCTACCATGGAGAAAATAAAATTGATGGGTAAAAAGAAAAAAGACGAGCTTTTGCAAAACTGTTTACATTAAGAGCATTGACTTCCTCTACTTCCGTGTTCAGAGCAGATGTTTGCGTTGAAACTTCAAATTAAGAGCAACACATTTGCTGCATTTCTGATATGACTGTTTACGTACGGTATAGGACAAGCAGTGCACACAAGTGAAAGAATCCGATGTGTGGCTAATCTGTGCATTTCCTTTAGAGTACCAGAACTCACAGAGATGGGTTTCCAGCAACACTAGCTCGGACCGGTTGTTCGCATTTTCTTGTCAAAACACAAGCCAAATAACCATCCATCCATCCATCCATTTTCTATGCCGCTTCTTCCTCACTAGGGTCGCGGGGGCATGCTGGAGCCTATCCCAGCTGACTTTGGGCGCAAATAACCATCACGGAATTTAAAACTTGTTTCTATAGTTACAGTATGACTTTATACGTGGAGGCAAGCTATGACCAGAAGTGTGTCCTGTAGCTTCACATAGTTTTGTCATATCTCACAAAACTGTTTTGTGAGATCTCGCAAAAATCCATGTATTTAAAAAAATAATAATTTTACCCATCAATTTTTTTACTCCATGTCCCCTCGCCATTGGTAATACCAGAGAACAATAGAGCTACCTAGTAATTACTAGTAATTACTAGAGCTAGCTAGTAATTACCATATTTGACTGTGTGGAGAAGTTACTGTAAAAGTACACTTCACTCGCTAACCATGCTACAAAAAAGGTCAGTTATGGTAATCCATAATGCCGCTTATAGAGAACAAACCCTTTATTCCTAAAATCACAATTTGCTGATCTGGTAAACCTTCAAACAGCTAACATTATGCATAAATCAAACAATAACCGGCTACCAAAAAGGTAATACAATTCTTGTCAACAAGAGAGAAGAAATATGACCTTAGGGAACAATTGAATTTAAAACACTTAAAACAATGCTAAAAACCTTTAGCAGATCAGTATGTGGAATAAAGTGGAACAGATTGAGTAAAGAATTCAAAGAATGCAGTAAAATGAGCAGTTTCAAGAAACAGTACAAGCAGTTGATGTTTATATGATTTATTTATAGTGGCTATAAACCTTGACTCCTATTTTACCACATTGTTATTCTGCCTTATCATTTTCCTATGTATTTTAAATTGGTAAAGAGTACATTTGGAAAACAGGAAGTGAACAAATGTATTGTAATTGATGTGAAATGGATGGGGGGTAGGATTAAATACGCTTTGCTTCTTCCCGCTCCTTTTTCGACATGTGGAACTGTGAATTGTACTATGTGATGTATTCCTATGTAACTTGGATGCATGTTCAAAATAAATTAAACCATTACCAATATTTAATGTGTTTCTTGTGACATGCAGGTTTCAGGTCTTCAGGCGGGTGAAACCTACCGCCTCCGTGTGTCGGCTGTCAACGAGGCAGGAACGGGACGTGCCTCCCTCCCTTCTGAGGCTGTCATGGCTCAGACCCCGCCAGGTCAGCATAATAAATATTTGTTCACAATAAATCAAAAGAAAATACTCCCAAGACATGGTAGATGAGCTAGGATATACACCTTCAGATTTGCTGCCACTGCTGTGCTGCGTTTTATTGCTGCTAAAAATACAAAGATAGATACATAGAATTGATTAATTGTTGTGAGGATAATGAAGATGCAAATGCAGGATACCCTTGGTAGTCTCCGTTGTTGTTTGTTAGCATCCTTTGTTCCAATTGTTGCATGTGACACAGCATGTTTATTGCAATTTCCCACAGTACCATTTTTAGGTCAAACACCAACCAAGCTTTGGATGCTGCCCAGTCGTCATTTTGCTACAGTACTCGGTTATCTTTCAGGCTTTTCTGGGATAAAATTTTCCTCTTTCGTGACCAACAGCATTCCCTGGTTGTTTAATGGTACACGTGTCTGGACAGGAAGGGCATCCGGCGTAAAAACTAAGCCAAAACTTAAACATAACGACCAATAGCCACAAGCCGATAGATACTGTCGATAGATAGTAAATACAGGAGACACTCATTATTTTCTGATGTCTTTGTTTTTTTTTGTGTCTGTGATGCATTCAATGCAGCATGTTTTTCTCAGTTTCCCAGAGAGTTACTTGGCATGGTTTTGCAGGTCACCACGGTTCTATTTTGACGGGGAAACTAACCGAGCTCTGGACACAGTCTCCACTTTGCTGCAGCGCCCTATTTTCTTTCCACCCTCAGTCTCCTTACCAAAGCCAACAGCCATATGCAGACAATGTGGCATGGTTTCCACAGTTTCCAGTTTACAAGCGCTGACATTTAAGCAGTTATACTATTTGGGGATATTTGCTGAGTTTGGGGGTCTATAAGCTTTTTCTGTCAGAATCAATCCCAAAAACACATAAAAGCCTTCTCTTGTCATCTTAAGACACTAAAAACATTGAGGTTGGCGTGGATGACGAAGGCTTCATCTACCTGGGATACGAGTGTGACGAATTCGATGAGAGCAAGTGTCTCTGGAGCAAAAACTACACAGAGCCCATCGATGATGCCAGAGCTCAGGCAGAGAGCAAGAACGGCAGGTAGGAAGTCCAGTCGATGTGGATGTGAGTGATTTGAGGAGGTCAGAAACTGTTTGGATGAATTTCTGAATTTCTGTCACTCTGTGGAGTCATTGAACTCCTTTCCAAAGCTTGTGACTTGGGATGCTCCCACCGATCGGTATCGGCCATTTTCCATGAAAAATCACGTAATAGGAATATGCTGATAAATGCCTTTCAACGCCGATCACAAAAGGCGATCACAATTGCAGCCCACAGCGATCCCTTCGTGCAGCGTAGTGTCTTGCCCTAACTAACCTGTTGGGCAGCGTTCTCCTCCCACTTTACGTCACAGTGCGCAAGCGTGCCAAAACAAAAACAATCATGTCTGCCTATTTTTTGGGCCCCCTGGCAGTCAAGGGACCTTGGAATTGTCCTGACTTTTCCCCTTTATACGGCACCCCTGGCCAATAGCACTCATCAGAAATAAATTGAAAATGTATAATTAAGCCATGTGATCGGTATCGATCGGAGCATCCTTACTTGTGACCTTTTCACACTCTAAGGTGCCTTCTTGTTTATAAGAAGTTGGACTTGTTTGTTTGGACTCATGAAAGAGATGTTCCATCTCGCACAGCTCCCACCATGAACATATTTCATCTTCACAAGGACAAAATATAATAGGATTGTCCCACAATAAACACATGACACTCTCTTTAAAAATGGTAATACTGTTGGCTAAACAGAAGTGTGTCATTGGGCAGCACAGATCAGCAATAAAAACTGAAACCGCACTCCTGATGCAATATCTTTATCTTTGAACGTCTCCGTCAGGTCAGTTCTCACCTTCAGCGACGCCTCTGCAGAAGACCTGGGTCTCTACACTATGGAGATGAGCGACGACCCCAGCCAGTCGTCGAGCTACGTCCTCACGGCGGAAGGTAATGCAAAAATCTCAAAAACAACAGGACAGGTCTTGTTTAGGCAGCACAACATAATATTAACATTATTTATTAGTAATTGACTTCTGGCACACTGGAAACTTTTTTACATTTAAAGGTGAAGTTTGTGGTTAACTAAACCAGCAGTTTCCAAACTGTGAACAGGGAAGACGCAGCAGCTTGATAAAAGCAAAGAAAATATTGTTTTTAACTGGCTAAGCCAACTTGCTAGATTGATTTTTTTTTTTGTATACCCGTGGTGGGGCAAAGAGAACATTTGTTAACAAGTGCTAATTAAAAAAAAAAAAGTAATAATAATACTAATATATTCAAGATTCAAGAGTTTTATTGTGAATGAAATTCTTGTTCTGTTCATTCTCCCAAAAAAGAAAGAAAGAAAAACACAAGAAAATGAATAAGAACAGAAGAAATATTATATATATATATATATATGTATATATATATATATATATATGTATATATATATATATGTATGTATATATATATATGTATATATATGTGTATATATATGTGTATATATATGTATATATGTATATATATATATGTGTATATATATGTGTATATATATATGTGTATATATATATGTATGTGTATATATATATATATATATATATATATATGTGTGTATATATATATATATATGTATATATATGTCTATATGTACATATATGTGTATATATATGTATGTATATATGTGTGTATTCAAGATTCAAGATTCAAGAGAGTTTTATTGTCATGTGCATGGTAAAACAGCAGTAATACCATGCAATGAAAATCTTATTCTGTTCATTCTCCCAAGAAAAGAAAGAAAACACAATATATATATATATGTATATATATGTATGTACTGTATATGTATATAGTCATAAATAACACATTAAATTAATTAATTTAATTTTAATTAAATTAATTAATTTAATTTAATTAACATTTAATGCATTTTTTAAAATAATATACATACATTTTAATTTCATTATCGAAGACATTAAATAACTTTTTTGGCTTCAAATATTTCATTTTGCAGTTTTTCTTTTTTAAATTGATAAATGTTCAAGTAAGATTAATTTACCTAATGCCTAACGTTACATAAAAAACATTGTAAGAAGCCCACAAATGAAATCTAACTGCCCTGGGTTGAGTGTAATATAGTGTTTTTTTAAATCTATTTAACATGGAATTTTCGAAAGACATTTTGATCATAATCATTCTCCCACAAGGTTACTCAACCCATTAGGTAATATATGTTCTCCATCAGAAGCTGCAGTTATTCTCCTCACAACAATATATGCCTGTCAGAATGTGATCAATGAATACTTAACTTCAAGATACCATTGTACTCTTCTTGCAGACCTTGAACGCCTCAAAGAACTCAGCCATCAAGTCAGAAATCCACGTATGCATGTTATATTACCTACTGTCTCCATTCACTATTGATGCGGTGATCATTTAGAAGGAGTTTATATATAAGTAAACTCCTGATCAAAATCTTAAAACCAGTTGAAAAATTGCAAGAATTTCCATTTTGCACTGTTGGATGTTAAAGAGATAGTACATAGTAAGTAGAGCTTCAAAATGCAAAAACAAGAAATGAAAGTGAGGCAAATATTTTTGAGGAAGCAATGTATTGTAAACAAGCATTAAAGTGAAATAGGCTGTTCATCAGCTGATCAAAAGTTTAAGAACACAGCCTTTAAAAGCCAAAATCTTGGGAAAAATGTGGATTTAATGCCATTTTCTGTCAGGTATTCATGATCTCTTGATGGCAAAAACAAAAAAGCTTTCTCTCTTTGAACGTGGTCGGATTGTTGAGCTGCATAAGCAAAGCCTCTTGCAGCGTGCCATTGCTGCTGAGGTTGGAAGTAACAAGATCCTGAAAGATCCTGAGGTTTATGGAACATAAAAGTCAAGTGGTACCCCCAAATAAATGTCACTGGCTCTGAGCCGGAGGATCCGATTGGCTGTCAAGACACGGGACAATCCTCGGCCTAAATGAAGGTTGTTACTGGTGCCCAGTGCAGTCCTATGACCACCAGACGGCATCTGCGAGAGAAGGGTTTTAAGAAGAAAAAGCGTCTTCAAAGGCCTTCTCTCCTTCAATGCCACCAAATTTCCCGTTTGGAATTTGTACAAGAGCACCAAACATGGGACATTGAAAGGTGGAAGAAAGTTTTCTTCTCTGATGAGAAAAAAATGGAACCTTGACGGTCCTGATGGCTTCCAATGTTACTGGCATGACAAGGAGATCCCACCTGAGATGTTTTCCACACGGCACAATGGAGGGGGCGACATCATGATCTGGGATGCTTTTTTCTTCAATGGAACAATGGAGCTTCAGATTGTGCAGGGGAGTCAAACGGCAGATGGCTATGTGGAGATGTTGCAGGGGGCATCCCTTCATGACTGAAGGCCCTCGTCTGTGTGGTAATGATTGGCTTTTTCAACAGGACAACGCTGCAGTTCACAATGCCCACCTGACAAAGGACTTCTTCCAGTGTAATAACCTCACTCTTTTGGACCATCCTGAGTGTTCCCCTGATCTAAATCCAATTGCGAACATTTGGTGATGGATGGCAAGGGAAGTTTACAAAAATGGGCATCAGTTCCAGGCAGTGGATGCCCTCCGTGAAGCCATCTTTACCATCTGGAGCAACATTCCCACCAGCCTCCTGGAAACACTGGCATCAAGCATGCCCAAACCCATTTTTGAGACTCATTAGTCATTACTCATTACTGAGTCCTTTTTTGAGCATTTGATTTCTATTTTACTTTTTTTTTAGCTATGGTCTTAAACTTTTGATCAGCTGAAGAACAGCCTATTTCAATTTAGTAATTTTTCAACCCGTCTTAAAATTTTGATCAGGAATGTCTATGTATATATACTATCTACATATCTGTGTGTGTGTGTGTGTGTGTGTGTGTGTGTGTGTGTGTGCGTGTGTGCGTGTGCATGCGTGTGCATGCGTGTATATATAAATGTATGAAAGAAAGGATTTTTTTCTTTCCCTTGGCAGTGATTGCGCTGAAGTCGGGCTGGCATGTTGAGGTTTCAGAGAAGGGCGAAGTGCGTCTTTGGCTTCAGACAGAGAGTCTGAGCGAGTCTGCTGAGCTCCGTCTCATTTTCAACGACAAAGAGATCTCTAGCACTCCGGTAACAAGCACTGTAAAACTTCTTCATTCTCCAGTGAGGCTGAGACACTTGCTTAAAAAACACCCTAAAACCATGACGATAGGAAACATTTGTCATTAATATAACGTTTTACAGCCTTTTGCCACTTTCTAGTCAAAAAGGACCTATTAAGCAAATAAAAGGGCACTTCAATTCCAAATTTGGGCATGGTATGAATAACACATGAAAAACCACAATTTGAACTTCCTGCATTAAAAAAGAGGCTGTGAAGTGATAACATAGCGTACCAGTCAAAGGTTTAGACACACCTTGTCATTCAATCGAATGAGCAAGCGTCTTTTACAAATGTAGTAAGTAAGACAACCATAAATGGGCTTTATTTCTCACATTTGGATGTTCAAAGGGGACAAATGCAAAACTATGCCAAAACTCGTGAGGGTTCATATACAGCAACATTAGTACAAAGGGAATTTTGCTGTAAATACGGCATGACAAAAAGGTTAACACTCTGCAGGGCAGGATATTGAAGCTGTCGCTGATAATGAGGAGCAGGTGCAGCAGTCTGCTAGGTGTATAGTTGAAAAGCAAACAGTGGAACAAGGTGGAACAAATTGACAATTTGTACACATTTGAATTTTTTTTGAGTCAATGCAATGTCCTGTCCTGTGAGTTTGATGTCTGTGGGAGGAAATTACCCTTTGGGACACTGGGGCACAGTGAGGAGTGTGATGCAGACATTACTTGGAGCGGTCTCACGTAAAACAGGGCAGCTGCGTGTTTAGACAGTCTGTTTTATTGCATCCCCACTCTGTTATTTCATCACATGAAGTCATTAAAGTGTAAGGGTATCTGAGAATGCCCTCCCCTCAAGGCCAAAGTGTTAGCTAAAGTGGAAAAAAAAAACATTTGCTTGGTAGTTACCAGGGTACTTCCTGGTTCACGGAGGAAGACGTAATATGGTAATGGTAATGGTTTCATTTTATTTGAACATGCATACAAGCTACAATGGAATGTATCACATAATACAATTCAAAGTTCCACATGTCCAAAAGGAGCAGGAAGAAGCAAAGCTTGTACGGTACTAATATGGTACGAATAGCTGGGAGATGCCGGTTTCTAGGCGATTTAGTGATTGTTATTATCCTTTATCAGAAGCTTGGACTGAACCACCCCTCTCCAAAAGTTTTTGGTTAAGGTGTTTTTGCATAAACCTTCTAATTAGTCTGTCCCAAGGTTAAAGTGGTCCCAAGGTTGCCGTCATAAAACTTTTCCAGTATTCACTGAAGAGGCAATGTTTTAAGGGCCTTTATTGCATTGTAAACTGTCATATAAGGAAATAAGGACATGGAATAAAATGTAAAAACAACTTTAACTCTAACAACACGCTCCCACGAAGTTCAGGTCTCGCAAGTTGTGCTGAAGTCTTGTGAGATATGTGGATGTCTTAGGTCTTTGGTGAGACATCATGCCATGACCTCAGGATTTTTGTGCAAGTTTAGAGGCGTGTTTTCCTGAAAAGTAACATTTTGACACTGTCAAGTGTCACGCAAGTGTAAAAATAAGAATAAAATGTAAAAACATGAGTGGCAACCTTAACAGCAAATTCTGGAGTCGAGTCTCTCGAGGTTTGCCCAAATCTCGTGAGATACATTGGAGGTGTCGCGAGACGACTTCAATCTCAAGATTTTAGTGAGTTTAGAGGCGTTTTCCTGAAAAGTAACATTTTCATTTTATGAGCTATCATACACGTGTAAAACTAATTTAGCCACTATTAAAACCACTTTGCCTGCTTAATTCCCACGGCAAATTCTCCCTGAGGTGAAGCATCGCCAGACTTGTTCAAATCTCGTGAGGAATATGGAGGTCTCACAAGTCGACCTCAACCTCATCATTTTTGTGTGATTTTATTGCGATTCGACGAGTTGTCACCCAGCTGAAGTCTCGCAAGATTTGCTCAAGTCTCATGTGAGTTGGGACTTCAGGAATTTTGTGTGTGTTTAGAGGCGTGTTTTACCGAAAAGAAGCATTTTTACTCACATTTCACTATCATACAAGTGTAAAACTAAGTTAGCCGCTGCTAAAAACGGAAAAAACATGTGTTGCGGCTTTAACTCCCATGGCGAAATCTCACTCAGCTGAAGTCTTGCGAGATTTGCCAAAGTCTCGTGAGGTATATGGAGATTTCACAGATTTTTGTGCAACTTTTATTATTGTTATAGTTGTGCAAAAACAAGTTAGGCATTGGTAAAATAAAACCTAATAAGCTGTCACTGAGCTCTCTTGTGTGTTGTGACCTCAGGATTTTTGTGCGAATTTAGAGACGCGTTTTCTCGAAAAGTAAAATTTTCAAGTTCTGAAGTCTCACACAAATGTAAAAATAAGTTAGACATTGTTGAAATAAAACATAGAAATAGTCGACTGATTAGTTCTCACAGAGTTTGAATCTCCATTTGGGCATCTCTGTGCAGAGTTTGCATGTTCTCCCGGGCGTACGTGCGTGGGTTTTCTTCAGTACTCTGGTTTCCTCCCACATTCCAAAAAAAGGCTCCAGCGTACCCCCGCGACCCTAATGAGGACAAGCGGCATAGAAAATAGATGGATGGATGGCGTTCTCATTGAGCTGAGGTCCTGTGAGATTTGCTCAAGTCTCGATGTGAAGCGACTGACCTCAGGATTTTTGTGCGAATTTGGAGGCGTGTTTTCTCGCAAAGTAACATTTTCAAGTTCTGACCTATCATACAAATGTTAAAATAAGTTGACCATTGTTGAAATAAAACAAAACTAATCGGCTGATGAGTTCTCACCGAGCTGAAGTCCCGTTAGATTTGCTGAAGTCTCGATGTGAAGCGACTGACCTCAGGATTTTTGTGGGGACTTTTGTGGAATTACGAATTGTCCACCTGACTATTGAAGGTTTCATTCTGATTAGGAAGCACACAAGTTTTACATAACATTTTAACATTCTGAACTGTCATACAAGTGTAAAAATAAGTGAAGTATTGTTAACATTTCACGTAAAAACACTTGCAAAGTAGCATATTGATTTTGCAACTCTACTCTAAACATAATCGGTGGAGCCGAAAGAGGAAATCGAACATTGTCATCGTTCTCTCGCATTTTGTTTGCCCATGTTTGCTTGCCTTTTTTTTCCCCTCTGTTTTCTTTCCGCTGCCACTCACCGCCAGCGTCTCATTTCCATTCAGTCCATTATCTGCGGCTATCAGAGTTCCATCTGAGCCGTGCTGATTACACGTCGTTTGTGAATGATCACAGCTGAGGTTTGCGATTCCAAAAAGCCATTTAGCTGATTAGCGCCCTCGGGCTCGTCATACATCACAAACATCGCACGCCGCCGCCGTCGCCGCTGCCCATCAACATGCGAGGCGCACACTTAACTTAATGAACATAAAAGCTTAGAAAATGAGCTCAAATGATGTTTTTCTTCCTCCGTTTTGATTGTGACCTGCGTCGCTTGCAAAATATTTTAAAATGTACTTTTATGAGAGCCTCTTGGAGTGGAGAGTGACGCTACACATTCACGCTGGATCTCATTTTGGCTTGTATTGGTGGCACCGTTGTTTGTGTTTCCACAGCACCGCAAGATCAACTTTGACAAGGCTGAAGGTCTGGTGGAGGTACTGATCGATCGGCTCGGCCGGGAGGACGAAGGCTCGTACACGGCTCAGCTGCGGGATGGCCGTGCCAGGAACCAGTTCACTCTGGTGCTGGTGGATCAACGTGAGTCACTCACCAGAAAAACCCTCATATTACAACAGATGAGAATATCTTTATTAAAAACACTTCACCCAACTTCAGTCCAACAACTCAGGTCTTAATTATACACTCGCCAACCAACCAGACTTGGATACTATATCTCTAATAGACCCCATACCGCCATGAATCGATTTGCTGAAATCTTTTATTCTTAATAGCGATGTAGAAATGGGTGGATGGAGGAAAACCACAGTTCACAGTGGGTTACATCTGCAACAGTAGCTCATGTCAGATTCATGTGCCTGTTGTGAGGTAATTCAAACCTGCAACTAGAGAAGGCCTCCACCAAGTGCCATAGTTCCCCCCATATTGTGATTCACACCAAAATAATCGTCCTCCATTTTTTGGATCAGTCTGATATTTTGTAGAACCTGTTGGAAACTTGTCCTGTATTTTTTTTTTGGCCTCCGCCAAGGCTGCCCTTTCTCACCGATTCTGTTCATAATTTTCATGGACAGAATTTCTAGGCGCAGCCAAGGTGTGGAGGGAGTTCAGTCCGGGGGCCTTAGGATCTCATCTCTGCTATTTGCAGACGATGTGGTCCTGATGGCCTCATCGGGCTGTGACCTTCAGCGTTTACTGGGGAGGTTTGCATCTGAGTGTGGAGCTTCTGGGATGAGACTCAGCACCTCGGAAAAGGGTGGATTGCACCCTCCGGGTTGGGAATGAGGTCCTGCCCCAGGTGGACGAGTTCAAGTATCTTGGGGTCTTGTTCACGAGTGAGGGAAGTATGGTCACGAGCTTTGGATCGTGACCGAAACAACGAGATCGGAGTTTCCTCCGTAGGGTGGCTGGACTCACCCTAAGAGATAGGGTGAGGGGCTCAGCCATCCGGGAGGAGCTCAGAGTAGAGCCGATGCTCCTTCACATCGAGACGAGCCAGTTGAGGTGGCTCGGGCATCTAATCCCTGGTGAGGTGTCCCGGTGTTCTGGGCATGCCAGAACAGCCCTGACCTAGGACACACTGGCGGGATTATGCCTCACAGCTGGCCTGGGAACACCTCGGTGTCCTCCCGGTGGAGCTGGAGGAGGTGTCCAGGGACCGGGAGGTCTGGGCTTCCCTACTGAGACTGCTGCCAGTGTGACCCGAGCCCTGATAAGCGGAGGAAAACGGAATGGAATTAAAAAGAATGATTACATAATTTCTTATGTTGATCATTAAAGTTGATCATTAAAAACGAAGGTTTGAACTTTTTTGAGAGTGTTTAAAGAGAGAAATGTGGGAAAATGTTATTGCCTGTCTGAGAAACGTGTATAAAGTGTATGGTAAGGGGTTTTACAGCCTTAAAACATATATAATAATTGTAAAACACTGTACTTAATAAAGTGTCTGTGACTTCTGTGTCTTCTCACAGAATTCCGTGAGCTGCTGGCACTGGCCAACGGCAAGCGGCGTGACCACGAGAGAAAGAGCGGTGAGAGGTTGTCCGTCCAAAATCCAAATCTTGGTTCTGTGTGCTCAGTTGCTGTGTCCACCATTCACATGAGACATTGTTGTCTGCTTGTGATAACAAACGGCTTCCTGTGACCTTTAGCACAAATGAACATGAATACATTATTGTCACATTATCATCATTTATTCCTCCTCCCCCAGGGCCCTACTTCCAGGAGTACTTGTCTTGGAGCGTTAACAAGGATTGTGAAGTGATCATAAAGTGCAAGGTACTTGATTGCGACACTTAATATAATGGCTGACATCAGTGTTGATATAAAAGATGCTCATGAATTTTAGCCTCTCCAGAAATACAGTATTATGTTATTTTAAAACAACTGAGCATGTATGGACTCACTGTTTGATAATAATGATCATTTGGATATTATTTGATGGATAGGACTGTGTTTTTCCGATAATGTTACCATTCATTTTGGTGAAAAAAAACATACAAATATTTTTAAATACCTCTTACATTTTCTTTGATTTACAGGTTTAGTTTGTGTATGCGGAGTAGCAGAGGTGAAATTTCACATCCAAATTTCGTCTAAATTATTCATTGTTAACATGGAAAATTTGCTGTACTTTTTGTAATTGTATCACATTTAATTCCCTTTTTTGCATCTGGATGAAACTATTACCTCTTTTTATCTACTGGGCTGACTGTGGTTGTCTTTGTTTCCAAAGGTAACAAACACAACCGACGACACAACTCTCAGGTGGTTCAAGGACGGCACGAAAGTGACCCAGGCTGTGTATGACATCCCATCGGGGGTCAGCACGCTTACCATCCCTCAGGTAATAGAAGAAGAATTATAAAATATGCCAGTATCAATATTTCATGCAGATTACTATTAAATGTGTCCCCCAGATTGGAAAGAAGGAGGCGGGCTCTTATAAGGTTGTGGTGTCTGACCCCAGAGGAGAGGACGTCAGCACCTTGGCACTACTGGATGAAGGTAAGCATGGCTGTTTACACAAATACATTGTTTATTTAAAATTCGGGCTATCAACGGAAGTTTCCTTTAGCACAAATTTTTTTTAGACACGCCATTAACCTGCACACGTCTTGTTTGACCCTCGGCCCACACCGTAGTTTGAGGAAGTAGCTGTGACAATGGAGCCACAAGCAGGAACAAATATTGAGCAGAAATGTAGAAAAAAAAAAAAGAGTATTTTGATTGGTAAATTTAGCTTCACAGCCCTGGTAACAAGACCAAAGTTATTTACTACGTTGACCTGCCAGAGAGAAGTGAGCTGAGAGAAGGTACTGAAGCACTGGCGATATTTTTTTATTATTAATTTTTTATTTTTGCAGTGGTATCTTGGCATACGAGTGTCCCAGCTAACGAGTGTTTTTTTTAGATGCGAGCCGTCTTTCGATTGATTTTTTTTGCTTTGTCCTGCGAGCTAAAATTTGGGTAGGAGCTGCCAGTTAATAGCAGGCATAGCTGAGGACAGCTATGGGGGCTTATGTCAACCATGGCTGAAGCGCTAGCGATGCTAGCATTAGCAGTGACTACAGTACACTACAGTACTTTTACTACACTGCTAATCTAACCAACACATTACTTACATATTTAATACTCTAAATCAGGGGTCACCAACGTTTTTCCTTGTGAGAGCTACTTTTACAAAATGAAAATGGCCAAGAGCTACTCATTTTTGTAACATTTATTTTCAGAGCTTATTTTAAACCCAAACAAAGCGAATATGCTTGTTTTAGCAGAACATTAACAAAATGCTGGTGTCCACAACTCACATTTTGTATTTCAGAATGCATTTCTTTCTACTGTTCCTTCATTATTAACTGAAAACCTGAATGAAAAGCAGGCTTGCAGGCACCTCATGTGGTTGTGGGGGGCTACCTGGTGCCTGCGGGCACCATGTTGGTAACCCCTGCTCTATATTCATATACATGTATGTCTAAAAATAGTCTTTAAAGTACACTTTATACCAACCAGGAGGACATGCAGTTGGTGTGCATGTTTGTAATATTTTTTTAACAATGCAACATCGCTAACAAGTGGCCTGGCATGCACATTACAGCATTTTCAGTTGTTTTTTTAACTATTATGTGTGTGTGTAAACGTTCCCTAAATGTCACTTGGCAGATGTGTGTGTGATTGTGGTAAAGCTCATTAGTTATGTCTTTTAATACAGAGTTCAACAAGCTTCTCCAGCAGCTGAGCAAACAATGCGGTGAGTGAGGAGGGACGCCAGCGGGTGTGCTGCGTTGACACGACAACAGTACGACTGCTGATGCCGGTGCTCGTTAAAGTGTGTGTCTGCATCTTTTCAATCTCTCTCTATGTGCAGCAATGTCAGCAGGTCCGCTGAGGGTTCAGAGCACCGCTGAAGGCTTCAGGCTCTACTGCTCGCTCAAATATTATATCAGCTACCTCAAGACCATCTGGAGCTTCAAGTGAGTCCACGTGGAGAGCAGCTCCCAGTAGAAACTCATAGCGACAGCTGTAGCAACATCTGCACAAACAAAAAGCTGATTAGCCTTCAAAATTGGACACAGGGTATTAAAAAAAAGATATATATATATATATATATATGTATAGCTGAAGAAAAGTAAAACTACAGGGGCAGACGCAAGAAAACGCACGGCAACGCTCCAAACACAGAAATGATCCAAAAACACAAGTAACAGGAAAATGCTATAATCGCAGTGCAGGACCAAGAACAAATACAATAGAAAAAGGCTGCAAATGTCAAGAACACACACAAACCCCAAAACAACTGCATGACAGAAATGTTGCAAGTTCACAAACAAAACGGATGTTAGCCAGGCTACCTGTCTTAAACTGCTGCAATTGTTTGAAATATATACAACTGTTATGACGACACGTAAGGTTTGCTGCGTTCTTTATAAGTAGTATAAAAACATGTACTGTACCGAGTAGTTTAAATATTGTCTTATTAAAGATTTTACTGTCAGTTGCTTTCAAATGACATGAAATCGATAAAAAGGTCATAAAATCTTGTAGATATTTTTAATTATCACAGTTATGTGGTTATTGTGGGGTGTAACATTGGCTAGATTTGATTATTGTGAGCGGTTATAACCCCCTTATCACCCCTATGAAGTACACCCCTGACTGTGTAATCTAATTAGTTTTCTCGTAATGGAAATTAATTAAGGACGGCTATTTAAAGTCAACAGACCAAACAAACACGCTACTTTTTCTTTTAGTTCAGAAATAATCTTGCATTGCTCTGCGTTTTATCTGATATTTAATGAACACAGCTTTGGGATGTTTTTAAACAATGGTTAAATGTACTGTAAGCTACTTCTATGGCTAGACCGGACCTGCTATTCTAAGCAAGGTTCCAGTACCACCTGCTGGTGATGGAAGGAATAGACTCATTATAGATTACAGTACACTGTATACTGTAAATGTTTGCGTCCCTCTAGTGCAGTGGTTCCTAAACATTTCACAGTCCCGTGCCCATTCAGACATTTGACCAGAAGCCATGTACCCCCTGCTCCTGCATACTTAAAAAACATCAACTACAGTACGCACACAAAAAACATTTTACTCTGAATTATTCCTCACCTGTTTAATATATGTAATGAAATATTATGTATATATATTTTTTTATATGTATTATTTAAGAATGTATTTATTTCATTTATTTTAATTACTTGATTCATGTAATTATTTAAGAGTTATTACATCCAAACATAGTCATTTGTTCATATAACGCACACACAACAATGAACGACTTCTGTCCGTCTCCTTTCTTCTGCACTGTACTCCCTGCGCTGTGCAGGCGATGTTTACATGATGAGGTGTTCAAGCGCACTGTGTAACCGCGTTAAGCTTTCAGACACCAATGTGGTCTGGCTGTTTTTAATTTTTAGGTACCCCCCTGACAGTTTTGCGTACCCCACTTTGGAAACCGAGGCTGTAGTGTGTTTGCTGGATTATTTAAAAATAATAGTTAAATAATTTCACAAAACTCTTTAAAGGAGTGGGGTATGGTGGCTTTAAATGTAGGTGTGTATCTGGACAAGATCCATGCAGATTTATGATTTTTTTCCCCTTCATTTCCTAGTGAATAACGCGTTCATTTTAGTGACAAAATCCAAGCAAATGCAGGAGGTGGTCATGGCTGAAGGTGTATGAGTGGTGCTCGGGTCTAGTTATATTTCCTGGCGCACACTCAGGTTGTTTCCCCTGCAGGGAGAAGAGGATGGAGCCCCAGGCCAGGACCAGGATGGGCAGCAATGCTCACACAGTCTGGATGGACATCTTTAACCCCACAGAGAACGACAAGGGCAAATACAGCTTAGAGATGTTTGACGGCCAGGAGACACACACACGCCATCTTGACCTGTCTGGACAAGGTATGTAGAATTAACACATGAAATATATATGACACTTTAAAATCATTTATATTAATATATATTCACAGCCTTTGTTGATGCCTTGCTGGAGCACCAGAGGCTGAAGTAAGTATAGTATCTCTTACTAGTTTAAAACCACACAGCATTGTTTCCTGACCTCTGTTTTCTGTGTTTATTCCCCAGGCAAGAAGCCGTCACTGAGAAAAGTGAGTATTCCTGCTCCTCTCATAGATAAAAAGATTATAGAGCGGTCGGGTGTCATGTTAAGTCTTTGTCCTTTTCAGACCGGGCTAAAGTGACAAAGGGCCTCCCAGATGTGGTGGCCATCATGGAGGGCAAGGTACGACACCAGACGACATGCTGAGGTCCAACACAATAGGAAACTTTAACTTTGATAGGAAAACAACAACAAGAACTTGTTTTGTGATCATGTAAGCGTAAAAAGAAGTTGACCTCTAGTAAAATACACTAAGATGGCAAGGGTGCAGAGGGAGGTTTACCGCTCGTCCCTTCACTAAAAGACTAAACTTTACAATCATTGTTCAGTTATTGTAGACTTACTGTCATCCATATTGTACTGAGCAGCCCTGACAGATAAGCACCATTTCTCATTCTACGGTTATCATCACATTCACCAATTCAAGGGTGACCGGAGGGTGTGTTCCAATTGTAGGGGAATCCCACTCCTCAGCCTCCCTGGGAAAGTGCTGGAGAGAAGGGTACAACCGTCAAACCTTGGCTACAGGAGGTGCAATGTGGTTTTCATCCTAGTCGCAGAACACTGGACCAGCTCCGACCCTTACAAGGGTACTGGAGGATACATGAGTCTTCCCAACCGGTCTACATGTGCTTTGTAGACTTGGAAAAGGCATTCGACCAGGAGTACGGGATTGGTGGCACGCTACTATGTGCCATTCGGTCTTTGTACAACCAGAACAAGAGCCTGGTTTGCATTGCCAGCAGTAAGTGAATGTTGGCCTCCGCCAAGGCTGCCCTTTGTCACCGATTCTGTTCATAATCTTCATGGACAGAATTTCTAGCTGCAGCCAAGGCATCGATGGAGTCCAGTTTGGGGGACCTCGGGATCTCAGCTCTGCTATTCGTAGACGATGTGGTCCTGATGGCCTCATCAAGCTGTGAGCTTCAGCGTTTACTTGGGCAGTTTGCAGCTAAGGGTGAAGCTTCTGGGATGAGACTCAGCACCTCCAAATCCGGGGCCATGGATTGCACCTGCTGGGTTGGGAGTGACGTCTTTCCCCAGGTGGAGGAGTTCAAGTATCTCGGGGTCTTGTTAACGAGTGAGGGAAGGTTGGTGCGTGACGTCGGCTGGCGGATCGGCACAGCATCTGCAGTAATGCGGTCGCTGTACCGGACCGTCGTGGTGAAGAGAGAGCTGAGCCAGAATGCGAAGCTCTGAATTTACCGGTCGATCTATGTTCCCACCCTCACCTATGGTCATGAGCTTTGGGTCGTGACCAAAAGAACGAGATTGCGGATACAAGCGGCTGAAATGAGCTTCCTCCGTAGGATGGCTGGACTCACCCTAAAAGATAGGGTGAGGAGCTCGGTCATCTGGTAGGGGCTCAGAGTAGAGCCACTGCTTCTTCACATCGAGAGGAGCCAGTTGAGGTGGCTCGGGCATCTAGTCCAGATGCCTCCCGGCAGCCTCCCAGGTGAGGTGTTCCAGGCATGCCCAGCCGGAGGGATTATGCCTCACTGCTGGCCTGGGAACACCTTGGTGTCCTCCCGGTGGAACTGGAAGAGGTGGCCGGAGACCGGGAGGACAACTTGGCTGAAAATTGGTTGGATTTCCAACCTTTCGGACTTAAGCAGTTCCACTGTCGTCACCATATTGAAATCTTAATGTTCAGCCTCCCTACCTCCCTCCACAGTCTTTGTGCCTGACGTGCTTCATCGAGGGCGACCCGGACCCGGACGTCTTCTGGCTGCGCAATGACCGAGAGCTTCCCAGCGAGGGTCAGTTCTTCATCACCAAAGAGCCCCGCTGCAGCACCATCACCATCAACGACGTCCACACGGACAACTCGGGCAAGTACAGCGTGGTGGTGCGCAACCGGTGCGGCTCAGAGACAGTGGACGTGACAGTGAGCGTGTACAAGCACGGTGAGCTGCCGCCGGCCAATGCTGTGGAGATGGGCCTGTGAGAGTAGGAGTAGAGGGTTTTATTGTCTCTTAAAGCAATGTTAGAGTGAAAAATTGTAGACTCGGTTTGGTGCAATAGAAGCAAAGGTGCACATGATGGTGTTTGGTTGGTCTTCTCACAGCCTCGAGTCTATGCAGACCTTCGCCAAGGCCAAACTGGTAACAACTGTCTTGGAGTGTCGTGTTTGTTTGCTAGTTACAGGCTACTTCCTGATTCATGGAGGATACAAAGGGGAATGAACGGGTGTCCAAAGTGCAGCATGGGGGACATCTTCAGCTCACTTTAAAAAAAAGTGTTTAGGGATTATTGTGCCTGTTGTGAGATAATTCAAAGCTGCAATAAAAGCCTGATGTTCCGGCGATCAAGTCTGGTCTTTGTGTGTCTCACCGAACATTACAGTAACATTACTGACACCTAGTGACCAGTGTAGAATACTACATATCATCCCAACATCTTTGAATGCGCCTTCTGAATGAATTATTTATACGCATTTTACGTCATTTAGCCATTTGTCTGCTTGAAAACGCTTAATTTAGGCAAAAATATGAAGCATTTTTTAAAATACGCATATTTTGTTTCTACTAATATTGCCGTATTCAACCAAGAAACAGCATGATTTATTGAAATATTGCAAATTTTATTATTTATTATAATACTGCAAATTTGAAGTGTGAAGTGGCAAGGGATTACCCTATTGAACTACATTGGATTGCTTTTAGCATCTTTAATGCACAAAATACGTAACGACCATTATTACATAACAATAGGTGTGTCCCAATTGGGGGACAGCAGTTTCAGAGCACCTAAGAGCCGAGCTTTGAGTCCTACGGAGCCACGCCAACTCTCATGAAACGGGACTTTCAAACCTTCTAGAGCAGGGTTTTTTCTTCTGGGAGGCGCAGTGGCTTGAGAATAATAAAGAAAAAGTTGTAAGCTAACTTCAGGTATGTCCAAAGGTAAAGTAAATTGATTTTATTTTTTAATTTTTTTTTTGCACTTTAGTGCAAACAGTCCATAGTGTCGTTCAACCCGCTAGCGGGCCTCACTTGATCAGGGTTCAACGACACACAGCGGGAGAAAGGTTGCGGACGTGTGTAAAGGTAAGATGTATTACATCAGGCAGATATGTACTGCACTTTTTATTCTTTGAAATGCTTTTAATTGTGCTTCCTCAAATTGCAAGCGTGAGCTTTGTGGTCCTCATTAAATGAAATCCCTTCAGGGTGTTGTCTCTCCTACTTGACCAAATCACATCTTCAAGTGTCAACTCTTGAACGCTTCATGACAAAAGTAGTGTCAATTATGCTGCAAGCTTTATTCCTCCATTAAGGGAGTACATGAACTCCAGGTTGTTCAAACAAAGACGAGATTGGCTCACTGGGTGAGTTACTAATTAAACACAACGGCCAATGATTATAAGAACAAGTGGAAGCCTTCAGACATCCTCCACACGTTGTTGAGCTTCCCTCACAGCCTGTCCAAGCCCATCCCTTGGTGAAGGAGAACCTCCTGGACAACATGGACTTTAACGGCACATGGCAGGTCTACGCTCAGGAGAACTATGAGCAGTTCCTCAAGGCTATGGGTGACGGAAAAAACAAACAAAAAAAACCCCACTGTGATTTATGTGGCATGACGTAACAATATTTCACTCTCCAGAGCTGCCAGACGAGGTCATCAAGATGGCCAAAGACATCAAGCCCGTGACGGAGATCACACAGAAGGGCAACGACTTTGTGGTGACCACCAAGACCCCCGGGAAGACTGTGACCAACTCCTTCACCATTGGCAAGGAGGCTGATATCACCACCATGGACGGCAAAAAGCTCAAGGTCTCTGAACACCACCGGCTTTACTCAGCCGTCCATAAGTTTAGGACAAAAATATGGCTCGTTTCTTTCATAAACATAATGAAAACTTCCCAGGGGAAATACAGTATAAAAATGTTACTATTAATAATGATCAGTATAGACTTTTTATTTTTATTTTGTTTGGATCAATGACATTTTTTTAATTAATTTAAATAAATTCCATAAAAAAGTCCATGGGAATAAAATAGTGTGATAACAATAATAATAATTTATATAATAATTACTGATACTAATAATCTGTATACTTTTTCATTTAAATTCCAGAAACAAAATTTAAATACACATCAACTAGAAATTGGGGGTACTCTACAATCTGTAGTTTATACACACATCAATAAATATCAGTAATAATTACATTTAAAAGCATCATCATGAGCAGTTTGGCTTTTTTTACATAAGCAGATATGCACGCTAATTGAATAAAAGCACGCCCCCTAAACCCTTTCATGTCTACTAAATCAACGCAGTTAACTCCTGTAAATGTCCACATATTCACATAAATCCCCGTTTTATACATGTTAATTGCTTCACATATTACATACCAGTACGCTATTTGACTTTTATCGCGTTGTATTTACAACGCCGAGTTAAACCCAAGTGGCCTCAAACGGATGAGTTTACACAGAAAAAAACACCCTTAACCAAGTTTCGAAATATGCACCAAAGTTTAAGGCTGATGCAACTCTTTGTTCATACGTTAATACACCACAGCATATTAAGCAATAGTGTGGTGTGGGCACAAAACAAATGAGTGTGAGTGCAAAAATTGCATAGATTTCATGTGTTTTTGTTGCCTTGTGACCTCCCAGTGCGTTGTCAACCTGGAGGGGGGCAAACTAGTCTGCAAAACTGGCAAGTTCTGCCACATCCAGGAACTCAAAGGAGGGGAAATGATCGAGGTACCTTGAATCCAAGGCTTGTCTTTCATACAGTCTATGATGTAAATTATGAATATAATAACAGAACCTTTTTCTCTACTCTTGTCAAGACTTTGACCATGGGATCTGCTACGCTCATCAGGAAGAGCAAGAAAATGTAAACCTGGCAGTGACTTTTGGAATAAAAGTCTATTTAAATATAAAACGTGTGTCGTTTTTTCGTTTTTTTTTTACAGCCTTGAAAGCACCACACGTACAAGGCTACATTGAGCATGCGCATATCACGTTACCCAGCCACGTAGCCTGTTAGTGTTAGCCAAGGCAAGGAACAACTGCAGTCGACAACAGGACGATTTAAAACACACGTTTGTCTAACAAGTCGCCATCTAATCGTCGTTAATAATGACGAGGTACCTGCGGCCACCGAATTCCTCTCTCTTTGTGCGGAATATCTCCGACGAGTCCAGGTACGGCCTCACCGAAGTGCTCGTGAGCATGCCTTAGCTATCAGTGTGCTAGCGCTACTTTAGCCACGCTATCTTAAGTGGCTAAATGACGTAAACCCTTTTAATGTTGTCGTTTTTAATTCAGGTTTACGCTCTAAATAATGTTGTTTTAAACTGATAGGAATAGTGTTATTTAAAATACATTATAACAAAGAAAGTGCTGACGTCACTTCATGCAGTGAAGCTAAGTGCTAGCAGCTACACTTACCTTTACATGGAACGGTTTGGAAAGTTCTAGAAATAGAATACGTCGCTGTTGCAGTACATACGTTAATTTATCACACTTTATCATGAATGTGTACTGTGTAGAAATAAAATGAATGTTGAATAACTTAATATTTCCTTCTCACACATACGATATCGTGGTGCTTGTATTATGGATATAGTATACGTTTCCTGTTTTAGATCAGACACCGTTGTAATTTGTATGAGCAAAATGTTAATGTGAGAAAATTAAACTAAACGATTTTTTAAAAAAATAATTACTATTTTAACTAAGTTTGGTGAGAATTCATAACTAAGATAATTAAGTTGCGTGATTGAACTTTAACGCGAATTGTACATGAAAGTCGATGTTTTGGTGTGTGGTTTTGTGCAGAAAAGTCGATTTATGCCACTTCTTGCATGGAAAAGTTTAGTTAGTTAGCATGCTGACAATTGTTAGAAATTCTGAATGATGCAAATGTAGTAGCTGCAGTACTTATCAAATGTGATTTAAATAACAATTAACAAATACAGCTTTCGTTTTGTTCCTTTCATTTTTTTGAGTGGTTTTCAGTCCAGTTTCATGTAAACTGCCATTTTTTTTTCTAGCTTGCTGTGGATGTGTGGTGTTTCATTCCAGCTTCTATTCAAACATTTAACACTTAACTGGTTGTGTGAATTCAAACACACAAACACACACGCACATAGATTGTAGGCTCCAAGGTGGCCATGCTAGCCACCAGAATAAATGTGCTTATTTCATGACACTTTAGGCCAGAAGATTTACGACGTGAGTTTGGTCGTTACGGGCCTATTGTAGACGTCTACATTCCACTTGACTTCTATACGCGGCGGCCAAGAGGATTTGCTTACATTCAATATCCTTTATTCTTTTCTTTACATGTCCATATTTATTATTTTCTTATGTGTTCTTCCATTTTGAGGACGCTCACTGCTAACTACTATTTCTTCTGTTGTTGCCTCAGAATGGTAAAGATACAGTTCTGGAGTTCTGCCCGCCCCTCTCTCTCCCCAAAGAAAGAAAGAAACAGAAAGTAGTCGAGAGTAGATTGAAGCCAAAGACCAGAAGCGCTAGAACGCACAGAGCAAAAGCATGAAGATGCACAGAGGAGACAGCCAAAGGGAGGAAAAGCAAAGTGTTTATTGGCCAAAGACAAGCGGCGACTTCGTCTGCCAAGGCATTAAAGAGCAAGCTCAAGGTCAAAGGTCAAGAGTGTTAAAGGTAACCAGACAAACTTTATGTATCCTCCTCTAATCTGATCACCATCGATATCTGTCTTGTCCACCAATCACAAATTTATGTTATGTATTGTAATACTGATCCACATCAATAATGATGGATAGCAACAACTAGCCTGCTGTGATTGTTGTGCTGGTGTGTGCGTGTGTGTGTGTTCTAATGTTACCACAAAAACCAAAAGCCTTAACACACGTCGGCACGTTCGAAGACGTCCGCGACGCCGAGGACGCCCTCCACAACCTGGACCGCAAGTGGGTGTGCGGGCGCCAGATTGAGATCCAGTTCGCCCAGGGAGACCGCAAGAGTAAGAGTGCATCACTGGAACCCCCTAAAGGCGAACCACACAATTCAGAACTCGATTGCAATTGTAGTTTGGAGTATTTACCATTAAAAGACCATCGCCATGCGCTTGTGTACTTTACCAAGACCTTTGTTCAGCAAGCATCAAAAGGAATAATTCTGTTTCGCTTTTTCTTTGGCTTTTTGTGACACTTATTCCAAAAGAAGCAGCTGCCTCGTGGAAGGGTGTTAAGACTCATGTTCAAAGCAGTAAGACTCTAGCGTCACCGTACTCATCACTTATCAGTGCTGAGCTACTGTTTTTGTAGTGGTTAACTTCTTTTTACACTTGAGTGACTCATAAATATGACAACTGGTCTAATTATGGCCTTGTCATTCAACTTTTTAATTTTTGTTTATACTATTAAACTTTTAACACTTGTAGAGAGTAGTCAGAATCCTAACAAATTGACTTTTGGCCTCAGAGGTTCTACTGTATGAAAGTTGTGGAATGTTACTTAACGTCTTGCATTGGATCTCAAGCTCCCAACCAGATGAAGTCCAGGGAGCGACATTCGCCACGCAGTTTCTATGACGATGACCGCCGCAGACGCTCACGGAGCCGCAGCTACGACCGCCGCAGGTCCCGCAGCCCCTCCTATGAACGCCGACCCCGGCGGAGGTCCGATAGCCCGAGAGAGTATGTTGTTGACCCGCTTTAATATGCTCTGCTACATTCATTTATTTTGTCACCCCTGATGGTTATATCTTCCTGTTGCTACTTCAGCTCACGATCCTACAGCCGACACAGGCGCAGCAGAAGCCGTGAAAATGACAAGTAAGCACACAATTACTCAAGTCAATAAATGTCCTCCTTCCAGCACGTGGTGCTATAAACCCTCAATCTAAAACCATTGCAACCAATCAGAAGACTGAAGAAAGTCATGTTAGGACACAATAAAATGTTGTAAGTTTCTCTATGTATTCTTTACACTGTATTCTTTACTTGCGTATCTTGCTTGCTGCTGTAACAAGTGAATTTCCCCGCTGTGGGATAAATAAAGTACAAATACAATACAATGCTCATGTTGTCACCAGGCACAGGAGCGCCACACACGACCGCCACAGGACCCAGCACGAAACGAGCTCCCGGAACCGCTCGGCATCCCGCTCACCCTCTCCCACACCCTCCAAGTTGAGGCACAAGAGCAAAAAGAGCCGGTCCAGGTCGCACACCCCTGCCGAAGAGATCCACCCCAGCCCCAGCGCCCACAAGCGCTCGTCTGGTCGATCCCCGTCACGGTCCATGTCCAGATCTGTGTCCCGCTCACCTTCGCGCTCTCGGTCCTGGGCGGAATGCAAGTCAGGAGGTCGGTAAGCTGCCCCAACCTCCAGATATTCGAAGTTAGGATTCAATTTCTCGTTTGAACAAGTTCTAGTCTCAGTTTACACTTCTTAATCACGTTGGGCTGACACCTGTTTTATGATTCATGCAGTTTTGTTGACAATTTTTCATGTTATCACTGTTAAGTTGACCACTGTGCCCTTAACAGTGTTAGGAGGGGGTGTAGATATTAATAGTCCTTAACAGTCAACCAATGCTGATGTAGCTTTTTTCTGTGTTGTATACTCAACTACATGTACTCATCTGTTCAATAATTCAATAAAGAATTGACCTCTGCAAATACACTTAATACACTTGAGATTGGCTGGCGACCAGTTCGTTATACCCCACCTCTTGCCCAAACGTCAGCTGGGAAAGACTCCAGCGTACCCCTGCGCCCTTAGTAGGGCAAGCTACATAGAAATACACTTAACTGTTCTATGCAGAGAATTAAAAATATTATTCACACATTTTATGAATGAAGACAGTCAAACATGTTTTAGGGGGAAGGGAAAGGGATTTTATTTTTTCTTTTGTGTAAAATTTAGTTTTTCCAAATCAAGAGTGCAGCACATTCATAGTTTTGTTTTTTTTTTTTTTAAATCAATGGTTACAAATCTTAAAACAGGGCATTTTCTTTCACATAAGATGACATTGTCAGTGGGGACAAATTGAAAGCCAATTCCATCACAAGTTAATTTAGTATGAAGGAGACTTGGCAATGCACCACTCTGCACCGAATGAACAATTATGGCAAATGAGCAGAAAAATACAAATCAGCTGGCGGAAGAACAGCAGAGAAGAAAGGGCAAATTTACTTTCTGAGAAGGGTTCTTCAACTTGGGCACAGTAAGTAAACTCAAAAGCATACAAATCCTTTTAAGAAAGTGGTGCATTAGCAAGTCTACCAGATTCCAATTGCCATATTTAATTAATGTTCTTTGCACATCGCACCCGTCTCCCTACACTGCATACCATATGAAATAATATAAAATGTGCAACATCTCTGGAAAGATTCAGTGCAGGGGTACTGGCAAATGCTATTAGGCAGTTTTTTTTCCTTTTTTCTTAATAAAAATATTCAGCATTGAAGTTGAGACACGTCCTTAGCACATCTCATACATTCAGTGTTATTACTAAAAATACTTTTGTCGGGCAAGCCTCAAAGTGGGCCTGCAAATGTACAATATGCTACAAGAACTCTATACATGTTATTTACATGGCTCCTGAAAGACATGATAAACAAACGCTGCTTTGTCGTCTTTAGTCTGGCTATAAAACAGCTCCAATTCTGCACAGGGAAAGCAAACTGGCTCATCTGCGGCGATATGACTTAAACAGGTTTAAAAAAATGAAGATAGTCTATTACGCATCTGTTGATTCAACAGTATGGTGGCCTGTAACTTATGGACACAAGTGCCTGCAGTGCAAAATAGGCTAAATAGGCAGTGAGTGGCAATCTCCTGACTTCATGATGGCATCTTTTTTGTAAACACAGGAGAAAACTAACACTTGCCTCATCTCACACACTGCTTCCTCAATTGTCTCTTTAAAAAACACTTGTGCAGCCAACAGGACCACAGAGAAGTGTGGCTAAGAGGGCCACAAATCTAAAGCTTGGTCCTCTTCCGCATGTTAAAGCTGCACAAGTGTTAATTCATAGAAAGACTGAGGTGCTACAAGAGGCTGACAACCCAGTCAAAAACATCGCTTTGGTAACACACATCCAGCAAACAAACACTAGAGGACCATGATAAGTGTTGTGGGCCTCAGACCAGCTCTGTTCTGAAAATATGTGACTGTGTGGCTCAGGGGGTAAAGCGGGACATTCAGTAACCACAGGGCTCCCATTTGAATACCGCTTCCTCCATCCCAGTCACTATTGTGACTGAGCAAGACACTTCACCCACATGGATGTTTCACTGACCAAGATGCTGACCTACAACCCACATCCGGTCCCCGGGTGTCGCATGATGGCTGCCCACTGCTCCTCAAGAGGATGGGTTAATGCAAAGACAAATTTTGCTGTACACTGTATGTGACAAAGACCATTCTATAGTGCATGTGCGCACAGCGCAATTAAAAAAAAAAAAAAGTACATGAGCAGACAGGCTGAGGCCCGTGTGCCATGTCAGTTGAGGTTTAACCTTCAACCTTACCCCATTTCGCCTATTCTATTAAAGAATCTACTCAATTTCCCTGCAGAATTGCAGTTTGAGAATCTTACATTTTCTAATAAGAATGTTAGGCTCCTGTTTTGGAATATGGTACAAATGTGACTAAGTGTTAACGCCTGCATTCTTCCATGTGACCATAGAGAATGTTAAAAAAATAAAAAGTCTGTCCACAGAAGTGGACTATAAAAGTGATGGGAAGTAACTGCACTTAAGACAAAAAATAAGTGCACCCAATCTGCTTCAATAGCCAAAATAAAAAGAACAAAACCGCAGCTAAAACGCAAAGAAAGGGTATCCGGGTCGTCAGAAAGTCGAATTGTCCGACGGCATCACCAACCAGCAAGGCAGCAGAACTGTAATATCGCATTGTTTAAAAATTAGCCTTACGTTATCTCTCACCCAAGGGTCCAATCTAAAGACTATTACAGCACAGAGGTGTTCCTGGTGGGTGGATGCCCTCAGAGGGAGGCGCACAATCAGGCCTGTACCTTTAAGAGGCTCTTAAGCTGGAAGGCCATCATCTCCCTGTTGTCACACCCCCTCATGGGGAAGGACACCCAGTGACTGGGGGGCTTGGGCAACACGCTGGGTGAGGGTGGCTCGCTAAACTTGGGCCCGGCATAGCTGGGACTGCCCTGGGCACTCAGGAGCGTGTTGAGGTGGGACACCGCTCCCTCCCAATTCTGGTCGTAGGCGTCTGCAAATCGGACGGCCGTGCTCTTGTCAGCCTCTGGAGACCTGTGGTAGACGCCGCCCTTATCGTTCCTGCGGTGGCCGTTCTGGTGGAGGACGCCGGCGCCCCCTGCCGTGGCTTCGGCTACCACGGCACCGTTCTGATTGCGGCTTCTTGGCTTGGCCCGACCCAGTTGGTTCTTCTTCTTGGGTCGCTCATGGTGGGGGCCTGGAATGTTGAGTCTCTCCCCGCCTCCACCTCCCATGATGCTACCAAATTAGGTGTCACCTAAAAAAAACAGAAATTTACATGTTTACGCCTCAAAACTAATTTACCCAATAGAACTTTGCGCATGTAGTAAATAAAATAAAAAGGAACCACTCCTGTACCCCAGTAATAGAATCAATGTAACGCCATTTCTCATTAGTCATGATTTTCTAAAAGCCAAAAAACCAAACCAAACCAAAAATAAAACCTGCTGCATACACAGACTGCCACTGTGGCATACAGCAGCTTGTAATGGTGACGCTTTAATTGTATTTGAACATGTTTATTTCAGTAAGTAGTATGAAGAAACAAGAGCTTATTCATTCCTCTTTTTGTTAAGGACAAAGTGCTGTTGTCATATGACAAAGCGTTGTGTAAGTATTTCCCTGCTGTTCAGGATTTTTCTTCCTTGTACTTAGTAAACATCAGCTGCTTGTACCGTTTCTTCAAATGGCTCATTTCAGTGCACCGAGGTCTTCACTCAATCCGTGAACGTGCAACGGAGTAGCGAATGATGACGCTATTACTGCTTAATAAGATGTGGAGCTGTATTATAAATGTATTCAATTAATTCTGTTGCGCTCTAGCGCTATTAACTTGACCTTCAGGGGGCATCGTAAAATAGTAATAACATTGCAACACCATCCACTATACAACAGAGTGAAAATTCAATTTGTCAAATAAAATTCAATTGGGAAGGAAAATTGTACATCAATGTTCGCCCATCTTTAAGCAAATCAACGTATGGGTAGTGTTTTGTCGATATTGTGGTGGGCGACAAAAATGTTACCGTTAAAAAGGGTTTGGCAGTGGGCTACTACGCATGCGCAGATTTATGCACACAAGCTACGTGCAGAAGGAAGCCGCCAGTGCCGCCCATCCCCCAACTGACTCTCACACCCGGACAAGGAAAACAACCTCGACCCACCTCTTTGTTGCCACAACCGGGAAAAGAACCCCTTTCTTCGTCGTCGCCTTCAGTCTCTCGCCCCCAAGTGGCCTCCGGCTTTTGGGTGGTCTTCTCCTGCGGGGTCCTGGCAGCTTTTGTCCCGTCCGGGTGCTTGTTGTTGGGTGCCAATGGGCGTTGATTGGTCGTGTAGCCGAGCTGAACATGAATTCACCTCGGCGCACGATACTCCGTGAAGTCGAGGACCTAAAATCACATTTTATTTGTCATTCCTAACATATAAATACGTAATACTTAACAATAGAGCTACTTCCGTGATGCGCGAGATGACGCAGTTTCGCTCCCATTGTCCCCCAAGTTGTTTTGACTGTCGCGAAAAAGTGTACATATTGACAAAATTTCGCTTCATTAATTAGCAAGTACTATACCCCCCTCCTAACACCCACTACCATTTCCATCCTGGCTCAATGTTGTTCGGCAGTTTTAAGAAAATTAAAGAAGCGGCTCTCAGTAATGGAAATTGAAGACTCTTACCGACTTCTTCAGGCTTGGTTATTTAAGCCTTTCGTCTGGGTTACGATAGAAATTACTAAAAATCCCTCGGTTGACGTTGGAAGGGAAGCGCAGTGATTTATATTCCCACACACCCGCAAAAGCTTTTTTTTGGGGGGGGAAGGGCAATTAAAGAAATATGTCCTCCTTCACTCTCGGCCGACTGCGTCTGGATTGCAACAAAATGTCGTCCTCGGTGAATCTATGTATCCGCTGGCAGCCCCACCTCCCGCCAATCATGTTGCTAGCTGGGACCGCTCCGACCAATCAGAGGCTGGCATGCCCGACGCGTACAAGTCTGTTGCCAGACTGGTGACGTCAGTGGCCGACTTGCCTGCTTTTGTGGCGAAACGCAATTTCCTCATTGACAAACACAGAAACATACAAAACACGTCGATTCTACAATGACTTTCCGCTTATTCATGACGTTTATTACCTACTTAAACGCGATTGCACGCAATGCGCAATGAAGCTACATGTCCACAATAAGAAGCGGATTAGAAGTTATGTAATGTCAATCCTTTGCAAAATATAAACACACTATTCAAGCGCTTTAAATTAGGACATAACGTTCAATTTGATTTTGGTCACTTAGATTTTTTTTCTTTGTGCAAACATCTGCAACAGGCTCAAATGAAACCCTTTGCCCATCCCCCTCATCCCTCATGATAAACAAAACATTGACTGTCTGGATTTACAACAGGATTTGAGGTCCTGTTACCATTTTCATATTCGCATTCCTATTATCTGCACATTGCCACATGTTTTAGTCATAAAAAGATACACTCACATGCCAAGAAGTGCTATATCAAACTGTCGGAACAAATGGGAACTCCATTGTGGGTGCGGGGGTGTTTTATGCTTGAGACCTTTTGCTTGTGAACATGTTCAATTGGACTACAATATCCTGTGGAGCAAAAGAGTGTCAGGTTTAGCACGAATAGAAGTAATTTTCAAAAAAGCAGTGACTGAGCCAATTGATAAAAACAATGTAGAAGCAGTTCATTTTTTTGCATCTACGATGAAACGAAAATGTTTGTCTTTTCAAAATCGGCCACTTTCAAAGTAATGTTTGTGTTTTTTGTCTTAAAACGGCCAAAAGCGATTAAGTATATGGCTGTATCGGTGCTGTATCGTGAGAGCTATCACGACATTGATACTCTGCCCCACTCCTCTTTATGCTTTTTACATTTGTTTTACTCATCCCGAGACAAGTTTGTACTATTTGAACCATTTCATGCTGCCAAATAAGGTCACCAAACTGTTAGAAAAAGCTCTGAGTGATAAAAAAGAAAAACACATTAGGATCAGGGTTAGGTCATGTCACGGTTGTTCCAAAACTGATAGCAGGACATCAGTGTGTGTGTTTGCAGTGAAGAGTCCAAAGCTACTGGATCGATGACTCATAAGCAAGTCCACTATGGTTTTGTTGGTTGAAGTAGAAGTGGAGTGCGGACTTTAAAAAGTTGCGCAACAACAGCAGATCAGCTGGAGGCCATGGAAGGACACTCCCTCAGAGTAACATTGGAAAGGAGGTGGGGGGTGCCGATGACAAGTCAACTATGTATAAAAAGTATGTCAGGGCTTGTGTAGGTCACGCAGACCGCGGTAGGAGGCCACGTCGCCGTATTTGATGGTGTAAACATGACACGGATAGTAGGCCTAAACTGTAGCAGCCGAGTGGGAGGAGGGGCTTAAAAAAAACGCCTGCTGTGGTTCTTAAAGCTGAAACAAGGCAAACGAACCACCTCTCTCGGCAGGATTTCCTGTTGACGGTGAGCACGAGTGCAGCAGTGGGACTTTTTAGCATTCATTACAATAAAGTCAAATGCGTAACACACCCACGCTAAGTCAAAGGCGAGGGGGGAGGGCAGTTTCACACATGTTTAGACACAACGCTTTTTTTTTTCTTTACATGAGCATACTGTTTGCGACGTACGGCAAATACGACATGACGGCCACACTCCTGCATACACTGGTAGATGGAGGTTTTTTCTCTTAATATTTTGACTTTATGCTTGTAAAATTACTGCTGAGTTTCCCATTTTTGCTGGGTTTTTTTGTTCTCTTCTTAAATTTTCTTTTTAGAACATGCTGCTGGCCAGTCGCGGGTCGCAAATGCTTAGCATGCATGATACAGCGTTTTTGGAGGGAGGTCAGTGAAGATGTGAACTATTTTGGCAATCTTCGGTGTGTGGAACTTTTCAAAAAGCTTTTTCTTGCTTTTCGTTGTCACATGACTATAACCCACATGATGTAAGCCGCGGCCTCTCAGGCCTCGTTCCACTGGGCTTGGCTCGGCCGCGCTGCACCGCATTGTGTGACCTGGTCAGACTCAAATCTTATTGGAAGCCGGCCTGTTTGCATTTAGTCACATTTTCTGTGTCCTGGACAATTATCAGGTGAGAAGTAGAGGAGGAGGAGGACTTCCAGTAAAAAAACACAAATTCTACTTCATGTTTTTATCCTTTAAAGCCACTTACGTATCAATAAAAACATCTGGTGTGACCTTGTTTACATTCAGTCATTTGATACATTGTACATGTAGTTGTCATATGCAGGAAAAAAAGGCCTTTATGCAAGGATTTCATGGTTGCTCGGCATCGCCCTCTGTCGTCCAGTACGATAAACTGCACTCTCTTCTAGCACCATACAAACGTCAACCAAAGTTTGTTTAGTTTCCGAAACCGCAGGACACTTGCAAATGTGCAACAAATATGTGATAACCTGGAAAAAAATCATGTTAACTGTTTAAAAAAAAAAAAGATGCACACTACATACTTCTTCGTGCCAGTTATCACTTATTTTGTAACTAACTGAAAAACATTTGTGTTCTCATGTTTTTATCTGGACTATATATGAAGTACATGAACCATAACCTTCTCCAGGAAAAGCATTTGACTTGCTGCTACACAGCTGGTCCTGCTGTGGTAAAAAAAAAAAAAAAAAGCTGGATTTCCCTCTCGATGGAAAGAAGGCAGTGCCAAGCACCTTCCGGCTCACACACGCCCCCACCCGTTCAGGATGAAGCGAGTACTGCAAGCGCCTCCCGTGTAACATTTCTGTGTATTTTATTGTCCAACTAGCAAGACTAGTGATATCACACTAGTCTGTGAGATTACATATGCTGTAGAAACTCACGGTCTATAATGAATGTTTCTGCAACATTATATTATTGCTGACATGCTGCGCACTCAAAGGGTAGACAGGACTTGTGCACTAAGCTGAGAAGAGACGCTTGTGACAGCCTCATCTTACATTTACGCCGTGTATTTGTCAGGAAATGTGCAAAACAACAGATTTTTACTTAAGACAATATTAAAAATGATTGGAATCATTTATAATACAGTTCAGTGGACAAATATTACCACGTAACTGGTTTTTCATGTTGCACGTAGGAAGCAATGTGTGTGCGTGTGTGAGATGCTTAAGGAGAATGAATGGAAAATAATCATGGAAATACAGCATGTGGGCGCAACATGTGGCTGCACTAACAAGACATAATCCATATGGATGGCATTGGCACGTGTACTGTACATTACAGTACATGTACTCACCGGACACTACCTGCACCATTTAATGTCTAATACAAGCAAAATTCTGCCATTTTGTAAAGATTTTTTTTTTAAATGCTAAAACTGAGGTGCTAATTCAACAATGTTGCTTTGACATATTTGCTATAAAGTACTGTGTATGTGCTATTTTTGTAATATTTCCATGTATTTTCCAAAATATTTTTATCGACATTTATATCTACATAGTACTCTTATTATACACAATCACAAATACATGTTGCAGAGAAATGATGAGCTTTGCTATTGTTAGACGTAGTTACAAATAGGCCTCTCTTGGCACATGGTAGGTAGCGTGACCAGAGCACGCTGTATTTTTCCACTTGCTTGGCCTTGCTTGCTTGACGAGTCCAGGGTGTACCCGGCCTCTCGCCCGAAGTCAGCTGGGATAGGCTCCAGCATACTCCCGCGACCCTAGTGAGGATAAGCGGCATAGAAAATGGATGGATGGGTGGCCTCGGCTTTATCTTATCGCACCCTTTTGCTCACACATACAACAAGAAGGCCTCCCCCCGTGCGTGGGAGGGCGGCTAAGCTAGGTAAAAGGACATCTGACCAGAAGAGTCCCCGCAGATGTGTATCATTCTTCCTGGTACATTCAACTGTTCAAACTGAGCTATCATTTCCGAGACTTATTTGGAAACATTAAAGATAACGAACCAAAAGCGACAAAAACTTTCACTATAAACACTAAATGGCCCTTATAGCAGTGAATATATAAGTTTAAAGAAATGATATATATACACTGTATAATATATTCCATTTAACATATTTATATTTGCAGAACTTAACAGTTTGCTTTTATAGATATTGCTTCATATTTGCTGTTAACACAAAGCTGACAAAAAATACATTATTATAGTAGTGTATCGAGCATTTTTAAAAATATTTTTATATTATATTACAATTATTTACCAATTTCCTTATTATAGATATTGCTTTGAAAGCTGAGAGCCAAAGACCTAATATTACGTCATTCTTTTTCAATAGAATTTTCTATGAAGAATTATACGTTAAAGTCATTGTTGGTGTTGGTTTATTAGTCTAACAATATTGTTTTTGCACTGTACAACTGCACCCTGAGACCTGTGTCGAATATTTTGACCCTCCAGTGACTGACGATAGCAGTAAAGATATTGAGAACACTATCAAAAACCTCAAATAAAATAAAAAACAGCATTATTAGCAAGTGTACCTAACGTTATGTCCGGTATATAAACAGAGCAAAGTAGGTATGAAGACAATACATGACCCCAAACACAGTACAGTGCCTTGCTGTGAGTGTGATGGTCACACTGATGGCGTCCGTGATGTTTATACAACGAGAATGCTTCATTTAGACCTGCAAGCCAGCCAGTGTGCATCGAGCACCCGTCCCATGTCATTTCACCCTCTCATCATCATCATTCGCTCCCTCCCTCCCTTCTTATCTCCAGTCGCCACAGTTGTCATCCTTATTTGCTCTGCTCGTCATCACTGCTTGTGGACCACAGCTTCAGTCAAAGAAACGACGACAGGTAAGCCCCTTATGATACACTGTCGTGTGCGGAAAAGGTGGCCTTATTCTTCATCATTCTCAGACATTTTTTCCCCTAATGTCTGCGTTTTGACTGAATAGTTGTTGAAATGTTGGAATGGCGCGACGGTGACTCAACGGGTTGTTGCCACATCATATTGGAGTATTTCAGCAGTGAAAAGGGGAAATGTGCTGCATTTTTAAAAATAGGAAATTGGTAAAAAAAAAAAAAAAAAGAACATTTCCAGTATGTAATAGCACTTCTTTATTGTAGGGGTGATTTATTTATTTGCATAGATATGCAATTATGAGCCAAAATCTCCAGTGAAGGGATATTATAAGAGGCCATATAGATTCTTCTTATTATAATATTTGCTATAAACACAAAGCTGACAGTAAAAAAAATATATGAACTTATATACATTGTACTTTTATTTATACCCAGATATTTAAGAATTAGTTATATTTTCATATTACATGGTGGATTTTTAAAAGATGTGTTCATATTTGTCATATCATTTGACAATAATAGTGAAAGGGGGTACCTGCATTATAGTAGGCTCATATTTATAATTGCTTCTAATGTATGATTCCCTACCCACTCCCATTAATCACCATTATTTACTCTAGTCAAATCCTCTTACATCAAACTTTTAATCTATTGATTGCATTTAGTTACATTCAGTGTGTTGGCTCTGACCTTCACCTCTTCGATAGTCTGTACAGTCGAGTTACAGTTCCTCCTGCGTCCACACGGGGGAAGCGTTGTTCATTGTGTTAGCCAGGAAGCGCTACTGGCAGGCGCCTGCAAAATAGAGATCACAATAGAGTCAAAAGACAAGTAGGAAGTTTAGTGTCGTGATACAGGTTATCTAAATCATATCAATAATACTTTAAACACATCGAGAAATAGAGCCAAGTCGTGGCTTGGTGTGTTTGTAGCCTCACTCTGCAAGGCTCTGTCGCCTCAGTCTGAGCTGTAATGATCATCGTCTGTTTGCTCTGAGCTCCAAATGACTTTCCATCTTGCCCTTAAAAAATGTCAAAGCTCCCTTTTAATGGTGTACATTCAATATTGACACAGGGAGAAAAAGAGAAGGCACATGTAATCAGATTCAGTGCTTAACCACGTCTCGTCTCCTCCCTATTGTTATTGTTGCTGTTTTTTTTCCTCCCTCCCTCTCTTCGGCAGGAAGTGGCCGCTCTTAATTTGCCTTTGAGTGGAAATCTCCAGGTGAAGGCCGGTCATTGCTTCGATGAGGTTGGTCATTGCCGAGTGCTGAAAGTGTTGTTTTTCTCCACGTACGCAGTGACAGCTGATGTTTTCATACATGTTAATGGTTGATCCATAATCAATAACAGTAACGCACTTGACTTCCATAGCATTCATGAACTAGATTTAGTTTTAGGATCCCATAAGAAATAATGAAAACAAAAAGAGTCACTTCAATGGTCAGACTTTGCCCATCAGAGAACATTTATTAGCAGGACACATTTGAACATTCTGAGCTGTCATACAAGTGTAAAAATAAGTTAACCACAATACTACACATTGCCTTAACATTTTTGACAAATGGCCAAATTATGTAGGCGTAAAGTTGTGTCACAGATGCGCCTCACATATTTCATTTTTCAACATTTTTAGCTGTCATACAAGTGTAAAAATAAGCTAACTACGCTTGTTAGTTTGAAAAAAACATACTTAGTCGAGACAAAGCAAACAGACGTAGTATGATGACGTGTCGTCGCAGTTGCATGCATGCATGCCTCTAATTTTTTTTCAACATTCTTAGCTGCTGTAAGTGTAAACATAAGCTAACCACTGTTGTTTTTAAAACAATAAGACACATAATCTTAACTTCTTAACATTATCGACAAATAACAGAATGGTGAAGGCGTAATGCCAGTTGTTGCAAAAGCGCCTCTTTTATTTTATTTTTTTTTACATTATTAGCTTTCGTACAGTGTAAAAATAAGCTAACCACTGTTATTAAAAGAATGCGGTACTCTGTCTTAACATTGTTTTGACAAATGACAAAGGTGTAATGCAATACCTCATGTCACCGTTGCAGATCATTCATCTCAGTTTTCTTTTTTAACAGGCTTAGCTGTCACGCAAGTGTAAAAATAAGTTCAACCCTGTTGTTGTTTTTAATTATTGACAAATCAAAAGACATGACAACAGCATAATGCCATGACTCGTATCACAGACGCTTCTCATTTTTACACGCACTAACAGCCACTGTTGTTATCAAAACAGTAAGACACTTGGGCATAACACTGGCGACAAACGACCAAACGGCAAAAGTGTTTAAACTAGAGATGCTCCGATCAGGGTTTTATGCTGCCGAAACCGATCACATAGATTAAGTGTAATTTTTAAAATGTACTATTGGTTATATCAGGGGTCACCAACGTTTCTTCTTGTGAGAGCTACTTTTACAAAAGAAAAGTCCAACCCGAAAGTGTTGTAAAGCTTTAAGAGGCGTATTTTTCCATCATATTTCAGTTGGATTCTAAACAGTTGGCTTGACAGGTTGTACTGTAAAGGCACTCACATCTCACTACTGTATTTCCTGTAGTACAAACCTCACCTGTGACCTTACGTGCAGCCATGCTGGAACATTCCAGAAGTCTTGTGAAGGTTGTAAAGGAGGGTTTTGTGCCAGCCTTGAAGTCCTTATCTACTATATGCTAGTTGAAACAATAATTCCAAGGCTGTTTTGTTTCACTATGTTAAAGATTTATCTGTCTCGTCCTTGGATCATTGCTTCGATGAATCCAAAAATGCAAACACGGTGTTTCTTTGGCCCACTTTTCCAGGTGGAAGTTGGCCTTGTTGTGCTCCAGCTAACAGGCCAACAAACAGAAAAACAAGCAAACAGCTGGTGAAAACATGACATCCTTGCCTGAGGAGCTACATATTTTGTTTATTGTGGTTGTTAATATCCTTCACCGTGACATATTTGTTTGTTGTATCCCAAAGAGATCCAAGTACACACGGGTGTGTTTGCTAAAATGGAGAAATGGGAGGTTCCAACGTCCCCAGGAGTGGAAGAGAACATGTCCGCTCCAGGAGGTAAGGGGTCATCAGTAGCGATGGCTTCACTACATTGTTGAATGGGGTTCTTGTGATGAAAGATGTCCTTCAGTCAACAGGTCATGTGAGAACCTGGAATGCTACATGGTCCTGCTGGACGCGGAGAAGACGGCCATTGGCTCCATCTGCTTCCTGGCAGGCCCCGTCACGCTGCTGGAGAACGCTCTCATCCTGGGCGTGATCGTGGCCACAGCTTCGCTGCGCCACCGGCCCTCCTACCTCTTCATCGGCAACCTGGCCCTGGCTGACGTCTTCGCCAGCTGCTTCTTCACCACCAGCTTCCTGGACTTTCACCTCTTCCGCCGCAGCGACGGCCCCACCGCCTACCTCTTCAAGCTGGGTGGTGTGACCATGGCCTTCACCAACTCGGTGGGCAGCCTGCTGCTGACCGCCGTGGACCGCTACCTGTGCATCCATCGGCCCTCCGGGTACAAGGTGCTGCTGACCCGCCGCCGAGCCCTCCTTGGGCTGCTCGCTCTCTGGAGCACCACTATCTTCATCTCCTCCCTACCACTGATGGGCTGGAGGTGTCCCACTGGGCTTGCTGCGCCCTGCTCCCGCCTCTTTCCCTACATCAGCCAGGGCTACCTAGTCTGCTGGACCAGCTTCATCCTGGTCCTCCTGGCTCTCATTCTGGGGGCTTACGTTCTCATCCTGTGGAAGGCCCATCGCCATGAATCCTCCATGACAGTTCTCCATGCAGGCCACGCTCGCATGAGGATGGACATCCGCCTGGCGCGCACCTTCGGCCTGATCCTGCTCACACTGGTGGGCTGCTGGCTTCCTGCGCTCTCCTTCATGCTGGCTGACGTCGCAGTAGTTCTTACTCACACCCAGCAGAGGGCCTTCGCCTTCTGCAGCACCCTCTGCCTTCTAAACTCGGCTGTCAACCCCCTGCTGTATGCCCTGCGCTGCCGGGAGTTAAGACTCGCTCTACTGCACCTGCTGGAGGTCCTCGGTGAGGCTGCCAAGTGTAAAAAGTCCACTCCGAGACATCCGCCCAGGGAGGACAACGACTGCACAAGCCACTCTGATGTGGACATGCCCAGAAGCTCACACTTTTGCACTGTTTTGGAAATGTTGGACAAGCAGTAGCTGGCAACCGATGTTTTGAAGCGCATGCAGAGGTAGATAACGCATGAATTCTGCAGATGTGGCGTTAATAAAAACTACATCTGGAGGTTGCCTACAGCCACAGCTGTTAATGGCGCTAATCAGAGACCCCAGTAGTTCCTTGCCTTTGTAGACCACGCACCCAACGACTTTTGAAGGCTCTGCGGTTGAGTGAATAGAGGCGGAGCATTTACGCTATGTTTAGCTATCAAATGATGGCGTGAGCAAACTTGCCATTTTGAACAAGCATACACAGTGGAACGTCTAAAGTCAGTATAGTTTGGAGTTTTTGGCGATGCCAGAGAAGGATAACAAGGATGGCAAATATAAAATGTGATCATAACCACATGAGATTATAATGTCGACATTTTGGCCCTGGAACGGACAAATTGGGTTTCCATTATTTGCTATGGGAAAAATAGATACAATGTAGAGTTTGTGTTCAACCTTACATAGAGATTCCACTGTAGCAGTAAAGGCTATTAAACATAACCAATATTAGTAGTAAAAATAATACAGAAAAATACCAAAAACATTAAAATAATTTAATTTCAAATAATAATTAAAAATTAATATTACTAGCAGTGATCAAACATATCAGACATTGGAGAAAAAAAGCAGAATATTTAGGTATTTTTGTAGGAAAATAGTGTAGTTCACAAGTGGGTAAATACACTGTGGTTAAATGTCATATGTACCATTTAGATTGCATAACATGGTTATTTATGTGCAGGTAACCGAGTATGCACTACGAGTAGACATTATGAGCAGCCCTAGCCCCCCATGACCATTGACCTCCCGCAGCCACACTTCAGCATTCTGCAGCTAAGAAATATTGTCTCATGCCAACCAACAGCGACCTGCGACCTTTCACCTCAGCAGAAAGGTGGATTTACTGTGAGGTATGCTTGTGTACGTTTGCTCATAGAGCCTGCAGGCAGCGGGTGGGGGCACGGGGGCTGTCCTATCTGCACATGAATGCCGGGACTCCACAAAGACCCCCATGTCGAGAGGGATTTGGCACAAACACTTCCCTGCATGAATCTGAGCGGTGTGTGAAGGTAAATGGGGCCCATGCCAGCAAGGAAACACTACTAGAACATTCTTTGTTGTAAGGGACTACACACTGGAAGCTCCTATTGACTCATACAAACGACAAAACCTTAACACTCGTATCCGTGTAGCTTGTTTAAACCCTTAATCATTAAAAATGTGCTTGACGACACTCATTTTTACCTTTTTTGCTTGTTTGTCACCCGCAACAGTCAAAACAATGTGTGTTCTACTATGCTACTATGAGTTTAAATGATCATCAAAAGGAAATAGCCAGCATTTGAATAAATACACTCATTAAAATTCAATAAACTATACAACAATGAGTCCAGCCATAACATTAGGTACACCCAATAAGCAGAAACCTGTATCAGCGCATACAAACGTGTGCTTTTCTTATCAATGTGTCAATAAGGCGCCTGAATGTGCGGGTTTCAAGAATTTACTTTCAATAAGACTTTTTGTCAGCTGTGCTCATAATGATATAGATAATTGGCATCACAATTGAATGTGTTTCACCACTAGTTACCCCCATGTTTAACCCATAGACCTATACCCATAGCATTCACGAAGCATCATATTATGTCTGTCCTGGCTGCTCATTACAATATGGCCATATGTAAAAGAATTTTGTCAGCTGTGCCAGTCGTGTGTATATATAAATATATAACTGTAGTGATATAAATGACTATTTACTACAATTTTTGCGCGTATTCCCATAATAAATGAAATACAACTGCACCTGCTAGTGGCTAGCAGCTACCCAAAAAACAGTAAACATGTCATTACACATTGTACAATGTGATAAGAGTAGAAATACTCATTATCATTAATTTTCTTATAAATTTTGAGGCCATTTCTAGCACCTTTCCAATGTGTGACGTTTAAATAATTAAGCATTATGTTACCTGCTAGCGGCTAGCTGCTAGCCAAACGTGGTAAAACTTTTTTTTATATATATAATATCCATGATGGTGTGAATATTACATATTATATATATATATATATTAATATATATTTTTATATTCAGTTTTAAACTGACATAAAGGAGAATAATTAATCAAATCGAATGGAAAAAAATGAAAAGAATAGAATCTTGTTTATGTCGTTTACCTGGTGGTTACCTCCAGACGTCTACTCTAATGAACCTTCAGTTTGAGTTCAACTCGAACCATTAGGTTAATCACGGGGAGGGGGGCAACAAATGTAGGCACGAAAAAAACAACACAAAAGTCAGAACAAAACCCATTTATTTCTAATTTTATATGAATAATTAACAGTTTAATATGCATGTCAGCTGTATTTACACGGTGAATAGGCAGAGAATAACAAACAGGGAGTTGTGACAATAGGAGAACCACCCCCTTTGCTTATTGGTACGCTCCGCTATTGTGACGTTTGAAAAATCCAGCAAGCTCTACTCGCCTTTTCGCTCCTCGAGAAAGAAGCTCTTGTTGCGGGCCGAAAGGAAGACCCCGCAACGCCTCAATCACTGGCATTAACACACAGATCGCCGCTGTTTAATTTCCCTCTCCAAGTGTGCCCTCTTCTTTTTTGTCCAAGATGGCCTGCGGGGCGACGTTAAAGCGCTCGATGGAGTTCGAGGCCCTCCTCAGTCCCCAGTCTCCCAAGCGCAGGAGGTGCAACCCCTTACCGGGGACTCCCGGTACTCCGTCCCCGCAAAGATGCAACCTCCGCGCCCCGGTGGACAGCCCGACGCATGCCATGTCGCCGCAGAGCATGGGAGGCGAGGGCAGACTCACACCAGGTAGCGAATTTTATCTAGTTTGACTGCTTGCCTTTTGCGGTGTGGGTGTCATCATGGGGGAGGGGGTTTGGGTGGATAGCTAGCTTGCTAACTAGCTAACATGCTAACGTTAGTTTCTTCAGTCAGAATGGGGCTTGGAGGCTAAAGGTAAGCTAGCTAGGCTAGCATGGGCTGTGTCGTCGTTGAGTTGTTGTTGACTTATGACTCATGATTTATGATTTTATTATTTACTTGCGAAGCTTTGTATCCACTATATTTGCCTATTTGGCGTTAAAATGCACTGATGTGGACGTAAACGTACTCTCCAGTCATCCATGGTGTTTGTTGAAAGCAATGTAGCTAGCTAAACATGCGTAATAATCATGTATATCGCATAATAAAGTACAAATGCCATCCAAGCGGAATGCACACCATTGCAAAACATCATTGCTAATTAGAAGCAATCGTCTTGCATTGAGATGGTGGTGGTGGGGGCGAGTTGCCATTATTCCTTTCCTCCTGAGGGTGGGAAGGCATTGTTCATTTCCTTAATGCCTTCTCCACCACCACTGCTGCTCAGTCTCCTCCTCCTTGACGAACAACATGCACTGCGAGGCGTGGAAAAGTAGATTATTGTAATTAATACAGAGGAACCGCCACTGCAGGTTTATGGTGGGTCACACGTTTGGCAGCACACACACCTACGCTGCCAATGCAAGGCTCTCTCACACCTTTTGTATGTTTACTAGTCATGAATAAAGTCAGAAATTGTGACAAAGAAGCACGATCTAGTCAAGGATCCTCTATATTAAAGAGCAGCCTTTTGCTGTGTTTAAAGATCCTACTGCAAAAATGCTAGTCGAAGATTCTTTATATAACAGGAGTGCTTTTGTAAAAATGCTAGTCACGCTAGTCAAAGATCCTCCAAATGAAAGAAGCGCCCTGTAAGGACCTCCCGCAAATATCTCCGATATGACAGGAGCTCACTGCTGTTCTTAATGACCTGCTGCCAAAAAGCTAGTCAAAGATCCTTTATGTGACAGGACCTCTCTGTTTTTAAGGATGCCCTGCAAACATTTAGTCAAAGATCCTCTATATGACAGGGCATTTCTGCAGGGTTTTTTCCTTCTGCAAAACAATACGAGTCAAAGATCCTCTAAATGACAAGAGAGTTGTGCTGTTTTTGAATGTACTATATAAATGAAAGATCCTCTATGGGAGGAGCGCTCTGTTTGTAAGGACCTACTGCAATAATGCTAGTCAAAGATCCTCTACATATCAGGAGCTCTTTGCTCTTTTTAAGGACCCACTGCAAAGATGCTAGACAAAGATCCTGCATGTGGACTGGACGTTTCTGCTGTTCTTTTTGGAATCTACTTTTTGGAATCTACTACATGCTAGTCCAAGATCCTCTGTATGACATGAGCGTGCTGTTGTTTTGAGGAATCTACTGCAAAAATGCTGGTAAAAAGCTCCTCGATATGACGGGAGTGAACTCTTTGTAAGGACCTACTGCAACAATGCTAGTCAAAGATCCTCTATATGCTGTATAAGGACCTACTGGGGGGAAAAAGGTAGTCAGAGATCCTCAATATGACGGGAGCACGCTGCTTTTAAAGACTGACTGCACGCTTGTCAAAGATCCTCAAAATGGCAGGAGTGCTCGGCTGTTTTAAGCATATACAGCAAAAATGCCAGTCAAAGTTCTTTCATTTTCTCCTGTTTTTAGGAAGCTACTGGGGAAAAAAAAAAAACACTAGTCAAAGATCCTTTATGTGACAGGAGCAGTGTACTGTTTTGATGGACCTTCTGCCAAAACAGCAGACAAAGATCTTCTATATGACAGGACTTTTTTTGCTGTTGGTAGCAAGCTGCCGCAGGAGACGCCAGTCCAAAGATCCTCTATCTGCATTCTGCTCTACTTGGAAGACTGCCCAATGATTGCACAATAGCGAGTGAAAAGCTGACCAGGCAATGACGCTTACATGACGAAAAGGCGGGATCTGAACGGAAACGGAAGCTCCAGCAAAGCGGAACAATTCATGCTGACTGACGACTTCACTTTCACTGTGTAACATAATGCTGATGAGCCATAGAAGCCCTCATGTAGCTAACATGCGTTTGTTCCAATTTTACCCCAAGTTTTCCCCAAAGGTGGAATTAATCCATCCCACGGTCCAAACGTGGCCATCGTAAAACATTTATTTTCTTCCTGCGAGGTCAGTCTCTTCACATTATTGGTGATTACTTTAATCCCTTCAGCCATATTGTACTGAGTAACCGGGGCGGAGGGCAGATGCTGCTTTGCAATGTCGCAAAAAGGTCCATATCCTGTTCTAGGGTTATCGGCACACTTCTGTACTTTGTCATCACTGCGACTGTTATTTGTATATTTATGAAACACGCGCGTAAAACACTGCGCATGACACTGACTTTTGGGCAGCTTTCGAGGTCATGTTTGTTCATTTTCCAAGTTGTACAACCTTGGGCGTGTTTGAGTTTTCGGGTCTTTTTGGCATTGCTGCTGTGAGGAACGTGTCGGTGTGGCGTGTGAGCACATCGCTGCAGGCGGACACAGGGAGTGGTGCTTATCTATCACACAGCATGCTAGTTGAGCTACACACACACACACACACACACACACACACACACACACACACACACACACACACACACACACACATATGCCAGCTGTTTTCTGACTCATACATGATGGATTTATGCTCAGGGTTAAGTGTGGAACTCATCTCGTTGAGATAAAAATACATTCTTCCTGGGAAGATATGAGCTGTGTGCACATTCTCGCCATTTTTTTTTTTTTAATTCACGCTATTTAACAAAAAATTCCCCCTCAAGTCTCCTGCCACAAGTGGAGGTATTTTCTTTGGGAAATGCCGCGCCGCTTATCGCCACATCGATCTTTTAATGTGAAAAAGTCTAGCATGCTTAACTTATTAGCTTGCTGTCTGCATGACAGCCCAGCAGCTGCAGACATGGTCTCTCCACGCAGCAGGTATCAGTCTCACGAAGATGGCCCTCATGGGGATGGGGATGGGGATGGGGGAACGAGCCAGGCTCGCCTTGCGGAGTTTGGGCCAAGCGGCTTTTTTGTGTCAGCTCAAGGTCAGCCGTCAACAAGGTCTCCCTCAGCCACACCGTCAGGCAGGTTTGATGTTTTAGTACGCCAAAACCGCTTGGGGTTCATTCAAAGACTGCTGGGAAGTCGGAAAGAAATCTCAACAGAAGCCTTGACAACAAACCAACACACTTTTTTTCTTTTAAAGAATCCCCAATCCGTTTGACATTTTCCACGCAATAACCATAATCATTATCCATGTCTATTGCATGGCTTGGTCAAATATACAAAGAAATAAATATAGTTTATACAGTGGAACCATTTCAAGTCAACGGAGCTTGTTCAATTCCGCCAACATTTTCCGGATAGTATGCCTTTTAGAGTCTCTAAGCTTTGCAGTCCCTCAAAACGAGAGCTCTGTTTTTGACACTAAAGTCAAAACTGAGTGTCGAATTTTTGTTAAATCTCGTAGTTAATTTCTTGTATGACCGTGACAAAGAGTCAATAACTTGTGGAGGTAATGTTTTTTTTCATTTATGACCCTGGAACAGGTATTTTAGTTTCCATTCCGTAGGGAAAAAAATGTGTCGAAATCCAAACTACGCAGAGGTTTTATGTCGCAAGTGTCATATTTCCAAGTGTGCTGCAATGCACAATACATACAGTAATTCATAGCTTGGACGCTGTTGTGTTTGTAGCTTGACAGTTAACAGCGTGATGCTTCCTATGACGCGTAGCAGTTATATCTTGGTGAGAAATATGCTCAGGTCAAAAATAGAGTTGTTTCCCGACAGTGCAGCGTTTCAGATAGTCTTTGTTGATGTACTGTAACTTGAACCCACCCATCATACGCTTCACTGCCTCCCCCCACCACCCCAGCAGTGTAGGGCTCCCACCGTGTCCAATCTATGTGCTCCATCTCTCGTTGTCTTCATTGTTTGGTCAGCGCCTAAAGCCTTTTAGTCCCCAGCCTCAGCCATGTTCCACTAACTCCCGGAAGTGTCTGTGATTGATTGCTCCACCCAGCTGTGGTGTGGATGGGGGGCACTGGTGGGAGGGGGCATAGTATCGTTACCAAGCAACACCCTGGAGTTGAGCTGCCACTACTACAAGTTGACGGCGTTGGGACGCAGTGAAACGTGCACAGACACATCCTTTTTATTATCTTGATAGGCGACAGTCATGTGGCTTCCCTCACCAACCGATGAGCTGACCCCCACCCTGATAAACAAAACCCTCCTGTCTTTTAAAACACAATAAAAATCTACATTTTATCATGAATGTTAATGACCAGTATAAAACGATCTTCTTCTGCGTTTCCTACAGAGCAGATCTTCCAGAACCTCCGCCAGGAGTACAGCCGCATCCAGAGGCGGCGGCAGCTGGAGGGGGCCTTCAACCAAACAGAGGCCTGCAGCTCCACGGACGTCCCCAGTCCCTCTTCCTCCCTGCACGCCCCCAGCTCTCCACCAGGTAGGAGAAAAAAAACCCCAGCAGCAATAGTAGGAGGCACTTTTAGCCAATCACAAGTCATTTACGGAAAACGCACAGTATAAATGGTGCGAAGTGTGGTTCGACGGTGAGGTGTTCGTCTCAAGAGACAAGTTCTCCTCGTTTTCCCAGGTGCCTCGAGACGGGACCAGCCCTCGTTCACGCTCAAGCAGGTGAGCTACCTGTGCGAGCGCCTGCTCAAAGACCACGAGGAGAAGATCCGGGAGGAGTACGAACAGATCCTTAACACAAAACTCGCAGGTAATCGCAACCAAAATGTCCCGTTGGAACGGAACCACCGTTTAACACCCTGGGTATCAATTGATATCATCGTGTTTTTGCAGAACAATATGAATCGTTTGTGAAATTCACACAAGATCAGATCATGCGAAGATACGGTGCCCGGCCTGCCAGTTGTAAGTGAAACCACCACCTGGTCTTCTCTTAAGTGTGATTGAAGGTCTCAACGTTGTCCTTTTTTTTTTTTTTCTTATAGATGTCTCCTGAACTCGACGAGAGTCCACCAGCTTCCTCTCGCTCTCTCCCTCCTCTCTCTCTCACAAAATGGCTGCGGCCCCTACTACTTTTTATTTTTACCACCACACACACACACACACAAACACACACACACACACACACACAGTGCCATGGTTTAACCGCTTTGTATCCAAAACTATTGCTGCTGGCCAAAACCTTTTGAAGAAATCTTGAGAGACAACCTTGTTATGTTATTAAGCCCTGTCTCCTTCTTCCATATCGCCCTTATATTCTCTTTTTTTTTTGTTTGTTTTTTTTTGTTTTTAATTTCGACTGAAGCAGATCTTCCCGCTCCCTCCCATCGTGTCCAGTCTCTGGCCCGGCACTCTAGAATAAAAAGCTTCTTCCTGGCTCATGTGATGATTCTGTATAACCTTTTTGAGCGTCTGTATTTAAATGCTCCTCATGTCGTCCCTCCTCGCTCACAACTCGTAACATGAGAATGTGCTTTTGTTTGTTCTTTTTTTCTCCATTTTGATGAAAAAAATAAAAGTCCTGTGATTTAAAAAAAAACAAACAAACAAACAAAAGTTTTCCAGTGATGATTTGAAAAAGGTGTTGCAATACACCCGAATTCAGATTTTATTTTTTTGTGCATTTTACCTACATTACTACAGTTTTAACCCAAAAGAGGCACTTTATTATTATTATTATTATTGTATTTTTTTGTAACTTACACTGTAGCAGGGTAATTTATAATCTATATTATAAATTACATCTATAATCTATTATTTTTTTAAGTAATGACATGTAATAGTCGAATTAAACGCATGTCTCCAAATTTTGATTTGTACTCTATTGAAATACTTATATCCAAAACAATATATCTTTAATTTATTTGGGTGTAAATAACCTTAAAATATGGAGACACATGATTTGCACTGATTACCAACAATATAGTCATGAAATATATATACAGTGTGTGTGTATATATATATATATTATATATATGCAATATAAAAATATCCTGTTAGCGTAGTGAAGTATACCATAGCTAAAATATACAGTAAGAAAAATATATATGAAAATATAACAAGAAAGGCTATTACATATTAACTATATTATGATGAAAAATGTTACATTGTAAATTTTAAAATATCCAATTATAGCATTGTAAAGTATTGATACATAACTATAATGTACATGTATAAAAAAAATGTAGTACAATATTACATTACCATACTTGTAATAAAATACAGCAATTAAAGAAAATATACATATATTACAAGATAACAGAAAAATAATTTCAACAATATATTAGTGTAATAAAATATTGATATAACACAAAGAGGTAGTAAAGCAGGAAAAAATAGCTTGAAAAGATTACAATACAGTATTCTGAAAAGTCATTAATTGTAAATACGGTGTTTAGTGCCACCACGTGGCAAATTGACGTAACAGCACCACTCCCTCATATTATTTATTGTGAATTAAATGCATAAAGCCACGCTGGGTGCTCATGACTACTGTGGCTTGAGGACGTTTGCTGTTTGTCTAATTCATCTGGGCGGAGGGGTGGCAGGAAACAAACCAACCCCAGCGCTTCTGTGGCGGTGACGTCACTGCTCTCAGGTGTGGCACGGGGTGCGAACAGGCACAGGTAGCCTCCTCCAGACTAGTTCGGAACGCGTTATTTTGGACCTAAAAAGACATTTGTGCTATGATGGGCCGGAAGTAGGTTGGTTTATTTTTACGCGGCAGTGGCAGGAAGGAAGTTTGCAAAGGAAAACAAAGAATCCTCGCGGGCCTATAATTATCTTCAAAAGTCGTCCAACTGGGACGTAAAGACGCAGCCGGTTGTCTTGTGGAGACATGGAGGCTCAATACTGAAGAAGACGGACCCGAAAAACATCTTTATAAAGCAGAATGTACTAGTTTGTGGACGTTGTCACTCATTAAGTATCGGATAGATATATGTTTGGAAGCTACGCTGAGACTTCCGGTTGAAGGCTGAGGTGAGTTTGACTAATTACGCTTAATTTTTGTTGAAAACGCCTTTTTTAAATGTTGCTTTGTTGGTCCAAGTATTTGTTTGTATTTATTGCGTTGTCACACAGTGTATAGAAGTACTGTATATGATTACAGTGGTAGCGACCATAGTAAACAGGAAGTTAGCTTATGTCAGGGGTGTCCAAAGTGCGGCCCGGGGGCCATCGTTCATTGGCCCTCGGCACATTCTAAAAATTCGATTAAACAATTAAAAAAAAGCGGTACTTTCACAAGAATAAAGACAAAACGTTAAGGGAGTAAAGTCATTATATTAACTGAAAAATAGCATAAAGTTGAAATATTACAGGAAAAAAGTTGTAATATAAGAAACAAACCAAACAAAGAATTAAGTTGACGTTTTAGGAAAATTAGGTTGGGCAAAGGCTATGTTATGATAATAAAGTCAAGCAGTAAGTTATATTAGTATGAGAAAAAAATGTACAAGTAGAACACTGAAATATTTGTAAACATTAAAAAAACAAAACAGCCAAAATGTAATATGATGAGAAACCGTTCATAATAATAATAATAATACACGTTGTCACTGATTAAATGAATAAATATATCTTATGTGTAAATATTGTATATACAGTATATATATATAAATGCACAAAAAAAGGAAAAGCGGTCCCCGCTTCTTTTGATTTTTCAGTATACGGCCCTCAGAGGAAATAGTTGGGACACCCCTGGCTTCTGTGTTTTACATATGCTTTGTTGGTCCTCTACCGAAAATGTTAAACAGGTTCGTCAAGCTAGTATCATGTTAGCGCTTTTTTGCCGCCATGCAGCTCTACAGGTGCCGTGATGGCGGACATTGACCTTGAGCAGCGGGAGCCCTTCCCCGTGGACAGTGATGATGGGAACCAGTCCCACGCCAAAGAGGACCTCCCTGACGGGAGGCGCAAGTTGGGATGCTGCGAGAAGTTTCAGCAGACCATCTCCAGGTGGATGCTTCCGGAAGACGCTCGCAGTACCTACCTGGAGAGGGCCAACTGCTGCCCGCCTCCCATCTTCATCATTGTCGTCAGCGTGGTGGAGGTGAGTTACAGTATATGCAAATACAATATGACTTCCGTGTGATACTAAGTTAATAAGCCTCACTGGTGTCACTTATTCCTTTCTGCGTCTTATGATATATCACATGACTGGCAGGAGCCTTCCAAGCAACATGTTTACACCAAGCAGTCCTGTTGACTTCCAGTTTGGAAAGGTAGCAGCTATTTATGCTCTGATCATGTCCCGCTATTTATGCAAATTCATAGCCAGGTGATGCAGCGTAAGGCGGCAACAAATTCACAAAGATGAAGAAGAGCACGAGGTGAACGGCAGTTTTTCTTCTCGACATGTGGCGCTTTTCTTTTTTTTTTTGACTAAGGATACGTCGAAAAAATTGCATGACAGGAATAAATCCATATACAGTTGAATTTACGAGAATTAGGTTGACATTTTGTGTAAAAAATTTTTTCAAGTGTGAAGTCTTTTTTCCAGAGTAGAAAAAATGTAGCAATAGTACAAAAAATAGGTTTCTTTTTACAAGGATGTCATAGCACTGTGACTTTACTTTTGTTAAATCAGAAGGGTTCTTGTTAGGGATGTCCCGATCTGATCTTCCGTCCAGTGGTGCATTCCACAGAATGCAACTTTTCCCCAACACTTTGTTACATTGTTATCTCTTCATTTCATCAAGCTCATGATGTCTATTACAGATGCTAGTCCAGCATACAGGAAGTGCTGCAGTGATTGTGTGGTCTTTGTGTCACGTTCAAAGGCAAAGTCATCAAAACAGACTATGAGATGTTCAGACGGTCGTTCTCCATGTTGTTGTTGTTGTCCAGCTGGCCATGTTCATCTACTACGCCGTGTGGAAGCCTCAGAAGCAGTGGGTGACGCTGGAGGAAGGCATCTGGAACAGCCACCTCACGTACAGACCCGAGTACAGGCAGGAAGCCTGGCGTTTTATCTCATACATGTTTGTCCATGCTGGGTAAGTACGGGAAATAGAACCGTCTGATACGTCGGCCGTGGGAACGAAAAGGGGAGAACAAACACAGTGGAGGCACCAACTTTTTATGGCGACCACTACAAGAAAATATCTCTCTTGTCTGATATGCTCTCCCTTGTTTGATTGCTCTTTCAAGGCGCACAGAATATTGTGTTCCATGGCTAAATAAACATGGAACCTACCAAAAGAAAGATCAGACTCCCGTCTTTCATCAGAAAAAAAAGTTTGTGTCTACCTGTTTCTGTTCTTCAGTGATGAGCAGTGGAACATTTGGGAAAAGATACATTTCAAGCATAACTTTAACTTGGACACAAATATTTTTTGCTTTTGTGACAGCTCAAATATCGAAACAACTACAGTGTTCCCTCGCCACATCGTGGCTCACCCTTAACAGCGTATGAACGTGCATTGTGTTCTGCGTACTTGTGGTGTATTAGGGCGATCTATCGGTGCTCTGTTGTGTGTCTGTTCTTGTATTTGCTACTGCTACCAGTAGAGGGTGGTGTATGCTCATGTGAGCGTTAGACGTCTCCCCCCACCTCTCAGCTGGCTAAATATAGAGCCACAACAGTCCTGATTGGCTAAGGGAGAACCTGCCCATTGTGTTCTGATTGGCTGTAGACCACTGTCAATCAATCTCCTTCGTGCAGCACTGCCGTGTTTCCTGTTAGCTAGCGACCGCAGTTGTATGATCGCTAGGGCGCCATTATGAAATACTGTAGTTGAATCTTTGGATGGAGGAGTAAAATACTACAACAGGAGCAATATGTTTTAACAAGGATACAAAAAGGCTACGGCCGAACGGCGCCGGAACGAGGCATGTCAGAGGAGTGAATACGATGAGTAACTTCACTTTTTGCGTCCAAGAGATTGATCATTAAATTCAAATGAAACTTGAACTTTGAGCGAATGCGTTATGCGACTGAGTTATTGCCTGTCTGAGAAAAGTGTATGAAGTGTTTGTCCCTATAAATGCACATGTATACTAACATGAGGTACCAACTAACTTGTGTATTATATGGTTACATTCCTAAAAGCGACAGAGTGTTTGAGCATGCTAGACTGTACTTTGTTCCTTGATTATTACAAGTACTTTTGGTATAAAATTTGGCCTTTTAAGAGGTGTTGTACCTAGGTCACTCGACAGTATTTACAGCCTTAAAACATATATCATAAGTAAAGTTGTCTACAGCCGCACGGTGGCTGAGTGGTTAGCACACAGTCAGGAGATCGGGAAGGCCTGGGTTCTCTGTGTGGAGTTTACATGTTCTCCCCATGCGTGCGTGGGTTTTCTCCGGGTACTCCGGTTTCCTCCCACATTCCAAAAACATGCATGTTGGCTGGCGACCAGTCCAGGGTGTACCCCGCCTCATGCCCAAACATCAGCTTGGATAGGCTCCGGCATGCCCCCGCGACCCTAATGAGGATAACCGGCATAGAAGATGGATGGAAAAAGTTGTCTACTTCGTGGATTTCACTGATTGTGGCCTATTATGGCAACCTATCCCCTGCGATAAACGAAGGAACACTGGATACCGACATAAACACAAAAAAGGGGTTGTTTTACATCAAAATAACAATTTATTTACAAATATAACACCATGAACTATTTGCATTTTTCATATTTGAAAGTGAACTATGTGTGTGCATGTGTGTGCGCGCGTGTGCATGCATTGAAATTCCCCTACCTTGCGTCACCGTTTGCACACTGCACTCCTCCGCGCTCTCACTTCCTCCTTCCCGTCATGTGTGATTCTGATCCCTGCCGAGCCCTTATCAGATGCACTTCTGCTGAATTGTGGCCGTTTGGATGGCTTCAAGTTGCTCTGAAGTGAAATGCATTAGAGGAGAGTTGCGTCATCACCTCTTTTTGCCTCTTGCACAAGGAAAACATGCAAGACATACAAATACGTTGTTCGGGTTTCTAAAAACGTATAACTACATATTTGGTATTGAATGAGTTAACATGACCTTGTGTCACTAATATACCTAATATAATATCTCATTTTGAAAATGAATTGGATTTTTTTAAATTCTATATTTCTTCCCTTCACGAGCATTTATTTTTTCATTACTATTTTTGTCCCGGTTTTTTCTTTCCAATTACATGTTTTGTGTTTAAATCTATTTTTTGAGATTCCTTTTAAAATACAGTAAGTATATATTTATAAATATATATAAATACATTTTTATTAAATATAAATATATTTTTTTGAAATCTAATAACATTGAATACAAGTGGAAAGAAAATAAATTATACAGAATTAAAAAGTTTTGATTCAATGTAAAACTTCACAAATTGAAATAAAAATGTGCCCATCTATCAGAGAGCGACAGATTTCTCCTACATTTGTTCGGTCACTTGTTGCTAGGCAGAATTCGTTGGGCCCTCGTATCCATGAGCCCAGTTTTTATGTATTCATTTTAAAATGGCATACATGAGTCACACACTTAATACTGCCTCACACAGCAGAGAATGGACAGGGCGAGCAAACTGCATTGTCATTTCCCTGGAGCAGCAAGAGTAGGTGTACCTAATGAAGTGTCTCTCCAGCGTGGAGCACATCATGGGCAACCTGATCATGCAGCTCATCCTTGGCATCCCCTTAGAGCTGGTCCATAAAGGATTTGAAGTGGGCATGGTCTACCTGGCGGGGGTCTTGGCAGGTGAGGAACACCTCGGCGCCTTCGTTGATTCCGATAAAGCTGATTTTGTTATGCACCGACTCGCTTTGTTTGTCCCGTCAGGTTCTCTGGCCAGCTCCATCTTTGATCCCCTCAGTGCCTTGGTGGGGGCGTCCGGGGGGGTCTACGCCCTCATAGGAGGCTACTTCATGAACGCGGTGGTGGTGAGGTTCTCTACGTTTATTCTACCAACATTTTTATGACAGTGAAACATCAAAAGTGAGGTGTTCAATTGGAAATACGGCAAACATTTGGAGGAAAACATTTTTTTGTGTGGCTTATATGCAACATTTGTTTGAAAAAAACCCATAAATATCTTAATTATATACTGTATCTTAAAATTAAAACATTTCATGATGATTACTTTTTAGTGCTTAACTTCAATTTTACGCTTGTTATGACAGTTAAAAATGCTAAAATGTCACTTACAACATCGCCTATACAGTCACTGAAGGTTTTATGATGGCTACTGTTTGACCCTGGAACAGATGATTGCTATTTCCATTAGTGCTGCAGAAATTCCGCCTAGCAACAAGCAATAATTTCTGGTAATTAAAAAAAAAAAATCACCTTTGAGGAAGGGGTTTGTAGGCTTATTCATTCCAGACAACAATATCACAAAAACACAAGTTCTTTCTTGTCTTGACTTTTTTGGGTTTTTTTTTTTTGTTGTTGTTGCAGAATTTCCGAGAGATGATCCCTCTCCTCGGCGTGTTCCGTATCCTCGCCATCGTGATCATCGGTAGGCAGACATCTTTGTTGTCACTTTCCACGTCGTTAAGTGTGTCGATGCACACTGACGTCTTTAACTGCTCATGCAGTCGGCGTGGACTTTGGATTCGCTTTCTATAGAAGATTTGCCAGCGATGAGGAGGGTCTGAAGGTATGTGCTTTGCTAGAAAGGCCTCCAGCAAGATCGGATTTGGCATTCTTCGTCAGCTTGTTGTTGGTTCAATGATCCTGCTGGGACTTGATGCGTCATGCACAGTTGTACGTGCTGTATGTCTCTCTAGCATGCTGCTTTTAACCAGGCACTGCTAGGATTACGAGTGTTAAGTATCGTAGCATGTTTTGCATAGTAGCACCACTCGATTACCTGCCCTACTTTGTTCTCTCCTGTCTCGTCCCTCCTCCATGAGTGCCTCCCAGAATCCTATTTGATTGCACCTCTAAACCACTCCTGCCAGTTTTTCAAAGCATTTCATTACATTGGGTGCCACAATGGAGGGTCTTTGCAGTGTTCAAATTCTGGAAAATACACACATTTTTTGGTACCACTCCATTACAATATCGAAATTGTGTTTCTTTTGGCAGGTTTACACATTCAGTTGACATTAACCTGGAAAAAAAAAAAATGAAAGTCATGTAATATGCATGCCTGGCCAATAGATGGCACTGTCAATTTGTAAACAAACACTGAAGACATGCTTGTTATCTGATTTATTATTCATATACTGTAAACCAGGGGTGTGCAAACTTTTTCCATTGAGGGCCATATATGGGTGAAAAAGCGTAGTATTCCCTCTTTTTTTCCCTATTTTTTGCTGTTTTTTAAAAAAAATTCCAAATATTTTAACTTTCTTCTTGTAAATTTTCCTCTCGTAATTATTGTTTTATTCCCGTAATATTTGGACTTTATTCTTGTAATATATATAACTTCTTCTACAACCTTAAAAAAAAAAATAGTTTGGTCATAATATGACAACTTTTAAAAAAAGAACATATTTTTACTTTCATATTTTAGCTTCATGTGACGAGGATGATATTTTTCCTCATAATACTATGACCTTATTCTCATAAAATTAGAGCTTTTTTTGTCATCAGATTACAGCTTTTTTGGTCTAATATTTTTCACATTATTCTTGTTTGCTGTTTTAATTTTTTAAATTTTTACTTTCCTCTCGTAAATTTTCTTCTCATAATATTGTGAATAACATGACTTTAATCTCATTATATATCTTTTTTCCACATGTAATTTTCTAAAAATTACAAATTTTTTCTTTGTTTTGTTTGTTTTTCCTAATATTACAACTTCTTTAATATTTCAGCTTCATGCTACTAAAATGACATTATTTGTCCTCATATTAGGACATTATTCTTGTAAAATTACAACTTTTTTCTCTTAACATTTGGACTTTATTCTTGTAAAATTATTGCTGATTTTTCCATTTTTGCTGTTTTTTAATTTTCATGTAAAATTATTTTACAATGTGCCGCGGGCCAATAAAAAAAACAGCCTCAGGACCGCAACTTGGGACACCCCTGCTGTAAATGCTCCAACGCCTCTAGTGAGTTAACCGCCGAGTCTCCTATAGTCGCCAGGTGCCGGGACTACAAAAGAGGGTCAAACAACATTCAAAGCTGTGGCTGTAGATAACCTCCTGATGTATTTTTCTGTTAACGCCTCTAGATGGCAGTAGCTGCATTCGAAGCATCGCGAGTGGTCACCATCCAGCAGTGTTATCTACCTCTGCATGCGCTTTAAAATGTTGCTTCTCTGTGCGTGCTACACTAAGCTTTCTCAAGCACTCCAAATCATGTATCGATAATGAGTTTTCACAATGGGAAATAACAGCCTCTCTGCAATTATGGCCTGCTCAGCATTAACGGGGAGCATTTAGGCTAACTAACAAAAATAATAAAATGGAGTGTTATTTACCACAGCTTGCATCGTTGTGTCTTCTGGTCAAGGTTTCATTCGTGGCTCATTTCGGAGGAATCGTGGCCGGCATGACCATCGGCTACGTCTTCTTTAGCGACTACAACAAGAAGTTGCTGAAAGACCCCCGTTTCTGGATCTGTATAGTAGGCTACGCCGTTTTTTTCCTCTTTGCTGTTCTCTTCAACATCTTTATCTCGCCCGCCTCGTAGTGGCAAACAGTTGGACTTGCTTATTTTTCATGAATCACTGGTTAATTCCTTTCAGCAATGTTTTTATTGTTTGGCATGAACGTGGTGGGGAAAAGCCCTCTGCTGGTGACAAGTAGTACTGATGTAGAAAAGTGCTTTTTAAAAGTTAATACCGGTAACTGGAAAAAAATGTACCGCGGGTAGATGTTTTTTTTATGACTTGTGATAAATTTATTGATGCATATGTACTCATTTTATGTTAAAACTACAAAAATGGCTGTTTGTCAACATTAATTGCAGGAATTGTTTACAGTTCACATATTTTACATATGTATTTGTGGAAATGACTCTTTAAAAGTTGATTCCCACCATGTTGTGCATCTCGGTGTTTTTAATATCTTTAGTTTTCATGTTTTGTTGTCATATTAAAAGCGGAGTGTGTGAGTATTGGCTCTCATGTTGTGTGTTACATGCCAAAGACTCTGTAGATTCCAAACATGCATTTCAGCTACTGCATCAATATCTAACTCTTGTTTGCTGTATTTCCTCGTTGTAGCCAGGGGCCATCGACTCAACTGCAGTATGTTTGGGGGCAATTATTAGAGGTAAGGTTTTTATTTAAGAAATCAAATCCATATATACATTATAATAGTAGGAGTTACATTAAAATTACATTAAAATATAAAAAATATTCAGTATTTGTTGTAAAATAATTACTATAGTGGTATATGGTAAGGATTTAGTCATATAAAATACATGTTTGTACAAATAAATTCTGATAAAACAATATATATATATATATATATATATATATATAGCTCAAAAAAATTAGAGGAACACTTTGAAAACACATCAGATCTAAACTGGGGGGGAAATGATCTTGAATATCTTTCCTGATAAGTGGGTGATGTATTAGTAACAAAATGATGCCACATCATTTGATAGAAATGAAAATGATCACCCTATAGAGGGGGGAAATCAAAGACACCCCAAAAATGAAAGTGAAAAAATGATGCAGGACACTGGTCCATTTAGCTAAAATGTCATTGTAGCAACTTCTCAGTAGTTTGTGTGGCCCCCACGTGCTTGTACGCATGCCTGACAATGTCGGGGCATGCTCCTAATGAGACTATGGATGGTGCCCTGGGGGATCTCTTCCCAGATCTGGACCAGGGCATCAATGCGGTACCGGGACGCATGGAGGAGATTCCAGGAGACAGGTAGTTACTCCAGGAGAGCTGGACAGGGCCGTAGAAGGTCCTTCAACCCTCAGCAGAATCGGTATCTGCTCCTTTGTGCAAGGAGGAGCAGGATGAGCACTGCCAGAGCCCTACAAAATGACCTCCAGCAGGCCACTGGTGTGAATGTTTCTGACCAAACATTTAGAAACAGGCTCCATGAGGGTGGCCTGAGGGCCCGACGTCCTGTAGTGGGCCCTGTGCTCACTGCCCAGCACCGTAGAGCTGGATTGGCATTTGCCATAGACCACCAGAATTGGCAACTACACCACTGGTGCCCTGTGCTCTTCCCTGATGAGAGCAAGTTCAACCTGAGCACATGTGACAGACATGAAAGGGTCTGGAGATGCCGTGGAGAACGTTATGCTGCCTGCAACATCATTCAGCATGGCCGGTTTGGTGGTGGGTCAGTGATGGTCTGGGGAGGCATATCCCTGGAAGGACACACAGACCTCTACAGGTTAGATAACGGCACCCTGACTGCTATTAGGTATCGGGATAAAATCCTTGGACCCATTGTCAGAACCTACGCTGGTGCAGTGGGACCTGGGTTCCTCCTGGTCCACAACAATGCCCGACCTCTGAGGCTAGTGTATGCAGGTAGTTCCTGGTGGATGAAGGAATTGATACCACTGACTGGCCCCCACGTTCACCTGACCTACACCCAATAGAACACCTCTGGGACATTATGTTTAGGTCCATCTGGCGCCGCCAGGTTGCTCCTCAGACTGTCCAGGAGCTCATTGATGCCCTGGTCCAGATCTGGGAGGAGATCCCCCAGGACACCATCCGTAGTCTCATTAGGAGCATGCCCCGACGTTGTCAGGCATGCGTACAAGCACGTGGGGGCCACACAAACTACTGAGAATCATTTTGAGTTGCTACAATGACATTTTAGCAAAATGGACCAGTGTCCTGCATAATTTTTTCACTTTCATTTTTGGGGTGTCTTTGATTTCCCCCTCTATAGGATGATCATTTTCATTTCTATCAAATTACGTGGCATCATTTTCTTACTAATACATCACCCACTTATTATCAGGAAAGATATTCAAGATCATTTTTCCCCCAGTTTAGATCTGATGTGTTTTAGAAGTGTTCCTCTAATTTTTTTGAGCAGTATATATATATATTTTTACATTTATATGTGGATATAATAAATCCCACGCATTGTACAGCTACAAAGCATGGATGGGAGGTATGGCATTTATGGTTACATTTTTAAACAATATTCATATTCTAATATTCATATTAATCACAAAATAATTAAAAACAGACTAATAAACATTTTATGTTTGATATTGTAAAATGATGAATTTCATTAGTAGTGTATTGTGGTAATTTGGGAGTATAGTGAAATACACTATGTGCACAAATAAATATTTTTTGTATGATTTGTTGACAAATGACTTTTTTCCCCCAAAGGGTAAAAAAAAAAAAAGAAGCAGTCGATGTGATGGGTTTATTTATTCATTTGGACTTGACAATTAATTGAAGCATGGCATCGAGTAGAGCGGAGGCCAATATTTAAGGAAACAGTAATACAATGTCTGCTTAAATTATTTTATAATTCCAGTATGTATAAGTGCTGCAGCTATGAATCCAGCAGAGGGTGCTGTCTCACAAGTCAATTCAACATCTTCCAGCATGAAGATGCTCTGACAAGATTACATGTAACTGCACCTTTTGGAAGTACAATACTGTATAATATATGTCGCTGTTTCCCAATGCTTAAATGGGATCCCGTCACGTGAGTTCATGAAATCGTCTTTACCACCAGTGGAGTGTGAAATCAGACATACTGTAATTACACATAGATTTTTTTTTTTAAAATCTATGGATTGAACAGGGCCTGTATTGACGACCGGGCTGCAGCATCCGTTTTTTCTCCCTACTGTACATATATAACAGTCCTGTGTAAACAATCATGTAGGACTTGGAACACACATATACATACAGTATGTGTTGCGTCACTATGTGGAAAAACGCCCCCTATAGATTTGAAAACCTAAATAGAGCTGATGTGCTTGAGGTCAGTATGTGTGTTATGACCTAAATGCATGCATCATGCATATTGACATGCATGGCCGTTGCTCACTGTGCAAGTTGGCACTCGTCCCTCGAACACTTGGCAGAGTGAGGAGGAGGAGGGTCACTTGGAGTTTACAGTAGGGGGATGCTAACTTTTTTGGGACCGTATTTAATTAGGAATTACCAGGGACCGTATGACCCGAGGGGATTTAAGTCACCATCGGCAGTCCGTCCATGCTTCTGCAAGGTAAGCAAACCTGTTAGCAATGATATGACCATCTGTTTTTATATAACTACTACTAGCAGCCAAAAAATACATTATGTAGGTTAAATTGACCCTTATCAATGTCATGTTTCCTATGCTATTAAGGCTAAAGGTAAAGTGGTGGCACAAGATTTGAGTGCAAATTTATGTTTAAAATGTATTAAACATACTGCATGCTAGGATTATTTTATGGTAGCTGCTTGTACACCGTATCTTGTCAAATCATCTTTTTAAAAATGCTAATATAGACATTTAAAATATGTACATGTACTAAACATGACAAAATACTTAACTTTTTTCCTGCCTTAAAACCTTACCTCAAGCATTACCAATAGCATTTTAATTTAAAAAATTGTTAAAATGAACAATTACAATGACTGTTCTAAAGTTGTATTGATCTAGAAAGGAGGTATTTGAATTTACGAGTGACATAAATCGTCAAACTGTACTTTATTGATGTCACCATGAAAGGTAGCAGATGTCCTATAAGTCTTATCGCTGCGTGTGCTTTTCCAGTCACAATGGTAGAGTGAAGATGGGTGACTGGAACTTCCTCGGAGGCATTTTGGAAGAGGTGCACATCCACTCCACCATGGTGGGCAAGATCTGGCTCACCCTGCTCTTTGTCTTCCGCATGCTGGTCCTCGGCGTGGCAGCCGAGGATGTGTGGAACGACGAGCAGGCCGACTTTGTGTGCAACACTGAACAGCCGGGCTGCCGGAACGCCTGCTACGACTTGGCCTTCCCCATCTCGCTCATCCGCTACTGGGTGCTGCAGGTCATCTTCGTGTCCTCGCCCTCGCTGGTCTACATGGGCCACGCCCTCTACAGGCTGCGGGCCCTGGAGAAGGCCCGGCGGAGGAGGAAGGCTGCGCTCAGGAAGGAGCTGGAGGAGGTGGACGCAGAGTGGGTGGAATCTAGGAAGAGGATCGAGCGGGAGATGAAGCAGCTGGAGCAAGGGAAGCCCAACAAAGCTCCCCTCAGGGGGTCTCTGCTGTGCACCTACGTGGCCCATGTGGTCACCCGCTCCGTGGTGGAGGTGGCCTTCATGCTGGGCCAGTACCTTCTCTACGGCTTCCGCTTGCACCCCTTGTTCAAATGCCAGCGCTACCCTTGCCCCAACGCTGTGGACTGCTACGTGTCCAGGCCCACGGAGAAGAGCGTCTTCATGGTCTTCATGCAGTGCATCGCCGCCATGTCTCTCTTCCTCAACATCTTGGAAGTCCTCTACCTGGGCTACAAGAGAATTAGGAGGGACATCCTGGACTTTTATCCACATTTGTGGGACGAAAGGGACGACTTGGAATTTTACAGAAGCAAAAAAGCCTCGGTGGTGCAAGTAGGTCACAGAAAAGCCACATTAGTTTCAGCACCGGGAGACTTTGTCTTCATGGAGACCAGGCGGGGAAGCCGTTTCTACCCAACGCAACCTTCTGCAGGTTGTCAGGGAGCGAGCAAGCAGGACGACTCCACTATGGCTCCAACTGATGTGAATAAGGAGGACTTAAGGAGTCAGGATAAGGAGACCAGTAGTGGAAGAAGTAGCCCACAGAAGGCTTCTTCATCTTATACCTTTCAGACAGTAAGGAGGCCATGGGGGCCCCACGATGCCCCCCTCAGGTGCGCCACCGTGCTGGAGGGCAGGAGCTCAGACACGGACTCATGCGGATGTGAGGAAGGCACCCCGTTGGGGCTTCAAAGCTGGCAGTCCACCTCAGGCTTGGCGGAGAACTCCAAACGCAACCCAAGAGCAGCTTCCTCCTCCGGCCGCAGGGCGTCCGAGGCTAGTGTGGTGAGTAGCAGACAAGCAAGGGACCTTCAAATCTGACTTACAGTAGAACCCATTGCTTCCACTAGGGTTGTTGCATCAGTTAGGAAGTCATGAAATCTCCCTGTGAGGGAGTGCAGACCTCCACCAAGCCAAACTGTTAAAACAACTCCTTTATCGCTAATGAATGTGTCTCATGTGCTGGATTTCACAGCCTCAGGAGGCATGGGTCAATAAAAAAAAGCAATGCAGACCTCCATCAAGGCCAAACGTAAATTTATCGCTGATTGATATACTTTATGTGCTGCAAAAACAACTTTACGATGGGACATGAGTCAAAAATACAGACCTCCTCCAAGGTCTTACAATTTATCGCTAATGAATCTGCTTTATGTGTTGGATTTCACAAAAACAACTTTGATGAGGCAAGGGAAAAAATAATACAGCGCAGACCTCCACCAAGGCCAATGGATTTTGTTTTCCTTAATCCCGTATACGCACCATTATGCAAAACTATTTCTGTCCATTTTCCACAACATTATGGCATCCGGTGGACAACTTGGGGTCCAGAAAACCATGAACTTGACCTCTGCCAAGGCCAAAATGTTACCAAAAGTGGGTCTAAAATAGTTTTTATTTCATTTTATAGCACGAAGCTAGTCTTTTCCACTCAATTTGGAGATGTTGGTGGGGCATAAGCCAATTTAGAAATCCTCAAGTAAGAAAGTGCAGACCTCCACCAAGGCCAAACTTCAACAAACGTGGATAACAATTGTTAAATTATGTTTCTTGTGAAACCTTGTGGAGTTGCGTGTGAGCGAATTAAAGACCTCTGTCAAGGCCTACGTCTCATCGTCTCGTCATTTCTTTTGCCAAATCCAGCACATTAACATTTTTTTTTTTTTTTTTTGCTTAGTCTGCCTCAAAAGGTGCTCTGTGAATGCTCTTTTTTGTGTGTGTTTCCACAATTACTTTAGATAAAGAGTAAACAATTGGGTATGTATGTGCAAGATGTGTTTTAATCAATGGTAGTCACAGTGACTGAAATGTAAAGAAACTTAAGCTCTACTAAGTGAATAATTTAGTCTTCAGGTTCAGTTGTAATTCTAAATACGGGAACGTGGACTCAGTCACAAGATATAAACAGTCTGAAGTGGGGTTACTTCCTGAGCATGTCAAAGTAAATACTATAAGAATGTTCTACACGTGTTACAATAATCGGAATTAAAATGGTGACAATCCAATGATAATGCCCAAATCTTTGCGTGATTTTTGAGTATCAGCATTACAATCCCAGTTGACATCGTTTCCACCAATTCCTAACTAAAACATCCCATGTGTTTGGAAGTGACTTGTCTAATCACATAAGGCACTTTACACCCTTATGCTACCCTAAAAATGGAATGAACAAATGTTTACTGTATATATGTACACGTACAAAATAAGTTAAATATTGGAGACAAGTAGCGATAACGTAAAGTATCCAAAGTGGTACCCTGAAGTTCTGCTGGAGTCTATTCAGTAGCAGCTGCATCTTCAGGCGGCTCGTGGCTCTGCAGCTAGAAAGACAAGACAATTCGGGGGTGTCAACAGTGCTGCCTGGGGAACATTTTGGGCATTTTTTTATTGGCCCTCGACGTATTGTAAAAATGATTCATGATTAATTATATATATTAGTAGATATTACACTAATTTGCTTTGTCAGCTAAGATGTGGATGTTTTGTTGAGATAGCTTAGCATATACGGACCTACATTGGACTGCTTTAGGCTTCTTTCATGGACAAAATATATCAAAAGGTGCAACGAGGCCTGTCACGATAAGAAATTTTGCTGGTCGATAATTGTGCTACAAATTATCATCGATAATCGATGTTATCGACCATATTTTTTTTGACCATTTTTTCATTATTGTCATGAGGTGGAAATCAATTTCAACCACTAGATAGCACTCAAGTATAGGGTACCTGTGTGGGCCTCATTAGTAGGACACAGACGTTGCCTGTACGTATTGTGGCGTAATAATTAACCTGTTTTGTTTTTTTCATCTTTCGATTAAATCGACTGATTGATTATCGTGCCAGGCCAGGAGCAACTATATAATTAGAAACTGACAAGCCCACAAGCTAACCCTGGCTTTGAGGTCTAGGTTCTCCTCCTCCAGTCGTGCGCACTTCTGCCTCAGTTCAACCACTTCCTGCTGTAGAGCCTCGGTGTCGGCGGCAGTGAGGCCTGGGGTGCCGAGGTTCTGCTTGACAAATCTGGGCGGAGGGTCGTGAAGGGATCTACATTATGTAATACAATCGCAAAAAATATTTTTTGCTTTGCAAGTACTGCCGTTTTATGTGGTATTCACTTTCAATGCAATAATACATGTGTATTTGTGCTATTATTTCACACGTTTTTACATTTCCGAGTAACACCTGTAGTAGTTGCGCCACAGTTTCAGAATCCAATGAGCTACTATGTTATAATAACAAGTATTTTCCTTTAGAAAAACACGAGGAAGGATACTCCAAGGCATTGGCGGGCTTCTCTGGTTGTTCATACAGCGCCACTAGAACTGGAACAGACACACATGCACACAAGTTCAGCTGGATTCACTCAACTACAGACAGTAACAGGTGTATTTGTGTCAAGATGTCTGTGTACAGTACAGTTGCACCCCCCCCTCCCCAATTGTAAATTACATTCATTTTCAAGGTTCATAAACTTGCAGTAGTTTGCATTAAATCAAAACAATTAAAATAACACATTTAAGTCACTTTTTTATTGTTGTTTTTGTTTTAATTGGCCATCTACTGTATTGCAAGTTTGTACATTTTGAAAATGCATCTAATTTACAATATGGGGTTGAATAGTTTAAAGTAGTATTACAGATATTTATATAGTTTCATTATACAGTCACCTGTTGCTAGGCAGATTTCATATAACTGCAGTATTTATTGGGCGGTGGGGCCCAATAAAAAAGTCACAAAATACACACAAATACACAGCATTTATCCTTCAGTTGTTGAGTTACCACTTATCACTTAGTTTCATTCCCAATCAAAAGAAAAATCTTTCATACCACTGGTGAGACTATCAACAACACCAGCTTTCTCCAAGTATCTGCGAAATTGCTCCCTCTTGTGGTCTGGAGCCTGTTGAAGGGGGAAACCACATTAATAAAAGACAACCAGAACGTGCCAATTATTTATTTAGTTGCATTTTTATGCATTATTTATTCGCATTTAGCTGAAAAAACGCATGCCAGTGAGCATATGACTGTTTGTTGACATGTAATCGTAAACGGAAGTTCCATTCAACTGGCTGCTCTTTATAAAATTGAAAAAAAGGAAAATACAAGCGTATACAAGTGAAACATTAGATACGTTTTTTTAGTGCTGTACCATTAAAGTCACAGATATTGACTAATTTAGATATTTAATCAAATTCAAGCTGCTAACAGGAGATGCAACAGGTGATTCGATTGGCGCTAATTTCTCAACATTACCTTGCGGTTACTGAATAAATACGTTGGCGTTAACTTTCAAACACAATTAAAATTACCTTGTAATGTGCCATGCTGGTACTCGTTGTCCAAATTAATTCAACACCGTGGTTTTTATTGTTGTTTGATTGTCCTGGTTGGTAACTACGCCGCTGCAGAATGGAACTTCAGCGAATGTCAACTTCCGGCGCAGAGCGGAAATATCCGTTTCAATAAAAGTGTGTGTTGCGGCGTTTAGTTAAGTGTAGTCAGTGTTATCAACAAGTTTAAATACCCGGTGACGTGGAATACTTTAGTGCGTACACGCTCTGATGAATTTGTAATTATTGCTTTAAACGCGAGTTACGCGGTGGTGACAAACGGAGCAATCTGACGTTTTATTGTGTTAGGATTGTGCGTGTCAACTTCCGGTTGTTGCTTTATAATTTGAAATAGGAATGTGACGTTTGTTTGAATGTAAAATTCGGATTATTATGCGCTGGAAGAATTGATTAAATACAAAAACGACATTGTATTGTACATACCTGGATTGTGAGTTATGCAATGGTGACGTCCGAAAAAGAGAACTGACGTTTCACGTGTTCAGAGATTCAATTTTCCGGTTATTAGATGTCATTAACAGCTTTCAAAATGAACGCAACGTTTGGTAAAATGTAAAAATGTACTGAACCAGTGACATAAATACATAAACAAACCAGTGATTCTGGCTTCCACATGTTCGACAAAATTACAATTTATCTACGTTGTATGTATGCTAGAAAAAAACACATTTTGAATTAATTTCAATGACTGGACAAAGACTGGAATATTTCTGATATTTTGGTAGACCATGAATTACTCGCATTTGTCGAAAGCGGATCATTGTCGCCACATGCTGTTGCTTCAAAACATTTGCATTTTTAAATAAAATAACATGTAGTTTTGGACGATATGTATAACATGTTTTTTGAGAGCAAATTAAACAAGATTGTTCTGAAGATTTATTTTTGTGACTGTCACAAACTAGTCAGGTGACAGTTATGTGTCTCAAACAAATGACACATGTGTTAGCCAATCTTATTTCGAGTCAGAGCCCAGCCAGCCAATCAGAGAAGAGGGTGTGTTGGCTTGTTTTTTTTTTTGTTTTTTTTTTTTATGAAGGAGGAAATCCTTAAGGAAACGTGTGGGATCAGCCACTCTGTGTTCTGATGTCTTACCGAGCATTAATGGCTGGTTAGTTTTATCTTTTTTGGAGGGGTAAACTGCAGGGGTGCATCCCTCGACTACAGTTAAAACACGGGCGTGGTGGTGGCCGACAAGTGAAGGTTGGAGTGTTGGTGACTGGGGGAGGCGACGGGAGGGCAGAGGCGACCGTCACTTGGCCAAACATGTCGATTCAGTACGAGGTGGAGCAGCTGGCGGGCAGCTACGGGGTGGCGGACTCGTTCCCCAAAGACTTCGGGTATGGAGAAGAGGAGGAGGAGGCGGACATCGAGGACAGCCCGGCGTCGTCCGACAGCAAACCGAGGATTCTGCTCATGGGACTCAGGCGAAGTGGCAAGTCATCCATACAGAAGGTAAGCCATAGTAGCTAGCTATGTCTGGCTAGCATCTTGCTAGTCATAATAGCTAACAACTATGAGCATCAGTAACTGGCAGCAGTAGTTGCTATTAGTTAGCGTTAACACCCTGTGTTAGCCTGCTTGCTTGCTAGCTAGCTGGCTAGCTCGCACCGGAAGTGAGGCGATAAATTATTAACAGCCAGAGCCGCGCGCAGTGCATCTCTCTGATAATGTAGACTTAACGTCATGTGACTTAAAAGCTTGACTATAAAATTGTCAATGCCCTGAAAAGTGCATGCGAGTGGATCAGAGACAGTCACATGACAACAAACCAGCCACACCTTCCCCGTCTAGAAAGTCATAGTATCAACACTCAACTTCAAATCAATCCTGACAACTGTGCACTTGACTGAAGTTAGCTTGATAGGTGTTTCTGCATGTTTATCAAGCTGCTGTCTTCTGGCACCTCCAATGATTAAATAGAGGCATGGCGTCTATTAGAGCGAGATGCTGCCAGGGTATCTAATTACTTGCAAAAACATTTAACAGCTGTGGCTGTAGGCAACGTCCATATTTTTTAATTAACTCTACAAGATGCTTGTAGCAGAATGTGAAGTGTCAGGATTGGCCAGCGTCCTGCAGCTTTATCTACCTTTGCATGTGCTTTAAAATATTGGCAGCGCTACTTGGCTGTTTGTGTGAAACTCCTGTACGTTACACTTGCCGTACTGTTCTTTTGCAATACGGTAAGTATTTCAGCAGTAGTCTTTTCTCCTTACCACGATAAATACAGCAACAGAGTTGTGCAATGTATGGGTTAATAAAGGAGCAAGAGAGCTGTGTTTCTTTCCCCACTTTCCCATGCACTTTGCATCATTATTAAAGTAAAAAAATTAATTTGTGTACCGGAAATAACAGCCTCTTTCCAATTATCGCCTGCTTCCAATGAACATGCCGTCCTCTTTAGGTAAATAAACGCCCCTCCTATGATTACAGCATTTACCGTATGACTTATTGCAGGTGGTTTTCCACAAAATGTCCCCTAACGAGACCTTGTTCCTGGAGAGCACCAACAAGATCTACAAGGACGACATCTCCAGCAGCTCCTTCGTCAACTTCCAGATCTGGGACTTTCCCGGTCAGGTGGACTTTATCGACCCGACCTTCGACTACGAGATGATCTTCAGAGGAACCGGAGCCTTGATATTTGTCATTGACGCTCAGGTATTCATGAACACACACTACACACATACTTTTTCTCCAGTGAGAGGATACTTGTTCGCATTGCTGCAGTAAAACATCTTTTAAAGTGCATTACCGCCCCCCAGCGGGCTGGAGTGGAACACCACTGACCACAGCTGTCGACAGTTGAAATTTCCAAATGCAGTCTGTTCCTGTTCACTCTCAGGATGACTACGTGGAGGCTCTGGGGCGGCTTCACCTCACGGTGTCGCGGGCCTACCGGGTCAACCCGGAGATCAACTTCGAGGTGTTCATCCACAAAGTGGACGGCCTCTCGGACGACCACAAGATCGAGACCCAGCGGGACATCCACCAGAGAGCCAACGACGACCTGGCGGACGCTAGCTTGGAGAAGCTTCATCTCAGGTGCAGTCCAACACGGACGTTGTTCCAATTTACAGTACATTTTTGTAGTCGTCACAGACATTGTGGAAAGTTGAATGTACAGTTTGGAATTAATCTGAAATTATCAGGAAAAATATGCCAGATTGTCAATTCAGTTTTATTGTTTTACTTTTAACAATGGTTAGCTTCTTTTTACACTTGTGTGACAATTGAGTGTACCATGCATGAGCTGAATTTGCAGCACATTACACCTTCATCATTCATCAATATCAACGTGTGCGTTTTTCGTACACTGCACACAATTTGACACTTAAATACGCCTGTACGTTCCTCGGTTCTCAGTTATGCATTGACTTGCATTTCACCGGTTTCGGTTTCCTGGCTCAGTCTTGTGCACCTCCACAAAAATCTTGCGGCTGTGATTTGGTCGGATTGTAGTACATTATTTCCTGTGTGTGTGTGTGTGTGTATACAACTGGTTCAGAGGGCGGACAACTCACAACTGCAAACGCCTTTTCCGATTTCGGACCTGCTGACTGTTGTCATGCATCGATTAGTTCCAGCTGCAATCACGGTCCACATCGGCTGCTCGCGACGGGAAGCTAACAGGCTAAATAGTCGGCTGAGAGCTTTGGTTGCTCACAGAGTAGACGTCATGTCGCGCGCTCAACCCTGACCCCGGTGTAAGAAGGAGAGGTTCCGCAGGTCCTTCATACCGACCGCTGTCAGGCTCTACAACACCTGCACCACTTCAACCATGTTGTAGTCACTATGTATTCTTTACTTGCGTATCTTGCTTGCTGCTGTAACAAGTGAATTTCCCTGCTGTGGGATAAATAAAGTACAGTACAATACAATACAATACAAGAGCAGGGGTGTCCAATGTGTGGCCTAGGGGTCATTCCTGGACCGTGGTTTATTTTTTAATTGGCCTGCAGCACATTGTAGAATTTTTAAAATGGCAAAAGGAATAATGTAACATGAAAAAGTTATGTTGACACAAAGATTTCTTTTTAAATATGTGTCACTTTTTTTTAGTCTTTTTATACAATAAAAATATTTTTCAAGTTGGGTGGTGGGGTATGCTCGGAAAATGTCTTCAAGGTTGGCAGGTCTGCAATACTGTTTTATTGTTTTTAAGTTCTAATAAAAGCAGTAGTTGGCTTATTTTTTTCCGCATGTTTGCTTTTATGATGGTGACACTGGTACAAATGATTTATATTTCCATTATTTCCTTTGGGGGAAAACTGAAGAAATTGGACCAGCATCCTGGAGCACATTTAATTTAAGTATATTACACTGTTTAAAAACTGTACATTTGATATATTAAAACAATTCAGCACAATTTGATGGACATTTTTAATGGGCAGTACAGGGAAAAATAAGTCATCACTTAAGCATCTTGTAGTCAGGGGTTGACAGTTGTTGCCTAAAATTCATCAGCACAATAGTTGAAGTATGACTGCAAGATTCCTTTTGTTCCTTCTAATGAAGACTGGCGCTTGAAAGTGTGACGCTGCGCTATGCTATGCTAGCCATTGATTCATTCATCAAATGTTATTTAAATATGCAGTGATGCAAAAAGAAAGTAAATTTTTTTGGAGTATGTAAGTCTGAAAACCACAAGCTGTCATTCAAGTGATTGCATTGTTTGTCCAGTCCATCCGAGGCATTTGCGCCTCTTCTCAATCTGCGTCAGCATCAGACCTGCCAGCGTGTCCTCCTCACATGATCTTGTGACCGTCCGCTTATCTTATGAAGGTTTTTCAGGAAGTGAGAGCTGTGATCTGCTTCCTGACTTTGTTATTGTTTTTCTGGTCCTCGTTTAGCTTTTACTTGACGAGCATTTACGACCACTCTATCTTCGAGGCCTTCAGCAAGGTGGTGCAGAAGCTCATCCCCCAGTTGCCCACACTGGAGAACCTGCTGAACATCTTCATTTCTGTGAGGAAGCGCGCCTGTCGTTTCCCCCTCCTCCCTCCTTTGCTCACGCTCTCCTGCTCTTCCTCCTCCAGAATTCAGGGATCGAGAAGGCCTTCCTGTTCGACGTGGTGAGTAAGATCTACATCGCCACAGACAGCTCCCCCGTGGACATGCAGTCCTACGAGCTGTGCTGCGACATGATCGACGTGGTCATCGATGTCTCCTGCATCTACGGGTGAGTGCCCTGCATCCGAACCAAGCATGTGATGGAAAAAAAAAGGATTCCAGTTTGGAATAATTTGTCAGTTGTTGTCTAGTCTGAAGGAGGACGGCAGCGGCAGCGCTTACGACAAGGAGTCCATGGCCATCATCAAGCTCAACAACACCACCGTGCTCTACCTGAAGGAGGTCACCAAGTTCCTGGCACTCGTCTGCATACTGAGAGAGGAAAGCTTTGAACGCAAAGGTAATAGAGTTGAAAACTGCTTGAGTTTGGATAAAATGCTTAACGATGTGATTTCCTTTAGTGCCTTTACAACAGGGGTCGGGAACCTATGGCTCACGAGCCATATGTGGCACACGTTTCTTAACGCTATTTTCTTTTTGTTTTCGCTGACATTTTAAAGTAACACATTACAGAAATCACAGTGTTAAAAAAACATTCCAAATATAAAACATTATAATGTATTTGAATCCGTTTTCTACCGCAGTGACTGTCCTTCCGATAGTTTCAGGATCAGACGCCAAAACATGAATAGAATTGGATAATGTGGTAGCCAACGGGTCATTGAGAGGTCAAGAAATGAACTTCCGGCCTACCTAATTCTGTAGCTAGCGCAAACACTGTTGACAAAGATGGTGAAAAGAAAGAATGAAAGATGAGAAGTCATTTCGGGCGTCCAGCTCTGAACACGGGGGGAAAAAGCCAGATGGCAAAAACCAAAACTGTGCAGCTGGTCACCAGCTATCCTCTCCTCTTCAGGCTTAATAGACTACAACTTCCACTGTTTCCGGAAAGCCATCCATGAAGTGTTTGAGGTGGGTGTTTCCACACAGCGCCCGGGCGGGACGCAGCCCCTGGGCTCACCGTGCAAGAAGGCCGTCGCGCTCAACGGCACGCCGCGCAACACTATCTAGGCCCTGAACACAAAAAAACACAAACGCAAAAAGGGCCAAGAAAGGAAGGAAGGAAGGTTAAGGAAGGACCAGGGGGAGACTATCGCAGTCTTTAACCTCCCAACACCAACAAAGTGGCCAAAGGAAGGAAGGAAGGGAGCCACTGGAAGGTCAGTTCAGGCCAAGACTATAACCGCAACCTGGAGCTAACACGGACTCTTTCTTTGGACTTCTGGTAGCGTTTCTAAAGACAATTAGCTACAGGTCCAATGGGGGGACCAACGGTTACGGCAAGTGATGCACCCACCCAGACCACTTGTTCAAAAGAGGGGGATGAGCACTGTGGAAGATGGCCTTACAAAGCTTGTCTCCAGCAGCAAGCTCCCTCTCAGCACCTCTTGACACCTCACCCCAATGCTGTCCGGACGTCACTCGTGGTGGTTTCACTCAAGGGAAGCACTCGAAAGGGATTGTGTGTGTGTGTGTGTGTGTGTGTGTGTGTGTGTGTGTCGTGCTGGTGGTGGTGAAAGAAGGTTTACAGACACTTACTGTCCCTCTTCTCCATAAAACTAATGAAGAATCAATACTCTGATTTCTTTGTTTCTGTGAATATGTTTGCTTACACTACAAGTTCCACATTCTTTTCCAAACCACTTGAGTCACCTGACACACCACAACTGTGATGGATGATAGAATGAACATGCTGTTTGACACCATGCTCAGCTGTGTGAAAATAAAACATCTCAACGTCCTGTTTGGAGTTTTATTACTGAGTTTTAACATTACTATTACAGTACAGCCGTCACATCAATATCATTAAGTCTTTTCTTACAGTACAGTATCGATACACAGGTGTCCAATATTGATTTTGAAAACGTGTATTATTATGTACTACAAAAGTTTGCTAAAATATTCTAGAACTCCTATGGTGAAGCTTTTGAAAAAATATCAATATGATCATGTATTGGTTTTTTTTTTTTTTTGCTTACAGTTAAATGTTGATGCACAAGTGTCGAAAATTGATATTAGAGCTGTCTAGTCTACGAAACTACTTAATGTACTACAAAAGGTTTACTGAAGCACCTCAAATTTACATTGTGATCCCTGCGAAAAAACATAAATATCGTGATGTATCGTTTTTTAAATTACAGTACGGTATCGATAAACCATCAAATATTGATATTGTAGCTGTCCAACCTATGAAAACACGTTTTAATGTGTACTACAAAATGTGTAAACATTATAAAACGTATACAGTTGGAAAAATGTTGCTATCATGGTGTACAGTATCAGTCTTGTTTTACAGTACAGTACCGATACATAGGTGTCAAATATCGATGTCATAGCCGTCCAGCGTATGAATATTTGTTTTAATTATGTTCTCCGAAAGCTTGCAAACGCATTATAAAACTTCTACAGTGGTACTTGTGGAAAAAATTGATATCATGATTTATCAGTCTTTTCTTACGGTACAGTACCGATACATAGGTGTGAAATATTGATATTCTAACTGTCCAACCAATGGAAACTCGTTTTATGATGTACTACAAAACATTTCAGCATTATGAAACATTTAACTTACATGCAGTGACAACTGTGAAAAGATAGCGATATCAAGTATTTTTTTCCTCACAGTCGGCTCCAGTGTGAATATATAAGTGTTAAATATCGATATCAAAGCTGTCCAATTTATGGAAACATGTTTTATTATGGACTAGACAGCATTTCAAAGCAACTTATAATACACTGATGACTGTGACAAAATATTGATATTGTAATGTACTTAGTATATGTATTTATACTAACTAACGATAAATTACAATATCAATGTTGTTTCAGTCATCAGTGTGCGTCTAATATCGATATTATAGTTGTCCGACCAATAAAAAAAATGGGCATTTAACTTGAAGTGACCGAGAAAATAATATCAACATCGTGGCGTACTGATAACTTGTCTCCTTACGACGTAAACGTACTTTACAATTTAGATGTATCGTAAATATACATTATAACCCAATCGCTGTATCATCATGATATTATTATTGGTTATTATCCCAAAAAATATCGTGTTGTGATTCCTACTGCAGCCTTGCATGTTGGGAGTTGTACCTAATATTTTGGCGTGGGGCTACATAATTGGGTCTAAATATTAGAAACCCCTGGTTATAGCTTCTAATGCATTTTTAGGTTCACACCAATAATGCATAAAATAATTAAACATACCTGATTTTTGAAATATTGGATGCCATTAGATTGTGTACGTGACGTGGCTTGTTATACTGACCACTAGATGGCGGTGTAGGACTGTTTGACCGCTCAAAAAAATGTTTGCAGTATTGAATGTACAGTTACGGAGAAATTAATATAGCATGCTAACTTACTTTATGGCGTAATTTACATAATTACCTTTCAAGGCTGTATTGAATAAAGCACGAGTCATTTCATAGGCTGTTGAGGGATAGTTTTTCAGTGGCGGGACAGGTAGAGCGGTGAAAATATAATCTTTAATGCATTAGTGCACATAAAAATTAAAAAAAAAAACAGCCAAGCAATGTCCGTCTTTGCTGTGCTGCTTTATTCCACCAGTTAAGTCAATTAAGCCTCGCCATCACTGTCGTGATGCATTAAGTGGCCTGCAGGCTCACCACTTCCGTACAATTTACACGTAATAAAACACTGATAACTTTTTTATATATATATATATATATATATATATATATATATATATATATATATATATACATCCACTTCACTAAACCGGTAATTTCTCTGCGGGAAAAAAAATAAAAATATCCCATCGTAGCATTAATCCCAGTGATGCCCCCCCCCCCTCCACAGCGCCACCTTGCTTTGATGCTTCCTCAAATAGGCGCTAATTTCGGCTAAATTATGCATCCGCATGTAGCCCGGCCATGCCCGGGAATACAGAGTGTGACACGGGGGGCGGGGTGTTGGAGATGGAGAATTAGAGCAGAGGGTGATACGATGGCGCCGAGGTCTGTCTTATGTTTTGTTGTTTGAGGGGGTCGCTTGGAAAGTCAGACGAGGTCATGTTTGTGTCTGGAGGCTTTCACGGGTCACAACATTAGGTACACCTGCAGCACCAGCTGTTTGATTAATACGTGTGTTATAGCGGTTGCCATACTGCAGAACTGCACTGCATCATACCGAGAGGTGCCTAAATTATCTCAAAATTTATAAACACATCTCATAATGATGCTAGTTTTAGCATAAGTGTCAAGCACGGTAGGCTTTACGGTCTTTCTGCTGCATAAATGATTGCACCCCCCATCTATACATTCTGCCTGGCAACAAGTGACACAATATTTCTGCTGCCTCATGGAGCTAAATAAGGTAACCAATATATTACAAACATCTTAGTTTGATGCCGTACAGTTGTACAATTACTGCAAGCCACGTCGTACATATAAAGGAATGCAGCCAGATTTGGCCACATAAGCCTCAACAATAATAATACTTATATAATAATACAATCACATAAAGGTGATGTGTATTTATAATGAATGAGACTTGTATAAAACAAATATTCTATCAAATATTAAAATTCATTAAGTCGAAAAGCCACCTGAATGAAAAATAAAAAATAATTTAAAAATGATAATAATTAGCAAAATATTAAAAAACTTGTAACTGTAATAATAAAAAAAAGCTTTAAACGTAGGCCAGTTATTTTCTAGGGGCAACAAACTCTAACTCCCTAATATTTCAATGACTGCCCTCTAGCAGTGAGTCTGGAAATAATTTTAAATAAGTGGGAATTAGTAAGTAAAAAACACCTCTTGGACAAAAAATAAAAATAGATAAAAAAATACAAATAATAATTTGTAAAAATATATATATATAAAAAAAACAAGTTCATTAGCCCTATAATTGATTCCATTGTGTGGAGTCAAGAAATAAACGTATATATAATTCAATATAATTAGTTCGAATTGGCTCATGAAAAGTTCTATTAACCAGAGTTCTAAATATATCAAATATGATTATGATTTTTAAAATAAGATGCTGATGTAAAAAAGTCCTGGAAAACAAATACAAATGAGTAGAATAACAATGATAATATTGTTAATAATGATAATAATAATAATGATTTAAAAAACGTTACGATAAAAGTAAATATATACTGTATATATATTTGTGTGTGTGTGTGTGTGTGTACGCCAATCATTTTCAATATTTTTAATGAGTACCATGTGTCAATCACTAGATGGGGCTGTTTTCTACTCTTCGTCAATTGACTTTTCAGCCTTCAAAGTACAGCAGATAGACATAAAGATCAACAACGCTTCCTTCCAGAGATGCTTGAGAAGAGGGCCAGGAGGGGGAACATTGTTGGAAGAAGAGGCAGGGCATGATGTATCATAGAATTGATTGTCTTATTTGATCATATAGGCAAGACTGCGTCTCTATTATGTCCGATAACAGAGGCTAACAGTGATGAAATAAAGCAAGAAGAGCGTATATACATTTTTTTATTCTTTACACGTCATGTTGACTTCCGTTTGTCGGCGGCGCCGTTCATCTCATTGCATCGATGAACGTGCCGTTAGTCTCTTAATAGAACTTCTTTATCTTGCATCTTTACCTTTTATTAGAGATGAAGGAGGGGAAATGACTTTCACGCGAGCATGGAAGACAACTAATACATTCACTGTATTGGACGGCAAAACCGGGGAGGGTATTTCTGTCTGTCTGTCGTTATGTTTTTTTAATCCTTCCATGTGTTTTTGTTTTCATCTGGAATGTGTTTGACACACTTCTTATTTGCCGGCTCTTGTTTTAAATTAGCCCGAGTTTATTATTAGATGTAATGAGGGCACATTCAGTAGCGCCTCAGTGTTGACTGTCTCTCAGGCAAAACAACCTGTTTTTTAAAAAAACTATACATAAATGTACGGTATGATGAGGTGTTTTTTTTTAAATTAAAAAGTTGATTATGTCTGTTGTGTTAATTAGCAGGCCACCTTAAATACTCTTATTACAGCGGACATAAACTGCAAAGAGGACGGGGCCTGAATTGGAAGCAAGTGAAAATTAAAAATGTGAAAAGTCATTATGTACACAACAAGTTCATTGTTCAGCTTCAATAATGACTTGGAGGGCATGAGAAAGTTGGAAGGAAAACATGTGTTTCTTTGACCACATGGTCACCTATGACACAAGACAGCAGCAACACAACCATTTGTACAGTAGATCCCCCCATTCGGGGGGGTACCCTCTAAGACCAAAAGTGACTTTTTTTATTTATTAGTTTAGAGCTCCACAACCCTCCCCGTCTCTTTTCAATTGGGAGCGTCCCGGTTGACGGATACATTGATTATCAAGAAAATGACGTCACTTTTCGTGTAAGACCTGACTTGGACAACTCTGTTTTGTTTTTGTGTGAAATGTATTGAAAATGAGTGCAAAGAGTGAGGAAGTACAAATAATACTTTTAAAAAAGTAACGTGGAGGATGCAGGCATCAATCATGCTACCTCTTGCATTCTAAGTGAGCTAATCTCCTGATTAATCCCAGTTTCATGGCTTCACTCCATCACGGTTGATCAAAAATACATTAATTCATAAATCATGCTGTTTTGTGGTTGTATACTGTCTGTTATGAAAAATATGCATATTGAAGTATATTTTACAGATTTTTTGCCTGAATAAATCATTTTCAAGCATAAGAATGATGAATGAACTAAATATACAAATATAAGGCATTCATAGACGCTGTGAATATGTAGTATTCTACACTGGTCACTAGGTGTCAGTAATGTTACTGTAATGTTCGGTGAGACACAATCACTAGACTTGATGGCCCGGAACAACAGGCTTTTATTGCAGGCTGGAATTATCGCACAATACTCTCTAATGAAAGTCCCTAATAAAAACACATGCTACTGTTGCTGCAGTAACCCACGGCAGGCTGAAACTCAACTCTGAACCCCCGACGTCACTTCCTGCCTCTCCTGGGGAACACATTTATAGTCTTATTTATGTCTTAAATGGCTTATTTACTCTTATTTTGTCTACTATATTGGGTAATACGAGTGTAAAGGGCTCTAATAATGTTAAAAACTATATTTAGAAGGTGTTAAACAGGTTTTCTATGCTCTTACTACAAAATGATTCCATTTATAAATAAGGAATCCTACTTTGCGAAAATTCACTCATTATTCACTCATTATTTATTATTATGGCAGCTCAGTTAGCGTCTTTAATCTGTCCCAGAAGGTCCGACTCAAGCTAAAACACTCTCTAACTGGATTGTTCCCATAAAAAATATTGCGTGTCCAATTCATCCGGTCCGGACACTCATAAATGTTAACAAAAAACACTTTGTTATAGTTTTACAGTGATAGTTTTACACACAGAAAACAATTTGGAATGCATATAAGTGGCCAGTGAAAGGGATGCATGAACATCACGTCACTTTTACCTTCATTGCAGACTCGATTGTTGACAAAGACGGCTTTGAGGCAGCGAGATCCACACGGACACGCTTGAGTGACAGGTAAGAATATTTGCCCGCTTTTGCCTTTGTCAAGTGCTTTACTGGTTTGTTTTTTGTTTTTGTTTTTTTTCTGTGTCTTTTTTGACACCATAGCATATTCAATACGTCTTGTTAAGCAGTTATGTTGGGGGGATTTTGTGCTCTTTAGGGTTTAAAAGAAGGCCTTTTCCAGGCATTCAGAGTCACGATGGGCAATACCAGATTTTTTGATTTGATACGATACCCGTTACTTCGAATTGCTCCTATAATTGCTACCATTAAGGGACAAAGATGTCCTTTTCAAAAAGCATAGTATTATTTACATTATCTTTTGATCAACTTCAGTCCTGCCTTTAAAGGTTAAAATTCAGAAATTGACCAACTATCTGGTATTTATGATGTATACTGTAGTAACTTACCCTCAAAGATGTGGAAGTGACATCCGTCCATCCGGTCATTCATTCATTCTTTCATCCATGCATCCATCCATTCATTGTCCATCCATACACTTGTCCGGGCAGCAGTCTCACTCAGTAGGGAAGCCCAACCTTCCCGGTCCCTGGCCAACTCTTCCAGTTCCACCGGCAGGACACCAAGGTGTTCCCAGGCCAGCTATGAGGCATAATCCCTCCAGCGTATCCTAGGTCTGCCCCGGGGCCTTCTCCCGGCTGGGCATGCCCAGAACACCGGGACACCTCACCAGGGATTAGACGCCCGAGCCACCTCAACTGGCTCCTCTCGATGTGCAGGAGCAGCCTAACGATGGATATTTATCTCTTAACAATGCGCTGATAGACTGTCGTGTGCTACATTTGCGTCGCTACAAAAACATTGAGGTTTCATGTCATTATTAATACTTTTGCAACAGTTGCTTCCAACACAACGGAGGAGGATGTCAGGTGTTAAACCTGACAACCCTGTCCCGACATTGCGAAATGCCATCTTGCCTACGTTACAGCGTTGATGCTACCTCCAGAGGTGGTAAGTCAACTTCATCCTTCCATGTGGCGTCTTTGCTTATTATACAGAACAGAGGCATGGAAAAAAAGCCGAAACCGTGAAAGGAGGAGGAAACAAACATGTGCCAACATTTGCACAGTAGATCCGACACTTGTCCACCTGTGCCTTTTACACAAAACCCAGCAAAGTGGGATATTGCCGCAACTGTGTCCGCTTGTTATGAATACTTGTTGGCTCGGGAAAAAAAGCAGGAGACGTGAGTGTCAGAAGTGTCAGTGTGTTTTGTACAGAGCAACGACATTGAAAAAAGTGGAAAAATGCCGGCTTTGATGGAGCGTGCTGTGTGAAAAGGGCACAGCATAATGTAAGTCGGAGGGAGAAGAAACGGCCAGCCATGCGGAAGAGCACAGAAGAACCGGGACTTCGGAAAGCCAACTATGGTGGTGCCCTGGAGACGGGGTGGACAAAGGTGACAAAACGGGGGTGTCAGACGCCATTATCTCAGCCTCATGCAGATACAATAGCTGACATTGACAGACGTGCATGTGTGAATCTGAGGCTGATCCATATGGATGTGGAGAGGTGGATTATCGAGTAGACTCCCAAAAATTCGCTTGAAGCCGTGCATGCCACCCTTGGTGTGTTTCGGGCATATTGCCTACATGACCTCGCCTTGTTACATCAAGACGGGCGGATCAGTCAGCCATCACTCGCTTTAGAATGCACGCTCGCACCCCCCCATCCCTCGATGAACATCGCATTCGGTCGGAGCCCAATTTTTTTTCCTGGGTGTTGCACACGCCGCTCGTTAAAATATGCGCCGCTCGCCTCTCAGCCAAGGATGTTCTGGTCATTTGGAGAAGCAAGAAGATGTCAGGGGTCGGGCTAAGGGGATGGGGTGGGGGGAGCGTGCAGGGGCATATGGTAGCGTGTTCGGGTGGAGGGCAGGCATATGAAATGTGAGCTTTAGCCAGTGTTGTGTGACGACACGGTTATCGACAGTGGCGGTGCGTGCTGACACTGGATTGTCAGCAGCCTGCAGCCATTTGTTGCCAGGCCGAGTGGAGGCGAGGATCAGGGTTTTGGAGCTTAGAGAGAGAGAAAAGGGGGGAAAAAAATAGATGGAAATAAAAAGAGCCTCAGCTACACACACACACACACATCAGCTACACACACATACACACGCACACACACACAATCTGCCATGTAGATGCCACGCTGAGTGCCACTTATACTGCTAGACTAACTTCCGTCTCACTTTACATTTGTATTTTAAAGGGACAAAACAGTGTTGTGATGTTGTATCACGCTGTTCTTGCTTGTTCCACATCCTTCTGGATTCACCCCTTTGTTGCTGAACAGTAGATTAGAAGAAATGAGTTTTTAAAATAGCAACTTACAAAATTGCTGACAAGCTGCTTTACCCCCAAAAGTATTGGGAAATTGTTAAAAATTCTACTAACCCATAAAAAGTATCCTTTGGTGTTTCGATGATATGCGAAAGCTTAGAAGCCAATGTGACACCCCTACAAATGAATTTCCTTACATGGCTTGCTTGTATTATTATTTATTAGGCATGTTTTCCACTTAAAAGTAGGACAAAAGTCCACAAATGAATCACTAGCACTGACAATAACCTTACATGTTATTTATTTCAACATGATTGATGGTCACTTGTCATTTTATGTGCTGCATTCAGTGCTTGTTTTCTTGTTTGCATACTGTATATGCTTTGTTGAATGATTCCTTCATTTACTTGTTGTGCTCTTGAAGAGGTATTGATGTATGATTGGTAATGTACAGTAAGTGCTGAACTTTGCAAAATAGGCATTTGAAAAGGCCTAATGGTGATGTGGTGGTTACAACAGTGCATGGTTGTTGTGGCCTACTTTGGTGTGTTGACCAACTCGGATGTTTATTTTTGAAACCTTGCATTTTGCAAATTTGCCCTCCTTCTTTTCTTATTTGCTTGCTTTTTAAATTGACAGTTTGGAGTTTCCTACCAAATATCAAATGTTTTCTCAGACATTCTATGAATATTTTGTGATATATTAACGTGTAATATTGTTTATATGACATTCAAACTGCAGTGCATGGTCTGCTGCAGCCCTGTAAAAGCAACCCGAAGTTAATATCTATCTATTAAATAGCAAATACAGCTATAAGGGGAACCTGGTCTGCACTTTTTGTACCATATCTAACTAAATTCTTAGGCTAAGCTACAGCATTGTGGCAAAATACCTACATACAGTAGCTTTGTTGTTTTAGCTATGACAACGCTATAAAGACCAGTGTTCAATTGTTTATTTATTTTTGCGGCCTGCCACAAATAAATTTTGAGGCCCACAAATAGATTTACCAGTACGTGTTCGGCGAACTCTGCATCGGTCTGTTGTGGTGAAGAGGGAGCTGGGCTGAAAGGCGAAGCTCTAGATCTATGTTTATGTTCCTACCCTTAGCTATAGTCAAGCGCTTTGGGTTGTGACCGAAAGGACAAGATGGCGGGTACAGGCGGCCAAAATTAGTTTTCTCCGTAGCGTGGCTGGGATCTCCCTTTAGAGATAAGGTGAGAAGCACTATCATCCGGGAGAAGCTCGGAGTAAAACCGCTGCTTCTCCACATCGAGAGGAGCCAGATGAGGTGGCTCGGGCATCTGGTTAGGGTGCCTCCCTGGGGAGGTGTTCAGGGTATGTCCGACCGGTACACCTGGAGGAGCAGGGTGAAGAAGCCGGGAGAGGGAAGTCTGGGCTTCCCTGTTTAGGTTGCTACCCCCGCGACCCGACCTTGGATAAGCGGAAGAAGATGATTTAAAATAACTAAATACAGTCAAACCTGTCTTAGCGGCCACCTTTATAGAACGGCCACATGCCTATAGCAGCCACTGAAAAATCCCCCCCAGCAAATTTACATGTTATAGACCCTGTGTATAGCAGTCACCTGTCCAACGCGGCCAGCGGCCACCCATTTTGTCTCCCTTGGTCAATATCTGACTGCATATAGCGGCCAAATTACCAACTCAAGTAGAAGCTTCATGCATGAAAACGTTTTGTTTATCAATCAATGAAGGCGTCGTGTGTAGACTTTAATTACTGAGTCCTAGCTCAGTCACAATCATTCACAAGATCCACACAAACTGTCAGTTGTTCCACATAAAAAGCCGTCTTCTTCTGAGCTTGCTATTTCCTGGTCAAACATGTAACTTTAAGAGCATTTGCACCAAAACATTACCGCAAATTAGGCTGGGAACAGGACGTGCTCCCAGCGACGCTACAATAAAAAAAAACATGTGCTAGCATGCATGCGGCAGCGGGAGCAAAACTGAGTTCGGTTGTACTTAACTGAAGTATTTTAGAATGTACTCACGTTATTTTTCATCAATCCTCATCCACAAATCCATCAATGTCCTCATCTTCTGTATTCGACACAAAAAAGTCGCTTTATTAACAGCGGAGAACACTGCAGGACTTTACATCCACGCCAACATAAACACACTTCCCAACTCTCTTGAAACTCACAGCTAGCACTGAGCTTAAGCTCTCCTGCTCGGGACGCCCACCGTCACTTCCCGTCACTTCCTGATGAACTAAAGCTGTAATGACACTCTGCCGTATAAAAAGTAAAATATAAAAAACAAGCGTAAGACATTACTGATTGCACTACATTGTCATGTAGACCTACAAAGTACACTTGGAAGAACAAGAGGTGAATAAATGTATTGCAACTGATGTGAAACTGATGAGGGGTAGGATTAAATAAGCTTTGCTTCTTCCTACTCCTTTTTGGACATGCAAAATTGTGAATTGTACTATGTGATGTGCTACTGTTTGACTCATGCATGTTCAGGATTAAAACCATGAACCATGATAATAACAAGCCTAGTAGTACTGTACAACTTTTATCCGCAGTCTGCAGTGCCCTCTACTGGTCAACATTATTATTATTATTTTTTCCATTTGTTTCCCCTTTTTTTTCCTCTACTGGTCAACATTCAAACTGGACGGCAACCTGTCTATAGAGGCCACCTGTCTATAGCGGCCACTTTTGCAGACTCCCTCTAGCGGCCGCTATAGACAAGTTTGACTGTAAATAAATGTGGGTGCAGGTAGTCCGGTCATGATAATTGATAAATCGAACGATGTGGGCCCTCATCTCATTCAGCGTCTTTGTGGAGGCGGGGCTACGAGTGAGTGGATACAGAGGGTTTAGCAGCGAGCTTCGTGAGGCAGTGTACGCTAACATTAAGAAGGCGCAGAAGCGCTGTTTTTTTGAGGCGAATGCCACAATGTGGGAACATTTCGCGTTTAAACAGAATGAACACGGTGAGAGCATGAACACAGATGACCGACACGGGCAGTTTTCTCAACTGGGGGGAAAAAAACAACTACCCATGTAGGTGCCTCGGGCAGCGGAGCCTTCGTCCTGACCGTAACGCTTACTGAGGCGTTTGGTCGGCAAATATAAAAAAAAAGGTGCGCTCTCACGACCAGCGTCGCTGGCTGCATTGCGAAAAACATACATACAGGCAACTTCTGTGTCAAGCTAATGTCTCTCAAAGGCACACCGTACACTATACTTGGAGGGCCATCTAGTGGTTCAAATGTGTAGTACACCTCCCATGACAATTATTGGAAAAAATGGTCTAAAAAAATGTTTTTCCATAAAATCGATTGACGATAATTTGTAGCACAATTAATCAACCAGCAAAATTTGTAATCGTGTAGGCACGGGCGGGTTACCGGTTTCAAGGTATACCACGGAATGAAAATGTCACGGTTTCAAAACCACAAAATTTTGCGTCATACCGTTTTTATGATATGAGGGAAAGTGGAGGTCCAGCGTGGCCACTACTTGGAAATACCTTTGTCGTGTCCTTTTGTCATTCCTCACAGTCTAAACTGGGCTTGCATGTGTTGAAACCACAGGCGTGTGCTGTGTTGCTGTACATCAGGCATAGATAGCACAGGCGTTAGCATTGAGCGCCGCCGGTACGACTGCGCTGTTGTCGCCGTTGTCGCCATTGTCGGTCAGCACGTCAGTCACGTGGAGGGTCACCAAATGTGGAGATGTGATTGAGAAGGAGACAGGAGTGGAGGATAAGCGGTGTAAAGCGTTAATGTCGTCTCAGTTTCTAACAACAGTCACATGACCCGAAAACGCAAGTTTGTGGAAAAGTGTGACCTGCCGCTATGAAATGAAGTAACATTACAAGTAAAAAATAAATATTTATGTTGGGACCTTTTTGGGCCACTTATTTGCATTTATTTGCATTTTGCTTTTCTTTTTTTACTAAAAGTATTGTGTTGTGACTTGAGTTGCAGGGTTAGTCGCAGTAGACTGCATTGACAACGGAATTTGATTGATTTAGAAAGAATTCAGTGATTAAATAAATAAAGTTTGAATACATATGTTCCACTTTCGTCGTGTTATATACTACCCACAAGAAGTTAGGGATATTTCACATGCATTTCACATGCATGAACCAAAAATGTACTACTGTATAAACTTCACAGGTGAAACGCACAACTTGCTGTTCTCTAACTTAACAGTTGTGCATGACCCTAACTTTTTGTGAGTAGTATATTATATGGTTTTGAAATTTTGACTTGACTTTTTTTTTTTCCTCTTTTCAATAAAGTTATTTCAGAAGAAGACATTTTAGAGCTGTAATTATAATACCGTGAAACAGTCAAAGTGTGATATTTTTGCCCAAGGTTATCATACCGTCAGAATCTCATACCGACCCATGCTTACAGTATTTGCGTGACTTGATAACCTGTTGGTGGTCCAATTCAGAGTCGTGCACATTTTCAAAGCTTCTTAATACCATGCATTGCCATCATTTCCATGTCATTTGTACTTGGAATTGAGTTTGGAGTTGGGACAAAACGGTGCTAATAAACAGCCTTTAGGGACACTGTAGCTGCTACAGTGTAGCGCTATCAGAACATCATTTCAAAGTTACTTTTGCATAATAGAGGACCTTTTTAATGTAGAGTTTCTCTGCTCGTCACACAGCATAGTGGATGATAGCATGTACTGTAGCCCCCCCTGCCCAAGTTTCATCCCAGCTCTGCTTCTTGCTATGTTTTTGTATTTGTTCACACATACACACACAGCGGGAGTCGGGCCTGCAGCCCCTTGGGTGTTTTGCGGGTTGGATTCACACCGATGAATTCTCTGACTGTGCTATTGTTATTTAAATGTGGGAAGGCGATCAGCAGCGAGCATTAATGGCATCCTCAGCAGTGCGGATGCAGCACAAGACACACACACACACACACACCTTCGCAGACAAAAGCACGCACGCGCGCGCACACACACATTTTAGCGTCAGCCTTGTGGATGCACCTTGAGGGCCACATGAATAACAAATAGCTGCGCCATCTGCAATAGCACAGAGTATTTCCAGCATTTTCGCCACATTAGTCAGCAGTCTTTTGACTTGGGCACTCCACGCACCGCTTGGCGTATTAGCAACGCTCCCCCGCCGCTGCACGCTGCAATTTAACCTTTTTTTCTTTTCTTTTTTATAAAGCGTGCCGCTCCGATGAAGAAGATTAAACTTGGGAGTTCAATCGCCGTCCATCTGACCCGGTCCTCTTCTAAAGTTTGATGAAAAGGGAGGGGTTGATGTTTTTTGTTCTGTCAAGGCCAATCAGGGCCTGGACGGCGTACGTGAGCTGACGGTATTGTTTCTCCGTCCCCCCACTCACACAACACTACTGACCAAAATGGGATTAGACAGGCACCCCTGGCCATTAGCACTTGACCCTTACCTGTTTTTTTTTTGTTGTTGTTGTGTTTTTTAAATCACTGCTGGACTTGTTGGAAAGGTTGTCTCTCAATTTAGCTCTTTATCGAGGGAAGAACTGGTACAATTAGATCAGGCTTATTGATCAGGGCGTTAACTAACAAATCACTTTACTCATTTGACCTCGCCCGGGGCAACTAATAACATCTCAAATTATCCCCATTTAGGTTTCCAATGAACTCCAACGTAAAGGCAATGGTTTCCCCTAGGATTTCTTTTGAAGCTGTGGTGGTGGGCTGCCGTCGCCGTGTCGTGCCGCTGCTGCATTTGTAATTTTGCTTTTAATGACAAATATTTTTCTTAACTATTTATTTATTAACTTATTTAACTTTTTTCAACCAACAGAACATGAACCGAGAACGTTGCAAAACTGTTAATTTCATGGCAAAGTTGCTGAGAGCACTTAAGGTGTGAGCTTTAAAAATGTCGAGCCTCCTTTTGGCACCTGACCTACGTAGTCAAATAGTATGTCCAAAATTTTGTACTGTTTGACACAAACCTAAATTTAATTTGCTACCTGTTTTAGAGTATATATACATACATACGCATACATGGGAAATGAATTGTTCAATAATACATTTTTTAGTTCAAAATAACACAATTAACAAAATATTTTTGTTATAGAAATTGCTGTCCTGTATAAACTCAGAGTCCAGGGTTATGATAGCACAGGCTTTTTTTTACACTTGGCAATTAATGTGAACATGTAATGCACATTGTGACTGTTACGCCTTGTCATCAAAGTTAAGGGAGTGATTTGTTATTTGAATGTAGGAATATTACAGTGGGGCCACATGGTGGCCTAGTGGTTAGCATGTTGGCCACACAAATCAGGAGACTGGGAAGACCTGGGTTCGAATCTCTGTTGGGCATCTCTGTGGAGTTTGCATGTTCTCCCCGTGCTCCCCACATTCCAAAAACATGCATGTTAGGTCTATATGTGCCCTGCAATTGGCTGGCGACCAGTCCAGGGTGTACCCCGTCGCTCGCCCGGTGTCAGCTGGGATAGGCTCCGGCATACCTAGTAAGGATAAGCGGCATAGAAGATGGATGGAATATTACAGTGGTTAACTTCTTTTTGCACTTGTAAGGCACTTACAAATTGACTTAAACGGCTTCTGTACAGTTAATACCTATTTTTGATGGCAACACTATGAAACGGCTTTATTCAACTTCCTCTACTTCCTATTTGAAAAATTGTACGGACCAACACAAATAATTAGCCTTCTATATGTAATAAATGTATTGAAAAGTGCAAAAACAAGCTGTCTCACCAGAAACGGCGCCAACTAATGTGCGAGAGATGATGACACAAGCATTGTTTTTACTTTTATTTGGAGTATCAGCATCTTATGTGGTGCAATTTGAGCTTTTTGTGGCCGAGGTGGCACACTTTTTTGTTGTTGTTCGCGAGAGTGTTGGACTTTGTGTGTGTGATTCAAAGTGTTGTCAGAAGTGATCCCATTTTCATTACTCACTGGCTCAAAGGAGGAGGTGAGGCCCTGGCTGGCTCGCTGCAGTGATAAATGCATTACCCCAATAAACCCTGTCGCCACTGAGGTGCTGAATGCTGACACACACACACACGCACGCACGCACGCACACACACAGGAAAAGAAGAAAGAGGCTGCCAATGGCGAGAGCGATGGATAGATAAAGGGAGCAAAGAGACAACCAAATGGGAAGAGAAAGACAGTGACAGCTAAGAGGAGATGAGAAAAGAGGAGATGGAGGACGAGGAAGAAAATAAACAAGGGAAAGCGAGGTAGGAGGGTATGGGGGTGGGGTGGGGGTGAAAGGAAAAGTGACAGGTGCTGAAGAGAGAAGAGTGCAGATGAAGGAGAAGCAGCAGACAGGAAGTGGGAGGGAGGAGACAGGAACTAATGGGTAGCGGCGTGCTAATGGCTGCATTCAGAGCCGGACTGAGGAGGCTGTGGATGGAGGTAAAGGGAGAGTGAAGGATGAGCAGCGGCCAGCTGACCTCTTTTTCCACTTGGCTCCTCGTTAGAGAAGCACAGGTCTGTTGACGACAGAAATGCTGGAGGACGCCAGGTGGAAGAAGCTCACACTGTGACGCTCCACCCTGGCCAACTTCTCACAACCCCACAGTGTACTCTTTACACACAGTTTGTCATTTCGGCAGTACGCCAAAGAGTGAGTTTCAGCTTAGAAGATTCTATTGGAATGTCCCCCTCAACTGTTTTTGTACATGGTGGGCTTCCATTATTTATTTTATCACTGCAGACCCTTGGAATGTGAAGAGTTGGAAGTTTTTTGTTTTAGAAACTGCTGTTTTTGTTTTTATTGGATTTCACAAGGTTGTCAGCGAGGCCAAGAGGAAAATGTTATTTTTAGGTTTTACATATTGTGATTGTTTCATTTGAGGATATCTTATGACGAGAAACCTTTGAACTTTTCATTGTACGTATAAAGTTTTGTAAACAGTTGGTGGGATGCAAGGCAGGATACATAGTGGTTGTCTAAAACCATGCATTTCGAGTTTTTGACTCTTATTAGTAATACCGTAAATAGGGGTGTCCCAATAAAACTTTTGATACGATACCGATATTGCAGCCTTGAATATCGTCCAATACCGATATCAAGCCGCATGAAGCATACATACTTTTATAAAGGCTGGATGAAGTGATATTACTCAGAACAGTAGTAAGCAACAGTAGGCATGGGGAAACTTCTTGATGCATGTGCGGTATTGACAGTGTAGTGGTATGTATCTAGGCATAATATAGCGAGGTTTGAGGTGCTCAATTAAGCGTTTAAACCCGACAGTTTCCTGCGTGATCCTGCTTCAAATGCGCAATGAAGTTGGTTGTATTAAACGTCCTCGGTTGTGTGGCTCCACGGGAAACTTCTGCATAGTTTGCACTCAGCTGCAATGCATTTTCCTGACTTGAACAAAAAACACATCACTCGATGCTAATCTCCTGATGTAGACTTTTAACTCCGCCAACGGCAGTAGCTACATTTTGAAGTATCACGTGCGGTCCGCATCCAGCAGCTTTGCATACTGTACCTCTGCATGCGCTTTAAAATGTTGCTTTTCAGCTGTTGGTGTGAAACTCGTGCGTGTTACATTTGCCGTACTTTTGTTGACAGTGGACTCATCAGCACTGTTCATGCTGGCTGAGCAGTTTGCCCCTTACTGCGATTACAACATTGGTTCTGTTGCTGCTGTGTTATGCAATTTACTTGTTAATAAACGACCGTGCAATTAAAGAGAGCTACGCTTTTTCCCTTTTGCACTTTCTCATGTACTCCAAGTCATTATTAAAGACGAGCGTCTCTCCAATTGTCTGCCTCCAATTAACGCCCTGCCCCCAGCTTTAATGAAAGCATTTACGGTAACTTCTTTTTGCTCTTCATTACATTAATTGCTACTTGTATTGAACTCTGACGGCATCAATCTGACATGTAGGTCTGCTTAATTGTATTTCTGTTATTTCTTTTGCGTAAAATCAATTAAAAATCCCAACAAATCAAAGGTCAAACAGCCTCCTGAAATGATGTACCCTTGAGGAAATGTCTGTGTATATATAAAAAAATATATAATATGCCCGTATAACTTTCCTCATTAGCACTGTAATCAGATCCTGTATGAAAGCTCTGTGTTTATATTGTGAGGGGGTGGCTGTATTTGCTCAAGCATAGTGCACAAGTCCAATCTGAATGCACATGCATACATGGCTTAGTGTTATTTTTGTGTGCTTGTGTGTGTGCACGTGAGCGCAACCCAAGTACCCTCACTCCTAATCACCAATTCTCTCACCTTCGCCCTTGGTCTCCCTCCATCTCTCTCACCCCTACGCCTCCCAGCTCACCACCTCTGGTAATGAGGTGAAGGTGGATCAGAACCCTTAGTGCAAGCGAGGGCTGCGGGTATCCCGACTACACGCGGGTCAGGCCTCCCTCATTAGCTGCCATCACAGGCTTGAACGCGCAGATGTGCAAATTGCAAAAAAAAAAAAAACCCTCAAAAAACACCATGAGTTGTATCAAAAGAGGAAAAGATGGTGGATAAAAACGCCACGCGGACCTTTTTTGGGCTGCTTGAAGAACTTGAGAAGTGGAGGAGGGGCGGGCATGTGGGATTTAGATGGGTAAAGTGAGAGGTTGAGAGGGGTGCAGGGCAGCATACAATTAAAAAGGACCAGGGAGGAAAGGGGGCTGACCTGCTGATATGAACTGAGAGGGTTTGGAAGGAGGTGGGAAGAGAGGAGGTGTGGGGGGGTGAACGTGCGCCACATAATGAAAGCTTGAACTTTTTGAGGCTGGGGCGGCATACCAAATCAAGTCACCTTCCAGGAGTGCGCAGAGAGGAAAAGGAAACAACAGGCGACCTGGACGAGGCAGGGACTCTAACGAGGGACAAGGGAGAGGGACTGAACATGGTAGGGACAGAGGGGAGGGAAGGCGGGTTAGGATGCAGGCCCGCTTGCCTAGTAATAATAAGTAGCGAGAAGGAAGGATGGTAGGGAGGGACGGCTAGCGAGAGGGCCCCCGCCGCATGGCTGCCACGGGGGCCTGAGTGACAGAAATTAATAATTAGTGACAATGATTGACAGTGCTCCCTCCATCTGCGGCTCCTCCGCCGCCTCGCAACGCTGGCCTCCGCCAGCGACCGCGGGCACAATGAGCTCCGGAGGGATTGTGGGAGACGCACATGATTGACATCTGCCTCCTGGAGAGACAAGGGGGAGGGAAGAGGAGAAAAAGAGGGGAGGGGCAGCGTACGAAAAGGGAGGGATGGGTGACGGCGGGGGGCAAATGTGGCCAGAACAACATATTTATTTATTTTAAATTTTTTTTTGTGTCAGTGGGTGGGGTTAGGATGAACGGTCAAAGGAGTGGAGGACTTATCAGCTCCTCTGTGTCCTCTTACCCCCCCCATCTCCATCACGCCTTGGACTGCTCATCTCACCATCCCATTTTCTAGCCCTCTACGCCATGGCGGCATTATGCAAAAGTGACAAATTGACCACAGGAGAGGGATAAATAAAGAGGAGAAAATGAGAAAGAGGGGGCCATTCCGTGGCGACAGTGGGGGGAAATAGCCTGTAGATAGCCATCAACCGGGGATTTGTCACTTGTCTCTTCTCCTGTCCCATCTACCCGTCCTCCCTCAATCCCGTTGTCCGAGCTATCACTCCTCGTCGGCAATCTTATTTGGCTTTCTCACTACTGTCCTGATGCTGCGGTTGTGGTGAGAGAAACTTTTCTTGTTTGTTTGCCAACAGTGACCCACAGCAATATCCATATGCGACCATTTGTACCGTCTCCAGAATGTCGTGTGTCCAAACTTTACAGCATTTGAGGGGGGGGGGGGACATCGACAAGAGTACAGTGGAGTCACAGAATGACTAATATGATCGCTCATCATCAGTTATATGTCACAGTTATCTTTCATTAAATAAGTCAATAGACTCAAATGATCCACAAAGTCAAAAAGGACAAACTGTCTGTATTTAGTTTGTTTAATGAAAGGACGAAGTACCTGTATATGAAAGCTACCCTTAAAGGGTCCCTGACATATATTTTATATTGTTTGTAATTATGTTCTACATTGTTGGATTTTCAAAGCGAAAGGAAAATTAGCAAAAATCACATTCATAGTTCATGGTGCCAGCCATGACGAACTAGCTCTCGCTGTTCAGTCTCGGGGTGTCGGCTTTCAGCTAACTCAGAGTAAACAAACACTTCTCAAGGTAGACCGTCGATTTGGTTCAGTATATTTTTCATCAATATAGTACTCGTGCCAAAAGGTTGTGTTGCTGCTGGATGTTTGTAGTATCAGAGTGATACTGTAAGTTTGGCTTCTTTTCCAAAAGAGGAAAGATTAAGACAACAATGGACGAAACAAGTACAGAAAACGAGAGACAGATGGACGCCCACCTCGAGTTCTGTTCTTTGAAGCGATCATTTCACTGATGAACACCTTTTACAAGAAGCATTTGGCTTGAAAGAACGGTAAAAACGCATGGTGCTTGAGGATGCTATATGCAATATCAAGGACGCTATTCCGTCGGTACACAGGAAAAAAACAAGACAACGAAGAACCACCACTACATCAAAGTTGGCACGAGAGAATAAGTCATGTCTTGTTTACATACTGTCTTCTAAACACTATTCCATGACCTACTGCCACATATACAGTAAAACAGGCTATAAAAACCTCCTTTACGCTCATTAAGAAGCCGATTTAAAACAATAATTGAAGGATAAGCAACTCCAGAGTCATTCCCATTAACCATTCTTTGTTTTTAAGGCGACCAATCTTCATCTCCATGTCGGAAGGCTTAAGTCCATGTTCTGCAAGTTCTCTTATTTCATCTCCAAACGTGTCTTCCTCCTCAAACTATTGACACAGCGCTCACATCTTTGCTATCATCACTGTAAATGTCCTCTCTCGTACACCACCATGTTTGTTTACCTGAGCGATATTACCCCGATGATGTCACTTCCGGAAATGAGGCTGCACTTCGCAAGCTAGTTTGTCATGGGTGGCTCCATGAACTATAAATGTAATTAAAAAAAAAATCATTATTATAATTACAAACAATATATAACATAAATTATCAAAGTTGATGAATCATGTCAGGGACCCTTTAAATGACTTCTGTATTCTGGCGCTATGTAGAAAATATAATTGATTTGACCTTGTAATCGTATGTAGAGGGAACACTGATGCACATTACTGCCACCCACAGGACTGGAGTGGAACTGCACCCAGTGTGTCAAATTGACATCTTCAGGATTAGCTAAAGCCTTCAGGGATTGTTGTAGTTTCACACACTCTTTCCCGTTCCATCACCATCTATACTTGCTGTGTCCTTCCCTCCAGTTTGCCCCTGAATTCTCATCCCCCCCGCCCCCGACGACAGTACTGTTTCCGCCTGCCATGACGTGGCCCGAGCTAATGCGCTGCAGTACGGCTTAATCGCTGCACCGGGTCTCCAAGGCTTACCGCAGCACACGAGTCTGGTACAAAGTACACTGTTTACCTCAGGGCCTCGAAAAGAATAGGCTTTCACAGAGCCCCGCCAAATCCAGTGGGGAATCAGTTTCACATCACAACACATTATTGATTTTTTTTTTTCTCTTCTTTCCTTCCCAAAAGAGACTCCATTGTTGCCGGAGTCTCAGCAGTGTCCACTACAAGGGTTTGTTAGAAGCTCTGGATTCAGGTCATGCCCTCGAGCTAGACAATGGAATGCGTCTTTTTCGACCACGATAACTATCAATTCTGTTGGTGACCTACACAGGTTTTACTGTCAGTGTATCACCAAATGTGTGAAATAGGCGCGCCAATAATCTGTGGCATACTAATGCTAATATATTAACATCCATCCAATTAATGCCTCGATTACATTAATCTCCTATAGTGACTGAGTGCGGAGTCTACAAAACGAATAACTACTGGGGGTGTCCAATTAGCACCAATGTCCAATCTATATCCATTTGCATTAGCTGCTGTGGCTGTAGGCAACCACCTGATACGAATCGAATCGTTAAAATGAATCGTTACACCCTTACTAATAAGTCATAAAAGTCATCGTTTAATTGCTTTTAGTGTAAACTCGTATTGTTACTACACGTTGCAGCGTAAAACGTATATTAAATGACAAATTACGCTAATGTAGCATTATTTAATGAATACATTGTACTCACGTGAAAGATTCCTTCAAAAGGGATGCACGTTTGGAAGATTTGCTACATTAAAACAGGTTTCCTTGCTATACGCATGGGCAGTAGCGCTAGGTCGCAGAATTCGTTGAAGGCACGCGTGTTGTCAATCCACCGGTATGGCCACAATGCAGTCGGTCGACATGTTACTCACGTGGAGGCTCACCAAATGTGGAGATGGGATTCAGACCGAGACAGGAGTCGAGGACAAGTGGTATAAACTGTTTACTCTTGACTGAACAACAAGCAACAACCACTTGGCAACAGTTGCTAGCAACAATCACATGACCCGGAAACGGAAGTGAGGTTTTTTGTTATTTATGTTGTGACATTTATTTGCATTTGCTCCAAAGCCGATCAAAAAAACGATCGGCGTGCGGCGGCAAACGCTACGTGTGCTGTGTCATGTACGGTTGCCAACACTCGTATTGCGCCGACAACGGACGCACTTCAGGGTTTCCCCTAGGAATTTTTGAAGCTGTGGTGGCGGGCTGCATGGGAGGGCGGACCACCGCCGCTGTCTTGCCGCTGCTGCGTCTGCAATTTTAATTTTTTTTATTATGACAGATGATTTTTATTTGTTAACTTATTTATTTAACTTCTATCAACAACCAGCAGTACATGAAGCAAGAACATTGCAAAACTGTTAATTTAATGGCAAGGTTGCACCACACATGCACACGTCCATATATTGAGGCCGGCAAAATGATGGACTTGGTTTTTATTTATGGTGCGGTTAATTGATTTATTGATTATCGTGACAGGCCTATATATGACCATGTGGTCAGAGAGCGCTACATTTTCCTTCCCACTTTCTAAAGTTATATCAACACCCCGTCCTCTGGCTTCGGTAAATAAACACGCGGCTACAATTATGGCCTTTATGGTAGTTGGACATTTTGACTTGGAAGAAAGTTGAAGGCAGTGAGTGTTCTTGAAGGTCCCTCTTCAGTTTCATCTGGCCTTACTAAAGTGTGTAACTTTTTGCTTCCTTACCCCACAATACACACACACAAACGCACACACACAGACAAAACAGACTTCTCAGAGCACGTGGAGTTGACAGCTGGTAACTGCAGGGCCCAGCAGGTGCTTGGTGTGTGTGTGTGTGTGTGTGTGTGTGGGGGGGGGGGGGGGGGGGGGGGGGGGGGGGGGTCGTCGGGTGGTGTGGTGCGCGCGCGTGCTCCCGGAGGGCCCCTGACTCATGGCCAGAGAGGCTAGCAAGCAGAGGTACGTAATAGAGGCCAGACTAGCCTGGAGTCGAGTTCACTTCAGCTCCTGTGATTGATTAGAATTGGCCTTGACGTGGGCCGATGTCTTGCCTTTGGTCACGAGCTTTGACCACCTACATTACATCAATACACCCCCACCTTACTCCTCTTTGTGTTGCCTTGTGTAAGACCGGGGGCACATTATAAGTATTCGCATTTTACGCTGGTGAATTGTTACCAGATTGTAGGTAGAGCATCAAAAAGTAAGAAAAAGAAACGGAAGCCACAGATAAAAAGAAATAGTCAGCAGATTATTTAAAGCAGGCTGTTCATCACCTATCAAAAGTTTAAGATCCTCTTAAGTCAAAAGTTTAGTTAAAATAATTTTCTGCCAGATATTCATAAACTCCAGATGGTAAAGGCAAAAAAGGTTTCTGCCTTTGGTAGGATTGTCGAACTGCGCAAGCAAGGCTGCTCTTGCAACGCGCCTTTGCTACAGAGGATGGACACAGTAGAACAGAGATTTCACATTTCTTAACGTCCTGAAGGCTGTAATTGACCTGAGATTGTCCCTCTTAGAGAATGGTGACACTTTAAACACAGGAAGTGAACAACCCAGCTACTTAGACATGGAGGAGGGCAGGATTAAATCAACTCTGTTCCTTCCAACTCCTTTTCGGACATGTTGAATTGTGAAGTGTAAAAGTGTCGTGTGCCTTAATTTGAATTTGTGACGCGTGTCCAAAACACACAAAACCGTGAGCAAACTTGGAGAACACTCTCTCCTGGTCAGTACTTGACGGCCCCCCCCCCCAACACCGCTCCCCCCGACTGCAGTGTCATCTTGAAAGGCTTCGCAGCTCCCACACCTGGCCCGCCGGCTGCCTCTTTGGTCTGTCTCACCTTTTGTCAGCGCCATGTTAATGAAGCCGCTGTCAATGTCCACCTATCGCACACCAGGGGCGCCTTTTAATAAGTTGGCTATTTGATCACCACACACACACACACACACACACACACACAATCCTGCCTTCTGGATGATGCTCTTCTCACTCGAATGGAAGGATGGGAGGCTGGTCAGCTGATTAGGAGGCGGGTGGTTGTCTTTAAAAAAAGAAAAAAAAAGAAAGGATGATATTTATTTCTCCTCCTCCTGCACCCGAGTGAGTCTCTCTTTTCAGCTTAGATGAAAGCGGGCCGAGCGCGGGGCTTCCAACAAAAAAAGTGCCAAGCGATCACAAACAAACCTTCAGATGAATCACATCAAAGGCGCCGGTCCAATTGTTAGCCCCCCTCGTATCTGCGGAAAATTGGCTCATTAAGAGCAAAAAAAAAAAAAGAAAAAAATGACATTGTTTACATTAGCAGCGGCCCTGATTAGCGCCGGCCATGTTTGTTGTTGTGTTGCTCAGCGGCTGCTGTCCGCTTTACCGACAGGCCACTTGAGCCGCGGCGTACAATCGTTCCTTTGAAGGCTTTAGAATGAGAGAGAGGGCGACAACAAAAAGAAAAAAATACCAAACAATTTGTGTTTCCAACACAATTGGACATGATAGCGGCCTTTTCTCTCACCCGCTCTTTTACTCCTCGGTTCATAAGCTCTTTAGGACTAATTAGTGGAAATGTAAGACGATAGGATGGGACGGTCGTGAGGCCGCGGCGGTGGCTCTGCTTGTGTTATTGCGCTGATAAAGAGGTAGCACTGAGCAGGGACAATACAAAGGCTCCATCTTTTGTGGAGGAAGATGACTATTTCAAATTTAAGTACAGCATGTTTTTTTTAGCCGCTTTGGTGTGTGTTTGATCCTCTGATCTGACACATCAGATGCTACTTTATCCTCTCCCGTACTGTCTCTAAAGCCAGCATTGGTAAAAACACAATCGAGACGTCTTTTTAAACGCAAATGGTGTAATTTCATACATCAACATAATTCTGAGTTGGTTAAATCCTAAGGCGTATTAATGCAATGCATTTTCATTCAGTGAAGTCACGTTTCCTGTAGGAAATAGAAAGTAAAATGAAAACCATGCAGCGTTGATCATTTCAATGCTAAGAAATGAGGTCCAAATTGTTCGACCTCAAGAGCATTCGACTTCAGAGGTTCCACCAGTTGTATGGATTGTGGATTTGTGGGGACTTTGTAAGCATAAACATAAAATAAATCCCTGTCGCCGCCAGAGCAACAGGTGGCGCTAGCCCTTACCTATTGAAGACGTTTCTAGCCATTTATAACTCTTTTAAAAAAAGCCACACTAACTAAAATTCATGGTGAGGAAAAGTCAAATAAAACTAAAGAATTGTTGCTTTGCAAACACCTTCCCTTTCTGTGTCGTATTTTGAGTACTTTTACTTTAGTTTTATTTAGTAAACTCTTGGAATCCCTGGTGGTTCGCAGCATTTTTACATATATTGGTTTACCTTTTATCTCATTTTTAAAAATGTTGTTTAAATGGTGTGCTTTTTTTCACTTATTGGGATTAGAATCAGCCAAAAACCTAAAATATGAGTAGGGACAATTTTTTTAGATTGTTTATTATAGGATTGATGAAGTGGCCGTGACCTTCAACTCTCACTGGATCAGTTCACAACCGAGCGTGAAGTGGCCGGGATGACAATCAGCACCCCCAGGTCAGAATCCATGGTTCTCGCCTGGAAAAGGGAGGAGTGCCATGTCCGGGTCGGGGATGAGATCCTGCCCCAAGTGGAGGAGTTGAAGTACCTCGGGGTCTTGTTCACGAGTGAGGGAAGGATGAAACGCGAGATCGACAGGGGAATTGGTGTGGCGTCTGCAGTGATGTAGACTCTGCATTGTCCGTTGTGGTGAAGAGGGAGCTGAGCCGAAAGGCAAAGATCTCAATTTACCGGTTGGTCTACATTCTTACCCTCATCTATGGTCATGAGCTTTGGGTAATGACAGAAAGGACGAGATCACGGGTACAAGCGGCCGAAATTAGTTTTCTCCGTAGGGTGGCTGGGCTCTCCCTGAGAGAAAAGGTGAGAAGCACTGTCATCCGGGAGAAACTCTGAGTAGAACCGCTGCTCCTTTGCATTGAGAGGAGCCGGCTAAGGTGGCTGGTCAAGATCCCTCCCGGACTCCTCCCTGGGTAGGTGTTCAGGGCACGTCCGACCGGTAGAAGACCAGGACACCTTGGAGAGACTCTCTCAACTGGCCTGGGAACGCCTCAGGATTCGCCGGGAGGAGCTGTACGAAGTGTCCGGGGAGAGGGAAGTCTGGGCTTCCCTGCTTAAGCTGCTGCCCCCCCCAACCCAACCTCTGATAAGCGGTAGAAGATGGATGGATAGAACGTTAAATGTAGTGAAATATTTACAATTTAGTAACTATGTCCACAACACATAAAAAGGGTTCATTAAAGCTGACTATAACATCATGGATCATCCAGAGGGAAAAGTCAGGCCTGTGTAGGAATTTCAAAGCCATGATGATGTGTTATTACATGTGATTGCAATGTTGGCTTAGTGAGTGATAAATACAAGTACATACTACAGTATAAGTATAAAACGAGTATAGCAATCACAAAACAATTCCTTTAAAATGCCACTAGGTGACGGTATTGCTTTGTAAACCTTTCCATTACGTCTGAGTCATGTTGTGAGTGCTTTTACTTTAGTTTTATTTAGTTAGTTTTACCCTTGTATGACGGCTAGGAATTGAAAAATGTTAAAGGGAAAAAAAACAATAAAAAAACAGCAATCAAAATTACAGACATCACATGATTAGAAGCGCCCAAAAATAAATACATTTAATAAAAAAAAAAAAACAGCTAATTGGTCTTGTCTACATACAAATGCTTACATTGGTAAAAATCATCTGTGGCTGAAATTGAAGTGAGTATAAAATAAAGAAATAACAATAATAATAATAATAACAAACTTTTAAAAACTATATCAAATAAAGATGAGCACTTTGAAGTGAGCTGAATGTAAATACATGTAAATACTAACTCTAGACATCTTCGGTGGCTGAAATTTTCCTGAAAGTCATAGTTTTTTAAAGCTGGTATAAGTAGACATTTATTTGTAAAGGTCATTGTTTTCTTGCGTACACAGCCTTCAGTACAGTGTTCTTTATGTCTGAGTTTGACTTTTTTTGGGCAAACCTCCCCCTGCATAACCTCTTGAGACATTTGACTTGTTAAAATTCAGGAGGAAGTGTTTTTATCCATCTCAGCTCAGTGCGGCAGTGGTGGCGAAGAAGTGAGACCGTGCGGGATGACAGGAAAAAAAAACCCAAAAAACTTGAACTCCAAGTGACGGGTGAGCAGGTCATGGCGCATCGCTAACGACAGCCGACGACCCTGGCGGCCGCCCCACATTACCCTTCACCTTCCACTGCTCCCCCAGGCCGCCTCACCTTTGCCCCGCCAGCGAAATAGAGTGTGTGCTCGCAGGGGAGGGGTAGTCATAATCGCTGAGATCTGGCCATCGTACACCTCCTCCTCGTCCTCCTCTGCAATGTCCCCCGGACACTCAGCCCGGCCGCCCCCAGGTCAGCTCTGCACATTATGAATCCTCTCTCCACCTGAACTCTGACTCTGCATTTACATATTTTTTTTCCCACTGCCTCCTTTCTTTCTTTATTCTTGCTTGATTCACTTTTTTCTGACTACACTTCATCACACTCAACTACTTTCTCTCTGCTTTGCCTTATGCATGTATTCCGTCCTGCAGTGTGTGTATTCATGTCATAATTACCATTTAGAATACCAGCGCATCTCCGAGGGAGTGGCATCCAGGTTGGCCAACAGCAAGGCATTGTGGGAGCTGTTTGGTTTCTGTTTAGCCTCCCTTGGTGAGCTGGATTCAGGGTTTTTCCCCTCGACTTTTGGCAACATTTTGTATCCCGGGGAGAAGGGACAGCCTGACTTCCATTTGTCTTTAAAAGGACCCATATGGAAAATATAAATTGGTAGCAGCGGGAAGGGGTGAAGCCAGCGACATTCCCAGCGCCATTTGAATTCATGAGGTGGTGTTTGCGCCGTTCTCTCCTGGAATCTGAAAGAATTGTCACAGGAGGAGATGCGAAAACAGACGTCCATCGGACTTGTTCTATCTTCATAGTCTCTCTTGAATTTTTTCTCTTTTTCGATATAGAAAATCAATGTTGGTTTTTAGGACTAGTTGATAACAGATGCATTGACTCAGGAAAAACTTGCATCAATATTTTAATACTTTATGGTATATATATTTTTTCCAGTACAACCGCTAAAGCTGAGAGTGCCCAAAGAATTCGGAGTAATTCGGAGTACGACCAAAATCTTCTGGGAAAAATACACCCAAAACACAAAAAAACCCCAAACCATGCATTTCACACCATGGTCGTGTGTCTGCAAATCCCATGAGACTTTAACTTGGTAAATGATTCATTTTGCTTTTGCTTTTGCAATGCCACAACAGAATGGTGCAATTGATGACAAAGAGGAAAAGTGTCATGATAACCACACAACTACAAACTGCATAGGAAAGGACCTGGCTGCTCAGTACAAATGGAGCACACAAGCATAGATACACAACATACCACTGTCTTCACTGAGGTCACGGGTGAGCTGGAGCCTATCCCAGCTGACTTCGGGGTGAGAAGCGGGGAAGGAGGGGGCATGCTGGATTACGTATAAAAGTCCCTAGCCATGATGCATTTGTATTCAAAGCGGAAGTAGTTTGAATTTATTTGACCTTTTATTGTCCAATGCTGAAGTGCTCTATTACAATTGTAAAAATATTCAAATGTTACTTTTTCTGTACACTTACATGAAACAGTTATGATGGTGACAGTTTGACCCTGGAACAGATAAATTATTACTCAGTCGAGTAGTAGACTAGTCTTCATTTATTAGTAGAATAGTCTTCATTTATTTTGCTTTTATTGTGCTTTGCTCTTTATAATAAAAATGTACTTAAAACACTGCGTATACAGTTAATACAAGTTTTATGATGGCCACAGCTTGACCCTGGAACACATTAATTCATTAACTTTTGTTTAATTATTATTTTTTAAATCAAAACAACTTGGAAGCCAACCAGTGGCATAAATTCTTCCAAAAAGAACCATAAAACCTTGCCTGTATGGTAAAAACAAGCTTAATGATGGCCACAACATGACCCTAGAACACACAAATGGCACAAATTCTTCAAAAGCGAACCCTAAAACCCTGCGTGTACGCTTAGTACAAGTTTTACTGTGGCCACAGCTTGACCCTGGAATAGATTAATTCACATTTTTTCCTGCAGTACTATTTTGAAATCAGTACAACTTGGAAGCCAGCCAGCAGTACAATTTCTTCAAAACAATAACCCTAAAACTCTGAGCTGGAGGTAGTGCTGTGCTTACGAGTTACATAATTCATCTATTTTCCAATTAATTTCCTGTCTGCTGACTTTTTAACAATTTAAATGATAATTTCATCCCTCGTTAGCGGTTTGAGTGTGCGGAAGTGTGCACTTTCAGCCCCGTTCCCCTCGGAAACCGTCCCTAAACACTCGGTAAATTTAAACAGCACTTTGTCACACGTGGAAAATGTCTTCTATTGTGTCAATCTGAGGAGTCGTGGGGGCTTCGGGGGGTATTTGGCTTCACGGGGACCGCATTAGGAAGAGGTCATGTCTGGCTCAGGGGACCCGGGACCGACTGCGACCTTGTGGATAATAACTGCCACCAGGGGTCACCGCTAGCCTCGGAGGCAGTGAGAGACACTGATAAAAATAAGAGAGCGAGGACAAAGCTTCGTCTTTTCCCGCTTCTCTCTTTCCGACTGCCTCGCCGTGTCACCGCTATCAGGTTAAATGGACCATTATGCAAAGCGGAGATGATTTTTGGCTTCAGGGGGTACGATAGGGAAGAATTGTGGGTTAATGTGAGGGGAGGAAAAAAAAAAGGAGGTGGTTGATGCAAGGCACACACGGGGCGGCCGGGGGGGGTGAGTGGAGTGTAAGAGGGTTAATAAAAGTGACAAGTGAGTGTTTTATTCTATCCCGGCCACCTTTTCTAGACAGGTAACTCACTTAGAGGGATTTGCTGAGTGGGAGAGTCTGGCTATCCAGTTGTGTCTCTCTCAATATAGGCTAGATGCCACACAGGACCCTCAGGTCTGGCCTCCCCTTCTTTTATAAAAGCCCACCTGAGGGACAGCGCAATAAAGGCCCAATGTAATATAAGTGCAAAGAGAATTTTCAGGGAGAAAAAACTTGATTTTAAGTGGGAAAAGAAATTGGAGGCTATTTGCAAACAGTAATTCCCTAAAATCACATAGCGCAGGTCGACTTAGGAGAGTCGTTCATATGAGAGCGACAAGCTAAATGGATTTAGTTTTACTCGACTCAATAGAAAAAGTTATTGGAAAACACTTTACCCAGTGTCCCTGCCTGTGGACTGTGCAGGGCTGCATACTGTGGCACTTTTATTGCTTCTTCTTAAGAAATCAAAGTTTTGAACCCTTTTTAAAAGCATTTTGCCGTCGTATAATTTCTTTATGGATATGAAATTGTCTTAGTGGAGCATTTTCTCGGACTTCTGTGGAACCACTGATTACCCACAGGAAATAAATATTTAATATTTACTTCAAAGAAAATAATTTTGCCGGAATAGTTTTTATTGATGGGACAAGTAACATTTTAACATTAACTGTCACACAAGTGTAAAAAGAAGTTACCTACCAAAACCAGCATCCCTGTCATCACATCAACTCAGAAAAGATGGGGCATTAATTGGAGAGAGACTGTTATTTCTGAAATAGAAAAAAATGCTCAGCCAGCATCAAAGGGATAGTTGGAATTTTTTGTCATGAAGTTGTACGACATCCCCCTCAGCAGTGTAGTATACATCAACTGTGACTTTTGCTCCACTTTGTCCCATGAACCGAGTTCCGGTCGGTTTTTGGTGTTTTAAGAAAGCTAGTTGCTAGGGTCACTTAAGTAAAGCGTTTTGCTTCTGAAAACAATATGCGTCCAAGAGAGTGATACATTTGCGTCACAAAACCGTTGGCCACGAAAAAGTCAGACCTCACAATCTCTGCATTATTTTCTCCCCCTTCGTATCGGCCGTCAACTGTTGCACTCGTTTCCATCACCTGTTTCACAGTATTTACTGCTGAGATAGTGAAAACAAGTGATGGTGACGTTCCTTTTTAGCACAAAGCCGAAGAGATACTTTTACGAACCGTAATACACGGGTGCTGAACTTCGGCAGATGGAGTTAGAAAGGGCAGAGAGAGAGAGAGAGAGAGAGAGCGAGAGAGAGAGGTAGCGAGGCTGGACAGAAGTGCTGCATCTGGACACACAGCTCTAGATGTGAGTAGACTACACCTATATTCACTTTATCAATGTTATTTTGACTGACATCTGTCATTTTTTATTTGTTAGAAACTCACATACAGTTGACATGTACAGTATATTGCGACTGGAAGCATACTAATAAACGTGGATGATGTCACTTTGTAGCTGACAATAGTAGTAGCAATAATCATATGTCATATCATCAACATATGTTATGTAGCGGCTTTACTGGTAATATGTCATTTGGCGATTTGCTGCACACAATGTTGGTAGCTGATTGTTGGTAGCCTGTTGCGATTGTAAACAAGGTGGTAGGCGGCGTCTAATTAGCTACAGTAGTTCTTACCTGAGGTGCTGGAGCAAGAGAACTCTTCAAAACAGTCCGTTTTTCTCATTCCTACTGTTGCTAACTATTCTCTGTTTGAGTAAACACTTTATCAAGCCTTTTTTAAAATTCCCACGCAACTAATCAGGTAATAAAAGTATGTATGATCTGTGCTGATATCAGTATCGGCTGATATTCAAGGTTGCAATATCGGAATCAGATTGGAAGTGAAAAAGTTGTATCGCATATAGTATAACAATAAAACACCTTAACATGCCAACATTAATGCTGGAGTCTACGTGTAACACTGGTGTCTTTCTTTGAGACTTTGTCACAGTCCACATTGTCCAGCCTTCGGGGGTGTGTGAATTTCGAATGATTTTCCTCCCAGGCTAACCTTATAGGCCACACGAGTAAATACAAAGACATCAGCAGAACAACAACAACAACAAAAAGTCCTTTAGCTTACGACAGTGCTGCCATAATATCCCGTCAACAAGCAATTTTGTAGATTTTTGACTGACTTGACCGCTCCCCCATTTTCCTTCGGGCTGTGCTAAATAGTTTGTATTGCTAGCAGAGGTTAAGTTATTTTTTCCCATGAAATGAGGGTTCCCTGACCCTAATATGAGGCGACTTAATACTGCTGATAGGATGATAATTGGCCAATGATGATGGCCCTCCAATCCCCCAAAAATGACAGTTAATTGTTATAGATTACATCTGTATTTGTTAGTTTTATATTCCAAATGAAGATCGTGCGTGTTTGTGGGTGTGTGTGTGTCGGCGATCAATGATGGCAAAGAAAAACCTCCAATTACTTACTGCCTTTCTTGACGCCATCACACTTTGTGTGTGCTCCACTGATGACTGTCATAATTGCATGTTCGTGGGCTCGATTTCCCCCGAGGGGTTCCCTAAATTAAAAGAAGTCCTCCCCCCAGCGGCAAACACACACACATTTTTTATGTCATTGCATTTGTGTCGCGCTCTAGGGATGCTCTGCTTATTTGAATGGAACTTTCTTGTCTTTTTTTTTTTGCACCCCTCTTCTTCCTTTTCAAGTCGTCTGTCACTAATGAATAAATAAAACACACACAAGCAGTGGATTGACTTTCATGCATGGCTGCACCTGCTTTGATGAGAACCCTCCTACCTTGTAACACACACACACACACACACACAAACATCTTCTACACGAGCTGTTGAGTCACTTCCAAGCATGCACTCTGAATGCTGATGACACACTCTTTAAGTTTAACAAGGCCTCTGCGAAGGATCAACTAACACTAAAGACCAAGCAATTTGGGGCAAGTGCGTGAGAAGTTGCCATACCCTCCTTTGTGTGGCTTGTATTGCTTCCACCATGGCTGTATGTTAGTGAACAGCATTAATCAAAAGAACAAATATTTCTTTACAGGTTCAAGAAAGAATCTCTTTATTACGGTTAGAACATTGTTTGCATAATGTGTGTCCCGAGAGCCTGTTTTATGAACATCAAGTGTGAGAATAATCTACAGTATGACGTCCCTCCCTTGTTTGCTCCACTTTTGAGAGAAAAGACGCCCAAGCGGCCTTTTCGTGATGTCATGAAGCAAAAACCTCCTTCCTCATGGACATGATACTGCTTTTGACCCGCCGCTAGAGTATTGTATATGTCCACCACTTCACATAGGACAACAAAAAAAGCCCCACAGGCTTTGCTACACGTCGTAAAATGCAGCCTTTAACTCTGCCACGATTGGTCAGTCAATAACAAACGTTGGAGCTGTAAGTTGGATCATTTTGGCAGTTAAAAGGAGGGCGCACTACATGCACTACCATAGTCTTTATAAAATAAATAAAAAAAAGCTTCTGCCCTGTCAAACAGGATACTTGTAAAAGCATGTGAGCTAATGTTTTGCCATTTCTGTTTATTCTACAATTTTTTGACAATTTTAAAGTCTCACAATAGTATTGTTGTCCAAAGATCTAGCCTTGATTCTGGAATTTAGACAGTTGCTTTAAAATGCTCCTAGTATGACCTACTGGGAACAGGCTGTTGTGTGTGTCTGTAGCTTTAAAGCAGGGGTCTCAAACACAATGTACTGTACCTGGGGGCCGCTGTAGGTAGAGTCTGAGTGAAGCTGTGCCGCATCAAGTATTGGGAGTAGGGCTGGGAATCTCAGGGTACCTCACGAGACGACACGTGATACATGGCTCACAATAACAATAACAACTTGATACAGTAATAGGGTGAATCAAATAAATAAAAAAATAATTTCACAGTTTATATTTTGCAGCATTCAGCTGGGATAGGCTCCAGCTCACCCGTGACCCTAATGAAGACAAGCGGTATAGAAAATGGGTGGAATTTTTCCCCCACATTTTTTAAGTGACTCACTCACTCTTACTGTAGTTCAGTGTCGGCTTATGTGTGCATCCTACGAGTAACATTGGCTTGTCGCACGCCGCATTACAGTAATCTTTGAAGACAAGTCGCGGGCTGCAAAATGTGACTCGACAGGCCGCAAATGAGACACACACAACAGCCTGTTCCCAGTAGGTCAAACTAGGAGCATTTTATAGCAACTGTCTAAATTACACAATCAAGGCTAGATTTTGGACAACACACTTCCAATACGCTATTGTGAGGCATCTGAGACTTGGAAATTGTCCAAAAATTGTAGAATAAACAAAAATGGCCAAACATTTGATCACATGCTTTTACAAGTATCCTGTTTTTTTTGTTTTTATTTAAAGAATATGCTAGTGCATGTCTTGCTTGACCCAGTAGGATGTGCCCTCCTTTTAACTGCCAAAGACCCTGGCATGTTGAGCACGACAGTGGCACGCGGGCACTAATTGGCCTCTAATGGCGTCATAAATTATGGCTGAATCAAGACCGTTTATCGGGCAGACGTTTTAATGAAAAGTCGTAACGGGTCACCCCCTACCCCGGAGGCCCATTTGAGGTCCACTACAGCCTGCCTGGGTTATCCATCACCACACAGCCAAGCACAGAGTGGTACCGCGACATAAATGGTCATCGTAGTACACTTTTTCTACAACAAATTTTTGTGTGAAAACAACAAATATGGGTATATTTTACTCATGCTTAAGTTTTGTACATACAGTGATGGAAAAATGATTAGACCTCCCTTGAATCTTCAGTTTATTGATCCATTTTAATGGCGTGCGTAGGTTTTCTCCCACGGCTAATTGGCGATAGATTAAATTGTCCATAGGTATGATTGTGAATGTGAATGATTGTTTGTCTATATGTGCCCTGCGATTGGCTGGCGACCAGTCCAGGGTGTACCCCGCCTCTCGCTCAAAGTCAGCTTGGATAGGCTCCATCAGCACGTGACCCTCGTGAGGATAAGCGGCATCGACGATGGATGGATGGAAGTTTTTGGAGCAGATGGAAAGCTTGCCAGATCGTACAGTTATACAAATGATATACAATTGGCAACACAGATTCCTAATTTTTGTCATTGTTTTTCAGAATGCAGTTTAACTACATAAACGCTAAACAGGCTCCGGCTCCCACTGCACCTGTCAGTCGTGCAATTATTCAATATGCCACGACAGTCCACATTTAATGTCCAATGTAAGGTTTTAAATGGTTGGATTTGAGTGTCAGGTGCTGGATACTAGGGGTTGTCGGCTGACGATCTGCTTATTTTGAAGATTGGATCATATCAGCTTCCGCCACGAGATCAGGCCAATCCGGTTGCCGTATCACGTTCACCACACTCCAACATGGTAGGTGCAGTGATGTGCCTCAGACCTGGTTGCCACTCGACTCCCGCCATCTGCAAGAAGAATAAAACGCAGCACCACCATGCAGACATGTCCGCGGTGTACCATAGTGAAGTTAGTTTCACGTTGGACATTCGGCTCCGTAGCTACAGCGATAGTTCCCCCTCACCCTGGCTGGACTGCTGTGTCATTGTGCGGGGGAGCTTGCACGCAGTTACGCAGCTACATGGTGACGACCACCCTTGGTCACTCTCCGTCCACCCCACTGGTCATCCAGACATTTCAGGTATCAACTTTTTGCCACCCTTATGTGAGTAATGGTCTCACCTTGGCCACCCCAATGAAAAATTTCTAGCTCCGCCTCTGCTCGCATGGGTGTTTACCGTCAAATTACTATTGCGCTGAAGAAAGTTAGTTAAAAAATATTATAAATCACACCACAAATTGACCTAAAACCATGTTATGATGATTAGTACTAGCCTAAAAGTATTTAGCATGCCCATTTTTTCCAATTTTGTCTTTTATTGGATGGACTTTTATTGGCTCTTTTATTGGATTAGGTACCTGACTCAGAGGTTTGTTGCAAAAAAATCAAACAATATTGTTGGTCATGCTGTATAACAAAAAGTAAATTCAGCAATACTTCGGTTACATTATTTTTAAATGCTTTGAAGAGTTATTTCCATAACCATATTCAATTCATGTTTGTAACAAAAGCTTATTATTAAAAAGGGTCGGGATCGGATGGGCAAGACTATCAAAAAAAGGATTGGATCGAAAGCCAAAAAATGTGGATCGGGACATCCCTACTGGATACAAAATACATGTGATTTTAAAAGCAGCTAGTGACATAAAATTATTTTCCAACCAGAATATTTCTGACCCACGGTGGAATTCCCCCTGCTGCAGTTAAAATGAGTCCAAATAGCTGGATTTAGTCACATTCCAAGACCAAACAGTCATCCTGAAGTATTGTGAGTTTTTGTTTGAGCAACGTGTCTACGTGACGCAGCAAGTCGGTGTGTGTGTGTGTGCGTGTGTGTGTGTGTGTGTGTGCTGCAAAGCAAAAGTCGTGTTTCCAATTGAGGATTCGTGATTGACGGCCAACTATCCCAAGTGTGCTCTTCCTGGCTGGAATCCACGAGGCCTTGTTCGCTTCCAGAGAGTTGGCACAGCTGTGCTCGGTTCACGTGCCAGCGCCCTGTTGCATCAGCAATAATCTCTCAAAGAAAAATCAGACACTAGTCGGTGGGAGGGTTGGGGGGACAAAAAAAAAGCCTTTATTCGATCCCCCTCCCATCCTAACCACCTCCACGCCAAAAACCATGCCACTTGTATTAGAGGAACACGCGCGCTCAAATATCTCCCTGTGATATGCTAATGAAACACTAATCCTTTATAGTGTAGGTCTATTTGCACTTTTATAGCATTGAGAAGACTGATTCAATTGGATTCAGGTCAAATTGCTGTCTAAAAGTGTATTCCTGACCTAAATATAGCCCTAGTTGTTCCGTTTTCACTAATATGGCAGAGCAATAATGAGCATGCTCAGACATGAACCTACATAGATGCTGTGATTATTCAATAATGCCACAATGTACTGTTAAGGTGGTGTGTGTGCAAGAGAGGAAGACCAAATTAGCCAAGTTGTATAAGCAATTATTGGGGCACACGATGTACCCGAGCCCCTTAATAGGTATGTAGAGAAGGCATTATTCAATTAGAGCGGCGCTTTGCAGCAGCGAGAGGCAGCGCCACATCGACAGTGCCAGTGTCTTCTCCTTTATGAAACAACCTATTTAAGCTAAATCAACTCCCACTTAAGAGCCGCGGTAATATGCGCGGCAGCGACGCTTGCTGGCCCGCGGGGGCCCATCCGTCATGCTGTAATACGGAATCAAAATGAGTGATAACACCTCGTCCTGCTGCAGCGACTTAGCCGCCGCAGGAGTGGAGATAATATACAGTACAGTGTCGAACACTCTGCAGTTTGTGTTGGTCTGTTTCACGTGTGTGTGTGTTTTTTGTTATTGGTGTGGTCGCTGGTAAACACCACCAAAAGCCGCTGTGCCCACTAGGGGCACACTAGGTAAATGACATTCATGGCACCCCCTATGGGTTGTGCTAAAAATGCTTTGGAAGATGTGCTAGCATACATAATAATTCAAATAGCCGCGTAATTTTATAATCATTAGACAATTTATGAGACAACTTATGGGCAATTTTTTGCAAAGTCCGGCCCATTCTCCTGCAAATGTGGTCTTTGCTGACGGCGGCCATGTTTTTTTTTTTTTTTTTTTTTCAACAAATCTTGCACAGATTTTACACACATATGCTTATCAGTCCCCTAAAGGTGTCGACCAAATTTTGTGGTTATTCGGCAGAGCACGCTCAAGTTACAGTAGTTTTTTTGTGGAGTGCATTGAGCTCTGTGAAAACTTTCAAGTCATAAGCCGATTTATGGGGGTCAAACTCGGGGGGTTGATAACAATGCCACCATGTGGTATATTTGTCAGAAATATAATAGCACAGGCAACACAGAAGGAGGTACATGTTTTGGCACATTTTCATCCTTTTGTGTGCAGCGGTTCAACAGTAGAGAAGAGTCAGATTACACGAACAAGGAAATTCGGGACACTCTATTGATGCATCTCTGGCCTGTTAGCTCGTCACGGTTACGCAAAAACTACACAACCAATTTCCATGAAATGTACTCATGCTGAACAAAAACCTCTTAAATGTTTGGTAAGGATTTGAATTAAGGCATGGCTGCAAGGATTTATTTTCACTTTCCACCGTTACAGTCCGCTTGCATTGGAACCAAGTGGGGCCGTAACCATTTAGATCTGGCCTGTTGGGAATGGAATATTTGCCACTCTGTTTTGGAGAAGCACTGCAACATATTTGCGCTTGTTCGCGACAGAGCGATAACTGACAATTACAAGGCCTTTCACTTGGCACAAGCACATCCTCTTCTTTTAATGATCTCGCACACACATACTGTAGTTCTATTACGGGTTGCCTTCCTGTGTCATGGGTGAGACGCTCAGTCACCTGGCCAAGACTGGGTGAAACCAGATCAGACCTGTAGTCCAGGAGGGTCAAAGTCATGCCACGTAGGGCCGAAACACTGCAGGTTTTCTTGCCAGCCGGCCACTAAGCAGGTGATTTTAATGATGACTACCTCCTTCAATTTGAGAGAAGGAGCTCATCAATTAAACCTGCTGAAGAAACTTGTTGGAGAGAAAACATGCAGTGTCTCGGCCCTCCACAGCACGCGTTTGACACGTGTAGACCAACAAATGGTTAACGGGAAGGTTCCTGATCATCTCTCCGGTGCTGGCATTACAGTTGCTTGTATTCGCTCCAAATAGAATAAATTGTTCAACTTACTTTTTGACTCAGTTATTTAACAGTTGAAAGAATGCAAGAACCGGGGTGGTTCCTGCCCTGGTGAAAGGGCTGGACCGAACAGGTCGATGGAGCAGTACGGCCTTTAGCGTCAAATAAATTAGACATTAGGATTAGATTCATTTACCGCCTAGGTAAATAGTTAATGAACAGATGAAAACAACAGTAAATGATTGATATGAAATGTTTGAGAAGTTTCTTGCGGCATCATTCCGCTTCCCTTTTTTGTTCTAATTTTTGTTTATCTCCTCAGTCGTCTCTTTCTTCTTGCTCTCCTTCTCCACATAGCTCATCAGTGTGGCTGTTCATGGGTAATGACTCCCACTGTGGCAGGGCCCCCCTTTTAAGGTTTAGGTACCCAATCACTCCAAACCCCCTTCAACCCCCGCCCCTGTTTCCGTCCCATCCGCCATGCATTATTCATGGCTTGACAATCAAAATGAGGCAACAACGGTTGGTAGCACGAGACATGGAGCATGGCTCTTCCTCTTCCAAAAAGTCCCCCGAGGTGCCCCAGTCTGGTACCCAACACCACAAGCCCACCCCCACCAGCCCCAACCCAACCCCCTTTATTTCATCCTGGCACGGGCCTGCCACCTTCCTACTCCAACCCCTGTGACAGTTTATTTGACAGGGTGGGGTCCAGACATATCGACTCCATCTCAGTCTTCCATGCTGCGAGTCACGCTGTCCAGCAGTGACCTGTTTTACCCTTTTTGGGGTACTCGTAGCATCCCGTTCATCTCCACGGGGAGACACTCAAATTGTCTGGCACCTTCAGTTGCCAAAGAAAGGGGTGTTGTCGTTTCCTGTTATGTTTTACCACAAAGGCTTGTGTACTAGCAAAATGTTAGACTTGTAAAGATGACTACCAGTCCAAATATTGTCTCCAGCATGTCTTTTTAGTTACCTGACATCATTCCACACCTTTTGATCTAAAGATGGAAGATGATCCCAAAACAATCAATAGACTAAACAGTGGCCTTTTACAGGAAGAACAAACAGTTCCTGTCTTTAGATCACTGTATTAGCTTGCACTCTGTAATACAATAGCCTCAAAATAATCTCAATCATGTCCCTCAAAGGATTCCTTCGTCCAACAGTGGAACCGATTTTTGTTGCTGTCTAGCCGTTTTTTGCAAAATTGAGAGCGAAAAGCTGTGACGAGATGCAAAGCGTTTGTAAATGCAATTTAGCATCCGGACAGAGGTATTGTCCTTCTACGGTGCGCAGCCGCTAATCCTCACCTCTTTGGCGGAAAATAAACCATATTTCTTTAAGCATTGTTATCACTGGAGGACGAAGAATAGCTACGCATGCGACATACCGAGCAGGAATAGACAGAGTAGCCGTGCTAACCTGGAAGATAACTTGAATGCAAAGTAGCAAAACAACCGAAGAATAAGTGCTTTGTACTACGGGTGTCCTGATACAACTTTTTCACTTCTGATAAAAAAAATAATAGTAACGGGATATATATCGTATATCGATATTCAACCTAAATACATCGGGAAATGAGTTTTGGTCCATATCGCCCAGCCCTGTGCCAAAGAATATATCATGATATTTATTGATATCGCAAGAGGCTGCATTCTATATGAAAAAAATATGGATTTTATCCTATATCGCCCATCCCTGCTCCCTGTTTAATAATCAGTTGATTGCTTATTTAGTAAATATAACAGAAAAATTGTAAAGGGAATGCACACTGTAAATGCAGAACATATCTTAAATAACTTAATTTATCCTAATAAATGAATGTATTAAGAATAAATTACATCAGACACTTGTTCTCAGCATTCTGCTTCCTCCACACACCTTGTATCTTATCCATAGTTTTACTCACCATACTGTATTGATATGCAAAAGGCTTTTAGTATTGTGCAGGCACGCAGAAACACATTTCTATTTTATACCGCCTGTGTTGGAATAGTTTGTCTTTTATACAGGAACAATTTCATTCAGCTCATTCTGCGTTAATTCGTGTGATGCGTCTTTTTATTACAGTCTGAATTGTGACGGATTAAGTCCTCTAATCATGCCTGTAATTGAAATAGACCACTTTTGTTATCGCACATTGCTTCAAGCCACATTTTCTCTGAATCGCTCTCTTTCTGCCAGTCTGAAGAACAGACCGTCTCCTCCTTTCCCCACCCCAGAAATATACCATTATGCCTCTCTTATTATCCTCATTATTGTGGGGGCTGGCGGCTGGCGTTACGCTGGCGTCCATCACGGTCCTCTAATGTGGGTCTAATGGTTCTGACCTGTGCAGGACACAGGTGGTCCCCAGAAGCCCCTTGATTGGGTCCATTTATTAAGCCACTCTGGCGCCAGAGACGGTTTAGTTTTGGTTTGTGTGTGTGGAGCGGGCTCCATTCCCAAGGAAAGGGAATCTTGGCCCATACCGCAGCTTTGGTTTGTCCTAATGCTTCAATTAGACAGGTTAATACAGAGTGGGACCCTCTTCAAATCTGTCATTAGCGCCTCACGGCCTACACACAAGGGGTAGGAAACACAGGGTAACTTTGATGTCACAATACATAGATTTTGCGTGAAAATAAACTCCATAACTGAAGGGATAGATTTTTTTACACTAATTATACCTAACCATTAAACAGTGGTACATTGTGAATCCAACAGTACTCTTTTCTTTCGACACATTGCCATTAAAATGTAGTCCAGGAATGACAACAAACTGATTTATCCTTAAAATAACACAACGTTATTACATAGATTTTTAAAGGTTTAATCGGACTCGCGCTTCAGACAAGGACTTAAAGCAACATCAAATTCGGAGTCAAAAGTATTATACAGTCAAACCTGTCTTAGCGGCCACCTTTATAGAAAGGACACCTGCCAATAGCAGCCACTGAAAAATCCCCCGCAGCAAATTTACATGTTATAGACCCTGTGTATAGCAGTCACCTGTCTAACGCAGCCAGCGGCCACCCATTTTGTCTCCCTTGGTCAATATCTGACTGCATATAGCGGCCAAATTACCAACTCAAGTAGAAGCTTCATGCACGAAAAAGTTTGGTTTTTCAATCAATGAAGCCGTCGTGTGTAGACTTTAATTACTGAGTCCTAGCTCAGTCACAATCATTCACAAGATCCACACAAACTGTCAGTTGTTCCTCATAAAAAAGCCGTCTTTTTTTGAGCTTGCTATTTCCTGGTCAAACATGTAACTTTAAGGGCATATACACCAAAACATTACCGCAAAGTAGGCTGGGAACAGGACGTGCTCCCAGCGACGCTACAATAAAAAAAAAAAAAACATACGCTAGCATGCATGCGGCAGCGGGAGCAAAACTGAGTTCGGTTGTACTTAATTGAAGTATTTTAGAATGTACTCACGTTATTTTTCATCAATCCTCATCCTCAAATCCATCAAAGTCCTCATCTTCTGTATTCGACACAAAAAAAGCCGTCTTCTTTTCCGTTCGCTACTAGTCTGTTAACTTGTCAGTGTTATTCAGCTCCGAAGCAAAGAAGGAAACTTCTCCTGTTGCTTCTGCCAACTTTATTTCTTGAACGTGGCCACCAGACAGCAGCTCAGAACACACACACATCTCTCAGCATCGTCTCTCCTTCCTGCTTGCCCACAAGGCAAAGGTTAAACAAGCCCCACTACATAGCTGTCCAGCCAATGCCTGTAAGAAATGACACCGTTTATTTCCTGGTGTGCACTGGTCAATACTGTAATGCCGCTTGTTGTGAGGAAGGAGAGACTCACGTCGCCGATGCACTTTAATGGCTTTATTAACAGCGGAGAACACTGCAGGACTTTACATCCACACCAACATAAACACACTTCCCAACTCTCTCCACACTCACAGCTAGCACTAAGCTTAGCTCTCCTGCTCGGGACGCCCACCGTCACTTCCCGTCACTTCCTGATGAACTAAAGCTGTAATGACACTCTGCCGTATAAGAAGTAAAATATAAAAAACAAGCGTAAGACATTACTAGCACAGCTTTGTTCTGTGGGTCGTGGATATATTCTATCAGTTATTATTAAGCCTCTAGCCTCCTTTTAGTAAGTAAAAACCTTGGCTATGATTGCACTACATTGTCATGTAGACCTACAAAGTACACTTGGAAGAACAAGAGGTGAATAAATGTATTGCAACTGATGTGAAACTGATGAGGGGTAGGATTAAATAAGCTTTGCTTCTTCCTACTCCTTTTTGGACATGCAAAATTGTGAATTGTACTATGTGATGTGCTACTGTTTGACTCATATGCATGTTCAGGATGAATTAAAACCATGGTAATAACAAGCCCAGTAGTGCTGTACAACTTTTATCCGCAGTCTGCAGTGCCCTCTACTGGTCAACATTATTATTATTATTTTTCCCTTTTTTTTCCTCTACTGGTCAACATTCAAACTGGACGCCAACCTGTCTATAGAGGCCACCTGTCTTTTGCGGCCACTTTTGCAGACTCCCTCTAGTGGCCGCTATAGACAATTTTGACTGTATTTATGCTACTATCATTTAAAAAAAAATAGATTGCAAAGTAACGCTACATTTTTCTCAAACTGGCTAAGTGATATATATACAGTACGCACATATAGACCACAATTAGTTTGAAAACAATTTAAAACCAATTCAGTATACCGGAATTGCCTGTCTGCCCTCCTTGGCACCGTTGCATGTGTGACCCGATAAAAGTCCGAGACCCGCCTTGTGTTGACGTTCACTCTGCTCCTTATTAATGTGAGAATGAAAAATAGTCTGTAAAATGTCGACAGCTGGTCACAGGCTGAGCCTATCTATGCCAGCCTGTCTGATCGCTCACGTTTCAATCTCATGCGACTTTCTGGCATCTTTGTTTACACATTTTGCCTGGGTCTTACTGCCTCTGGCGGCAGCTAGCTAGCTCATTTTTGTCCCACGGGCGAGCGACAAGTGGCAAATATATTGTATTATTGTCTAAATAGCTGGCAACGCAAGTGAACAGTAAGAGAATTTTGTCTTGCCGACAGTCAAGGACGGTCTGGGGGCTGCACGAGTGCTGCCGGCACCGGGGGAGCTGTGGTTCTTTGAGGGGAAGCATGAATTCCATCATGTACTGTGATATTGTGAGTCAGAAACTTTAAGTTGTATCCAAGTTTAATTTGTACAGAATATATAATAAAATGGTACGTGAAATGTTCGGGGTGTACTCACTTTTATGAGATACTGTGTCAATCCTTACCCTAGTATCTATGTTGTCCCACCCCTTCAACTCACACATGTTGCATGCACACACACACACACACACACACCTACAGGCTGTTGCTTCTTTGCATCAGCGCCCCTCCACACACATTTATTATTCATGGCAATCAAATAAGTCAGGTGGTCGAAGAAAGTTGCTCTCTCTCTTCATACTTTGCTGCTCAGCTTCCTCCTCCTCGTCTCCTCTGCAAAGAATTACTTTCATTGCCACAAACACTCCTCGCAGCCTTCGGCAGCCTCAGCCAGCCACTGATGCACGCAGGCGGTCCGCGCAAGCCCTCCCCATTTTGGGAAAATGAGCAATTCTCTCATTGTAATAATGCGCCTCTGTCATCTCCCCATTATCGGCATGATAAAAGATGAAATATTCAGGGAGGCTGGCCTCCTAACCTGATCTGGGCGCGATATTGGGCCTGTGGAAAATGAGTTTTATCAGCTTTAATATACTCCTTGGCAGACTGACCCTTGAAATTAAACATTATTACAGAGCGGATATTTAAAAAACCGGGGCCACAAATTACATCAAAATGAAAATATTAAGGGACATTACGGATATATCAAGTAGCGCTTCTCCTCGCTCTCTTCTCACGCCAGCTTTCCTCGTCCTGACACCCCTTCTCTCTCATCCTCCATTGCAACCAACCGCCCGCCACTTTCAAGCGACCCTGATAGTTGGGCTGTAGGCGTCACTGGTGTGTGTGTGTGTGTGTGTGTGTGTGTCTGCAATGGGCTGGCAAGAAAATAATAACAAATTCTGCCTGTCCCACCCAGCTTCATACGTCTGAATAAACAAATTATACCTCCACGCTCTCATCACCTGCTTTATTGGGAGTGGAGGGCAGAGGAAACGTGTAGGCGTCTAGCGCAGAAAAAGAAATAGTGCACAATCATACTGTGTTTCATTTGTGTATATGGCACGCTAAGGCTGAATCCCAATTCTACCCCTAAGCCCTTCCCCTTCGTCTTACCCCTTCTTCTACCCCTTAAAACCTAGGGCCAAGGGGAAGAAGCCACTAAGAAATGGGACACCACTTGATTCTCATTACATCATCACCCTTCACCGCTTGCTGGCTGTAGTATTGTTCATAGTACATGTTTCCTTCCATAATGTAAGGTGCATGCGGTTCTACAATATTTCAGTGTTATCAACCTCACGACACCTTGTTTTTTTTAAGCAAAAAAACAGCACTGTAACGCCATTTATAAAAACAAAAGATGTATCAAATATACATATAAAATACAAATAACAATAGAACAAACTTTATCAACAAATGTATAAACCTTATCAAGTAACATTTCAAGATTTAAAAACCTCCCTGTTTTGGCCCTGCTTTCTTCCTGTCTTTGATGTTCTCTTTCAGATTGTGTTGTAAGAAAGTCCAGAATTGCATTTTTATTGTATTTGACTTTTCCCTACTGGACTGCAGCTTTTGAATGGTCCTGGAGTGCTGTGTGGTGTAGCAGAGGGATGACTTCAGTTGGCTCAGCATCTCCTGCAGGAATGACACACATGCATGATTGATGGGCTACAACTATTAACTCATTGGAAATACAGTAATAATAGTAGTATTTTAATAGTGTGCCAAAAACAAATATAGAGTAATGGTAAAAAAATAGATGGGACAGTGTTAGATTGCTAAAGTTGAATAAAGTTTGATCATGTGGTGTGCTGTCCTCATACGGCCATGTTGTTTACATCTTTTTTTTAGCTCACTTCCTGTCCATCCATACTGTATGCTGAATACAATAAACATATCTCACCATGAGGATGTTGGTGGACTACGGTGGCTGTAATTCACAGGAAACAGACTTCACTACCACGGGCTGCGTTACGTGAATGATTAGATTAGAAAACACAAACATCACAGTACACTCTGGAGCGGCCCTGGCGAGGTGAATTGTAGACGGACATATGTTCCGGGCAGCCTCCGCGCTGCCACAGAGCTCGGGAGAACCAGAGTATAGAGCGGGGAAGCCACCCGCCGTGGCCGAGAAAGGGGGCGCTTTAGTCGGACACAAACATGCCACTCTCTCGGCCAGTTCAGTAATGTAGATTCCCCTCGCTAGCGAGCGATTTTAAAAATGCAATTAACAGCAGGCTAATGTGGTCGCTACCTCTATTTAGTCAGTAATCATTTATGAAATCCAGTAGGTTGCAGTGAAGTTAGATATCGGTCTTAGCCGGGTAGTTATAACTAGCGAAAACCAGCAATTCAAAGCATGGCGAATATTTACATGGAGTAGCAAATGATTGAATATATAATAAAACATGAGTGACGTTACTGTGAAACTCAGTTATGCGTAATTACTTACTTTTGTTTCTTTCGGTCTCCGTGCTTCCGTCTTCTCAGCGGGTGTTGTAGCTCCGCCTTCCCCTTCGTTTCAGGTGTGGTAGGCTACCTCGCTCGTTTTCAAGGGGTATATACCCCTTAGCAATTACGCCTTGGTTTAAAGAGAATTGGGACACCACTTGATTCTCGTGAACGCGCAAAACCTTGGGGTATGGGGTGGAATTGGTATTCAGCCTAATAGTGTGTGTTCTGCATTTATAGTCTTGGCTGTATATACAATACTGTATATACTATGGAACCTCTTTTAATTAGTCATTTACTGTAAAAACTCCAGTTAATGCTTTTGATTCAATTAACCGCAGAATCGCCGGGTGCGTGTCCACGCAAGCAAATGATGATGGATCATTCATCAAACAGTGGCCTCCGCTCGAGGTGCCGTACTCCAATTAGCCGTTGGGTACCTTGTCATAAGACATAAGAACAACATATATTATTATTACTATTATAGTACATCTTATATTATTTTTTTTGGGAAAAAATAGTAATTGATAATAAGCAGAATTAAATATTATAAAAAAGCATTTGTTCATGTTTAGTAAATCGATGCCACGTTCCATTATGTGAGGAAATAGGCTATTTCTTTCGTGATGAGGTCATGTTGCGCTGTTTTGCAGGGAAATAATACTCCAAAACAGCAGGAAAGTTAGTTTCTCAAATCACTTTCAACATAAAAAAACACACACACAAATCTGTCCTTAGCCTTCAAATGAGGGATAAAGCGACGTTGGTTCTCTGAAGTGTGTGGTGATTTGTCACTTTGTGATGGAAGAGGAATGTGTGTGTGTGTGTGTGTGTGTGTGTTTGTGTCGTGGTGGTGGTGGTGGGGTGTTTGAGAAATGCAATAAAAGGCGGAGGAGAGATGTGATTTGAATAGATTTCAGAGGAAGTCGGTCCTCCGGAGGGGGTGGAGGGTGGGAGGGGAAGTTGGATGAGTAAGCAGCGTCCCCGAGGACCGAATTAAAACTTTACTTTTGGTCACGGCAAACCTGCACACCCCCTCAGCCAACCCCCTCATCATAGTGCTCCTTGGCTTATCTTTTGGATGTGTTTGTCTGTTTTGTCGTCTGTGTGTGTGTGTGTGTGTGTGTGTGTGTGTGTGTGTCTTCCACCACGCAAATACAGCGGCCTCCCCTCGCCCGGAGGTTATGGGGGTGCGCACACACACAGATGAGTATTCACAGCAGCATGTCCCTCTTCATTCCTTAAGCCAGCACAGGGGAGCTTTGCATATTACCACACTATATATACATCTAAATAGTTGTGTTTGTACAAAAAAATATTGCGTTTTAATTCATTGATTCACAATAAATCAAACGCATCCTTGCGACTGTGATGGAGTGGAAGTGACGCCAGTCAAGTCCGTGTGCAGTCTGCAAACGGGCGTATTTGTAGTGAGACATCAAGTGAAGTCGGAGCAAAAAAAGCTGCATAGATGCACTCTTCTCACATGTGGAAATTGTTTGTTTGGAAAAAGTTATTACTAAGATAGTCCATCATAATGGGGGGGGAAAAGTTCAAGAAACAAGCAAAAAACGCAGAGAAAGGTGGCTGCAGAACCCCTCGCTGTCATGGAGTGGAGCAGAGACTGAACACGTTCACGTTTGCAGTGATTTCGTTACCATCTATACTAAAATGAGTCTGATTTTAATGTGTGCATTATTACGAAAAAAGTAATAAAGTTTTCATGTTTAAAAATTTGTGAAACAACGGAACATTTGGATGTACAGTCCCTCGTTTAACGGGGCGAATTGGTTCCAGACTCGACCGCGATAAGTGATTATCCGCAAAGTAGGGTTCAACATTAATAAACTGAATATATTCGTAGTTCCAGCATAGAAAAACAGTTTCTGGCTTTATAAATACGGATTTTAACATTATTGAGCCATGTAGACATGAAACACCCCAGTAGTCACTTTTAGAGTCCTGTTATTCATTGTTTAGGGGTTTCCCCTTGTTCAGGGTTTCCCCTAGGATTTTTCTGAAGCTGTGGTGGTGGGCTGCAGGGAGGTGGACTGCCGCTGCTGTGTCGTGCCTTGCTGTGTCACTGTGGTTTTTTTTAACATTTAAATTTAATGTCGGTAATAATGTCAATATTAGGGTCATTTTGACAGACTTGAACAAGAAATGCGTGAATGAACTTTAAATGCCTTTCTCCCGGCCTTTTCTTCCTCTCCTTATCTGTCAAGTGCCAACATGGCAGGTACTTTTCATGGCAGACATGGCAGGTTTTTCAAAATAAAGTATAGTGAAACGTTTTTATGATATTTGATATTTTATTTCAAACTAATTGTGGTCAGTATGTAAATAGGCTGTACATGTATCGATACAGCAAAAGGGTGCTCAGCCTGTGGGCTGCTTTTAATATCAGCATGTCCCAAAGATCTACGTCCTACTATAAACATATTGAACATACTTTCATTTCCGGTGTATAAGCCACTATTTTTATTATTTTTTTAAACGTTGAACCCTGCGGCGTATACAGCGATGCGGATAAGTTATTTATTTATTTTTGCCAGGTTTGCTTAGTTCATACAGCTTTGAGCACGGGCACATTCACTGCACATGCAACTATTTAACATTTTGCCATCTTGCACGTGTCCAACATGCAGTTGCTGTGCAGAAAGTGAGGATGCAGCAATCTGATCAGGCCATGCAAAGGGGAGGCGAGAAACGGGGAGAAAACAGGGGGAAAAATGGGGAAAGGAAAATGCGGAATAAACACCACAGGGGTTGCTTGCCAGGAGGGAGGAAAACAGCAGAGGGATAATGGTTTTCTCTATCCCTTCTATGCTCTCTCTCTCTCTCTTTTCCCTGCCACTTGATTCATTATGCTGATATACACAGTATTTGCTTCCAGAGCGAGCCCCCTCCCCTCATAGAGCACACACTGGTGAACGTATAGAGACACACACACATACACACACAGCAAGGTGATGGTGCCGCTGCCATAAATATAGCAAACGACACAGCCCGGCAGCTGAGCAAGGTCAGCCTGGGCCCGGCATGACAGTGCCGTGGGCGCTGCAGCGAGCTCCTATTAGGAATGCACACGGATAGCTCATTAGGACAGGCCCCTGAGGCCCCCCACCACCACCACCTTCTCTCCCCGCCCCAAACACACACACACACACACGTACATACAAACAACATTGATCCATTTACTGTTTAATTGCAAAGTTACCATGCAACGGAACACGAGATGCTCTCTGACCACGTTCATGCTGCTTCTAACTTCATTTCCACATGGGAAGATCTTGTTGATTTGTGTGTGTGTGTGTGTGTGTGTGTGTGTTGGAGGAAAAAAAAGTGTTGATATTGTGTGTTGCGCTTCCCTATGAAAGACCATCAAGTTAGGTTGACCACACATTTATGTAAATGCATGAACAATTTTCCCCATAGGAAATAATGGAATGCTTTCCAGAGTAAAATTGTTGGAAAACGTTGTTGGAATAACTGTTAATTTTTTCAAGCGTAAAAGTAAGTCGAGACATAAAGATCTATAAAAACAACGTAACTAATGACAAAGGTGTAATCAAAATGGGACGTATTTGTCTGCTGTAATGTGCTAAATTATTTGTTGGGCTGTAATTTTTGGCATGTTGCTGGAGTCCAAGCGTGTGTGTGTGTGTGTGTGTGTGTGTGTATTGGTGTATTCTGTGAATAGTGTGTACACAAATACATCTATGTATGTTCAACAAGTGCAATAACATCTACACACATCTTGTGTGTAAGAAATAGGTCAAAAACATGCACTGTAATATGTGGACTATTGAGTGCAATGGAATATAAACCGCACCATCTAAAGAGGAAAAAACAGATTTGTACATATATAAGCCGCACCTGCAGGTGTCCACGTTGTAACATGGGATGTTTAGCACACAGAACGACAATACACAAAGATTTCATTAAACTTTTAACTAAATAAATGTTTTTTTTCAGTGCCGAACAGTGTGTGTGTTAAACGGTTGGTTAAACAGTAGCCTACCGGAGAAGTCATTCATCGCTGTGTTCATCTTCCTCCAGCCTCATAGTTCCTTCGTCACACACTTTCGTTCTCTTTCGTTGTCACTCTGTCACTTTTTTGTCTAGAGGCAAATTAGCCCCTGAGCTTGTGCTGTCCTCTTCATCACGCAGTAGTCCAGCCTTTCGAAACCCTTTGGTGATAGCGGATTTGTTTGGCACTGCTGTCAAGATCTCCCTGGCAGACTTGAATAAAATGTTGCTCGATTGATCGCTTTTAACTTGAAAGTTGCATCATATGCATTTCTTCGTGTGTTTTCCATGAGGGTGTGTGCATGAAGCGCAAAATGACGTCGCGAGATTAGAACGTGACCGACTGTAAAATAGCCGCATTGCTGTATGACGCAGGGTTCGAAGCGTGAGATAAAAGGAGCGGCTTTTACACCAGAAATTATGGTAATAGTTGGAGCTCAACCGATAATGTTTTTTTTTCATGGCGGATACCAATTTTTACAGTCAAGGAGGCCGATAAACAATAATTGGAGCCGATATTCATTTGCAGTAAAAGTGAAAATATTGGCGGCAAGATTTTGATTAATTTACCCTCAACTTTTAACTTACTTTAACTCAAATTATTTTACATATTTCATGCAGTACAATTCATCAGAGTACAATTTATAGTAAGTGTGTAGTAGTGTACTTTATAGTAGTATCATGAGGCGTTTACTTGGTTATAGTGTGCCATTATGGTTCATGCAGTGACTGTATGCAAGGTGCGCAAACATATTGCGTGAATTATACCCAGTAAAAGCATAAGAGGTGTTCAACAGTGTGACCACAAAAACTCGGCACAGTGTGACAGGATTAGCGCTCCTACCGTGCAAAGGTGCCTTGTTTACACGATCACACAAGATGCAGCTGAGCTTCCCCCTGTTGGTTTCTCATCTGTGGAAACGACACATCTTCTTAAAAACGTGACTTTTGGTTTACTACAAATCAAAGGATGCAGGGGGCCACACTCATACATTTTGCACAATAAAGATGCTATATATGCTCAGCCATTTGAACAAAACATCCTCATCTTAGCTTTGTGCTACTTGGGACAAATCAGATTAGTGTAATATCTAATAATATATTACATTAATAATGAATTCATTTTGTCGGAAAATCTGTTTGCCTAATACTCTCTTTCATAGCGCAGAACATTTGAATCACGCACTTCACTTCACAAACTTTTATATGAGCAACGTTAAGTCACATGTTTTGGGTGTATTTTGTGTGATTTCAGTGCATAATTAAATGCAGCAGCAAATTGCATGTCCGAATGGAAAAGTTACGTTGTGCGCTTGAATGCACCATTCTGTGAACAGTGGCCCGACAGCACGGCGAGCGCAATGCTAGTTCCAATGCTAGTTCCATCCTGCTGCAGCACAGAGTTAAGCAGACAATTACTAATTTGTTCATTTGTGTGTTATGTGAAGCAAGAAGTAAGTTTGACAAATTCTATTTTTAGAATATGAGGGGCAATAAAAAAGCACTTCGGACACCCCTGATAATTTTGGCAATTAAGTGGGCATCCCTGTATGTGTGTGAGAGTGCTGGTGGTTGGGGGGTTTGTTGAAGGGGGAGGTAGCAGGTAAGTGTGTACGCGTGGGTGCGTGTGTGTCTGTGTGTGTTGGTGAACACAGTCCAAGTGCTTGGCTCATGCTCCGGACACGCTTCAGAGACTCTGTGAATGTTGCACACACCCCTACCTCCACCCCATGCACACCCGTACTGAGACACATGCTGGCACACACGTGCACACACACACACACACACGCACACACCCACACTCTTTTATTTGCAGCGACGTCCCATTCCTCCATTTAATCAGCAAGATCCAATCCTATTGTAGTGGAATAATTTTGCCATCTATCGATGATATGATGGTATTCCACAGTCCTCTTCTGGGTCAGCTATTGTATTGATCCCCAAGGAAATGTAGGAAAGGTGTGTGTGTGTGTGTGTAACCTGAAAATACCTCCTCCGTGTACCCAATGACCGTCCCCTCTGTGCCACTTTTCAGATAGAAAATGCATTGGATACTGATTGTCCCCCAACCTTCCCATGCCAACCTCCTCCCCCTGCGCTGCCGGGGGTGGTGTCAGTCTGGCAGGACTCGGGGGCCCGTCAGGCGACTAGTGGGCTGTGACGGGCAGCAGATCCGCGGCCCCTCTCCCCTCGCAGTCTGGCGCCCGCTGAGGTCTTTTCGTCCGGGGAGCCCAGCTTGCCAAAGTGACCTCGCTCAAACTGTTTGAGCGTGTGTTAACAAAAAAAAAATGTTTATATATATATATATATATATATATATATAAATAAACCACTCCAGTCCTAAGTGGATAACGTGACAAATGACCAAACCGCTTACAGCCAACATTGTGTTTGTATAATTACACACAAGTGCATTGTCGCACTTATTTATTCATAAATCGCGAATGCAGAAAGTCTGACAAATATCATAAGTTGGGTATCTACAGTATGAAGGTGTAGATCAGGGGTCACCAACGTGGTGCCCGCAGGCACCAGGTATCCCCCCACGACCACATGAGGCGCCCGCCAGCCTGCTTTTCATTCAGGTTTTCAGTTAATAATGTGAGAACACTAGAAAGAAAAGTATTCTGAAACATAAAATGTGAGTTGTGGATACCAGCATTTTGTGAATGTTCTGGTAAAACAAGCATATTTGCTTTGTTTGGGTTGAAATAAGGTATGAAAATCATTTCTACAAAAATGAGTAGCTCGTGGCCATTTTCATTTTCTAAAGGTTGGTGACCTCTGATGTAGAACATTTTGTTGTTTTCATTGTGCTTTTAGTGTATGACTGCTGCTGTCGTTTTGGACTCTTAGTGATATCGGTTCATTGTAAGGGTGTCACGAGACGCCTAACTCACGAGACGAGGTGATGCATGAGATTGGGTCCATGAGAATGAGACGAGTTGAGATCTCCTGACTGTGTGGCCAACATGCTAACCACTCGGCCACCATGCGGCCATATAGGAAATCATGTAAATGCAATTGATCCATTCCAGACACTCAGAAATATGATGAAAACCACATTTTGTAGAGCATAATTACAGTTTTACATGCAAAAAACAATGCTCAATGCATATCAATGAAATGGATAAATGAGCATGTAACTCACAAAAGTCACTTCTACCTTTTTTATTGAAGACTTACTGGTGAACACGGCGATGATGAGAGCCAAGTGGACGTTGTTTCATTCTTGTCTGTTACCAAGCTAACTTTACAGTGGACGGTTAGAGATGTATATTTATTTTTGTAAATTTCAGCAGCATTCTGCACCGGCATGGCTCACTTTCTATAATGGGTCACCCTTAAACCATACCTCCTGCAATCTATATACTAGATGCATTACATTACTACTGTAATGCACAGGTTCATTACAGTCCTGTTGTAACAGATGCTGCCTTCCTACTTTGCTAAGTCATCTTTCTTGAATTCAGTAGTGTTTCTTACAGTATTTATCAAAGTCTTTATCTGGCACTTGCAACTTTCTTTGCCGTCATGATGGGGTGTTTTTTTTTCAGCTGTAAAACGAAGAAAAATAAGCACACAGATCACTCAAATGCAGTGTGCTTGAACGCCTCATCAGTGCTGACCACACTGTTGCTGATGAGGACAAAAGAGACCGAAATGGAGTTGTTCATCGTTCTGTGTGCATTCTACGAACAAATAAACCACACGCACACGCACAATAAAAATGATGAAAGGATTCCCTGGCTGGAATCGGCCTATAGTGACCCTTTAAGTGTATTTCTTCCTCTTTCTTTGCATGTAGCTAGATTTAGGTCAGGGATTGACAACCTTTACCATTAAAAGAGCCATTTTGCCAGTAAAAAAAAAAGTCTGGAGGTGCAAAACAGTACACACCATATAAACTTTTTTTAAATGTTACCTGTTACAACAATATATTTCAACAAACTGAAGTGCAGCGTGCATGTGTAGGCCTACTCTGAGATCATTTAAACACTGAACTCTGCAAGCCTTTTTGAGGGGTTCCCATATTCGTGGAAAATTAAAACAAAACGTAGGCAACTTTTAACATAAAAGTTCATCAGAGTTCACATATCCATATCATTGGTTGCTCACTAACGTTTACACCTTGTGACTTTCCAAACCCTTTATTTTTTCAAAGGCGACTTGCGACAAATGTAAGGACTTTTCCTGACGTCTTTGGGATATTTCTGTAGAGATGTAAAAGTGAAAGCATATGTTGTTCTGTGGTCGCTGCCGAGAGGTCCGCCACGCCTCACAGCAGTCACAAGCGGTCAGTGCACAGTCAGCTCCCGCGGCACACTGGCTGCCTCACCTGGAGTCACTGCCTTGGTGATTAGCACAAAGCTGCATCACGGTTCTCCTTATGAACCCATTGCTATGCTCTTGTTAATTACATAGTTTGATTTTACTGTGTACTAGTTTGCTTCAACTCACCTCAAAACTCCCTTCCCCCTTTTCTCTCCAGTGTGACTCATTGACTCACTCACGGACTTGCAGTGAGTCGGATATTTCGCATTCTTTTTGAAAATGCGCATTTCCCCTACTTCGGTGCTAGCCAAAGGGAGCCGCAACAAAAAGGCTGAAGAGCCGCATGTGGCTCCGGAGCTGTGGGTTGCCCGACCCCTGACCCCTAGGTCAATGCACTCTTGTTAGTAAACCAATTAACAAGCTCTGGTTTGATAGTATTTAACTTTCTCTCCTGAAAATCATCCTTTTAATCAACCAGTTGTGACTTCTACCCCTTGAAATAGCGCTCTGTCAACTCCACTTCCAAGTGCCTCTGCGTTCTTGAAGAGCTGGGAGACGGCACTCCTTTCTCTTGCAGCACTTGAGGAGTAGTGTAGTAGTAATAATAATAATATGATATTAATCATTTCATGTGCCAGGAAGCAGCCAGGTGCACTACACAAACAATTTCCATCTCTAGTGGCAAAAACACAACATCACCACCTTCAGTGCCGCCACCGCCGTTGTCGTTTCTCTCCTGTGACCGAGCTTTGAGCTGAGGCGAACCTCCCCCCGCCAGTCTCCTCACGCCCCCACCCACACACACCCACACACACGCATCCCTGAGAGGGTGATGCAGCGAGGTGACAACGTTGGGGAGAAGAGCTTAGTGTGTGTGTTTGTTTGTGCTGCTTCCTTTTCCCCTTTTGTGTCTTGTGACTTCACATCCAGTTCAAGTACTCTTTCCAGCGTGTACATGATAATCCAAAAGTGTGTGTGTGTGTGCGTGTGTGCGTGCGCTTACTTTGCATCCCCCTCAAACCCGAACCCTCCCACCCCTCAACCCCCCAGTTGCCCCGCCCTACCTCAGCCCCGTGGAGATGCGTCGGGGTCAGGGAATATGGGGAAGAGGAACAGAGGGAGGCCGCACTCGACGACTTGAAAGGAATTCTAATGAGGCGGCAGCACAGTCGCACTGCCTATTCCCACGACAACAGGCCCCAAACAAATAGCTGCATTTGAAGTCCCCTCGTTTTATGACTTTGAAAACGCTGCGAGAGTGTGCTGCTTCTTGTTGTTGTTTTTGTGTTGTGTGTGTGTTTGTCTACCTCTAATGTTTTTTTTTTTCTTAGAAGAAAGTGTCCAGGGAGATGATTGGCTTTAATGTCTACACTGAAGGATGTAATTATTGTCAGCTATGACCAGATAAACTACCTTTTCATATTTATTTTCTATGTGTAATTACCACAGCCATTGCTGTGCCTCCTCCCCAATAAACACTTCAATCAAGAGATTCCGAAGCTGCCAGGAGATCATTAAAAGATGCTTACTGAACCCGAGAAGCAGGTAATCATTTAAATTTTCCGCTTTTCTGACAGCAACCGCATTTTCTACTGCTTTCTTTTGTTTTCTCCTATAAAGGCCCAGATTATGTCTTCTCCTGTAGGCACAGCGCACGAGTGTCTAAACTTTCTCCACAGAGGTCCACATGCAGAAAAACGGAAGGATTCGGGGGACCGCTTACATGTATTTTGTGCATTAAAGATGCTGAAAGCAATCAATGTAGGTCAGGATGTGCTGAGCTATCTGAACAAAACATTGAAATTGGGGATGCGCCGATCAGGGTTTTATGCTGCCGATTCCGATACCGATCATCCAGGACTGAAATCACACTGCGCTGAAAGAAATTTATTGGCATATGCCAATCACGTGATTTTTTTTCACAGAAATCGTCCAGTACTGATCTGTGGCCAATCGATCAGAGCATCCCTAATAGACATCTTAGCTGTTGAACAATAATCCCTCGTTTATCAGGTTAATGGTTCTGTGATAAGTGAATTTCTGCAAAGTAGGATGTTTACGACCTTCTAAATGTTTTTACCATTATTAGAGCCCTTCTAGACATAAAATAATACCCCTATAGTTACCTTTGAACTTATATTACCCGATATAGTAGACATAATAACAGAAAATAAGCCATTTAGACATAAATAAGACTTGTGCTCGTGCGTGTTGCTTTAAACTTGTCTCTGTGCTAGGGGAGCTGAGTGGGGGGACGGACAGGAAGTAATGTCTGGAGGGTTCAGAGCTGAGTTTTAGCTAATAATATATCAATAAATAATGATCACGTTTACAGAATATTCCAAGGTCCAATAACCATCTGTGGGCCAAAAATGGCCTATGGACTGCATTTGGACACGGTTGTCCAAAGTGGGTTTTCAGTCTATCCAGCGTTGGTGCGAATTCACTTAAATTTAACATGTTTCCTCAGTGGCCTCAGCTCTAGTATGCCATGCCTCAAAGAATTAAACGGCTCCCTTTTCTCTCCCCGGAAAGAAACCGAAACATGATGCCTGTTCCTGGGGCTGTAAAAACCTTTTTCTTTGGCTCACAGTAGACGTCTTTAAAAACATGTGCATACGAATCTCTTAGTGTTTTCTACACTTGTTCAATTCCAACATAATGCCTCTTTTTTACTGACAAATGACCACAAAATTGCACAAAAAAACACTAATGACCGCACTACTTCATCAATACAATTGCCAATACAGGTTGCCAGTCACAGTCTCCTCATTTCATTTGATCAAAGTAATCTAATCGCGATGCAAGTTGGAGACCCTTTGTTCAGAAGATGGATACGTGCTTTTGTGCTAGACTCTCCAAAAGGCTCTTCTCTGGAGTTGTCGCTAGTTGCCTTTTTTTTTTTTTTTTTTTTTAAAGACTGTCTAGAGCAGGGGGTTCTCAAATGGTCTCAACCAGGGAACCATGCTGGCGCTTTTATCTAAGGCAAACCAAGAAAATATGTCATCTTTTTGAACATTAATGCACATAACTGCATGTCCAAAGTGCATTTTAGAGGACTTTAGGGAAATGAGGAAGAACATTGATACCTGCATGCATGTAAATAATGCATACATTAAAATTAAATATCAAAAGTAAGACTCCAAAATAAGATGTCACACCTGTGCAATGAGTATACACCAAGGAGGAATATGACTAAGACATTGCTCAATTTTACTTCAAAATAAAATAAAAAAATAAAAAGTCAGACATAGGTTGTGTATAACATATTTCATGTCATTTTTGACTAGCGACCCACTTGTGTCCCCGCCCACCAGTTGAGAATCACTGCTCTTGTCCAGGAGTGTCCAAAGTGTGGCTGGTCACATGTTTTTTTTTAATGATCCATTTATCATATTCTGAGCATAAAAGTAAATGTTATGAGAAAAAGTAGAAACAATAAATATCACAAGATATCACACTAATATTTAGTAACTATTTGCTTTGTCACCTTAGCGTATAATGACATACATCGGACTGCATTTAGTATAATTAACAGTGAAAAACACCATGTGCGTGATATGTTTGAGTGAGGGTGAACAGGTAGTACCAAATTTATGTGGAAGTATGGGAAATGCTGATATATTATCATTTTTTGCATATAAGCATACGTACATCCATCCATTTTCTATACCAATTTTCTCCTCATTAGGGTCGCGGGGGTATGCTGGAGCCTATCTCAGCTGACTTCGGGCGAGAGGCGGGGTACACCTTGGTCGCCAGCCAATCGCAGGGCACATATAGACAACAACCACACTCACATTCATACCTATGGAGAATTTTGAGTCTCCAATTAACCTAACATGCATGTTTTTGGAATGCGGGAGGAAACAGGAGTACCCGGAGAAAACCACGCACCTGCAAACTCCACACAGAAATGCCCCAGGGGAGAATCTTCCCGATCTCCAGACTGTGACTGTGTGGCCAACATGCTAACCACTAGACCACCGTGCGGCCCGCATACAAAGTCCTAATCCCTAAAGTCCTTCCTGCTAGTAAAGGCCAGGTACTGTCCGTAGTGGAGTACACTCTTTTCACTGTTGAAGGAAATGTGTTGAAGGAAATGTGGTCAATAGATTTGAACAAATAGTACATAATGTTGTCAATCATTAACTGCCCATATTTAGATAAGAAATTGAAAGTGGCTGATTTAAGGATAAGATGCTTACTAGTTGTCTGCATTAATATTAATACCCCTGGCCTGCCCCTTTTGCAGTGCATATGTGCTTCCTTTTTTGACAAGCTCAGAATGCATGTACAACAAAGCCCCTATGAACCCAAGCCTCATTTTATGTCTCAGTCCAGTGGCCGCCCTGGCTCGGATTGACTGACGGCGACGGCCCGACTCGTCCGTCTGCGCAGACGTCGACTGAGCTCGTCAAAGTCGTCCTCCCCAGCCGCTGCTGTTGCTGCAGCATGACGAGTCGAGCCATGTAAACAGTAAATAATAAACAACTGCGCTAATGCATTATTAAGGGAATCACTTTCAGCAAGTGGGACAGGATGAAACATATACAACCCCCCGGTCCCCCCCCCTTTGAAACTCACATTTGTTATGGATTGGTGATGTTGCAGCTCTGTTGTATGTCGATCGCGGCTTTTTAACCTACAGTTCCAAGATGACCATCATGTATCCCACCGGGCAGCTTTTCTTATGTGTTCCACAACATGCAAGTGCTGTTAAATGGTTTCGTTTATCACAACCCGACCATGCTTTACAAAGTGACACTGAAGTACACCACGTTTGCACAATGCAACATGTCCAAAAAGGAGTGAGAAGAAGCAAGAAAAAAGTTATTTGATGAATATTCCTACCATGAAATTGATTTTAAATGGTTAATTTGTTGTCATTGTAAGTTGTGCTTAAACTGTAATTAGAGGATCAATAGGCACTTTATTATGGCCCCAGGGAGAAATTGTTGCACAGCTAGAAGTACATAAGACAACACGGAACCATAAATTAAGTCAATGATAAAATATGTCAGATAAAACACTTGCTGTGCAAATAAATATAAAATGGACTAAAGCACAAAAAATAGTGATGAACAGGATTATTACCATAAAAAATGCATCTTTCATAGAAATAAGCCTGTCATGGGGAAAAAGAACATCCTTATTTTCATTGAAACTCGCCAAAAAGAAAAAAAAAACCCTGAAAAGTGTCGTCTGCTTAATACCTTCCCCCGAAATGCACCTTCTCATGTCCTAAGCTATCGTCAAAGCTGTTTAAAAACAATCAAATATGCCAGCAGCGTGTTGACTGTTATTGTACAGCAGCAGCAGCTCCAAAAAGCTGCTTGTGGAGCGTGTAAATGGAATATCCTCCTCCAGTGGCTTATTGAGCAGCATAATTACGTCGCACATATTGAATTCCACTAATGCTCCAAAGGTAGGTCTTATTTAATAGCACAAACTCCCCCCCTCCACCCCGAGGGAGGTCTATTGCATGATTTGGATGCTTTTCTTCCACTGCTGCATGTTTAGAAATGTGGCCCACGTTGGACTGGAAACTACCTGCGACCTGGGTCGTAATTCTGTGCTAGCCTGCACCATATGTGATTATTTAGCCTTCAGCGTGCCATATATTTACATGGTGAGTCATTTATTTCCAGGCGTAAACCTTTTACTGGCTTTTGAGGGAAATTGATAACAAGCTGATGATGAGCAGATGCCACACTCGCTGATTGCAAGGACGCCCCAGTCTTAAGGTTACGGTTTTCCCTCCAAATCCTTGAATGAAATTAGAAGAGATTAGAGGAGGGTATGTCTAATTTTCACAAAGAAACAATCACTATGTTTAGCCCTAGGGCTTGTACTGTATATCACATGGTAGTACCCCCCTTGGCCTGAAGATGGCAGCCAAAACCTAGTTAGTCGTGTATATCTGAAGACAGTCCTCCATAGGTCAAATGAATTTTCTTGTAGGATCAGGCTTCAACCTGCCTGTGTTTGTTTCACTTAAAGCACAGCCGTCAAAGTAGTAAAACAGACATTTAAGCTTTGTCATGTTTAAGTTGGATGCATTTGTCAGGGTGGTGCAATCAAGAGTAGGAGGCAAAGCAGGATGGATGACAGTCTAATAGTTGGACTGTTTATTTCTTATTGTTTCTTACACTCTTTTTAGACTATCGCCACAAAAATTGTAACGTGTGTATATTACAGAGAAGTTGATCAACTAGAGAATGCAGTTCTGCAGAAATTGCCTGTGGATTGCGTGAAGTGCTGCCGCTGAACTAAAATGCTGTACGGAGAACGTATTACGGGAAGAGTGGGAAGTATGGAAGTAGGAAAAACATGATTTCACTCATTTCATGGGATTCTCTTGGCCGGAAAATGGCGAATATCTGAATTTCTGGAATGTGGAGAGTGGCTAGCCTGCATGAGCTAAACATTTCTGACACAGAGGTGGTTAGAATGGAGTTGACTAATGTGGAAGTAGTAACGCATCTTTAGATCAAAGGGCATTTGTGTTATGGAAAATGTGAATTTAGGAGAAATCCAGGAAATTCTGGGGCATGAAAAATAAGTACCCAACATTTTGACATTGGAATGGTTTAAAAATGCGGAGCTTGGAAAAAATTCTCTTTGCTTTAGTGGGAATTTCTGGTCCGGAAAATGTGGAAGTTTGGGAAAACCAAGAATTTTTGGATTGCGGAATAATAAGTAGCAAACATGTCATGAGTTAGCGCACCATTTTTGATGTTTGAATGGTTAGACTTGGCTGAGGAATGTGAGCCATCGGGAACTTGGAATAAATTCTTTTCAATGGGATTTTTGTGGGCAGGGACTTTGTGTTATGAAAAATGTGTAAAATAACTTCAATGTCTGAAGGGAGTTATGTTTCAACACTTGAATGGTTTGAATAGGTTGGGAAAAGTGAATTTTGTCCTGGAAAATGTGTGATTTGGGGGGGAAAACAGTAATTTTTTGCGGTGCAGCATTCACTCAATGAAAATGAGTTTGCAGTGTCACTTTTCTGAGTTGGAAATAAACACATGCCAACGTTGTATGAACGCATCCTCCTTGCATCAGCTGCTTATCCCTCTGTCATCTTCATCTGAGACAAAGGAGGAGACAATAGGGAGCTTTGCATGGGGGGGTTGCTTTGGGGCGGGGGGTGGCACAAACAGATGAGGGGTGGTGAAGGAGGAAAGGTCATACAGGTCAGGGATCTGCTGGCGTTTCTTATCCGACTACCACCATGGGTAGTCTGGGTCATGTCTGTCCCGTCACAGTCCACTGCACCATCACTGACGGCTCAAATTGATACCCCAACCATGAGTGTGTGCACCTCATACGCTGTGTGACTTATAGGGGTGTGTGTGTGTGTGTGTGTGTGTGCATGCGTGTGCGCACGCGCGCCTTTATTTGTTATCGTTCTGCTCTGCATGCCCTGGCAGTTGAAGTCGACAAAGTGCTGCTGGTATGGTGTTCCAAAAGCAGCCCAGGACACAATAGGGTGAGCAGTCAAAAAGCGGGGACACCCCCTTGTGTGAGGGAGGGAGTGAGGTAGGGGCCTCTTCCTGGTCAAAATCAATAAAGGAGAAGCCATGCAAGTATAACAGAATCATTACTGTCTTCAGGGCTTGAGGGGGAATGACACACAATGTGTGCTTTGACACCTGTTGTCTCCATCCTCATGGCGTCCTTGATCCAAAGATGACTTTATGACTTCATGCTAGTCAGTGGAACCTCCAAGGTCGAACGCAGTTCTCTGTAGGGGGATTGGTTAAGCTTTTGAAAGCAGATTTGAAGCAATTATCCCATTTATTAAAAAAAAAAAAAAATAAATAAATAAATCAAATACAGTAATCCCTTGCCACTTTGGGGTTTGAATTTCGCAGCTTCTCCTCATTAGGGTTCCGGGGGTATGCTGGAGCCTATCCCAGCTGACTTCGGGCAACAGGCAGGGTACACCCTGGACTGGTCGCCAGCCAATTGCAGGGCACACAGACAAACATACATGTATATGTGTGTGTATGTGTGTGTGTATATGTATATATATATATATATGTGTGTGTGTGTGTGTATATAATCATGCTGTTTTGTGGCTGAATATGACCTATTAGTTTTAAAAAATGCAAATTGAAGCAATTTTTTTTTTTGGCCTAAATTAAACATTTTCAAGCATAAAAACGGCTAAGTGAGCTAAAAATACGGATGACATTCAGAAGACATTTGAAAAACGCTGTGATGAAATGTAGTATTCTACACTGGTCACTAGGTGTCAGTAATGTTACTGTGATGTTTGGTGAGAAGTACCAGACTTGATCAGCGGAACAACAGCCTTTTGTTGCAGGTTTGAATTGGCTCACAACAAGCACAATAATCCCTAACACGAGCTAGTGTTTTACTATTATGTCTACTATATTGGATAACGCAAGTGTAAAGATGACTTTAGGGGTGTTATGTCATTTCCAGAGGGCTCTAATTATGTTAAACAGTATTTAGAAGGTCGTAGACAGGTTTTTGTCGGATTTGTGACCAATTAACCTTAATAAACAGATTACTGTTCTATGGTCAAACTGCTGCCGTGATAAAATGGTTATTAACTATATGTTTTTCTCATATTTTGGCCTGTTTCGGACTTGTACAACCCATTTAGGGTGTCAGTGCACGTCCCCCATGCCGTTTTCAAATCTACAGCACTCATTCTTCTTCAAACAGTCACCGTTGTCAAACAGCGTGTTCACTGTTTCTTAAACAAAGAACCAATCACCATTACTGTCCCCTGCCCCACTCCAAACCCACCTCTGTTCTCCCTCACGTCCTTTTCATCTGCCTACGTGCGCCCACCGCCATATTCACAACGTATTTGCTGCCTTGAGATGAACACAGCAATTATTATTATCAGTCATGCTAATTCTTCAGATGATGATCAAAAGCCGCGGCCGTGCTCTCGTTTCTGTGCTCGTCGCCCGCTCTGGGGAGCACAACAGTGGCGACAAACCTCCCCTTTTATTATTGTTATTATTTCACGGCCTGTTTAAAGATGTAACGCTGCCCACAAACCGCTGCTTTTAATGACCAATTAACAGGAGCTCCTCGGAGCGCTGTGGCCTCGTGGAGGATTTGCTAGAGTAAACAGGGTGCGGCGATGGTAGCTGGGGAGCGGGTGGGGCTTATGTTGTTACGGAAACTCGTACGGCTTATTAAAACCTAGAGGAGCAGCGCTGTTTACCAAAACCTTGAGCGAGTCAGTCAAAAACTTGCAGAAATCTGATGGCAAGGCTGACGAAATGCTGCTGAAGAGCGAGTAAATGAAGTGGAGGCCGCATCATTAGCATGGCTCAATAATGTAGCTGGGGGGTAGGACAGCAGCACTCAAGGCCATGGGGCTTTCTCAGCGGCTAATTTGGACTTTGGTCTTGTTTACCATTCGAGCGAACACCCCCCTCCACCTTATGAAGACCCCGTCGATCCGAGAGCTCCCCAAACTAAAACACAAATGAGGCTGAAGCGTTTCTGGTGAAAATCAAGAGTATCCATGAGTGATCAAGCGTACACACCCTGACGCATCTCTCAGTGCCTCTGACCAAATGTTATGCTAGGGTAGGGCTGTTCAACTGACAGCTCCCGGGCCAAATTTGGCTCAGTCCACAAGTTCAGTTCAAACTTTTTGGAGCTTACTTAAAACAGCAGATCGCTCCTGTCATATACAGGTTTATAGGCTGGTGTTTTTGCAGTAGCTCACCAAGGGATAGTTGTATGACATCCCTATCAGCAATGTAGTCCATCAACAGCGACTTACCCCCCAATTGGTCCCAGTTCAGCTCTTGTCGGATTTCGGTGATGAAGAAACGTAGTTCCAGGTAGCCGCTGGGGTCTCACAAGTAAGGAGCTTGGCTTCTCAAAACAATATGCATTCAAAAGAGTAATCCATTTGTATCACAAAAATGCCTCCTTGAAAAAAACCCGATCTCTCAAATTGCTGGGCGTTATATTTGCCTGTCGCCGTATCCCTGCACACCGTTGCCTGTCATTCTTGTGTATGTGATGAAGACTCTCGCATCTTCTTCTGCTGTGGAACACACACATAAACAAGATGGCTGCAGCGCTCTGTCGTGGAAAAAGATGCGAGCATTTTTTTCATGCAAATGTATTACTCTTTCGAAATCATGTTGTTTTGAGAAGCCAAACTCCTGACTTGTGTGACCCCAGCGACTACTACTACGTTCTTAATCACCGAAATTCAACCAGAACTGGACTGAGGGGACTAAGTGTGGGGGGGTTAAGTCGCTGTTAGACTACACTGCTGATGGGGATGTCATACAACTTTATGTCAAAATCCGAACTGTCCCATTAAAAACAGCAGAGCGCTTCTGTGATAAAGAAGATTGACTACTGTTTTTGCAGTAGTTCAGTCGGGCTTCTATCATATATACCCATGTAGAATCTTTTGCTTGCACAGTACGTAAATTGATGAAACTACAGGTCCCTCCTTGATCAATAAAATAGCTTTTACAACATTTCACTCAATTGGCGACCCAATAAAAGCTGATCTGGGAACCAGTTTTGGTCCTAACCTGAAGTAAAAGTGGATGTGATTGAGTAAATATAATTAGTAGATATAATGCACCTTGTTACGCTGTACAGAACAGTGAACATATCAGCGGACCTAATAGCACCGTACTTCCTATATTCTTTTATCTTTTTGCTAATTACTAACCAGACTTGTTTTGTGTGCATATGCAAACCAGCGTTTACATTGTCGTTACAGACGCTCAATCAGCAGTATGGTGTACACACGCGTGCACTCACGCGGCATATTATCTTTGTGTGGAGGTGTTGAGGGATCAGACACCCTAGTTAATAAGACAGTGCGTTGATTGTATTTGTTTTCCATTTGTCTCTCTCGTCTTTTTGAAGACGCTCAGCGGTAATTACGCCGCTAAGTGAAAGCGAAACAGGGGGCCGAGTTCCGGGTTCCGAGCGTCACGATTCGCGAACAACAGATCAAGGATGACAAGAGCTCGCCAAGAACAATGCAGAGAAATGGTAATCCCCCCCACAACCACCACCGCCACGACTTCCCTTCACCCACCCATTAGGAATATCCCATTGTAACAGGAAGACAAGACTAGAATGGGAGGAAATAATACATGCACGCCTGACTCATGCCAACGTACTTAGCATAATGAAAGCATGACTTCTGCTGTGTTGTGTGCCTGGATATTGTCAAACAAATAAAGGGGAGGTTTAAAGCTCCTTGGGAGGTTGCTAAGTGGGAGTGAGAGGAAGACAAAGCACGGAAAATGACATGAAGTAACCTGTATATGTTCGCTTTTACTGCAAATAAATACCAGCTCCGATTGTCGGTTATCGGCCTCCTTGATTACTAGAAATATGTATTGGTATCGACAAAAAAAGCATGTATTGGTCAATCTGTAATTTACACCCACGATGTGCCCCATTTTTCACCTCACTGTACAGTACATACAGCTAGCAGGGGTTTTGGATGCTGGGCAGTGCCCCAACACGCGGCCTTTGGAGCTCACGATGACGGTCCCAATTCTAAATAAATGGGTTTTACGGGTTTTATATTAAATAAATAATTGCCGTTTTCCCCTTCACTCCTACTATTCTGGGAAAACTTTCTATGAACATTTATCGAAAAAAGTGAAGTGAGATGTGACTGATAAGGGGCTGCAGTCGCTCAGTCTCTAAGGGCTTGGCTTTATAACCCAAGGGTTTAAGGTTTGAATCCCACTGTGGAAGAAAACATCTGAAAAGGTGGCCGTTTCATGAAAACCGCAAAAGACAGAACGGCCTTCCCCAGCGTTGTCCAAAATGTCTGGGAATGAGGTCGGAACAAGCTGCTAGCTTTCAAATGTGTGAACGGCTGGAACCAACACAAGTAATGATAAACCACTCGTCTCATTGACCAGTCACAGTAAGCCAGAAAGGGCTGTGGAAACACAGCTGCAACATGTCGTTTTAATTACAAAATAGTCAATGTGTTGTTTGCCAAAGACAGAAAGGCTATTGACGGGACCACGAGAGGTTTTGATGAATTACTTGCTTAATTAATGAACATGTGTACGTCTTTAGAGGACGTTCATGCTTTGTGTACTTGCAGAGTTCAATGTCTGTATTGATCAAACGCTAGTTCATTTATCCAGTGTTACAGTCAGCAGCCAAACGTAATGGCTGGTGATATTTCACCTGAATCACCTGAAACTAGAGTTTTAGCAGTAGGTCCTTACCAACAGCAGAGTGCTCCTGTCATATAGGGGAACTTTGATCGATTGCTGTTTTTGTACTAGATCTCAACTGGTGGAAGCCGTTTTCAGTGGTTCGCACGTCTTTTCCTGGGTGGGGGAAAAAAATAGATACAGGTAGTGTAATGACCTCAAGTCAGTAAATGCACCTCGCAATTTTGTCTGTGCTATTTGCCTGCTATGCTGGCGTGGGGTGCGTGCCGTGTTTATGGGCAACTTTGTCAAGCTTGAGCTTGCCGTCCGTCCGGCACACAGCTGCAGATATTTTCGGGAGAAGACTGCGCCTTAAAGACAGAGGCAGCGTTTCACCGCTGCAGCTCACGTTGTGTTGCAAGCAGTCCCATTAGCTATAAGATATTTGAGAGGTTTGAGTTGAGTTGGGTCACCGCTTGTCAATGAGGGGTGATGGTGGGTCCTGCAGCCAAACCAGTTGAGAACCACTGACATATAGGATATTGGACCTCAGAGATCTTTGCCATTTCTAAGGCCCTACGACAAAAACACCTGTCAGAGTGCTCCTGTCATTATAGAAGATCTTTGACTTATGTTTTTAACCAAGAGCATGGCTTTGGGGAACTTAGGACTACTTTATAAGACCTGGGCCTTCTAGAAGGCTCAATATCTGTCTCTCTTCTGGATGTCTGTCTTCATGGTCATGCTAATTGCTCCCAAGGTCAGACTCCACTCCCCTTCCTCCTTTCCACCCCCCACACCTTCCATCCCTACCCTGGCTTTGAATGGCATGTTTTGATCAGGCCTAATTTGATTGGTGGATGCCGTCTGGGGTGGATAGGGACGGCGCTTTACAGCCCATTGCTTTTGATGTGTGTGTGTGTGTGTGTGTGTGTGTGTGTGTCAGGGCGATGCATGTCAGGTTATGAAGTGTCGGCAGAGGAGAGTGTTACATGTCAGCAGGGAAGTGTTTTTGAGCTGTGTCAGAGTACGTAAAGATGTGTGTGTGTTTGATATAAAGGGTGTTTTTTGTCACGAGTTTGTATACACAAGTGTCAAGAGTTCTGCTGTTGTGAAAGGCGACATAAGGCCGTCGTGAGACTAAAATGTGATCGGACATGAGATTTCATGCCACTTCACAAACGTTAGTCGTCATCGGCCGTCGGTCATGCTTGAATGAAAATCTCCAAGCAGGAGATACTCTGAAAGTGCCATGTTAGCGTATGTTTCAGCTATTTTACATAAGTGTAAGAGGTCCCACAAATCTAACTTTGATGCTATCATTTAGACACTTTAAAAGTGCTTTTTTGTGCTTTGTTTTGTGTCTGTAGCTTTAATGCTAATGAGCTGTTAGAGCACCAATAAAAAGACACTTTCGCCTTACAGGATGTACCGGGCATGTAGGGGATTGTACAATGTGGTGCTAATCCAAGCTAATCTGTTCTGAGTGCAGTTTTACTTGAATTTTTATAACTTTCTGTTTGTGTAATCTCTTACTTCCAGTTTTATTCTCATGTACATTCATATAATTTGGTACGTATTGCTGCTTGTTGTATGGAGAGTTATTGTTTATACTGTGATGGAAATAAATTCTGTTTTCGATCAAATGTACTATAAAATGTCCAAAAGTAGTTGTCATTAGCAATTTAGCCTGATATAATAAATTATGCATTTTCTTGATTTGACAGCCTAAAAAAACCAAACTATTTACATCTCAGTGGAAAGGAAAAAAAACATCTATTTGGGATGACTGATTTATTTTTATTTTTATTGCCCAACAATTATTTTAATATGGCTTTTAGAATGTCTAAAATAGAATGCTGACTGTCAAGTTGGGGATGCAGCAATTCTCCCATTCTGATTTACATTTTTTTTGTCCTGTTGACGACTGTCTTTTCTGTTCTTTTATAAGTGATGGCTTTGAAATGATCATTTTGTAGTGCGCCCCACTGCTGGAGAGATAATTGTGCCTCAAAATGAAGCTCTCTCTCTCTCTCTCTCTCTCTCTGTCTCTCTGTCTCTCTCTCTCTCTCTGTCTCTCTGTCTCTCTCTCTCTCTGTCTCTCTCTCTCTCTCTCTGTCTCTCTACTATGTGTCACACTCACATTCATACCTATAGACAATTTAGAATCGCCAATTAACCTAATATGCATGGTTTTGGAATGTGGGAACAGGAGAAAACCCGCACATGCACAGGGAGAACATACAAACTCCACACAGAGATGCTCAACAGAGATTGGAACCCAGGTCTTCCCGATCTAAAATAAAATAAAGGGAACACTAAAATATCACATCTAAATCTAAATTAATGAAATATTCTTTTGGTCTTTACATAGTTTAATGTGCTGACAACAAATTCACACAAAAATGATCAACTGAAATCACATGTATTAACCCACGCAGGTCTGGATTTGGAGTCGCACTCCAAATTAAAGTGGAAAAAGACGCCACCTGTTGTCTATTCCATTTGCTCAACGGCATGTGAAATTGTCAATATGTGTTGCTTCCTAAGTGGACAGTTTGAATAATGGCACAGCACTTTTGACTGAGTGTGAATTGAGTGTTCCCTTTATTTTTTCGAGCAGTGTATAAGAATGTATATAGAAATAAAATATATAAATGTAAAAATATATATCATTGTAAAAATAAATTGTGTATTGGTAAAAATGTATATGAAATATAAAAACATCCCAAAATGTATTTGTTTAAAAATAAAAAGTACACTTCAAAAATGTATTAAATATATATCTTCAAAATGAAAATTATATGTGAAATATAACAAAAAAATAAAAAAAAAACTTAAATATATTCTATACTTCATGCCAATGGTTAAAGTTGAAATTTGGCCATTTAGGTACATTCCTTGGCTGTGCAGGGCCACACTTTTAACAAGCCCAGCATCACGGTGGCCCCCTCTGCTTGAGATCCCCGTCCTGCCCACCCCCTGAGAGAAAGTGAACTAGGGTACTGTAGGAAGTCGTCTGCACGAGGCTAACGGGCCAATGCGTTTCTGGCGTGTGACAACAGCGCTGATCCTGCCCCCTATGAGTGAGATTGATAGGCTCTGTGATCAGGGACGCAGCGCTCCCCCCGTCGCCAGTGAGATGGATCACATCACACTGCCGTGTCCTCCGCTTCCAGGATAAATGAACAGGGGGGGAATCTATCACTTCCCAAGTGGGGGAGTTAGGAAAGAAGGTGTGGGTGGGGGGTGACAGAAGGAGGGACAGAAGACCTTTTGTGACGAGGGGAGTAGGAAAGGTGAGATAAAATCAGATGGAGTAACGATGAAAGTAGGCCTAACACGATAGCAAATTTTGCTGGACGATAATTATTGCAGATAAACGACATTATTGTCAACGTTATTTTGAGACAACTTTTTCATTAATGTAATGATATTATATGTCATAATAATGTGAGTACACTGTAACAAAAGCAGTAAACTTTAATTTGTCAAGAGTATTTAACATTGCAATTGGAATGTCAAGGGCTTTTCAATAAAAATAAACAACATCCCATCCATCCATTTTCTATACCGCTTCATACTCATTAGGGTCATAATACATAAAAAAAAACAAAGACATATAAATGACAATTATTGGCAATGACAATAAAATGGACTGTCAGTGTCTTTTTAGTAAAAATTGCACTTAAATAAAAATCCTAATAAAAAAATATAAAAAAATTAGACCCCGTCTCTGTTAAGAAAAAAGCACTCCAGTAAAAAGCACACGCAACAATAAAAACAATAAATAAAATGGAGTATCAAGTCTTTGTAAACAAAATTGCACTTCCATAAATAATGAACATTGAGTATTATTCCTTGACAGAAAAGTTGAACATGTAGCCAACTACACAGTTTGTGAGCGTGCAGGCTGCAGCACTCTCGATAGCAGCCCCGACTCGACCCAATGGGACAAAGAGACTGAATGACTCACTCCGTTCATTCCGCAGTAGAACCAACACGGCCAGGTGTTGAGACAGAGGCACAGAGTGAAGCCTCTTGTCATCCAGCCTGTTTGGTTGGGAGAAAGGAGGAAAACAAACATACACGCACATGTCCATTTATCAAGGCCGGCAAAATTATCAAGTTTGTTTTTATTCATTGTGCAATTGATTTTATTGATTATCGTGACAGGCCTCGATGAAAGGAACTGCTACTAGGTCACTCCCCCAACCCTAGATTCCTCTATCCCTCCTGTGCTTCCAGCCCCCCCTCACAGGTTAGGTAGGGAGTGGGCTTTTCTGTGTCTTGCTGTCAGCCAGCTATTTGTCACCCTTAGCGGCCAGAAGTGCCGCCGAATCAATCACTCAACACCTCTTTGGCTTGTGTGTACTGTAGTCATCCAAACTGTATGTCTGAACAACACGCTCTATACTTGAATACACTCAAAGTATGCTTACTGGACACAAGATTTGGCACACCCCAAGAAGCCCTGTTTTTCATCTTTGACTCGTGTTTTTTTGCTGAGAGTCGTTAAAACCACCAGAGCACCAGTGTCATAGTGTAAATTTGACTTGTTTTTGCAGTAAGTCCTTAAAAATAGAAGAACGCTGTCATATGGAGTATTTTTGTTTTTGCAGTAAGGTCTAGGGCCTTAAAAAACGCAGGGCACTCCTGTCATATTGTATAGATGATCTTTGACTCATGCTTTTACAGTCGGTCCTATAAAAACAGCAGAGAACCTATACAGAGGATTTTTCACTCGTATTCTTGGAGTAGGTCCTGTAAAAACAGCACTCCTGTCATATACAGTGGTGTGAAAAAGTGTTTCACGTTAAATGTTTCAGATCATCAAACACATTTAAATATGAGTCAATGACAACACAAGGGAAAATACTGTGGGGTCTGACGAGACAAAAGTTGAACTTTTTGGAAGGAGTCTGTCCCATTACATCTGGCGTAAAAGTAACGCAGTATTTCAGTAAAAGAACATCATACCAACAGTAAAATGTGGTGGTAGTGTGATGGTCTGAGGCTGTTTTGCTGCTTCAGATTGGTGTTTTTGTTTTGTTTTGTGTAAATCTTTGAACACAGCAGAGCTCTCTTGTCATTCAGGGGATCCTTTGACTAGTATTTTTGTGGTTGATTCTTAAAAACAGCAGAAGGCTTTTTTGACGTCATGTAGGGAGAAAACCTCCTTCCTTATTGTCATGATACCAGCTGTGACCCGCCTCAAGCGAGATGCGCCCATCCTCTGGAGATGGCCACCACTTTGTGGAAAAAACAGGCTTTGCCACTTGTCTTATAATAGAGCCTTTGATCTTTGACTCACATTTTTGTGGGAAGTTCTTAAAAACAGCAGAGAGCTTTTCATGATGTCATGAAGAGAAAAACATCCTGCCTCATGGATGTGGTGCTGCCTCTGATGTGCCCCTAGCCATATGAGCTTGTCCCGTGTATATGCCCTCTACTTTGTACAACAACAACAACAACAAAAAAGCAGGCTTCACTACACATCATAAAAAAAACCTTGATGTTTAACTTGCATTTTTCTGGTATGATTGGTCACACTCTCATGCTCTCCCGAAGACTTCCGGACAGCTGCCGAACCCCGCTTTCTTATTTTGGCAGTACAGTACAGTGCGGCGATTTATCTTTTTAAAATGTCCGCTTTTCACACACAGCCCTGTATGCACACTCTATAATGCTACACAGGCAACAGCTTTTGTCCGATGACTTACACAAAATAAACACAGATAGGACACTGATAAATTGTTACTTACCGCGTGCTCTTCTGACTCTTCAACACGATCAAGTAACGTTGGAAAGGCGGCAGACTTCAGCAACAGTTTGGCAGATAGTCCAGCTTCGTATTGGCCCATGTTCACAAAACAATCCAGTGTGAAGTGCCATTGACAGATGAGCATAGTTTCCTCTTGCTAGCCGGAATCAGCAACTTCAACCACGTCTGCCTGATACTTGCCTCTTGAGCAAAGCTAAACAAAACTGGCTTTCCATCACACCCGAACAAACATTTCCTGGGAGTCATTGCTCAACGTGCTAAACACAATGAAATCTTCGATAACAGAGCGAAGCAAAGCGGGGGGAGGGCAGGCCCACAGTATGTTCCTGGGCATGCCCATATAAGGAAGTCCGGGCTGCGTTGACGTCAGTGCAACAAGGTGTTTAAAAAAACAAAACAAAACAAAAAAAAACCCCTCTGTAAAGCATGGCCTGCAGAGTCATCCAAAACTATCAGGGCTCACTTCGAAATGCGCAAACCTCAGTATCTGACACGTTTGACTGCGTAAACCGGAAGAGGAAGGTCATCTGCGTCTTGGTAATTTGCTAGAAATGCTTGATGGCGACAGTAGCCTCATCGCTCTTCCAGGCGGACCACGGGGGATTTCAATGGGACTTAATATAATAATTGATACTTGCAGCTGAATGATCGATACTTTCTCTGGAACCAAAATATCGATGTGTATCGCGAGGTCGATAAAATCAGCCGGCCCTATTCCCAGTATGATGCAGTACAGTTAGCCGTGTGTATTCTCAGTATGATGCTAACCTGAAGCCGACATCTTTATTTTATTTTATTTTTTTAGATCACACATCCCAGTGGTCACAATCAGTGAAGACCCCCATCTCCTCTTCCTGCTCATTTGGCCCGGTGTAGATTAGACTTAGTCATGGCTGACTGGCAATAGGCACCTTATTGCATTAGGCCATGGCTTATTAAGCCAATGCTCTTAAGATGTGCTTTGCTTAACTGGGTGACAGCTTCTCGATGAGCTTGTCTGTGGGGTATGTCCAAGATAATTGCCCCCAAACAGCACAAGAGAGAGAGATGGACGTGTTTTGGTCCAAGTTGACACTTGTCATGGAGCGCTGCGCGCACTATTGAGCACTGTTAAGGATATGATTTTTGCATTTCTAAAGCTGACTAATGTTCTTCTTCTTTTCACCAGACCTGTTTGTTTGCATCTTCTCCCAAGAAGAGTGACAGCTTCAAAAAGCCTGCCTGAGATGAGAATCGACTGATTGGTGAGTCCTTAACGTCCTCTGCCTCCTCCCGTAATCCTAACATGGCTCTGGAGTGGCTCCAGGCCGCCTTCACGAGTGCCTGCCCACCTCCAGCGTTATGATTGCCTGATGTGAAAATGGCAAACGGCGTTACGACGGGAGTAATTTGTCGGAAACCCAACAAAGGAATGTTGTAACAATTAATCACGGGGCGAGCGCAGAGGAACGCTGTAATTATGTTCATTAAGTGGCGAGCGCCAGGACAATTAACTTGCGTCTGCGTGGCTTGTCACAGCCGCCGTCAAGGCCCTCACACCGTAATAACTCACCGCCTCTTCCCCGTTTGGCACGGTCTAATGAGTGAGGAGTAGGATACTATGATACTAAAGCGTTGCCTTGAATATCTTCATTTCCTGGCGAAGTCTGGCAGGCGTAATTTCCTCAAGAGATGCACAGATTTAGGTAATAATAGAATTATGTAACATTGTGAGGACTTTAATCTATTTTTTGTCCAATAATTGAGAGGAAATGTGCCATGTGACTGATTTATGATGTTATTTTTATAATTGCTGCTGTTGGCCAATGTTAGCATGGCTATGGGGCAGATACAGGATTACGATGGTGCAGTTTTTGGCTTTTATCTTTTCAAAAATAACAATAAAAAACAAATATATTTATATATATTGCATGCATTGCAGACACATGCATAAAATAATTATTCAATTACTTTATAGTAGTAAATAGCTGCCCCTGTGACCCGAACTCGGATAAGCGGAAGAAAATGGGTGGATGGAATAAAAACTACATACATATGGAGGCAACAAAAATGTACACATGGACAAAAAGTACCATTCCTAAATTTTCCTAAACATTTCACATTGTTAATCACAGTGTTAAGATTGTTTGCCTTGGTGGAGGTCTGTGCTCTCTGTCATTGCCATTATTGCACTTTTTGAGTGTCATACCTCAAAGCCAGCTATTTATCGACAAAGAACCAACCAAATAAAGAATAAAGAGCTCGGCATGAAATATAAATATATAAGTGGTTGCTGTGTTCTTTTTTATTAAATTATTTATTTGATTAATAAAGAACAAAGTAAAAAACAGCTGAGCTTCACCCTAGTCCAGCTCCACAACACCCGAAGAGACAGAAAATCACACAAGACAAACAAAAAGTGAAGACACACAAATACACCATCATACATATAATGACAATAATAATAATAGCAATCACAACAACAATAACAGATAATAAGCTATGATAACAATAACTTAATACATTTTAAAATCATACAATTCCACTTACATAGGGAGGAAAACTTACAATTACAATTACACTTACAATTGAACTCTATTTAATAGTTAAAATAAATGAGAGGTTGCTGTGTTCTGATTGAGTTTAACCCTCACTTTCTGATTCTCCAACTTTCTTAAACAAATAGACGGAAACTCTGATGAGTCTCGTCTGTTTTTATGGCGGAAGACACCGGCAAGCCCCATTCAGTCCTCAAACAAGAGTCTGAAACTTAAATCCTCCCTCTTAAATCCCAGGCAGCCTTGTAGATAGAAAACCGCCAAAAAATACCATCGGGCTAATTAAGCTGATTGGCTCACTGCGTCCTGCTCGAGAGGCCGGCCTGCCAGTCAAACGGCGACGTAACAAACTTCTTTTTTCCCCCATTTCTACTGGAAGCGGACACTTGACAGCGAGAGAGCGTGTGATTGGACAGGACTCTGCAGCATGTAGCTGTCAATCAATCAGTGAGGAGTTGAGTATTTCTGAGCAATGCTGTGCACATGCTTGAAGCTGCCAGGCATGAAAATAATACACGCTTAGGACTTCTCAGCGGGGGTTTTATATATTTATCTATTTTACAAAGTCCAGGACCGCTCTGCACACATCCTCTCCTGACCTTGTTGACTTTGTGCAATTAATCATAATTTATATATGCTTTTATTGATTAGTCTATATCATGGGCTTGGGTCAACAAAGTACCCATTTAATCTTTGGGGCAGATCCAGGGTTTTTTGGGGGGTATCTTTGTTGATGGTGTGATCTTTTATCATTAAAAAAAACCCCAGCATCTTTTATAGTGAATATGCATTCATCTGGATGAGAACATTCATGTGTACTAGGTGGTCAAATTTAGCGCTGGCCCAATTATTTTGTATAATTGTTCCAAAATTATGTTTGAAATCCTATTTTGAGCACATTATTTTTTTTTTATTTAATTTCCCTGTATTAAAAACACTGTTGTAACAAGGTACAGCTGTATTTGTAAATGTATAACTATATAATATATATATATAATTATAAATTTGTATTATTTATTCATTTATTTATAATTTATATTAAATATATATTTTTTTTTAAAAGAGAGATTTGTAAATAAATATACAAACAAACAGTAGTCATTAGTTACAAAATATATATATATAATCAAATAAATACACACACACATTGTTGTGGCTACAGGATTTATATTTCCTATTTTTATTGGATTTTACAACGTATTTCCTTGTACAAAACAAGTTAGTTCAATTCAATTTTATGTAAATAGCGCTAAATCGCAAAACAAAACAAGTAAATAATCAACACATTAACCGATAATGGTCAGTAACGGTTGAAAAATACATATAGAATAAAAATATGAAATAACAAATCTCAAGGTATCTATGCTCTCGAGGAGCGTGAAGGAAGAGTTGAGACAAATAGTGTGGGCTTTTTATCAGCAAAGCCCCCCTGGAAACAGACAATAGCCACACAGGTCTTATTTTAGTCACTGCCTTTTGTAGCTGCCAACCTTCTCAAGCTTTTTTATTTCCTGATGTTTTTCCTTGGGCATCGTTCTTTCTTTCTGCGCTTTCTTCCCTTTTCCCTCTCAATTGCGAGCCGATTTGGAGCATGTTTGTTTTCACGCTTTTCTCCCCTTTTTTCTCATTTGCTCCCTCCTCACACACTCGGCACTATATATATATGTGTGTGTGTGTGTGTGTGTGTGTGTGTGTGCATCCCGGGATGGATGCGAGGCGTGTATAACCTCAGGTAAGCTCAAGTGAAAGCAGGCCGACTAGCCAGTGTGTGTGTCTGTGGGAGGCTCTGGCTCATCTCTGCTTGCATCCCTGTAGCCTTAATCTGTGACAGACCATTTCATAATCACAGCCGAGGGGCCTTCTCTCTCCTCCCTCCTCTTCCTGCCGTTTCGTCCACCCCCCCACTTCACTCCATCTTCCTTTTTTTTTTTTTTTTTCCTTTTACCTCTCCCAAAGTGCAATAATTCACAGGCATGCATGCACCCTCCCACAGGCGGATTAGCAGGCGGCGTGCTCGTCCTACATAATCTCAGCACAATGAGGCCCATACGTGCTGTCGCCACAGTCACGCCATAGGGCACAATGCATCTGGGTTGCCTTCGACAACCCCCCCCCCACCACCACCACCACCAACACCTTCTTCCCATGTCAAACAGACAGCATGGACCCCGACTGCCACCTTAAGTTCAGACCCGACTAGGGAAAAGTCTTTTGAAGTAAAACTGCTTAAAAACTTTGACGTTTTGGTCGACAGTGACATTTTTGTGACTTAAACTGCAACCTTTTTTTACATTTTTTTTAAAAGAAATCTCCCTAAAAGTCAGTGGTTTCGGTCTAAAAACTCAGACACAAGTTTTCTAAAACAGCGACGTTAGATCGGTGGAGACACATTACTATTTTAACTTTTCTAAAACAGAGGACACGAAATAACACACCTATAGTCACCTTTACATTTGTATTACCTGATATAGTAGATATAATCAGAGAAAATAAGACATATTAGACCTAAATAACATAACATAGACTCACACGTTAGCAGCTCCTTGTTTTTATGTGGACAGCGTACTTCCAGCGTGCGTACTTGCAGCTTTAAATGACTTTGCACTCATATTACCCAATATACTAGACAGGATACGAGTAAATATGCCATGTGAGATGTAAATAAAACTCCTGCTCGTCAGTGTCATAGTAAATGTTAACTAGGGAAACTTTGTGACGAGTCCTAATGCCTGTCTCACCGAATAAAGACACCGAGTGTCCAATGTAGAATATAGTATACTCGATTCACAATTACAGTGCTTCTTCTGCCTTGTATTTGTATTTGACTTCATTTTGTTTCTTCATGTTTCAATTTGTATGCATGGAAATGCTTAATTTAGACCAAAAGTAATTATAATTTGCTTACATATGCATACTTGTTCAGTGATCATTTATTAATTGTATCATTTTTGAAAACACAACATTGTGAGGGAACGATAATCGAACTGTGATATTTGCGAGGGACGACTGCAGTTTTAAAAACAGTCATCAAAAATGGAAACACGCAGAAAAATCCTACTTGTGTGAACTGGCCCAAAGAACCACTGTGAAAAATAAATGCGCAACATGAACATATTGTTGAGCAAAAAAGAGAAAGCGAGCGTCTTATGATCCATATTTGTTGTCGGAAGAACAGCTGAGCTGATTAGCAGCATTGTTGCCATTGCAGAGGCAAGACATCATTACACTCCTCAATTTGAGTAATGAAACCATTTGGGAGAATCATCTGATGTGCTCGCTGTTTCCTTCGAAGGGTTAGCAAAAAAATAAATAAATAATGAGACTGTTGAGCGCTCCCGCTATATGTAATATTACATTTATGTATTAGCTTCAGAGGGCTTAAGTGTGAAGCTGTGCACAACTGCTCCGGTAACGGAATGTCAAATAGGATCCCGTCGCTCCATTCCAGTGCATTTCATATAATGCTGTAATGAAAGGCGAGGATTTATACCGCATTAGCAACAAGCTCCATCAGATTTACCGCCATAAATCCATTCTGTATCGGCCAAGTTTCTCCCCCTGCCTCTTTAACGTTTTCCTGGGCGCTTAATTTAATTTCCTCCCAAAGTGCCAGGCTGTTCTTTGGTGTCAGGTGAATGAAATCATTTGCACATACTTTGCGCCTAAACTGTGGAAATTGCACGCTTGCCTGTAATCGCCATGTTTTTTTTCCTCCTTCGCCAGTTTAATTCTGTTATTGGAAACATGCATGTACCGTTAGGTCTGCTAAGCTGCTGGATGGATTACCTTTGACTATCCCATTATATTTATCAAGCTTTTACCTAAACCACAGCCACCTTGTTGCCTCTATTACGCATACACCCGCGCTTCGTTTTGGGGTCTAACCATACGGCACAGTCACGGTCTGGTACGCTCGTATGCGTCCTAGCTTTAAATACGGTAAGATAAGATCATTCCAGTGTAGATGAGTATCTACTAAGATATCTGAACAAAACATCCACAGGTTACAGGCATACGTGCTAACATATACCAACGCATTTCTCATCCATTTTGACCCTTGAATGCACTAGTATGCGTCACTACTCTCCAGATACGCATTTTGTGGGTTTCAATTTCTAGTTCAGTCGCCAAAGCCTCCATGTTGCTCCACCGTTGAGGCGCCAGCGTATGCCGGCTCGCTCCTCCCCCTGCAAATCCTAGTGCGGAATAAAAAATGTAGCCTCGTAGTGCGCCTTCTCACATTAGTCATTGCTCGCTACATTGCGGTTTGAACATCACTCCCTCACTCTATCACGTTTGAAAATGTATTATTTAATAAATTATCGCTGTTTGGTGATTGACTATGGCCTATTAGTAAACAAATATTGAAAGGCACGTTATATGTAGTATTTTGGTCACTAGACATTCTTAATGGTACATTGATGAGACATGTGATGTGTCAAAAAAAACTCTCCTCCCATTCCATGTGGAAGTGGTACATTTTTGGCTTCTTCCTTTGTCCTTCGTCCCCACTCTGTTTTAAACCCCTTCTTAAGTTTAGAATACAGTAAATAAGTTGGAGGCTACTCGCTAGCTCATGTTCTTGCCAATGGTTTAAGCTATGGCCGTCCCTTGCGCCCCTGCAGTTATCCCGTAGCCTGTGGCTTACAGTTGAGCAATGTGGTGTAAACAAAGAATAACGCGTGTAAAGGGTGACTATAAGGGTGTTATTTCATGTCTGCAACACTTTAATAATGTGAAGAAATCGTACTGAGGAAGTCACAAACAGGTTTTCTATGCTCTAACTACAAAGATTTTCCGTTTATTAATATTGAATCCTGCTTTCTGTAAATTCACTTATTGCGGACGGGCCAGGAACCAACTAACTGCGACAAATGAGGGACAACTGTACAGTGGAACCCTGGTTAGCGTTTGCCCCTTTTCGGTTTAAGTTCAAAGTTTATGCAAACAGTTAACCTCTGTTTGTCTACAGTTCCCGGTTAACGTACGATATGGTGCATGTCTTGAGTCTTGAACTCATAGCAAAACATGAAGGGGGTGTCCGTGTTGATCTCTGCTCACGCGGCTTCATATCATATCATCAAGTCTTCATCAAAGTGAAAGGACGGTATTTATTATATACATTTCAAATTGTTTCTTGCATGTCAAACCTGTGTGTCCGGAACAGATTCATTATGTCTTATGGGAAAAAGTGATTCGGGTACGTTTTAGTTTGAGTCGGACCCTGTGTGTATACGACTTGCTCAGACGGCGTACGGCACACCTTCGCAAATGGCTTCTCTTTGATTTTGGATTAACATTTACAAGGACTACTCCCCTTCTCTCTTTAATCACCATTGTTTGCTCGTGAGGAAGGAAGCTATCAAGCTAAATAGTCAACGACAGTTGTGGCTGCTCACATGCCCAACCACGACAAAAGCCATAGAAGTAGGGGTGTCAAAAGTGTGGCCCAGGCCTTGTGTTCCCAAATGACGGAAGAGGGTTTTCAAACTCTGGTTTCTCCTTGGCACTATTGCGAGCCATAACTCCCACAAGCTGAAAGGGCTCGACTGCACTGTATTTGTTTACGGGGTAGACACGTGATCCAACAGACACGTTCCGTCACACCACTAGCTCTCTTTCCGTCCATTTCTGTCTGGCTACGAGCTTAAGCGCCATACATGACATGGAACGACGTCAGCCGGATCTGATTTGAATGCTAGCAGCGCTCCTCCTGTATGTAAAACATTCCGCCTGCTATTGCTTCCCCCTCCCTTCTCGTCTCATCTCGTCCCTCTCTCTTGTTTTGCCGCCTCAGCACAAGCCCACACTGTGGTAATCCCTCAGAAGTCAGGGCAAAAATGAGCGCGACACCGGGTGGGTCGCAGCTGGACGAGAGGAAAAAAAAAAAAAGCGTGGGCCCGCATAAGATATCCCGCCTCGCCCCCTCAGACCTATCTGGCGTGGGGCCCTTTCACTACCTGCAGCTTTCAAACACACCGGACTTCATTAAACGCATCATGCGCAAGACGAGGCTTGCCGCGTTTAATCCAAGCGCATCTTCTTCACCCCCCCCCACCGCCCCTTTTCCGCTTTGCAACTCCAAAGAGGCTTGTTAATCCTCGCCCGTGTTGCCATGTGTGCGTGTGCATGTACACTCCATTAAAAGATGCACTTGTTAACTCCTGCAGGAAACATTCCCAGTTCCATGTTTCCGCTATTAAATCTTAACTACCTACATTCGCAGTACCAGTCAGAAGTTTAGACACGCTTTCCTATGCTATTGAATTGGGAAATGTCTCCAAACCTTTGACGGCGACTGTCACTTAACAGATTTTTGATGGCTATTGGCTAATTGATTGATTGAAGACTATTGATTCCTCTCTGGTGAAAATTACGTGACAGCAGTGTGATAGGACGTTAAAGGTAATGAACAGGTAACAAGAACAATTCCAGACTAAGAGGAAACAAACTATTATAGTACATGTAGTATGTTATAGTCCATACTGTATATTATAGCCATAAAGTCACAATTTTCTTCAAATTTCAGCAAAAAAAAAAATACATCTGAGTTCAGCAAAAAATGGGTAACTCTGTTTTTGTTCTTTTTCTTTGGCTTTTGTATGACTTTTTCACTGTTTGCTAGAAAACCGACCAGCTGAATAAAAATCATATCCACTACATAGTGCAAATACTCTATTCAATTCCATTAACTATACTATAGTCGCTGGGTGCGTGGTCTACTAGTAACCACTAGGATCTGTAATTTAACAGAGGCTCATAACTGTGGCTGTAGGGAACCTACGAATGTAGCATGTTTTATAATCTCCACAAGATGGCAGTAATTGTATTTGAAGTATCTAGGGTGGTCAGCATCCAGCAGCTTTATGTGCCTCTTCATGCGCTTTAAAATGTCGGTAGCGCCATCCACCCATCAGCTTTATTATAACTGGCTGAGCTGTTTGCGCCAGACCGCTATTATTACAACATTGGTTCTGTTGCTGCTAAATGACCATGTTGTCAAAAAGAGCTAAGTTGGACTTGGACAAATCGTTATTAAAGTTACAAAATGAATTCACACTTGGGGAAATAACTGCCTCTCTCCCATTATCGCCCGTTTTCAATTAACACTCCATCCGCTTTAGGTAATTAAACGCCGTGGCCGTAATCGGAGCATTTATAGTAATCCCTCGTTTATGGTGGTTAATTGCTTCCAGACCCGGCTGTGATGAAGTTTATTAATCAAATCCTTTCATAGTTAGAGACTGTGTAGAACTGTTTACGACCTTTTAAATATGTTTTTTTTTAACATTATTAGAGCCCTCTTAACATGAAATAACACCGCACAGTCAGTTTTACACTCGTATAACCCAATATAGTCGACATAATAGGAGAAAATAAGCCATTTAAGACATAAAGAAGACTCCTGCTCGTGTGTGTGTTCCCTACGGGAGTTGAGTGGTGGTCAGACAGGAAGTGACATCGGGGGGTACAGAGTTGAGTTTCAGCTTGGTGTGGGTTACAGCCGCAACAATAACCCGTGTTTTTTTTTTTTATTATTGTGAGATCATTCAAACCAACGATAAAAGCCTGGCAATCAAGACTGGCGTGTGTGTCTCACTGAACACGTCATTGAATGTGTCTTTTTAATGCCTTATACAGTCAAACCTGTCTTGGCGGCCACCTGTCTATAACGGCCACCTGCCTATAGCGGCCACTAAAAAATCCCTCGCAGAAAATGTGCATGTTGTAGACCCTGTGTATAGCGGTCACCTGTCTAACGCGGCCAGCGGCCCCCCATTTTGTATCCCTTGGTCAATATCTGACCGCATACAGCGGCCAAAATACCGACTCAAGCAGAAGCTTCATGCACGACATGGACATTGAGACTGAGATTTATTGTTTTTGATGTTTCACAACAGTGGTTAGCTTATTTTTACACTTTTGTGACAGGCAAGCATGTTTAATTGTTGGTTTACAAATTAATGACGGGAGTTTTACTATGGGAACGTTGGTTTCAAATATCAAGAGATCAATCAGTGGTTTGTTTTTGTCCTTCCTCAGAGGTTCCGTTGTACCTTCTTATGGGGATGGAGCTTAAAGGGACCATGAAATGATATCCAGTAAGTTTGCTAATGATGTATTAAAATCATACTCATTTTTAATGTTATTTCCTAATTTGAAGGGATGGAAGAATTAGTTATGGGTCAAAATTGGCACATAAAGGGGAATTTGAAGGTTTGCATCTGCATGTATTTACATTTTCCTGACTTTTGAGCAGATAAAGTATCTCAGGAAGGTTGTTGAGGCTAAACGCTGCACCCTCCATCCCCTTCTCCTCTCCTGCCTCTTCGCTCTCGCCGTGTCACCACGCTGATTTATGGCTCTGTTTAAGCGAAGGCCACACGTCTCTCCCGACGCCGCTATTTGTTTCAGCCCTGCTTTAATTTTTTTTCCACCCCTTCTGCAGCTGCGTCTGAAGGCGAGCAACAAAAATGAACCCTTGCCTCCTTTACGCACACGGCAAAGTGTGGTTTTAGCTCGCAGGAGTTCGGCCGCGTGCTAACTTTTGGGCCGGCCCGCCGTCGCCAGAGCTTGTTGGTGATGTAGAAAAATGACATGCAGCAAGGATGCCATTAATAACGCTCACGGGCAAGGTTTTCTTGACATGGGGAGGAGAAGGAGGATAAAAAAAAAAAAAAAAATGCGACAAGCCGTTTTATCAGCGTAATTTCATAAGAGGATCTCATGTCTGAGCAGGCAGGAGTGGCCATTTTTCCTCTTCTTTTATCTTGTAAACAGCCATTACTTGGAAAGGTATGTGGCAGTAAGTGAATATGAATTTCAAGAGCAAACCATCTTTTTATATCAGGCCTCCTTTGACATCACGCTAGCATCAGGCAGGCTTTCTCTTGGCTTCCTACTGTACCGTAATCCATTCGCATTGTCTTGATGAGACGTGCCTTTTTCTGTCTCTGACACTGGGGATTAGATCTCATAGATCTTTTTTGTACACTCAATTGTTTGGCTAAATCAAAGAAGCGACGTGAGCAACAATGACATATTGTGAGGCCGATTGTGTCACCATTGAATCTAAATATCTAAAGCACCGGAGAGGAATGCGTCTCACTTTGCTTTTGTTCATTGTGGCAGCCTTTCTGCTTCCCGTGCTGTATTGTAATGTATGGACGATGCAGCCTGGCATGGTGGAGGCTGTTGTTTACTCTGGTAAGCTGTACCCATTGTCTCTGCTGCACAGGGATTCCCTTGTGGGGAGAGACGGGCTCAGCACAGCGCCAGAGACTAACCGTGGACCTGCTTAGCGTAGCATTAACGTGGCGCTTTACCTCGCATCCACTGGGAACTGGTGCCAGTGGTATGAAGACCTTCCCGAGGGACAGGAAGACATGGAACGGTAGCAGGAAGGGCCAAGGTGGAGACAAACATACGGTGGCCCAGAGAGCTCAAAACAAATGCAAAAGCATGAATGAAGACTGAGGCATGAGTGAAAATCGCCAGAACATATTGATGCCGAGTCCGACTTTCATTTCTCTTCTTTCTGTACATGTGCTTTGCGTGATACACTTGGACCTTAAAGAGGTTCTGAGTAGAGTTTCAAAATGCAAAAAGAAGAAATGGGAATGAGACAAAAACATTTGTCAGTAAGCAATTTATTATTATTAAACAAGCATTAAAGTGAAAAAGGCCATTCATCAGCTGATCAAAAGTTCAAGACCACAGATTTTAAAAAGCCAAAATATTGGATAAAAATGTGGATTCGGTGTCATTTTCTGTCAGGTATTCACACACGCATGATCTCTTGAGGCAAAAGCAAAAGAAAGCTTTCTCTGAACGCGGTCGGATTGTTGGGCTGCATAAGCAAGGCCTCTCGCAGCGCGCCATCACTGCTGAGGTTGGATGCACTAAGAACCCCACGCTAAACTCATCACACAGCAAATTAACACTCTAATAATAATAATAACAATAACAATAACAACAATATAGGCTACAAGACAAGTACCAAATACCAGTTTACAGTCACACGCAACAGGTATTTTAACTTTTACCCACAATGCAGAGCAGGTCACTGGCCAACAGCAGCCATGCCTGGCGGGCCACCAGAGGGAGCTCATGATTGCCTCTGACGTCACCATATAAACATTGAAGTAGATTTTACTTGGTATTTTCAAAATGCGATCTACTGATCCCGCTTAAGTAAATGTTACTAAATTATCATTATTCAAATGTACATAACAAAAATAATATACGATATTTACTACCTAATACTAAGTAAACAAATGAATATTAGAGATTTTTAAAAATAAATACATAAACTCCAGTTTTCTCACATGGTTTACATGTGTAACTAAAGTAACATAGACTGACTGTTTCATACAAAAGTACTAAATAAAACCTTGCCAACCTTGACATCTCCCACTCACTTCCAAAACAAAGCTGCGTGTTGTTGGAGAATGACCTAACCCCCCCACCTCCACTGACTACGCCCCTTGCACCAATCAGCAGTAATTCCAGTCCGGGCTATGCTGGGGGGGTCGGATTATAAGGCGTGCCCAAGTTCAGGTGTTTTTTGTATGGTGGACGTGGGGCACTACTGACAACACAGGTTAGGCTCCCGGTCGGATGCGATTTGACAGCAGCGAGGCTCGGGGGCCCCGGTGGGCAGGTTGGGTGCTCGGGGCCCCACTGTGAACCTGAAGCACACGGGACTCAAGCGGGAGCGAAACAACACTGAGTCACAACTCAAGTCCAACAGGATGAGCTGGTGGTCAATCAGTGTCACCCCCGATTGCGCTGCTGCCTCACACAGCTATGTGCTCTTAGTTGTTTTCAAGCTATTCCAAGTGAAAAATCTGTCAATTTGTCATACTTGGCTGTTTAGCTACACCAGCGGGTGTTTCCACGCAGGGCAGCATAAAGAAAAATTGAAGGGTGTGTGGCTGCTTTGATTGAACACACAACAAAATCAATCCAATGTATATATGCTAAGAAAATAAATACATTTCCACAAAAGACAGCATTATCTCAGGAAGAGCTCTTGAAAGTGTTTTTATTTTATTTTTATTCGGGCCCGTGCACCAAGCGATAGCGTTGTGAAGGCCCCAATTGGAACTGTTATGTTATCCAACCTTGCATTTTTCTCACATATTTGGGGCCTGAACATGGATGAAAATTGACCAAAGTATGCAGCAATTTGATATTTCAGCAGTTCTGAAAACAAACCCCCAAAACTCACTCATCAGCGCCCCGTGTATATATTTTTAAAAATTAGCGCCTGCTACCATTTTCACCAATCGTCGCCAAATTTGGTGGAGACGTCACGACAGGATGAAGAAAGTTTCAAGAACCTATGTTCGCAAATAGTAGGTCGGACATTTTGGTTCGGACCGGCCATTTTGCGCCAAAACCGGGGGTCGTATTTTGACATACTCCTCCGAGGGACTTCGACCAAATTAGCCCAAATCAAAATCACAAAAACTGGACAGATGGACAATGACAAATTGCGAAGAATTTTAGTGTCCGCTGTAGGATGTGGGCGGGGCTTGGTGACAAACTTTGGACAGTCGGTCAAGTCACCACAAAAATGTTAATAACTCTGCTCCATAAGCTCACCTCTGGCTCATAATTGCTCTGCATGATCAAGCTTTAATTACCATTATTATTATTTTGATGCTTAAATTGCCTTTTTGAGGGCCGTAACTGTCTTCCACGGAGTGAGAAATAGCAAAACAGTGAGTCTGACAGGAAATCTGATACACCTTAGTCAAGAACATATACTGTAAGATGCATAGGTAGTCGGCCTCTTTGGTGGCATTTTATCAAGATTAGAGTCTTGTTAAATTAGATATGTGGAATATGGCATGGGCTAATAAAGTCACAGTTGCCTGTCCCACACTGTGGACACCCCTGAGCTGCAGAATTTGAAGGGTACATGCAGTACATACAGTAGTTCTGTTCAGTCAAACTGCTCCTAAAGTGGACTAACAAGGTTGTCATACAGCAACGATACACACTTAAATGGCAGTTTCTTTTGTGGGTTTCCAATTATTTCTGGAATTCCGAACACGGCGGTGTCACGGCTTTTTTTTGCATAGTTTTTGCCAGCGTTCCACTATTTAGCGGTAGAGGTTGAAATGCCAGCAGTTGCGTTTAATGGAGGAGAGGCATGTAAAGTTCAGTGGGAGAAGAGGGAGCCTAATGCCTTCTTAAGGTGAGCCATTTCACCACGCCAGCGCATTTGTATACGTCTGTGTATTTACCCGCGAGGGGAGGGGAGGGTGGGTGACCTTTCCACGAGGAGATGGCGTCTGCATGGTGACGCCGTTCGCTGCATCCTAATGGTCACCCAGGGCCACCTTGCCTCTGCGGCCGGCCTGATATTTGCCTGAATGCGTGGATGGAACTTTTTTTTTTTTTTTTGTAAACCCTGCTAAAAATTACTTGTGGTCAGCAAGAGAAAAGGACAATAAGTTAAATGTGGTTTGAAGCATATCTGGAAGCTCTGGCGTCAAAATAGGCATAAAAATGCATGTAAGCACATTTGTGAAAGGAAAGTTGTTTAAATGACTTGAAATGCGAATAAAACAAAACTAGAAAGCGTAAAGTTGATGTCGTTCAAGATCCTTTTGGAATAATGCTCGGTGACATCCTCATGATGGAACAGAATTGAACAGGTGCAGAATTTCCATGTTTAAGGCTACAGTATGTCCACAAACAGATTTATATTTTTAAGAAAATATTACATTACAATGTCATAAAAAAAATACTATATATATATATATATATCTTTTTTTAGCATTAATTGGAGGCAAATTTCTGAAATGTGAAAATGTATTATTTATCATTAGTACTATTATTTTGAACAACAATATAAAATAAATGAGTTTCCATAATAAACAAAGGGGAATACATAATATAATAATATAATATAATAATACAAAAAACAAGACTCCCAAAAACAAAAAATAACATGAACATAGTCACAAGTAATGTGTCCAAAAAGGAGCAAGATGGAGGAAAAGCTTAGTGTCCTGCCCTTAGCTCAGCTTCAGCTTCCCTATCACTGGAACACATATACAACATGTTTTTATGCTCTAATTGAGAAAATATTGCATTTATAAATAAGGAATCGTACTTTGGAAATCCGTTTAATACGGTCGGGTCAGTCAATTGTGATAAATGATTAAAAGAGGATATAAATATATTATATATCTTTTTTTATGAATAATGATTTGGAGTGCATGAGAAAGTGGAAAGGAAAAACATAGCTCTTTTTGAATAAGTTTATTTTTTATTGTATTATTTATTGCACAACACAGCAGCAGCAGAACCAATGTTGTAAAGGTAAAGACGCAAAGTGAAGGCGAGTGGTGCCTGATCATGAAACTTGAATTCAAAGTTGATTCAAAGAAATAACGACTAGGATGGAATCTATGCAGTCAAATCCCAACTTCATGTGTGATGACTTTGTGACTTGGCTTAAGTGTTTTTATCTTTTTTTACCCCCAACAGAAGGATATTATCGATGCTGAAGAGAACCAAAGGTGATGATAACCATACAACCCTGAAATGACTTCACCATCATTGCCTTATTAGTGTAAACGTGGAAAAAGATGGCCTAATGGATCAACAGTCACCAAGTGGTTTTAGCACGGGGGGGAACACCCACAGGTGCAGTCCATCTGAGGGAAAAACTTCCCAGAATTGTCCGCTGGGGGGGGAGCCATTGCCTCCCGCTGCTGTTGTGTGGATCATTAGGAAAATGAATGATTGCAGGAGTGCGTGTTTGTGTGTGGTGTTTGTGCCACTGGGCGAGGGGCAGCATGATTACTCTGTTGTGTCTCCTACTTACCTGCCGGCCCCCTGACTTACCTTCAGCATACTAACTCCCCCCAGGTCCCACCTCCCTTGTCGTATGGTGTCACATACACAAATAGGTATGCAGGACGAGCTCACAAATACATTTATTTGTCGAGATTAATCGCTACAAAACTTCTGAATGCATCAAATCCCGACAGCTGATTCTAGGCCAGTAAACTCTATTCCCTTGGGGAGGGTGGGAAAAAAAATATCTTCAGCCGGCACGCCCCCACCCCACCCATCTCCACTAGTTGTTTTTCTTTTCTGTGTTTTATATGTGCACCCACTTTAATACTCGCAGGCAAGTAGCACGCATTCATTTTAAAAGCGCATCAACGACTGGGGCAAAACCCCCCGAAAGGTCGGAAAAAATTACAGGAGCATCGATTGATGTTGTGGGGGGCTGGGGAGTGGGGGGCACGCATCTCAGCACTGGGCGGGAGATTTTTCACTTGTGCCGGGGCGTTAGTGTGAGCTGTCCCCATTAACAAGCAGAAGAGATAATGTGGGTGGGTGGACAAAGTGTGTGTGTGTGTGTGTGTGGGGGTGTGTGTGGGTGTGTGTGTGTGTGTGTGTGTGTTTGTTACTGAGCATACGTGCAGAGCCTTACAAAACAATGATGCTAATGCTGCACACTCAACCTGCTTTGCTTAACTTTGTCCTTGCAGTCATATATCAACACTTTGTAACAGTTGCACCTCAAACATGCTGGACTTGTTTGGCTTTTGAGAACATCGTTCCCCATAGGAAGGAATGTAAAGCCAATTAGTCTGTTCCAGGGTCAAATGGTGGCCATCATAAAAATGTTATTAACAGTACAGGCAATGTTTGCTGGGACATTGCCGTGAGCCGTTTCACTGACACTTTTTAAAAAGAATTTTGGATGACAAGAAGAGCTTTTGCCTACATCGGTGAGTACCCTTTTCCAAGTCTTCTAAGCATGGCAAAACTTGCGTTTGAACGACGTATAGGTCACATATATGTGACCCGACCGTTCAGTACGTAGTAGTGCAGTATGTCGCATACATATTGGATTTACAGTACCGTAATTTCTGGTATATAGGACGCACCGGTGTTTAAGTTGCACCGACTAAATTTAGAGAAAAAAACAAATTTGTAGATATATAACTATAAGCCGCACACATCCAGGTCATAAAAGGACATATTGTGGCGCGCACAAGTCTGTGATGACCAAGTAGCTATTTTGACAGGAGCCAATCATGAGCTATGAGCAAACTCACAAGCTCGGAAATCGCAGGAGGCCATTACTCAATATTACAGTCTGACTCACGGTGTCATCTTACAAAGAACGCTAAAATCATCACACCGCAACTTAACACTCAAAAGGTATACCTAAGACAAGTAGGCAAGACAAGTACCAATACGAGTTAAAAAAATACATAAAAAATAACTTCCCCATAATGCATTTTGTCCACTGAGCAGTTCATTGGCCAATGGCTGCCCGGCAGCCATGGCTATTGGTACTTGACTTGTACATTTATCAGGTATACCTTTCTCAGGAAAACCGCCGGCGAGGTGGTGATGCGTGCGATGTTTGACTTGGGATGCAGCGAACATGTTAAAGTAAGGTTGAACGCTTACGTGTTGTTTTTGGAACCAGAAATGAATGAGTGTGGATGTAATATAAGACGGGCAGAAACACACACCCTCCATGTGCCGTCAGGTTGATAGGCTGTTACCCGGGAACCGGAGTAAGTATGCATTACAGCCAATGATGGAGCCACTCCCGTCACGTTTACATACCTCTGAAATGATGACGCTCTTCTCTTTAAGCTGTAAAAGTCGGAGGTCTTGCATCCTTGTCTCTGTACAGTCCATCGCCTTTCTCTTTTGTGCGGTCCATGTGTTTGTTACGTTGCGTAGCTCTCTACCAGTCTGATATAAGCAACCTAAAATGGCGATCGTGGCCCACAATGCATTGCACAATCACGTGTAAGTATCGCGAGATTTAATCTTGGCCGTGTGATCCAAGATGGCGGTGTAGACTAACCTGACAGTACTTTGGACGCTAAACAAGCGAGCGAAAGCAAGCCAAGGCAAAATTTTAGCAAGAATTTTGGTGGTTAATCGAAAAACGTGCTAACCGGGGAGGACGTCAACCGAGGTACCACATTAAGTACTTGTATGCTTGCCGAACTGAACCCTTGTATGATATTGTGATGCCATGCATGACGGTGGGAGTTTTGTCCAATTTTAGACACATACTATTTCCCACAATTGTGGTCAAAGTCCACATTTATACATCCTGGGAAAAGAAATGTTAAAAAAAGATTTCAGAGGCATACTTTTCCCCAAAATTGCAGTCAAAGTCCGATATGTACGTTCAGGAATTGTTCATGCAGTTCTTGTTGGATTTCAAGGATTGCACTGATGTACCATATGAAATTCACACACCTTTCGCTTGTTGTGAGCCTGCAATGAAACATGGCTGTATTCTTTTTAAGCATTCCTTTATTTTGCCACACAAACATATTCATTCCCACTTTGCACTTCACACATTAATTATGCAGTTAGAGGAGGAAGCTGCAACAGTGGAGCGGCAAGAAGGTGAAAATGAGGAATTCACCATCTTGTACTCGCTTGTTGAATATTCATATAAAATCAATTTTTGATGCTTTTTTTTTTTTCCAGGGCTTGTTTGTTCGCCGGTCGCTTCCTATTTGTGAGGCTGTTAGGTACCAGGAGAGAAGCATGCAAGGTGTCTGCTGCAGACAGTAGAGGCCATTTAAAGCATCTGTACTGTAAAAGTGCTTCTAAATCTTCTTTGATTAAATTAGTTGAATATGTCCATCAGTACTGATGCCACGGAGGGGAAGTTGATTTCCAGTGACAGTAAATGTGCCGCAAACCTGACAGCCACTTTTGTTTCCCCCCCCCCCCTCCCTCGACACCCCCCCATTGCCTGTCATAATGTTAACCCGCTAGCTCTGTACAGTTTGTTTCAGCTCTCTGAGATGTTTGAGAGCACTTAAGATAATTATTGCAAAATGATGCTCTAATGAGGGAAACAACTGTCCCGCAATCTTTTGTGTGGAAGCCGGGCCTTTTTAAGGCTTCATTTTGTTTGGCCGTTTGACAGTGTCAGCCTTTCCATACGTGCTGCCTCAATCTGATGCATGCCATAATAATTGGCTGAGCGCAGGAGGATGCAAATTGCCGGAGGGGTTATTTAAAAAAAAAAACAACACACACACAAAAAAAAACAGACACACCTTAAAGGGGTGAGAAATGTCTGCCGGCAAGTTGAATTACCATTTATCCCTCCCTCGTCTTTATTTTTTTGTCAACCTCTCTTAAACTTCCTCTTGGAAGAGGTCAGATGCGGGCCTTCATTTGTGGAGGAGGATTTTCGTCTCCTGTGGAAAATTGCAAGGCATTTAGAGCTATGGGAGAGGGTCAGAGACCTTTCCTTTAATTTCCCTTTATCTTCTCTACCATGCTGCACGACCTCACGCACATCACCGCGCTCATGTCTGGCCCGTCAATGCACGCTGTTTACTTGTGTACACCCCCACCCCCCACCCCCAATCAAAATTGGATTTACTCTGCGGAACTTTGCTCGTTCCTTATACGGTACAATTTTGTTCTTTTTTTAATGTGCCTTTATTATGCCCTGGTCTCTTATTATGGCGTTTTTTTAATCCATTCATCCGTTTTCTATACCGCTTGCCCTCATTAGTGTCACGGGTGAGGTTGAGCCTATCCCAGCCGACAAAAAAACATTCACCCCTTATGGAAAATTTAGAGTCGACAATGAACCTAACGTGTGTGTGGGAGGAAGGAGGAGTATCCGGAAAAAATCCCATGGGAGATCATAATCTCCTAACTGTGACACAAACACAAATGTTTGCAAAACTAGCATAGCTGTACAGTGCTAACATTACACTCACATTCGAACAAGAATATCATGCTAGGTTAGCCTGTTTGCTGACGAAAAACAAAGTGATCACACTTACAGCTCCCACGTCTGTAGCTGACTGACGGACAATTGGCAGAGCTCCAGGCTTTATTTTAAGTTGTGTAGTGAAGCCTTTTTTTATTTTTATAATGAAGTAGTGGCTGTATGCACAGGGCGAGCTCATTTATCTAGGGGCGGGGCAGAGGCCATATCATGTCCAGGAGGAAGGAGGTTGTTCAAGATGTCATGAAAAGCCACAAATTCAAATGCGACCATTTGAGCGCCTGTGAATATTTGTGAATATAAATGTGAATACTTACTTTGCAAGTTCATTTCGGTATGCGCCCCTAAATTTTCTGCTTGTGCTCCTGAAATTTTAAGTTAGGGCCCACTGTGCTTCTAGTAAAAAAAGTTAGTCTGAGATGTCATGTGATGTCGTCATGATGTACGCTGCCGGAGTGTCACGTCATCGATGTCAGAAGACTGATCATCAAACACTGAAGAAGCGGTTCCTTTTTTTTTCTTCTTCATATATTTCACACAGTCCCAAACAAGCATTGGCATTGTAGGAGATCATTAAGCCAAAGCTGCAATGTCTATTTCTACTCTCCTGTGCAGCCTCCAACTCTCATCCTCCCCATGACATTTTTTTCCCCCCATCGAGTCCATGGCAGAGTCCGCGGGAGCCCCATTTGCCGTGACATATGGTGAACAAGGCAGCCACTGCGAGCGAGTGGCCCTGTCTGGAGCTGTGACTTAGTGTCGTCCCTCAGCGCCTCTGGCAGCACAGGGACGGAGGGATGAAGGCGACGCAGGGACGAGCGAGCCGCGGAGACGCAAAGACAGTGCAAGGGTGTGGGGTGGTGGTGGTGGGGGGATTCACGCCGGGGTTTTCGCCCTGGAGACACACTGGCAGTCCTAAGATTAGAGGGGTAATCAATCTCAGCATGGAGCCAGCCAATCCCAACACCCCCACAGCCGGGAAGCCTGGCCTCTGCAGGAGGGGGCGGGGATGAGGGCGCAAGGTAACGTTGACAAGTAGGCAAAAATATGGATGGCGGGGGGTGGTTGGGCGATGCTGTATTAACAGTCATTTGTCCGTGAACAAATCTTTGTGTTGGACAGGTGGTGAAGTATTGCAGTGTCAAACAAATACGATTAGTGCTATCATTACAAAAGCCTTGATTATAAAGATCGCCTCAGTGGTTTTGGGACTACAAAGGTTCGTTCAGGTGTTTGGAAAGATGCTGGTCTCCTGCCCAAGGTCTGTCAAGGCGCCCTAGTGCAAGGCAAGTAGACAGAAGAGGCCCTGTTTCTCCATTTTTGGCCTACTCTAGCATATAATACAAAAGCAAAGCCTCTATTGTAAAGATGGGCGGCAGTTTCTGATTTGAGACCGCATTGGTCCAAGGTTTGTGTACAAGCAATTGTATTGGATGTTAGAAAAATGATCGTACCCTAGCTGAGCACTGTCAAGGTGCCTGAGGGTAGATTGATGGGCAGAAGTTGCTTAGTGGTTTGGAGACTGCATGGTCAAAAGGTTCGTACTGTTTTTTGAAAAAGGCTGCTTTCCTGCCCAGGCTCTCTCAAGGCACCCTAGGATCAAAGTGGCTAGACAGGATGCGGCCCTGTTCCTTGGTTTTAGGTGCACTCAAGGTGTCGCCTTGATTACAAAGATGGAATGCAGGGGCTCAGTGGCTTTGGGACTGCAGGGTCAAGGGTTGGTGTCCAGCTAAGGAAAATGGTACTGGCTGCTGGAAAAGAACACTGTCAATATTTCCTAGAGCAAGGCAGCATGACAAGCGGCTGTGTTTCTTGCTGTTAAGCATACTCGAGCACATAATCAGGGAATAAGCCTCACACAAATGTAGCAGACTCTATGTGGAGAAAGATATATAACATAAAGCAACAGGGCTAATACTGATTAAGGTGTAACAAGACAAGAGGAATGACAACAAAATAAAATAAAACATCCTCATGAGTCCTTTTACAGATAAATGAAATAATTAGCCATAACTCCCTGTGGCTTTTTGCCATTTTCAGTTAATTTTAAAGGGAAATAATTATATTTCTGTTGTAGAGCCCTCTCTATTCCTTTAATCAGCATGTCCCTCCCTCTGGGCATTAAAGGTGCTTTATGTGAACATGCAATCGTGGCGTATCAATTCAAACGCTACACTCCTGCTGCTCTTCTTTACCAAATCAAGGTACTTATATCAGTAACAAAAGCAGGCTGAAGCTAGGCGGGGAAGCTGGTTTTAATTGGACAGAGGGAGTGCAAAGCGAGTCCCATCTGAGGTTTGGTGGGGATTTAATTATAAGCAAACATGGCAACCTATCGATACAACACAAAACCTCAGCGAAGCAGAGGGTTAAGAATGATCTTGGCACCCAGCGGGTCATTGCACGCTGTAAACAACTTGGATTTATCCAAAAACAAGCAAAGATAACAAGTCGTCTGAAATCAATACAAACCAAAGCAGGATTCAAAGGGAACTAAACAGATACAGTTGACTTTTTGTTGTTCTTGGTGAAGTTTAGCGTCGTTTAACATACGACAACAATAACGGTCAAAGGAAGGAAATATCAGCCACTCAGGAGGCTAGGAAGTGGTTTTAGAGTGGAGACGAACATGGCTGGCGAGGCATGGGGAATTGAGGAGACATTATAGTCGAAGTGTGTTGTTTGCCCTCCAGTTGTGGTCCACAACATCTGAGGCTAGCTAGGCTGCGTGGTTCATCTGTGATCTTTTGCTCCCGGGCACTTGCATTAATTGAGCTGGTAATTGAATAGTTGTCTTCATTAGTTCCAGTCCCGTGCTTGCGAGTCTCGCTTGCTTGTGGATTACTGCGGGAAATGCTTGTGCCGAGGTCTTTGGGGGGGTGGGGGCGGGATTCCTTACTCGGCATAGCTCATTGTTGTGTGTTGAAGTCATTGCTGACCAGTGACACAACCGGCGTTCCTGTAGCAACCGCAGCCTTTCAAAGACACAAAGCAAAGAGTTACAAAGCAAGCAATGAGCAAAGCGGCTCGTTGAGTGAAAACAATCAACCAAACTCTAAACTTTAGATTCTGCTGATGCAAAGTGGGTCTACGTACAGCAGTGGAGCCTAAGATCCCTGGTCTTGAACCTAGGCAAGATCTGCCCATATAAAATATATATGTGTATTATTTTGTAGAAAGTTCTTTTAAAAGTGATACATATTTAAAGACAAAATGTTGTATTATTGGTTGTTCGTGTCAACCTTTCAGCATTTTCTCATTGTGCCTTTTGCTCTGTTGGTGTGCGTGGCACCTCCGGCCGGACTTTGGGGACTGAGCTGAGGACTGGGTGCGTGCCTGGAAAGCGGCGAGGCGTACTGCCGTGTTCAGTGGTCAAAATGCGTGTCCGTCGGTCACTCTCCTGGAGGGGAGGGTGCTGATGTAATAATGGATTCATTTTTCCAAATTTTTGGGACATTTTCGCCATTGTAGCAGAGAGCTATGGGACTGTATGTGATTTAAGCAAATACACTGGAGCACCTCATCGACACAGCCGCTCCCGTTACTGAGTCAGAAGCAATGGAATGTTGATGGGCTTTATGATTACATGACATTACATTTATTATTAGTTTGTTACATTACAGTGCATGTGTGGGTTTTCTCCGGGTACTCCGGTTTCCTCCCACATTCCAAAACCATGCATGTTAGGTTAATTGGCGACTCTAAATTGTCCATAGGTATGAATGTGAGTGTGAATGGTTGTTTGTCTATATGTGCCCTGCCATTGGCTGGCTGACCGGTCCAGGGTGTACACCGCCTGTCGCCCGAAATCAGCTGGGATAGGCTCCAGCAAACCCCCGCGACCCTAATGAGGAGAAGCGGCATAGAAAATGAATGGATGGATGGATGGATGGATGTTACATTTCAGATTTTCATCCAACTGGCTAATTTGACATTGATCTAATGTCTGATGTATTGTCTGCTATCTTTTATCACCGACGCAGACATAAACATGTTGCACATTTCAACAACAGCTACCCGGATGACTCGAATGTGCTGTTGGTCCTAAGAAGGACCCTTAGCTGCCGTGCAAGGTGCCTGGTGTAAAAAACAAAACAAAAATACAACCAAAACACAAACTGCACCCTGAACAGTGCCTGCATAAATATAAATGGATAATTAGGGAACAGTGATCAGGGAACATTACAACAACAATCGGGCAGGTAAGTCCTGAAGATCGACTGGTTGATCGCGATTGACGGTTGCCGATGTAGAGGAAGACTGTCATTGAATAATAAACAGTTCAGTGCATCCAAAGATAAAATTCAGTGGCGTGATATTGTAATGAACTTGTACTTGGAAATAAAGTTTTGAGAGTAAAGTGTTATTTTCTCAATAGAGGTAGTTAAGGTGTACTGGAAAGGTCCAGACAACAATCTTTTCACGAGTTCATGCCACCATGGGCCTACTTACAAACATACTTGTTTGACTCTTTGAGGGCACTGTTTTCTAATTCACCTAGGCACCTATTTATACCTGTCCCCCCCTCCCCATTCTTTTTCCGTGTTTGACTGAGTCCGAGTCATAGGGAAGAAGGAAAAAAAAAAAAAAAAGGGAAAAAAGCGTGGGTGAATCTGAGCAGAGAAACATCCTCTGGGTCTTTTTCCTTTTTTAAAAAGAACTCCTCCAGATCTCATGTTTAATTCATGAAGGAGGGCTCAGGCGTGATACATCCTGGCATGACAAGCAGAGTCCATCTTTGTTTGGGGGGGGGGAAACATTGGATTGGACCTTGGCCCGACCGAAGGGGTGATCCGCCAGTCCTCCGCCCGTCCATCAGAACGGTCAACAGCCGGGAGCCAAAGCAACCCTTTTCTTGGAAGCGGAGCGTGCTTAATTAAACAAGTTCCCCCTCGGTCAGAAAGCAGCTGGAGTGGGTTTACTCCATGTTGCCAGTCAATGCCAGGTTGACTGGAAGGCACACTCCGCCACACAAAGGAGCTGTGACGGCGTTCCTCAGCATAGGAATGCGACACCAAAACACACACGAGCGGATGTTCCTCTTTGGGAACATTTCACATTTTAAAGATTCAGTCCGAGAAGACTGAGTGGGACGCGCTGGCTTCGGCTCATCGGCATCCAACTGGAAGCGTCAATCCGCACAAGCCCGACGCCACAGCTTAATGCAAAAGCACACCACCAGCAAATTCAATTTGTTTTAAGGCTGGTCACATCCTCGCAGTACACACACTTGCGGGCGGCATATCTTGTCGAGGCTGAGCAGCGAGTGAAGATTAGGCATCCATGTCCTCCTTCACAGACACTGTGGTCAAACCCGGGGCCATTTCACCGATAGTTGATGGAGACACTTGAGAGAAACAAGCTAAATCCGAAGAAGGGTGGGTGGGGAGGCTGCCTACAAAATGGCCAATTTCATAGCATGCGTGTGGATTAAGAGTCCTCCTTTGAAAATGCTCCGGAATGCCCATGTTCCAATTACGCCCTGATGGTAAGGGCGGGAGCTGTGGGGCCATGTTTTTGGATGACTGTGCCAGATTGTCTGGAGGGGGCAGCGTTTGTGCATGCTTTGATTCGGTGCCAGCGAGGCCTAGCAGGCTCTTGGCAACCCCTAACGCCTCCCCGTCAATATGCTGGCACCCTGTGCAGGGGTATCAAAAATGACCCAATTAGAGGATGGCAATATGTTATGACAGGCAATACCTGCTTGGGTGCGTTTAGGGAAAAATGTACGTTTTCACTTTTGCATGTTTATCTTTCACCTTGAATGTTGGCCTTTTTGAACCCCTTTTTACTTGCAGTAACTCAAAAGGAAGTACAGCCCTCACATTTCAGCAAGCATTTCATTAAATATTGTCAAGTGACAATACTATTGAATGTATTCAGAGGATAAACTTTCTATACTTGGCCGTTTAGTTTTATGAACTACTGAAAATGAGTCAACACAGCCATTATTGTGTAAATAGTCTCACCTATACTCAAGCATGGTCTGGGGCTGCATGTGTGCTGCCGGCAATGGGAAGCTGCGGTACATCACGGGGAAACACCAATTCCAACATGTACTGTTACACTGTGACAGCACAGTATGATCCCCTGCTTTGGGAGACTGGACCACATTGGCAGCACTTTTACAGACTGTCTTCTCAAGGGACATTACTACAGAGCACAGGTGTCAAACTAATGACGGGGGGGCCAGATCTGGTCCGCCACATCATTTCATGTGGCCCGCTAAAGCCTGGAAATATTGTGCGTCAATAAATCACTTCAACTTGTGTACTTGTTTGTTCTTTCAATTTTAACATCATCATAATAATATTAATAATAATATTATCTTCTGATCATGCAGCAAGATATTCCAACATTTTCTGTTATCAGAAATATATCTGCTTGTCACCTTTACTTATGTAACATTTCCTTAGTCCTTTTGCGCTTGGAATTCATCTGCAGCTCTCCAGTGCCAGCAGCACTCGTGCAGTCCCAGACCATGACACTATACCAGAGATCGGCAACCTTTACCATCAAAAGAGCCATTTTGCCTCCTCCTCCAGTAAAGGAAAAAAAAAAAGTCTGGAGCGGCAAAGCATTACACAGCTTTTAATCGTAAATCTTTCAAATTTAATCTTTTTAAAATATTACCTGTTTCAACAACAACATTCAACAGAAAGCGCAGCATGCATGTGCAGAGTTCGGAGTTCACATTTCTGCGTATATGTTTGCGCAATAGCATTTATGCCAGTGCTGAATTGTCACCAATAACCATTCTGTTGGTGCTGTCCTTGACTGTCTTTGCAGAGAAAGGCTTTCTTTCATTTTCTGAATGATTTCCTGTTTATTTTTTAATTCGGAGAATACTGTAAATGCTCAGATTTTTATGAACAATTCTTTCACATATTCTCCATCTGTGAACCGTTTCCCCCTTCTTCCGATCTCATGTGCAGCCCAGTGTTGCCAAAATTTTCTCAATAAATCTGGCGACTTTCCAAACCCTCTTGGTGACTTATTTTCTCACAAGCGACTAGCGACAAATGTAAGGACTTATCCTGAAGTCATTTGGAGATTTTTCTGGTATTTGGAGATGTAAAAGTGGAAGTACATATTGTTCTGCGGTTGCTGCCGAAAAGCAGTGACAAGCGGTGAGTGCACAGTCACATCCCACTGCCCACTATCTACCTGTCTCTCCTGGAGTCACCACCTCAGCGGTTAGAGTGTCACGGCCTGCGGGCACACAGCTACAGTGCCCTTCTCGTCATAAAACATATTGCTATGCTGTCGTTAATTACGTAGTTTTATTTTAGTAACTTGCTTCAGACGCAACTCAAAACTCGCTCACCTTTTATTCTCTCCCGTGCAGTGAGCCTCACTGCATACACTAGCCTACCTCCCTCTCCATTGCTCATCCAATCCGCAGCCAGCAGTCTAGTTGCATTCACGGACTTCCGGTGAGTTGGATAGTTCATTCTTTCCAAAATTGCACATGCCCCCTACTTCGGTGTTAGAAAAAAATCACCGGTCTCGGCGGAGGGGGCCGCAACAAGGAGGCTGAAGAGCCACATGCGACGCCGGAGCTGCGGGTTGCCGACCCCTGCATTCTACCATCAACACGCTTATGCAATAATGGCTCTGTGTTGAGTCATATTCAGTGGATAGTAAATATGTACTGCTACACTAGCTGTACACTGACTAAAGTATATCCAAGTTTATAGTATTGTCCCTTGACAAGATATACTGTCCTTGATGATAACGCTTACAAGTATGGCTGTGATTTCACTGGTATTGATTCTGCTTAGTAAATATAAATATAGACTATACTAAATAGCATTTGGGCTCATTTGTGTTATGTCACTGTGCATTATTTTCACATATATATCCCAAATCCAATTTATTTCTTTCCTATTAGATTAAATGCCTCAGTGGCTCCCATCTGATGGGGGGGCGCCCATGACGCTTTGGCAGCTGATAGCCTCGGGCGCCGTACTGGTCACGGGTCTGGGCACTCACCGGTCTCGACTGCCATGTTTCAGAGCAAGCTGCCAACCTGGATGGGCAGTTGGCGCCGGGGTCTATTACCAGCTGGTGAAGTTCTGCGCCATTCTCAGCGCCATTAGGCTCATCTGTCAGAACAGCTACGAGTCGTCGTCTTCTCCCGTGTATATTTAACTAAAGTGACACTGGCAGTCGCGTAAAGGAAGATTGTTTTTTGAAAGTCACACACATGCCACACTGTGTCTAACGCAATTTGAATCCAACTACTGGGACATGTTTTCGTTTTGAAGTGTTAGTCATATAAAATATGCATTATGAAACAGTGTAGTGAATAAAGCATACAAATGTCTCATTTTTACTCCCACAGTCTAAAAGCCCCTATGCGTCATCAAAGTTAAGGTACACTATTTACACCAACATTCTACATTGATTAACTTTTTTTTTTTACACATGTGACAATTCCAAATCTAAAAAATGTAGATTCATTAGGCACTTACGGTCATAGAATCTGCAAGGTTACGTGAAGCAGATTTGAATTGAAGTCTCCAGCGTCCTTACTAGGGGTGTCACGAAAAACACAACTTTTTTATGTGAGTAAATAGGTTTTTTGACCTTTCCAGGGTGCACCCCGGCTCTCGCCTGAGAACATCTGGGACAGACTCCAGCATACTCACGACCCTAGTGAGGACAAGCAGTATAGAAGACGGATGGCTGGTAAATAGGTTTTTGACTACTTGGAGCGCTTTCTTGTGCACTACATCTAGGGGTGTCGCAAGATCTCGTCACATAACATCTCGCAAGATTAAAGCGTGACGAGATTTCTTTTTTGGAGAAAAGCTGTATCACGAGAACAGGGCAGCCAGAAGCCGATCAAGACTATGAACTATGGCATGGCTACTATGAATATATATACAGTAATATGGAAGTGGCAGAGTGCAGGGCATTATCGGAAGTGCACATGAAGTGCTTTTGACACACCTTGCAATCCAACCTACCTCGGTGTTCACAGCGTCAGCGAGTTACGTGTGGCTGTTTTTTCCATCAGAATTGAACAGCTGCTTGGTACTTGTTGATACCCAAGCGAAAGCTGAAGTAATTCTACATTTGATCAACTTTACTTCAAGATTTGTCAGATCAACCCATTCATGTTAAAATCTCGCCTCGTCTTGTTCACGTGGACCCAGTCTCGTGCATCGTCTTGTCTTGCGAGTGGGTTGTCTCATGACACCCCTTACTCTATCATTAAAAGGGGCTTGTATTAAAAAAAAAATCAGGTAAGAAAAACGGGGCTTATATGTCTGCTTCTGTAGATTGATCGTGACCAAGGGTTAAACCATCAAAAGAAAAAAAAAACAGGTCTTTATGGATCGCAGGACAACTCCTTACTTTCCGGTTGCTTGCCAGGAGAATCTGACAAGCTACTGTAAATGACTTTTTCTTGCCTCTTCGCCCTCAAGCTTGTCTTTCCTCGTTTCGTTTTATTGTACTTTTTTGTAGAGCGACTATACCTCTAGCGACCACTGCTAATTTGTACCATGCGCCACATCATCTTGCTGCGGACGAACGCGCTCGTGGAGAAAGAGCCATCCGACTCTGGCCATTATCTTTTGATAGATAAGGGCTGCGCAGGTACTTGCCTTGGGGTGTGGTTTTGAAGATGGAGGACATGTTTTTGTCCACTGACATTGATGCAATACAAGCCAGAAGCAAAGGTGCTAATGTCTGTGTCGGGTCCACTCAATCCTTGTGTGGCTAGTGTCCCCCCCCCTCCTCTTTTTCCTCGGACACAGCCTGCAAGGCGCTATTACCAAAGGGTGTCCCCACCGAGCATGAGTCATTAAAGCCCGTCTTTACACAGGTCTAGAGGAAGGTAATGGACAAGGGAAGACTCGCATATCACAACCACACTAGCCCAGTGTTGGAGAAGATAAACATGAGGCAAAAAGTCTTTTATTAACATTGGGGTGACAGTTTTTTTGCACTCGTGATTTTTGTGTTTGTAGCATGCATCTAAAAATGGCGAGCACACAACATTATTGCATACATAAACCTATTAGGGATGGGCTTATTAATCAGGGCTGCCCCTCCCTACACGCAAAACATTTGCTGTGCGTAGGGCCCCACGATCCATGGAGGGGGGCCCATTTTGCACAAGGGGGTGCATTTCCAGCAAATGCGCAAACGATGGGCTTCGCTGCAGTGAAGCATAGAGCACCAAGTCAGCCCAAGGCATTAAAGCAAACAAAAGAGACAAGTAATTTGACACTGTGCTCGTTGCCCCACTGACTTACAGTATGCAGCAGGTGTAATGGTACAGCTGCTACCTTTCAAAGCAGACGGTGTGGGTTTGCTCCTAGCCTTGGGCAGTTTTTTTTTTATTCTGTTCATTTATTTAGCACTAAAAATAATTTATTGAACAATTTTTTTCCCCATGTATTCTCATTGCTCCAAAACATGCATCCAACTAAATTCAGGTCCAAGTCAAATACTATAAATAGCTTTTACTGGGTCAGTATGGGGCCCCTGTCATCATTAATCAATGATTAAGAAGTCTGTTGATTGCACGTAATTTGTTGTTAAAACTCTTCTTGAAGCGTTGGGGGTAAAATGGAGTGCACTACTTGGGTAAAACCACAAGAGGCGCTGTTGATAGTTGACAAATAATTCAAGAATCAACATGTGGATATTCCCTTTACAAAGGTTGATGCTGCTGAAGTGAAGCAAGGCAAAGTTAGAGGTTTCATTAATGGCATTGGCACATTTTTGCCTGTGAAAGCAGAGATTGCTTAGGTATTGAATATTTTTTATTTATTTTTTAATGACTACGACTAGTCTACTACTAGAATGTATTCATATTTGTATTTTTTTACAGACAGAGGCACGGTGGGATACATTGCGGTGGACTAAGCTTCATGCATTTTTACTTTGTTTTAAAATAACATCTTATGTTGACGTGTTGACCATCCTGAATATGTTTTAATACAGACAAAATGTTTCACCAAATTATCATATTAGCGTGTTTGCAGGCAAAGAAGGCTAAAACTGGCATTTGTCTTGCATAAGTAGAAGCAATTTCTGTATGCTTTTTAGGGAAAGGAGAAAGAAAAAACAGCACACTTTGCAATTAATTAGAGTAAATCCTTTTAGTGTAGTTTTTTTTACTACATTTAAAAGCCTGAAACTTGACCATTAACCTCCAAATGGATGTGAAACTCTTCCCCTTTGCAAACACAATAGCGCTGCAGAAAAAGACGGTAAAATGAAATGATGAGTTTTAAATGTTTTTTTTTTTAGGCAAACTCAATTAGCGGAATGTTTTCTTTTTTTTTGTGTTCCCCCTAACCCTCCTCCTGGTTAGCAAAGAGCCCCACATTAGTACCAAGGCTGGTTATTATTTCCAATGTGTATGTTTTAACAAATAATTTCCCAATGCCTTTCTACCTCCGCTAACCTCCAAAGTGGGGCTCCAATTATAAAAGCATTAAAAGTCCTGGTGAGGGATTTAGGTACATTACACCACTCAGTGGCATTCTCTGTGCCATTATGCTATTAGCTGTTGCGCTACGTGTTAAAAGGAGCTTTAATTGAGAAAATGTTGTCGAAAATACATTTAAAAGCAGCACTTTTAGCCCAAGCAGCCCACTTCCTGGCGGCTACGCTTAAAATCATGACTAGTCTGGTAACATATTCATGTATTATCATTTTTATGTATGCTCTAGGTTTATAGCGTAGTCATCTCAGGGGATTGGAATGCTGCATTGTCAGTTAAAAAGTGATTCCTTTTCTTGGCATAAGTAACAGATGGAGGTTATATAGTCCGTCTTGAGTGCCTCCACACAGCCTGTGTGTCATCTGTCATTACATTCAGGTCATTGTTCGGAGCTTTGTGGCAGCGTGACCGAGTCGGCCACAACTTGACAACTGTGTGTGTGCGTGTGTGTAATACACCGGGGGCAGATATTGAAACTCCCTGACCACTCTCAGGGCAGTAACAGGGCATTATGAGGCCCAAATGATGGATTTTAGGTGGATGAAGTGTATGTTTATAGGCTCTTCAACAGTTGATGTCATGTGTACAGACTGCTTACCTTCCCCACCACACACCGTTGCATGGTGAACATAAAAAGATTTCTACCAACGTATACAATCAATCATACAGACTGGAAGTTTGGATCCATCCATCGTTCGTTCATCCATCCACGATGCCATCTATACAAACAAACACATTTCCCTTCCTCCACTCATGAACCTGTGCATCTATTGTTTTGCCCTGCATTTCATCAGTCCCTCCTTCCATCTATATGTTCTTTCATCCATCCATTGGTCCACCTCCAATCCACCCATCCAACAAGTCACTATTCCTATAATACACCTAACTCTCCAACTATTTACTTTATTCACCATTCCACCCATCAGCCAAACACCTTCCGTCTAGCCATCCCTCATTCCTATCAGACAACCATGCACCCCTCCATCCATCCATCCATCCATCCATCCATCCATCCATCCATCCATCCATCCATCCATCCATCCATCCATCATCCATCCATCCATCCATCCATCCATCCATCCATCCATCCATCCATCCATCCATCCATCCATCCATCCATCCATCCATCCATTCATCCATCCAACCTCAATTCCTACCAGCCATGCACCCCTCCATCCATCCATTTCCATCTACACACTTCCATCCCTCTAGCCATCAAACCATTCAACCATCCACCCCTTCTTCTGTCTTGAACATTCATTCATCGAGCCAGTCACCCACGAATCCATCCATCTGTTCATCCATCATTCCAACCAGGTACCCAACTATCAAATCATTTATCCATCACCATTCTACCCGTCAACCATCATTTTGTCCACCAATCTGTCCAACCCCAATTCCAGCCAAACTATTACTATTCCATCCATCAGTCTGTCCATTATTCCAATCAGGCACCCACCGAACCCACCAAACTATTCAATATCGTTATTATTATTGTCATAACCAACAAATCCATCCACATGTTTGTCCTCTATTCCAGCCACCATCCTGTACATCCAGCCAGAAACCCACTCATCCATCCATGAATCAACCAACCACCAATCGCTCTATCCGCCATCCCTGTCCATCCCTCATTCTAGCCAGATAGACATCCATCCATCTAGCCATCATTCCAACCAGGGACCCATACATCTATTATTTGTCATCCAACCAGTCCTCCTTTCATCCATCATCCAATTTTCCCTTCATCCATCCACCCAGCCCCTACCCCCATCCATCACTCTATTTCTCCTTCCATCTACATATATATAGCCATCTATCCGTACTTTGCCATGCTCTTACGGTGGCTGATGGGACATCTCATTATTGCGTTGAGCTTTCTCACATGCATCTCTGTTTGTGTGCGGCCTTGCTCTACGTTTGCAGGGTCATGGCTACCCAACACACAGGCTGCTGATTATATATGTATGCATAAATCTCACTAGAAGCTGCGTGCTGCTCTTCAAGTTTGTGTGATTGTGTGTGATGGAAGGAGAGAGAGAGAGAGAGACATTTGCACCACTCGCATAAAGGCTTTGTGGTAACATGGAGACAGGAAGCTGGTGGCTGAAGGGTTAGAGATGTTCCTTTCATAGCTGTATGTCACTCATCACAGTATATCTCAGCAGCACGCTCCAGCGGGATGTTTTACATCCATTTAAATAAAATGAACCCCTTGGAAATATCCATGTATTAATAAGAACTATTGACCGGAAATATTGACTGAAGCTCAAAAACGCTGAAGTCTTTTTAACCTTTGCCGGCTTGGAGGTATGAAATCAAATCACCTCATTAGGGAAGCAGTGGGGAAACATCTGTTGAATGTGTGTGGAAATGTACGGCATTCCATGGAAAATCATCATCCAGTTTTGGCACTTCAAACCCTAATGACTGACCTTGCTGTCACCTGACAAACTGATCGCTTCAGTTTCCTAATCTGAAAACCACATTTGTTTACTTTTCAATAGGTAATAAATGTTACTTTAGGTTGCTTATTTTCATGTCAACAGTGGATTTAAGCATGAAAAGCTGTTCATACACTTTTTATGCAGTAAATATGCAAACATTAGCAGACTTTTAGGGTTAAAAAAATGAAATAATCCTATTTTAAGCTTGTAATTTCACATTTGAGCTGTAGCTTTGGTCCTTACATACATGGGGGGGATAAAAAATTAGGCCGTTCACTGACAAACATATTTTTTGCGCATTAAAAATGCAAACCTAGGAACAAAATGTAATTTACGTCCATTTATTTTACACATCAACAATGTTGTTGCACACTCACTTACCCGTCCCCGCCACTTGGTCTCCTGAGTCCAGTTCTGGTCGGATTTCCATGACGAGGAACATAGTTTGGCTTAGTTGCTGGGGCCACTTTTTAAGAATTTTGCTTCTCAAAACAATGTGTTGAAAAGAGTAATACATTTGCACCACAAAACTGCTTTTTTAAAAAAAATCACACCTCACAAAGCCGTTATATTTGTCTCCTGCCGTATCCCAGCGCACTGTCGCATTTGTGAGGTCAGATTTTTTTTTTTTTTGAGGAGGCATTTGTGTGATGCAAATGTACTACGCTTTTGAACGCATGTTGTTTTGAGAAGCCAAACTCTTGACTCAAGTGGCCCCAGCAACTAAGTGGAACTACGTTGCTCGTCACGGAAATCTGACCCGAACTGGACTCGCGAGACCACGTGGCGGGGGCGGGCGAGTCACTGTTACACAAAAATTCCTGTTTCAGGGACCACAAAATTGAAAGCTGTTCTGCAGAAATGGAGGTCGATCAAGCCTTGACAGTTGGTGCAACTGATTCCTACAGGTGTTCCAAGTTCTGTAGTACTTACTACTTCCTCTGTCTGCATTAAAAACACGGAACACACTGTGGTACTATACCCTCGAACATCAGTTGAACAGAATTGCACTGGAGAAAGTCATTTGTTGCTACAAAAATGGCAAGAAAAAAGAGAATTAACAATGGAAAAGAGACAGACCATCTTAACACTTAAAAATGTAGGTTTTTCCTCCAGAGAAACAGAAGTGTTCTAAAAGTAGTGTACATTAACAAAATTTTGTGTTGTTAGTTATTAGTATCAGCAGTTCAGCTTTTTGTCTTTACTTTGTGCCTTGTTGCTCTATTTTTTTTGTTTTTGTTTGCTGTTTATTGGGGGGGTTAATTTTATTTGTACATTGTGCCGCGGGCCAATCAAAGACAAGCCGAGGGCCGCAGAGGATCCTTGGGCCCTGCTTTGGACGCCACTGTCTAGCAGTGTCACTGATAAGCAGATGCTCCTTATGTCAAATTTTAAACTCACATTAGAAAAGAGACGTTTTCCGAAAGGGTGCTTTTCCACAATATTACACGTGTTTGTGTGACGCTGCCAACTGGTGGCCTGGCATGTATTACAGCATTTATAATCTTTTTGCGATTCCATGTGAACTGTACATGAAAATACTTTCTCATTTGTAGGTGTTATCGTGCAAATGTACCTTCAGTGTGTGTTAGCAGCCCATCCTTTCACAGCTTTTTTGGAGGGGGTTAACGCCTCTCTTTCAGGTTTTTTTTTTTTTTCCCCCCCTCCGTCCCCCCCTCCTCTTGCACACGCCAGATAGGAGCGAATAGTTGCGTTTTGCTTTCTCCCCTCCCTCCCGGCCTTGCTTGCCTTTCCCCACTCATCTGTCAATGAAAGACACAGTTTTGCTACAAGGCATTGTGTGTTTAGCGCCGGTGCCAGCAACTGCCACGCGGGTGCCGGGGAGGGCGAGGGGGATCCCGCCCCCTTTGAACCGCTGCCAAGCCCAGCCAGCTTGCACCTTCTTTAATAACTTCCCCCTGAAGGCACTTCCTTCTTTTTCCTCTCTCCCTTTTCTTCAACTACAAGGCCCCCCCCCATCCCCGCCCCAACCCACCACCACCACCACTTTCTTCCATTCACTTCCCATCCTCCTGCTCCTTCTATGTGTGTGTTTTTTCCCAATAACTGCTGTTTTCACGGCTGAAAGCTGTGATGCTGATAAGAAAGGTAAGGCTGCTTTTAACTACTGACAGCCTGAAATCATATCTGTGTGGAAAACACACAAACACACACACACACACACACACACACACACACACACACACGAGTCGGCGGTTGAAGTGTGAGCTTTCCAGAAAAAGATTTTCTTGATTTTTTTGTGAAGTGTTTTTAACATCAGCTTAACATGTCAGTGTGTTCTTTTGTTGTTGTTGTCGTTTTTTTCATATGAATTTTCACTACAGTTCTGGAAAAGTGGCTGCACCCTTCTGAAGTATGCTAATCTCTTACTTAGTGTCTTTATTAGTCAGTCATATCCTAAAAAAAGAAATATGTTGGAAGAATGTTTTTCCTGTTCAAGGTCTCATATTATAGTATTTTCCATCAATTTTGTGTCAGAGGTGCCACAATAGTGTGTTGGAAGTGTGTTGAAGTTATATATATTTGAAAAAACACCTGCATTTGTGATATAGGAGAAAAAGTATGAACTTAGCGGTTTGCTCTTTTCCCCCCCATTTTTGCAGTTTTTTCCCAAATATTTAAACTTTCTTCTGAAATAATCTTCAGAAATGTTCTTCTTGTAATAAATATTACAACTTTATTCCCATTGTATTATAGTCTTCCTCAACCAAATAAAAAAATGACAACTTCTATTTGTTTTGTTTTGCATAATATTACTGCTTAAAAAAATTCTTTAATATTTCAACTTTATGCTACTAAAATGATCATAAAATCATTATTATTCCACATATTACAAATTTATTTTGGTAAAATTGTGACTTTTTTTGTTGTTAGAATGACTTATTTCTATTCATATTTTCACTTTCCATCCATCCTCTATACCGCTTCTCCTCATTAGGGTCGCGGGGGTATGCTGGAGCCTATCCCAGCTGACTTCGGGCGAGAGGCGGTGTACACCCTGGACTGGTCGCCAGCCAATCGCAGGGCACATATAGACAAACAACCATTCACACTCACATTCATACCTATGGACAATTTAGAGTCGCCAATTAACCTAACATGCATGTTTTTTTGGTATGTGGGAGGAAACCGGAGTACCCGGAGAAAACCCACGCACGCACACGGGGAGAACATGTAAACTCTACACAGAAATGCCCAAGGGAGAATCGAACCCAGGTCTTCCCGATCTCCAGGCTGTTCCTGTGTTGGCCAACGTGCTAACCACTCGACCACCGTGCGGCCCTTATTTTCACTTTATTCCTGGAAAATTGCAGCTGATTTTTCCATTTCTGCTGTTTTTTAAAAAATTTTCCAACTATTTCAGCTTTCTTCTTGTAAATGTTCTTCTCATAATTATGACGTAAAATTACAACTTTTTCTTGATGGATTACAACTTTTTTTGTTAATATTTGGATTTTATTCTTGTAAAATAAACAGCCACCGGCGGCATATGACCTCTGGGCCATGCTTTGGACACCGCTGCAGTAATTCCTTGCTTATCACAGTTAATTATTATTGATAAATCCAATATATATATATATATATATATATATATATATATATATATTTTTTTTTCTAGATGCAGCCGTTGCATTGAGGGGATGCGGTTTATTGCTGCAGGATTGTGTCTCTGCGTTTTTCACATGATGTGGTCCTGGTGGCTTCGCTAGGCCGTGATCTTAAGCTCTCACTGGATTGATTTGCAGCTGAGTGTGGCACCTCCAAGTCGGACTCCATGGTTCTTTCCCGGAAAAGGGTGGGGTGCCATCTCTGGGCCGGGGATTTTGTGTGTGGGAAGGATCGAACACAAGATCTACAAGCAAATTTGTGTGACATCTGCAGTGATGTGTACTCTGCATCGGCCCGCTGTGGTTAAGAGGGAGCTTAGCCAAAAGGCAAAGCTCTCAATTTACCGGTCGATCTACAGTACGTTGCTACCCTCACCTATGGTCATGAGCTTTGGGGTCGTGACCGAAAGGTGCAGTTGCGAGCGGCCAAAATGAGTTTTCTCTGTAGGGTGGCTGGGCTCTCCCTTAGAGATAAGGTGAGAAGCACTGTCATCCGGGAAAAGTCGGAGTAGAACTGCTGCACCTCCTCATTGAGAGGAGCCAGATAAGGTGGCTCAGGCATGTGGTCAGGATAACCTCCCGCCTCCCTAAGGAGGTGTTCAGGGCTCGTCCAACCGGTAGGAGGTATTGGGGGAGACCTAGGACACGTTGGAGAGAGAATGTCTCTCAACTGGCCTGGGAACACCTGAGGATCCACCAGGAGGAGCTCGGACGAAGTAGCCGGGGAGAGGGAAGTCAAGTTTCCCTGCTTAGGCTGCTGCGCCCACAACCCAACCTCAGATAAGCGGAAGAAGAAGGATTGATCAAACTTATAGCTCACATGAGTGTAGCGGACTGACAGACACTTGATAGAGCTCTGTGCTGCATTTTAAGATGTGTAGCGAAGCCTTAAAAAAATTCCAAAATTATTTCGCCAATGTTCATGTGGAAGGTTTTTCCTGGATGACGTCATGAAAAGCCTAGATTTTACTCGTGTTTGGTGCTCATAAACAGGCTCTAGGCAGACACATTACTGCTAGAACCTCACTTAAAAGTCACTTTTGCATAATAGTTGAATTCAGTTCTTTTTAAATAAATCCACAAGTGGTCAAACACACCATTCGCCCTGTATAGCATATATTAGATTTATTTATCTACCTTGCCAGCCTTTTACGCACACACACACACACACACACACACACACCACAAAGGCTCTGTGCAAACTCCCAATCTGTCAGTTGGCCTGTACAACACCATGGCCTCGGGACAGGCAAGCTGGCGTGGAAAAAGGGGGCGGGGGAGGGTGGGGTGACTAAAAGCTCAGTGGGCGATAGAATAGGTGTCATACTAAAGGTGTGTAATACACCGTGTCACCGCAATGGCGAATGGCCCATTAAGGCTGTATAACCTCAGACGCTGGCATTTATTTTGTCACTAGGGATTACTCGGAACAAACGGGCCTTGCCCAGGAACGTGTTTGTGTGCGCTCTGTTTGTATTGTGTATTTACTGTACAGCACCGATATACTGTATCCATTTGCCCCCGCTATATGTTTTATATATGTACACAGCAGTGCCGATGTAGTAAAGCACAGGAGGGGAGGGGGTGGGGGGGTTGAAAATGAGAATGTAAGTACAGCCTCCTTGCACCATCATCGCAGCCTCCTCCCCTTCCTCCAGTGTGTGTGGGGGGGTGACCTTGCCCAGTGTAATTAAAGTGAAACACCTTGACTTGTCACCATTGCCTGAGACAGCTTAAATCTCCCTAATGTAAATGGAGTCTGCTGACGTACTGCTGCTGTAGGCATGGCCGTGCGTGGAGGAGATACAAGCTGCCGGTGATCCATCTCCCCCAGTACACAAGCACGCACAAACACTCATTTTCTTTTTTTTTTTTCTTTTTTTATAGCACTCTCACTCACTCCCTTTGTGACACACTCGTACACCACATACTCCGACTTATGCACATTCTTAGCGTTCTAATAGCGGCCCATCGTCTTGCATGCTTTGTTACATCTGCGGTACTAGGTTAGTTAAAGAATAACCGTTATTTGTAGGTGATTTGTGTGTTGCGGGAGACGTCTTTACTACAAAACATGCCTACACAGCGGACGTGGCATCTGTAAAGCTGACATTTACAGTGGAGTTTAAAGCAAACGTCCTTCTGCTGGATGTAAGTTTGATATACTGTGGTAACTTTTAGTTATTAATTCCCTCCAAAAGTAAGTAAACTATTTTTCCAGATACCCAAAATATTATGCGAAAATACATGTTATAGAGAATAATTAGAGTTTTACCTGCAGAAAACAATGCAAAAATAATTATACATTGTGTGCACAGTTATTAGGCCAGTCGGTATGTTGACCATATTCTCATTTTAATGCATATTTTCCAAACCCAAGCTGAATGAACCTGAATGCCTTTTGGGTTTAAGCATACCATGTAATGTGCATGTGTGTACTGAGGGAGGGTGTGGCCTTAGGAGATCAACACCCTTTTATTGGCAGTTTCTTTTCCTCTGGCAAGATATTTGTTAATATAAGATAGTTGCAAGTGCACAAAAGGGTTGCAAGAAACGTGTCGAGAGAAAAACATGCAAATTAACTGCCAAATATTTGAGAAAAAACAAACGTGAATCTCCCAGGAACCCATTATCCTTCAGTGCCGTCATATTCCAGGACTGTAATCTACCTGGAGTGGCCAGAAGTCCGGTACATGGTGTTCAGTGCTCAGAGGTAAGAGAGGCTGAAACCCGACAACCAAGTTGAAAGGCTGTGACTTGGCCAAGAAATATCTGAAGACAGATTTTTAAAAAGTTTTATGAACTGATTAGATTAGTGACTCTTGATGGACCGGAGGGATGGGCCCGTGGCTGCACCAGCAATGGGTAGAGAGCTCCACTCCAACTCAGACACCAGCAAGGTGGAGGTGGGGTACTGGTAAAGGCCGGAGTCATTAAATGAGCTTGTTGGGCCTTTTCAGGTTGAAGATTGATTCAACTCTACTGCTACTTTTTTCCACAAAGTGTTACAGAAAAAAGTGTGCATCTTTCAAGAAGACCATGATGTTTATGCAGGGCAATGCTCCATCTCATGCATCCAGTGCTCCACTGCTTGGCTAGCTAGTAAAGGTCTTAAAAATAATGACATGACTTCCTTGCTCACCTGACCTAAACCCCATGGAGTACTTGTGGGCCCTTAAACGTAAGATTTACAGGGAAGACAAAGGTACACCTCTCTGAACAGCGTCTGGGAGGCTTTGGTTGCTGCTGCACAAAAACGTTGATGGTCAAATGATCAAGAAACTGACAGATGGAAGCCTTTTCCGTGTTATTGAAAAGAAGGGTGGCTTTATTGATCACTCATTTATTTTTGCAAATGTCAGAAATATGTATTTGTGATTTTTGTGTTGTTTATCACTCTGACTTTAAAAAAAATGAAAATAAAGTAGTGAGATGGGAATATTCAGGTTTTTCTTTGAGTTGCCTAATAATTCCACACACTAATAATTGTGCACGCAGTGTAAATGTAAAAGTATTGAGAGATTTGGTGTTGGGTGTGTGATCCCAGATGGCTGAATTAACAACCAATGCTGGGAGTAGTCAGTCCACATCTTGATTAATACCACAAAATTCAAGGCGCCCAAGGGTGGAATACAACAGTTTGTGTGATAACCGACCAAAATTTTGGTACAATTCATGAAGAACTGGGGCATTGGAAAACCGAGTTTTGACTGTAGTTGGATGTACTCCATGTGGGACTAAATGTATCACGAGCGCTAGCGTCCAGAAAAATCATATGAAAAATGTAAATTTACCTTAAAGTAGGCCATGGAGGCCAAAATCCAACATTAAATAACATGCAGGTGATTCTCAATAAACTAGAAAGGTTCATTTACTTTAGCAGTTAATTAAAAACGATAATAATAAATGTACTTTCCTAGTTTGAGAATCACCTGCATATTTTAGTAGTTCATATTTGACTTATTTTAGTAGTTAATTTATTTTAGGGCGCACGGTGGCCGAGTGGTTAGCATGTTGATAATATATGTATCGCTAACTCCCAAACACGTCTCTAGTCCGTTCTTCCTTTGAACTACGCGTCATCGGTTTCATTACAAGAACGCGACATGCATGTAGGGACACTCGGAACATCACAAAAACAGCTTTATTATGTGGATATATGTGGTCAAAGCAAACAGAAAGACAAAGGAAAACATGAAGCGGATCACTTTGTAACTCTTACTGCGGATGTACAATTTGCTGCATTTATCTATGCTGGGAAATCCCAGAAAATACATTGAAAACATGTGCATTTACTTTAAATTACATGATGCCTTTCAATGCAACCCCTCATTGCTCATAATAACATGGTTAAAGCGTGATTCAAATGTTCGGCTACTATTAAGAGACTAGTGTTTGGTCAATACATTTTTAGACATGTGATATCTTTTAGCTTGATTTAAATTTTCAATTCATCTGGAGCAGTTTTAAATATATATATAAAATCCTATCCTGTCATTTATCTTTGTGAATAAAATACAGTAAAAAATGGGCATATTTCAGACATAGCTGCAAATGGTGATTAATCATGATTAATGCATGTAAAAACTGATTAATCTGACTTGACAACCCTAGGTTCAGCACAATTTGTTATATATTCAATTTGAATTTTTTTTCAACGCAAGACACTGATACAAATATAAAAATGCCCCACCTGTAATGAATGCCCGGTGCTCTCTGCACATGCATAAATTAAGATGCTAGCCTCTTCTCCTCCTGTTTGGCTCAGAGGAATCATGCATTGAAACATCGGAAGAGTAAAACATGGAAGGTTTAGCTTGAACACCCACCTTTCCTAATATGGTCATGTCAACACATCGTTGCTAAATACAGGTCGGGGGACTGGGAGGGACGGCCTTCAACAACAACAACAACAACAAAAGCCATGGCACTCATGCCAAGACTGATGGACTGACATTTGATGTCACCATGGCATGTGAAAGAATGTCCTCCTTTCCTTTCCTCTCTCTTTGCCAACTTCACCGCTTGCTTGTGCCCTGTGCCAGGCCTCTTTGCTTGCTATGCCACGCCTGGCTAGCGGGCAGCGTGACAGAAGCCAGACGGCGATCGAGTATCTGCAGCAGGCAGCCTGTCTGCCCTGCTTGCCCCTCATCACTGTCTTGTATCCGTCACAGAATGATGCCAGGACCTGTGGGTGGTTTCCGGGCAGATGATGGTGCTCTGGTGATTCCACCATAGCTAAAATGACAGGATTGGCTGAGCAAAGAAGTGCAACGCTGTATAGTTTTTGCCCTCCAGTATGCATTCAGTTTAGTGTGAGTCTATATTTGTCGTCCTTGCGTTGTATCTTTACCTGCACATCAGAGAAAGCAAACAAGCATGCTGCTGTTGCGATGGACAGCCTCTACTGTGATGTTTAGTGTGTCTATTCGTTTCTCGTGTGATGCAGCAACTACCCCAGCCGCAGGGGTCCCGAGGAATAAACGTGAGTGAGCAAGAACGAGACGCAGAGAAACAAGTGGGGGGCAGGGGGGGTTGAGCAATGAGCTCAGGTGGTTCCGACATCTGCGTTCACTTCCTGCCTTTTTTTTCCTGATGGGCGGTGGGACAAGCAACAGCGAGGGGGCCTGACAAAAACAAGTGCGAGATGAAGGCCTTTCTGGAGGCTACAAAAGAGACGTACTCTGGGAAAAAAGGCAGGAGGAGTCCTCAGTGGGGCTGACTAGCATGCAGACAAAACTTGGGGAAGAAGGAAGAAGGCATGCCTTACTGTACAATGGCACCGGGCCCCCATGCTCGCTTCAAAGAGCCAGCCAGACATACAGAAAGGCGACTATGAGAGATGGACCTGTAGGGAAGCATAGCAGTCATGGTGGTAGGGGGAGAGGGCCATTCATTTAAAAAGTAACTGTGTGCTGCAGCCAGGCGCCGTCAGAATGCATCACTGTGTGGAATGGACTCTGTGCTGGCCGAGCGCAGCTCCATGTGTGGTCTGATGCTGAAGTTCAGGGAGGGACTTGGTGGGAAAGAAAGGAAGGGAAGAAGATGCCTTGATCATGATGCAGACATTTAAAAATGTGTTTTTTCCTGACAAAATACATTTATTCCATGCAGAAATGTAACATAACACCAAAAGAAAAGTGGAATGGAAAAGTCACCTGAGCTGAACTTCTTTGTGTTAAAAAAAATTCTAATAAATAATGAAAATTAATAATATAAATAAAAAATAGAATTGAAATTAGGGCTGTCAATTGATTAATTATTGGTTATTTGCATGTTGACCATAGTTAACTTGTAATTAATCACAGGTCGAAGTAAGTTTTCATCTATAATAAGTGTACATTTGAAAGTTTTTAATACACCTAGCAACGTGAGACTGGAGAATATGTTTGCTTTATGCTAATATTTGTTGATTAAACATTCGTGTTTCGTTTTTGTTTTTTTTCAACAGCTCAAGACAAAATGGACCTCCATGTATAAAAAAACAACGTACAAGTAGACATGGGTAAGGTAAACTGTCCATCACTCACATGTCATTCTCTTCAAGCAAATAATCTCACAAAATACCATTGTGACTAACAGTACAAATGAATGTTTGTAAAAACACCCAACAACTAAGGGAAATTAATATTGACAACTTCCAAATAATACAGTGAACAGTCAGTAGTTTACAGAACTCAGGACTTTGCTCGTATGCTGCAAGTGCAGTCAGGCTATAGCTTATGCTTCACTTCCAAACACTCGGAGACATACACATTACAGAGACATACACACAAACACTCTTTTACACACACTTTTCGTAGTCTGGCCACTTCAACAACGTGAAAGTATGACACCGTGGGTCATGCAACACGCAACTTTTATTCTGTCATCTTTGACAAACACAGCAGTTCAAGCACAAATGCTAATGAATCGATAATAAATGATCAAAACAATGCTAATAAATTCCCTTGCGAGCCTTCATTGAGAGCCGTGCGTGTGCTCGCTCACTTCCGCCTGTGTCACATTGACACAAGAACCCGGCATAGCCGTCCTCGGCTGTGCCTGCCAGTAACTAGCAGCTCGTAACCCAAATTTTAGCTCGCATTTCAAGGCAAAAAGACACCAGTGACCTGGAGAGATTCAGCACAGAGACCCGCTGGAAAGCGTGTGTTGTTAGCAAACAGAGGAGTCTGTATGACGCTAATTTTAAGATAATGGTGATAAAGCAGACCATAACTGCCAGGCAGCTAAGAAATATGATGTCCTTTTTAATCTATGTATGTTATTATTAGATTAGATATTATATTATTAGATTATCCAATTAATTGACAATTATTTTTGTACCGTAAAGCGGCGTGTATAAACCGCACCCGTGTATTAACCGCACCCCCATTTTCAGGCTCACGGCGGGGAAGAAATTTGCAATTTTCAGAGATGTTTTGATATCTTATCTTTCACCGCTTCTCTTTTTCTCTATTATTATTTTATTGCATTGCTTCAGTGTGAATTTGAATAAACTCGTTGTATTGTATTTTACATCTGCAATGTTTTCATGGAAGCTTAGGGTAGCTTCAGTGTATATGGAGATCGTTTCACTGTGTGAAAATACAGACAGCCGTCAGATAAGTTAGTTGCATACACAAGCATTTTCAGCAACTGTACAGCAGAGGGCGCTAAAGTCAAAGCAACTGTCTGACCCACAGACGGCTATTCTAAAATTGGCTTCTCGTCAATTTCTGCGTCTGGTCACAGACCTGTCATCGTGTATAAACCGCACCCTGATTTTTTGCTTCTTACCAGTGGAAAAAAAGTGCGGTTTATACACGGTGCTTTACGGTATTTTATGAATCGTTTTTTTTTTTTGATTGAAAAACGGAAAGACCTCCTGATTTCAGCCTCTCAAACGGGAATAGATATTTTTTTAAATTTCCTTAGGCATCCATGAAAGTAGAGCCGTTATCGTTGTTTTAGGCACAGCAAGATATTCACACACACCAGCTTGACTTTGGTAAACATTATTGCCTCTTTTCTGATATGTTGAGGACCAAACCAGTGCTGGTGTTTGGTTCATATCTAACTGATCACTTGATTAATGGAAACAACGAACTTTAGATTAATCGACTAAGAAAATAAGCATTAGTTGCCGCCCTGCTACCAGTTATTTTACTGGTTTTGAATACAACAATAAAAATAAAAATAAAAAAAAGTATCACATTTTTGCAAAGACGGGTCTTGATAAAGGATTGTCTTCTATTCAGGCTCGTTTAGTATCAATAAGACGGATCACTACTATTCTTTGAACTATTTGTGCAGACACAATGCCTTAGTAACTTTTAATTTGTGCATCCTCGGCACGTGTCAGTGTCGCCGTCTAGGGACGTCGGGAGTGGAAAAAAGGGGTTAGCTAAAGATGGGCTCGGCTTTAATAAAAGTTACCTCATCTCTGCCTGTGCCACCCCACCCAGCCCTCCTGTCCTCCCCTCGTGACATCCTGGCGATGATATTCAAAGGAGCGGCGGCTGCGGAAATAACATTTAACTCCACCAATTTCTTATTGCCTGTCAGTCTCTCTAATTTGATCGGGTGTCGGACAGTTACCGCCTTGGACAGCCCGAGTCACGGCACACATAATGGTGGGGGGGGGGAGACTGGCAGCTAATAAAAGCCCGCTTGGTATTTACTCCCCCGTTTTCCTTTTTATTTATAATATCTCTCAGTATTGTTATTATGAATATATATGCATTTAGGACTCACCCATCACTCCGCGTGGCCCCTCGGTTAATAATATGTTATTGATTTCCATAGCGGACCGGCTATATATCTGTTTAATTTCCAAGCCTTATCTCTCCCTCTGTGATTTCACATGAACTCTTGCTTCATTTCCTTATTTCTTTTCCTACAGGCATTATTAAGTCTATGGGAGAGTGAAGGTAGCATGTTTTTCTACACTTTCACAGTGAAGCGATGCGATGGACGCTCATTGCATCTTTCCCACATCAGGCTTCAATCTTTCAAAAAGTCATGAATGGGTTTATGTAGTCCATCATGATAGAATAGATTGGTGGAGAAAAAGGGAAAAGGTGTTGTCATGTCATCCAAGTGGTGGAATTGCCGTCAATCATGTGGCTTTACCACTGTACCTGAGGCTCAGAGCTAACATTCTCACAGCATTATTGACGTGAAAACACCCACTCCGAAGGAACCAAAGTAGAGAGGGTGCAGACGCATCAGTGTGCTAACTTTGCCAGCCTGGGGGAACCTAACTCCATTCATTAATGTGTGTTGTAGGTACGGAGATGCCGTCCCTGCTGCAGTTGCAACAAACATTGCTAAGTAAAAAGTAATGAAAGATGGCAGCCTATGCTGTACGTCCTGATAAAATCAACACTAGAAAGAGTAAAGCGATAATTTTGTGAGCGGGGCCTTCATTTTCCGGGTGGAATTGCTGTCATGCATGTAGCGTTTCCACTGTTGCTGACCTGGGTGTAATCTAAAAGTCATTAATAAGTCATCCACATCCTGGACTTATTTTCTTACGCTTCCCTCTATAAAGAGGACATGAGGGACATGCTTCCCCGCTAACCGGTCGGCTAGCGAGACCTCGGAGGACGCCTCCTCAGCCTTCTATCCCCTCGGCCCTTCTCCACCGCCCGGGAATGATAAAGGGATGGAGGACGGAGGCGGAGGAGCGTCGAGATGAGGCGGGACGAGGAATAAGCAGCTATAGCGCGTGTATGCGAAATATTATGCGCCATCAGCAGGAAAAAAAGGGGAGCCTGAGTCAGCCGTTTGCCAGGGCCTCGCCGCATGCTAAAACACATAGAGGCAAAGCCCATTAAAAATGGATGCTACGCGATAATCACATTCACACTTAAAATTTAATGTTGGCACGTGGCGGCTGACAAAGGCGAGGCGGCGTAGGGCACTGTGATTATGACCATGTCGTCCGTACATCCTTTCCTGGAGGTGACTCGACAGTGTGGCCTCTTGGGGGATTTGTGGTTCAGAAGGAGCCTGGGGGAGGTTCATGTAGATGAAACGTTGCGTTCAATTTGCTCTAGTAACATATCTATCCTAATTGTGTATTAAAAAACATTGTAAGACCACAATTTATTTGTTTTAATATCATAAGATTTGTATTCTCCCCTATGTTCTGTCAACACTGCATAACTAATTGACTACTGGACACTTGGGATCATGCTATAGCTACTAAGCAGTATATTGGGAACAAAACAATGATATTCTGTGATATCTATGAAATTGTCCTATTACTTGGTATCTGGGCTTTCAGCGGGGACTTGAGCAATTCTTGGGCGAGACTGAGCGCCAGGATTGGGATTGGGATTTAAACCAAAGTCAACTGTACCAAGTGCCAACATTGTGACTGATTCGTCAATCAGACTTTTACGTTATACGTAAGTGCCAGGTAGCATATGTAAGTTTCTTATTGGCTGAAGTGCAGCTGGTAGTTGAACAATGCCAGCTCACTGTTTTAGTTTTTTTTAAACTTGTCTTTGAAACATGAAAGATTACAATTTCATGGGACAGATATTAGAATTTAAATTGTAAATGCAGGTCAGTGCTTCTGATAGTAGTAGGCCAGCAGAGAAGGCTTTGCTGGCCCTGACTGCACACAATATTGCACGATACGAGTATACACCCCCCTCCAAAAGTTTGGGAACGCCTGCAGGTTTTGGAAGGGAGAGTACATAAATAACATGAAACTTGAAATAAATATTCCAATAACGCCTCTATTCAGTAAACCAGAGTCTCATGTAGTTGCTGGGTGCTTGGGCATTGGGTCAGAAAACATTGGCATTTTTTTTATGGACTCCTGAAGATGGCAGTCTCTGCGTTTGAAGTATCATGAGCAGCTTTAAGTGTCATTTCCAAGCTGCTGTTATGAAACTGATTTGTGTTACTGTTTACAATGAACTCATATCAACGGGATTAATGCTGGCTGAGCAGTTTTCTCCTTACCGCCATTACAACATTGGTTCTGTTGCGCAATACATGTTCATAGAAGACCCGAGCAATGTTTTTCTTTCAACTTTTTCATGCACTCCAAACATTTTTAACTATTAGCACTACTTGAGAGAGCGCATGTGGCCTTCAGCGGAGGCCCTCCTAAATTGGGCAAGACACTTAGTAGATTGGGGGGGGTCTGCCACCGCCGCCGCCACTTCAGTTCTCCCTCAAGTGTGCTGAAGATGGCCAAAAAGTGCACTTCCCTTTTTGAAAAAGGCCAATGAATGTTCTTCTTAGCCAAACATTGTCAGAGACTTTGACAATAGCAGAGCCCCCCCCTGGCGTTTCCTTGTGATTATATGTGCATTTACTGTATTATTTGTGTGTCTGTGCACATTTGTGACCGCGGTGGCTCCACTTGACCTCTCATCCTTGGTTTCATTCAGGAGAAGCAACTAGCCTTGGTCTTCTGTTGAAGAAGAGTTGTGTCAGGTTCTTCAAAGACACTCTGTCATTTGCCTTCCTTATTTGGCTAAAGATGTCTCTATTTTAACCTTTTGCTCTTCCACTTCATACTCCCTTCATATTCGAAGACCCTCTGCTTTGGACAATGATGGGTCCTTGGAGGGAGAGTACATGAATAAGGGGATAGTTGTGCTTTGTTGAACCAACGCAGAAAGAAAACATTGCAGTCAAGGGCAAGCAGAGGTAGTCTTTCCACTACATTGGAGGTCACTTTTTCAACTGTCCTCACAAAATCCAAAATCCTCCGTTGTTATGATGCTATGTCTCAATTAATTAGGGACCTATGATTTCGGCCGATAAAAACGGAATTTACTGTTGAACGCAGAGTCTCGCAGAAAGTGACATATTAGGAATGAAATGTTATCGTGAGGAGAAGGAACGTTCGTGTGGGGAAGTATTACCCCGGTGGACCGCTCAATCGTGGCGGAATCTCAAACACTGACCCGCCCCCTATCGAACTAAACATGTGGAAACGGTGGGCTACAACACAGGCGAACGTTGGCGAAAAACCATAAACTCCTTTCTTACGGAGCGTGAATGGGAGCTCGTGGGATTAGCTTAGTTTAGCAGAGCATGCTAGTGCTATTGTGTGTGTGTGTGTGTGTGTGTGTGTGTGTGTGTGTGTGTGTGAGACTCAGGCTGGATGAGTTTTTTTTTCTGTTTTCTTTTACCGCTTTAATGTAAGGAGCGTTTTACAATGCCCGCTGAGGACATGCAGGTTCTGTGTGGAAAATATACAAGAAACACGTTTATTCTTGTGCCCAGCTTGTCATAACCGTCAACGGGCGCTCAACACGCAACACACTTCCGGCCTTCAAAATAAGAGTGCTGTGCCACATATTGCCTAATCGTGTAAACAAAATAAGGGTGTCATATTCAATCCACATTTTAACTGAGATTTGGGGTTTTAAAGGATGCGTTCTTAAACTTTTGATCAGCTGATGAACAGCCTATTTCATTTTAATGCTTGTTAGCGATCATTCGTTTTGTGTTTGTGTCACTCCCATTTCTTCTTTTTGCATTTTGAAGCTCTGCTTAGAAACTCCTTAGATCCAACAGTGCAAAATGTAAATTAAAATCTTGAACAGCAGTGTGTAATACAAGTCTAATTGGGGAATTAACATTTCTCCAAATTATTAAACACAGTATTGTGTTTATGACTAAAGGGTAAAATGTCTTCCATAATGTGTTCCATAATGCATGAAATATGTATATTTTCCTCATAACATGCAATTGGTCATTGTGATTGTATTTTTGTTCTATATTTGTATTTGTGCTTTTATGCTTTATATTAGGGATGTCCCGATGCACATTTTTAGCTTCCGATCCGATATTTTTGATACTCTTGCCGAGCCGATCTGGTACCAATCCTTTTTAAATTTTTTTTTTTATTTTTTTATTTTTTTATAAGCTTTGTTACAAACATGAATTTGTGGAACTGAATGTGGTTATGAAAGTAGCTCTTCAAAGCATTAAAAATAATACTACCAAACTATTGCTGAACAATATTGTGTGGCTTTTGTAACAAACCTGTGTGAGTCAGGTCCCTAATCCAATAAACGATAAAAATGGGCGTGCAAAATACTTTTAGGGTAGGACAAACCATTTGACATGTTTATAGATCAATTTGTGGTGTGATTTAGAATATGACATTTTTTTTAACAAACTCTCTTCAACGCAATAGTAATTCATTGACGGTCCCAAATAAAGAACCAGTGGTAACAGTGGCACTTCCTATGTGAGCTCCCACACAACGATACAGCAGTCCAGGCACAGTGAAGGGGAACTACCGCTGTAGCTACATAGCCGAATATCCAACGTTCAACGTGAAGCTAACTTCACCACAGTACAACGCGGACATGTCTGCAAGGTGGTGTTGCGTTTTGTTCTTCTTGCGGGTGGCGGGGGTCGAATGGCAACCAGCTATGAGGCGCATTACCAACACCTAGTGTGTTGGAGTTACGAACGTTAAACAGTAACCGCATCCGATCTTGTGGCGGAAGGTGAAAATGTGTTATATTACACATTGCACCATTATTACATAATGTGTTGTTATAATTAATAAGAACAGCACAACAGCTTTACCATATACTGTAGAGGGTCTTTGACGAGTGTTTTTGCAATTGGTCCTTTTTAAAAACAACACCGCATTCCTGTCCTATACAAGATCTTTGGCTGTTTTGTAGCGGAGCGCTCCAGTCATGAAGAGGATCTTAGCGTACCGTTTTGCAGTAGGTTCTTAAGAACAGCAGAGCAGTCTTTTCATATCAAGGGTCTTTGACGAGTGTTTTTTGCAGTTCGTCCTTAAACACAGCAGAACGCTCCTGTCATATAGAGGATCTCGTGTTTTTGCAGTAGGTTCTTAAAAACAGAAGAACACTCCCTTCATATAGTAGAGAATCTTGGACAGTTTCTGGACAGTTTTTTAGTTGTGAACCGAGACTCAGAACTAAAATTGCACAGACAGCAATGTGTCTTCATCCTCTCACATAGATTCTCTCTGCAGGTGAGTAAATAAATGCCGCAGCAATGACCTTCTCTGATTTATCTTTAGAATCTTTAACCAGTTTTGAAACCAAATAAATTGAAATTTCAAAACACTCTTGTGACAAATAAATGCAATCCTGTCACAATGAAATGATGCAGAATTCTCTCATTTTTGAGGCAACTAGAGCAATAAAATAAATAGACAAGTATCAAACTTAGATGAAGGCAGTGCTACCTGTGAAGTTTTTTTTTCTTCTTTATCCGTATCTGGGTCACAATATGTGGAGCAATTTCAACAGATGGGCTGCAGAGTACTCCCCAGGCGAACAGAAGTTACTTCCCCTTTTTCCTTTCTGATTGTCAGCCCCGCCCCTGCACTCGTCCTCAGCCGCAAACATTATTGCGACCGCTCAGTGCGGCAAGACTGGTTTACATATCATGCATGTTCATACAATAAAAACCTACACATACAAAAAAAAACATTCTATATACGCTATTAGGGGTGTAACGATTCATTCACTACATCGATGCATCAATTTATATTCCTACGGTTGAACTACATCAATGTGTGTTTGGCAAGTTTTTCATTCCGGACAGCATACTGTATATCGATCTAACATTGTTTAAAAGCTAATGGATCGATTGAATCGATACTAGGACATAAAGCATTGGATTTAAACATGAATCGATTGAATCGATACTAGGATTTAAGCACGGCAGGCTTTATATGGATGTGGTGGTCATGGGAGTTGTCGTGGACCTGTGAAATACAGTTGATTCCCTTTTTTTTCTTTTGGTCAGTGAATTCCCTTCATTCAGTGTTCATATCTAACTCATCTGTTTTTATTTGAAACTCCTTTTAAGTGAGATTTATGGGGACGACATGCAAAGTAAGGACGCTTTGTCTGCCTCTTGACGGTAGTTTAGTAGTTTCAGTGACGCTTCAGTGACGCTTAGTGATGTCATCATCCAGCCACCGTGTCCAGGTCAAAATACATAGAGCAGGGGTCACCAACGTTTTTTCTTGCGAGAGCTACTTTTACAAAATGAAAATGGCCACGAGCTACTCATTTTTGTAACATTTGTAACAGCTCTGAAAATAAATGTTACAAAAATGAGTAGCTCTTGCCCATTTTCACTTTGTAAAAGTAGCTCTCACAAGGAAAAACGTTGGTGACCCCTGCTCTAAATGAACCAATGCCATTCTTGAATTGTATCGGCAACTACGAATCGTGATAGGAATCGAATCGTTATGAAAACAAATCGTTACACCCCATACACTATACATCCGTAGGTACTTTAAATACTTTAAGTCTTTTTGTTTTTTTTTAAACAATTATGGCGTTTGACGATACTATTCCCTTTATTGATTCAAGACACGATGAGCCAACAATCAATTCCGCATGAGAATTGTAAACCATCAATAAATCGGCTATTTGACTGTTATAAATGTCCATACCGCTGCCAGTATGTTGTTTCCTTCATAAATGGCTAAGTATTATAACATGTGCATCATCCTTTAAATGAAACCTGACTGCTTTAATGCGATAAAGTAATATTATTTGGAGTATCACGTTTTTTTTCTATATAGAAACCAGTCACTCATACAACGTTTTTGTTTGAGGTGCTGTGAGATTTTCATGTAAAATATGAGCCTCAATAAAGGTTGGGGAAACACTGAACTAGAGGATATTTGGCTTATGTTAACACAGTGCGTCTTAATAGTGTTTTTGACTAACCATGTGGTGGTAACTGGGCACTTCTTTGCCCCTGAAGCATTCCTCAGTGTGGCCCTCGTTCCCTTCGGCCCGTTAACCGCACTCGGGGAACGCCTCGTCCACCAAAAAGAAAAGCCTAAAAGCGAGAGCGGCCCTAGCGAATAGGCAAGATAGAGCAAGAATAATAGCAATAAAACTAAATAGAGGGGGGAAGAGTGTATCACCAGTGAAGCACTTCCAAACAAGCCTTTCTAATGAGGGCTGCTGTGAAGAAAAGCAACACAAAAAAGGGTAGGGAGAAGGGGGGGGGCAGCAAGCAGGAGGGTCTTGTGGCGTAACAGGAAAAAAAAACAGAATGAACAAATGGCTTGAATGTGTGCACTGAATCACTTTGTTTTTTTCCATGGCTGAACAATGACCTGTGTTTGGAAGCGGGAGGAAGACAGTAGCAGGCAGAGGAAGGGGATGATGATGATGAAGAGGAGGAGGGATGTTTGGGTAGTGGGAGGCCAACAGGCTAGACACCAGGCTTTTGTGTGCAAATTTCCCAGCAGCGCCTTACCAGTTAATTAAGAAGGTCAGTAAAAAAAAAAAAAAGATGAAGAAGGCGGGGAGGGTGGGGGTGTGTTGTCCCTAACGAGCTGTCCACGGTGTATGAATGAGGGGTTTGTCCCCAAACTTAGCAGCGAGAGGCCAAACAATGTCGGGAGCAATTAGCAACCAGTGGTGGGCAGCCAAAGGCCTTTGGAATGAGCAAGCGAAAGCACACCAAAATAACATGTAAGCGAGGCGCGCATTGGCGGTCATCAGCATGCAGGGATAAATGGAGAACAGGAGGCGGGCAGAGGTGGGATAGGTAGAGGCGGGTCATGTTGCCTTCACCTCCGCACACGGTGTGGCCTTGACCCTGCTGGCTGCACGAGTGCTTTGAATCAACACTACTTGGCGACAAAAGCCATAGATGGAAGCAATATCATCTCTGTGCTCGAGCTACAGGCCATACTAAGAAGGTATTTCTTCGCCTAACAACACTTGTTCACACAGACCTGCAAAAACGACCAAAAACACTGTCTCATGCATATGCTTGTTGACCTGAGTCCTTTACATACAGACTATCATGTAGATTACAAAGTAGTGTAGTAAGTGTATATTTGCTGTATAAGTGGAATAAGCACTATAGAGAATCAATTAAATGATCATTCATTTGTGCCGAGTTGATTGTTAAAAGTGCAACAGTGACTTTGAAATGATGTTGTAACAGTAATGTGCCCCAAGAGCCTGTTTCGGAGCGACAAATGAGAGAAAAAAAACCGATCATCTCCCTCAATTGTTGGCGCAACTTTTGAGAGAAGAGGCTCCCAAACGCTCGCTTTTGAAGTTGCGGGTTAGCTTAGTTTAGCAGAACATGCTATTGCGGCTGTGTGTGTGTGTGTGTGTTTACACTGTCCTGCGTTTTACCGCTAGCTAATGTAACCGAGCATTTTTCGATACCTGCTGACGTCGTGTAAATTCTGAGTGAAATAAGAACGGGCTGCACGTTTATTCTTACTCCCAGCTCGTCTCAACCGCCAACAAACATTCTCTACACACACAACACACTTCTCACCTTCAAAGTAAGAGCGCTGTTTGCCACATCCTGTCTAATTTTGTAAAAAAAATAAGAGTGTCGTGAAAAATATCTTGGATTAAAAATGCAATTGGAATTGCATCAGTGACTGTGCCTTCCGTAACCACAAGCGCGGGCATTACAGTTGGGGATTTTGCAGCAACGTGTGCAGAGGATTACATCCCTTTAGCCAAGTAGTTATTGAAATACTGGGCAAAATTGTCCAATAATGTGTTGCATCAATAAATGTAAGGATTTTAGCATTTAATTAACCGACATTTTATTTATTGTCACAGAAGTGCACATTCTATGCTGGTAAAATAAGTGTAAAAGGTAAAAAACTGATTTCACAATACATACGGCGTATACATCTTGTATGAAATCGTGCCTTTTTGAACCACACACTTGTTGAAAAATAGTAAATATGGGACGTTTCTTGAAGCAGCTGAGTGAAAAACTTGGAGTGCACTACTCGGCTGCAACCAGCAAAGGTGCTGTTGGACCAGCTAACAAGTTAGACGATTTTAATGACGGGAACTTAAGCTACTTCCATGGGCAACTCATCTTTCCAACGCATTATGCTGCTTAACACTACACTAGAATCAAAACAGGAGTTGAATATTTTGAACATGTCGATTGTTCATTTTCCCCCATAAGTGATCATAAATGAGCACTGCGATCCACCACTTTTGTTTTCTTCATTCCAAAATGACATCGTTGTGTAAACACCCCTCCAAAGCTACGTACTGTATATTTTTAAAATCCTTTTTAAATGAAAACGTTTTAAATGGCTCTCTGGTTGGTTAGCTTTGGTTGTTTTTTCCCCTCCCAACAAGTCACCTCAGTCAGCTCCCTGTTGGCTCCGGCTCTGTCTTTTCTGTCACTGTTCTTGGCACAATGCGAAGACTCCGGTGCTTTGTTTCGTTGTAATCTTGGAAGGTGAAGTGGCCCTCTTGTAGCCCCAGCTCTAATCGCTGGCAGGGAGACGGTGTTCTCTAGTGCTTCTGGACGGTGACGAACATCCTTCCACAAAAACATGGAGGGGGGAGAAAAAAAACTGCTTTTTGTGCAAATATAAAAGCCCACAAAAGCAGGAGCCTGAGATAGTGTCAAGTAAAGAATGTTGTTGGCCTTCAGTTAGAGATATTAATTCTATTTTTAATATGGGGGTTATTTGCAGGCCACTTGGTGGTCGTGGGACGTCTTTGACTGGGAGAAAACGAGGCCTTCAGTCTGATCCTTTGAAGAAAGGTGATGGGGGTTAACTCGGCTGTTTGGGAAGATGGTCACGGAAGGCCATGAGAAATGAGAGAATGGTACTTTGTAATTGGCTGCGGTGCTTGTCCTTGTGCTTTCAGACTTGCACAATACCTTTGGTCAAACCTGCCCTGAAGGTGCTATAAAAACAGCAAAATAATGGAGACACTAGTGTCTACACCATTCAGTTAACGTGTGAAACCATCACACCTGAATCATCTGACAGAAAAGTCAAAGCTGACATATTTCTACCCAAGTTTCATTTCTGATTCTGCTGAAGTCCTGTAGGTGTAGCGGACGTTTCATATTGTTGCAGACTGTCACAACAAATAAATGACGACGTCTCTACCATCTTGTGTCGACTCGGGCTAATATTGATGCTAAAATTGATGCAAACAACAGCGCAAGGTGCTTGACATTACCATGAGGGGAAGTGCGTGTGTACTGTGTGTGTGTGTGTGTGTGTGTGTGTGTGTGTGTGTATTTATGCGTGTACAGGTGTCTCTTTAGGCGTGTATGTTGACACTTTTGAGAGACGATGCGCTGACAAGGGAGTCAAAATTTAAAGTTGAATTACATTCAAAACTTGCTTTTTGCGGTGTTCAGTCACTGCCACATCATAACAACTGTACAACGTTAAGTTCATGAAAAATTTTGGCAAATAGAACTTTGTACTCACAAAGCTTTCATGTCGGTGATAGCAATCGTGATGATTAGACACCGCATGGTTTTTAGATATGAGAACATAATTAACTTCATCAGGTTTTATTCACGTAAGTAATTGGCCCCATAACTATAGCCTAGCTTTTTGCTTTGCAGCTGATGTGTGTTAGAAGCACAACTGAAGGCATTCAAGGCGCTTGCCATGCAAATTAACGCGCATGATGGTGGCAGACACGAAGAGGAACAATTTTTGCTAGATTTCCAAAGTTCTTGTACTTGCAGGAATTGTGTTTATTTTGCAAACAGCTCATCAATAATGACTTCCACTGCACGTGATTTCACCAGGCTGCAAACACAGTTGACATCAGAACACAACTATTGCAGATTTTCACCATGTGACGTCTATATGACGTCAGGGGTTTTCAAGACTTGAGGGGAGGCTCAGCAGCTTGAGAAAAATAAAGACAAATCTGCTAAGCTAACTTCTGTTATGTTAAAGGCAAAATGAATAGATTTTTTTGGCCCCTACATTAAGCCAGTAAACGGGGGGAAAAAAGCAGAAAACGGAAAAACATTACAAAAAGTGAAAATCATTTTTTGGGGGGAGTGGGAAAGGCCCCAGTTGTGTGTTTTTGCTGAGGGGAAGTGCCACATTCTGTAAAGCCTTGCTTTCGAGTCATCCGTAAAGCTTCCCAGTCAGGGCCTGCAGAGAGCCAGGGTGGCACACCATCCTGTCCTCTAGTCACCGTGCTCATACGCTATGACGCTTATATACCATCCTTATACCCCCATCTTCAGACCTCCACTCCCCATGTGCCTCCCTTGCTCCCTCATGCAGCTCCGCTAATTGGAGGCGGGTGCCCCCCTCCCAGCGGAGGGACCCAGGTTATGGTAACCTTGGTGCCGAGTTCGGCTGCTCCCCTTCATGTGGCCAGCTATTCATCAAAATGGAGGGAGGGCAGAGTGGGGGTTTGGCGGCTGAGGGGCAGAATATGCAGCGGAGGGAAATGAGCGTCCGAGACAGCTTCCCAAAAGGGTAACAAATCACCCTCCGTGCCCTAATCCGCCACGGGGGCGGTGGCGGCGGAGGACTCGACGGACTGGTGGCTGCAGAGGTGCTTGATAAATCAAATATTCCAGCTCATTTGGAATTGAAGAAAAATATATCGCGTACATGCTCAGGTAGAGTTACGGCATCACAGGAACAATCTATGAACGTTTACACCACACCCCTGCTTTGTTTATGCACGTGACTGCAGCAAATGCATATTACCATGCACGGCTGTAGATGGGGAGTCTTATCAGCAATATCCCTCGCTCATCGATTACCGCACACGCGTCATCAATCATCCATCATCGCATTGAAATCTCTGCAATACCCATAATCTAGCCAATCAAATGCATTGATCAGCATTGTGCCACCATTGAGCTCCTGCGGCCACCGGAGGGGAAGGAATGGAAATGGAAAACATTTCCAAACAAAAACACGATACCAAACTAAAAAATACCAGCTACAAATTTACGGTGATTTAAAAACTTCAAAATATGCAGCAACACGAGTACACTACACAAGGCCTAGATATGATTTATTATACTGTATAATCATACAATAGTATATATTATATCTATTATTACATATAATAAATATTTAAGTATTACAAGATATTATGCTAATGCTGTTTGCCTTGCTTTGCTAGCTATATACATTATTTTGGCATATTTTGATTACATTGGTTTGGGTTTTGCGTGTTTAATAAACCCCGTAATTTGTCTGTATTTTTTCAAAAAAGTGAAGAGACTTTTAGAGACAAACAGTGAGGCTCTCAAAAGGGTGAAGCGTCTCCTGGGATTTAACTGGTTTGGAGTGGCAAAGTCATAGATGTGTGTTGGTTAAAGAACATGGGATTGTGTCTTCTGTGTGGTGAATTTATGAAGCTGTGGCAGAGTAATAGAAAGGTTTCACTTTTGCGTGGAATGGCGCATAACTGTGACCGGCGAACCAAGTGTGGAATCTTAATCCCTCGACGACCAATGAAACAGACATAAACATGTAAAAACTGTGGGCTTTCTAACAGAGCCTCGGACATGAAAGCACATTTTGCTCTTCTCAACGAGCAGCGGGTGCTGCTGTGGGCCCTTCCCCATTGCAAAGCACTCACAGGTGGCTCCGTTTCATTTGTGACATTCAAAAAAAAAAAAAAAAAGCCAAAAAGAAGCAACTGAAGAAAGTTAATTTGAGGTTCTAAACATTTGTTTGGGTAGTCAAAGCTAACTGTACTGTACTTCCAGGTCTGATTGTGCTTAATAGTACTTAACTGCCGTGTTACCCTGACTGTTAAGGGGCAGTTTGAGTGCGCGTGTTTATTACAGTATTTCCTGTACTTCTGTCAGATGGTGTTGGGGAAATAAGAACCACCTGTGAAACATTTCCAAGGAATACATCCTTCCATGCTAAAAATACGAGCGGTAAAAAATAGAATAAAAAAATAAAAAATATATGCCACGCCGTGTGAAATATATCGACGCCCCTCCCAACCCCCGCCTCCAATTTTGTGCTTTGGAAGCAAAGGGAAATCCCATTCGTGCTACAAAGAAATATTTCACTTGGCGTATTACAACGTAATTACCCCTGATCTCGCATTTGTGATGACGGGTTTCTTCCCCATCAGAGAATAGGGGAGCGAGTGGCGCGTATTCAGCGGGGAACAGAGGCGGGGCGCAGTAGCACGCCAGCACTCCCAATCTCCTCTGCATAGCACCTTAATCATCCCGGCCTGTCCGCGTTCCTGTGCATGTGCATATAGGGAGATTTGTGTTTGAGCTGCTTGTGATTGTGTGCACGACTGCCGTCGGTGTTCCCCGTGCGCGTGCGATCGCGCCTGTGTTGTCTATGTGCATGACCGAGAGAGAGACAGAGCAAAATCTCATCCCACCAATTCCCCCGTGAAGCCTCTCTACACCAATTTCCAGCCACGGGCAATCACTCACTCAGCACACACATCTACATAGAGGCTGATGAGATCCTGTGGGCTCTACCATGTGACTGGCGCTCGTCATCTACTGTACGTGCCGCTACTATTTGAATATCACAGTCACTAGAGGGGGCCGAGGGGATGTCGGCGGCGGTTCTTGTGATCTACATACACTTATGATACATAGGTGATCTCTTCGGAGAAAATCAGAACTACTCCCTGCTATGTTTCCCTTTGAATTTGAGAGGAATCTGTCATTTGTGCGCGCCATTATGTGCAGAGGTGATATGTCATCCGCTTTGCTTGCACTCGAATTGGGGCACTTACAGCTGACTGGTATGGATGGCTCTTACAGTAGACCTTAGGTGGGCAAGTTAAAGAATGAGTGGTTTTGCCTATTGGCATGGCATGGTTGTGATATACACACCATATAGCCTCAAATAGTTGCCGAACCCCAAATAGTTGCTGGGTGCTTTAAATGCCAAGTCTCCTTTTGGTTAAAAGTCCTCTATTATGCAAACGTGACTTTTAAATGATGTTCTAACAGTGATAGGTGTCCCAAGAGCCTGTTTATGAGCGCCAAACGTAAGAAAAGTCTATCATCTCCCTCACTTGTTTGCTTTATTTACTGAGAGAAGAGCGCTGCTGGCTTTTGATGTCGCAGCGTTTCATGACGTCATGAAGGAAAAACCGTCCTTCCTCATGGAGATGACACCGCCTCTGACCCGCCCCTAGCGAGATGATTTATCCCCACCAAAAAAAAGTCAGGCTTTGCTACACATTAAAATAAAGCCCTGCCAATTATCTGTCAGTCAGCGCCAAACGTGGGCGCTATTCCATGGATGATTTTGTTCGATGTTGGGCATGATGTTGCTGTTAAAGTGTGAGTGTAATGTTAGCGCTGTAGCTCACTTAGCTGTGTTCTGTCCCACTGTTACGTGTTGTATGCGATATATGGCATCTATTACACTGGTCAGGTGCAAAGTTACAGTGTACAGTCGTCCCTCGCTACGTTGTGGTTTGAACATCGCTGCCTTGCGCTATCAAAAAATAATGAATGAATAAATAATTGCTGTTTCGTGGTTGATTGTGGCCTATTAGTCAAAAAATATTGAAAAACAAGTCATATTCTCGTCAGTAATGTTACATTGATGAGACATTAGTTTACATTATATTACCTTAACATGCAGCCATGGATCCTTGCTGTCCGACATGACATAGTGGGGGAAAATTACAAGTTCTTACTTTGTCCTTCTCCCCCACTCAGTTTCAAACCTATTCATACGTTTAGAACAAATAAATTGGAGGCTAACTAGTTAGCTCATGATATTGCTATGGATAAAGCGGCAGCCGTCTCGTGTGTCACTTCAGCGATCCCGTAGCCTGCCCACAGGCGGTGCGCAATGTGGTGTAAACAAAGCTAGCAGTATTGTTTGAGTATACATCTGTGTGCCAGATTCATGTCCGATTGTCCTGTGTAGCAATCAAGTGACAAACGTCCTTGTGAGGATGGATGATGGTTTATTTTAATGCCATTCGATTGACCCACATTGCATTCGAAATAATACAACAAGGAACAATCCCAATGCTAATGGGGAGTTATGTTTTATTATTGCTTATGTCTACTATATTAGGAAATATGAATATAAAGGTGACTATAGGGGTGTTATTGTATGTCTGCAGGGCTGTAATAATCATCATTTTTAAAAGGTATAAACTTTAAATTTTCAATGTCTATCTACGAAAATATTGCATTTATTAATATTGAATCATACTTTGTGGAAATTCACTTATCGAGTTGGGGTCGAGAACCAATTAACCGACTTTGAGTATATGTGAAAAGTGGGGCACAATAGCGTTAATTGGAGACACACTGTCAGAGACAGGTGTAGACAAACACAGCTCATTCGCATTAAAGCTACAGACGCATATAATGGCGTGTTCCCAGCAGGGCTTACTAAAACCACTTCTGAACTGTCTAAATTAAATGACGATGCACTAAGATGAAGTTGTTGACAAATAGTAGAATATGGGACCTTTAAATGAGCGTATAACTTAAATATGCAGCAGACGTATGCACACACCCTGCCTCTCCCTCGTTTCCTCCCCCTCCCTATTGACATATCGCCGACACAGCGTCTTCCCCTACAAGCTCGCGGCTCCACCCATGTCCAGCGCCCAGCCCCGGCCCGGCATCAGGCGGCGGCCCAGTTTTGTCATCATTAACGCTCTCCTGCTTTCCCTAATATGCACCTGCACGGAGCCAGCAGGGAAGGGGTTAACACCATTTAGTGCAGAACCTTGTGAATGTGTGTGAGACGTGAGAGGACCGGCTATGTCCACGCAGGGCCTCTGTTTGTTCGCTTGTGTATGTGGTGTGCTGTGTGTGTGTGTGTGTGTGTGTGTGTGTGTGTGTGTGTGTGTATGTAAAGGAGAAATTTGCCTGTCCTTGCCTAAGTGAATGGCTAGGATTAAGCTGACAGCCCACCTTAGTGATGGCGAAATAATTGGTTGTTCAGCTCTGTCCTTGTCAGAGCGCTGACAGTTCTGCAGATGTCCTGTGCGGTTCTCCAAAGGTTAGGCTCAGCTGGGGCCGCCATTCATTAATCATTCCGCTCTGACAGTGCACCGAGCAGCCTGCAGCTGCCACCCCGTCCCCCTCAATTTCTGTCACCGCCTTGCACCACCACCACAACCGACCGCGATGCTAACCCCCCACCCCATCCTCCCCGACACCACCACCGCAACCACCCTTCCAGGTCTCCCTCCACTCTCGTACACACAAACAAGCACACTTACACATATATTTGCATGAGAAGTCGAGGGATGTATACGAGCGAAAGTGTGGCGCCCTCGTACACGGACGAGCGTGAGCCGGACTAGCATGTAAACAAAACACACAACCAGACCAGGAAGTATTCGCTGCTAATGATGCAACTCGCTCATCCCTCCGATGTATGGCGACACACCACGAGCATGTTAATCCTGCGTTATTATGTAAATACATGTACACCTACAGACGCTCCTCCTGACTTACCACCATTAACCCTCATGGACCATTAAGCCTGCGATTCATCACGGATGATGCTGCTCCGAAAGCAAGTGTGACTCTGCATGGAAGGAGATGTTTTATTCAATGTAAATACAATTCTTTTAAATTACAATAAACACACGCCAAAATGACCCCCCTTGCGTGGTTCTGACCGTGTCAGCAACATTGCTCTGACCCCCTTCCCACTGCTCACCATCTAACGACCCTCTCAACCTATTTGCGCCCTCATTCCAGCCCATTCTGCTCCGCCTCCACAACTCTCTCAGGAGTCCCGTTTCCATCATGGAAGCAAGGAGGGGAAGGAGGGAGCGGCCCAGGAGGATGGAGCTGGAGGAGAGAATGCAAGGTGCAGAGAAGAGGTGGTGGAGGTGGTGGGAAGGAGGCAGCCGCTGGGCACTTAAGTGGTGTGAAGAGCCCAGATAAATCCTCCATTATGGTCGACCTGCTCTCCAGCATTGATTAACAGTTAGCTTGAGACAACTGGCCAGCAGCACTGATGAAAAATATGTGGAGTGAACTCTTCTCATTCTTATAGTGCGACCCAAAGTTTTCTAGAGGTGGGTGATACAACACATTTTGGTGTTGATCCGATACCGAGTAAATACAGGGCCGGTATTGCCAATACCCACGCTCTTAAGGTGAACATTTTGGTATATCATTGACTGATTTGGCGATTTTTGCCTTTAATTTGTGGATCATGATTATAAAAATGCGGGACATGGATTTTTGGCCAACAAAAAACGTCTATCAACACAATTATTTGTGAACAATTTAACAATAATACAAGACAAGACAATGTAACAATATCAACACAATAATACAGTTATTCCCTTTTTTTCCACACAAAATAAAATCAATAGTACAAAATAAGTAAACAAAAGCAAAAACTGCTATTGGCTCTCGTTCACATCGTTTGGCTTTTTGCCACCAAAGCCCTCCAGTGTCGACCTACGCCCTCATGAGTTTGTAAACCATACATAAAATATATTTGACACAACAAAACACACAGATAATTGTGAAAAACATGGAACAGAACTGAAACAGATCCCATCATGCTAGAATCGCTCCAATAGTACCCTGATATTGATATTTGGATTGATCCCCCCACCTCTAAAGTTTACACGAGCACAACACGAGAGTTTGCTTAGAATTTTTGAAAGCTTTGCGTGTACAGCCTGGCTGCAAAAACACCTGAAAAAACGGTGATTTGCATAAAAAAATAATCAAATCTAATGTAAAATAATTGATGAAATTGTCAATTAAATAGTAAAATGCATTATTTTTAATAGAATGTTTTTCAGAAAGGCAAAGGCTGTACAAAAATAGAAAAATATAAGTAAAAAGAGATAAAATAAAATATATATAAAATAAAAAAGTGAAGCTACTTATTTTCTATTTCATGACCATTAAAAAAAAAGATTGAATGACCAGCCTTTGATTTCACGAGGCTGCAGCGCACTGAAAAGCACCTGGAAAGGCATCATTTCATAAACTCATCAAACAAAGTGATCAGTCGTTTTATTTTTTTATTTTATCTGAAATCCACTCATCACATGATCTATCCAGTTGTTTAACGCTGCCACGTGAAATGGTCGCTAAGGTGTAAAGGCCTACAGAACCGAATTCAGTGCCATGCATGTGTAAGCTACAGACCTCAAACTTTAAATGTATATCGATAGACAGTGCTTGATGTTATCAGGCAGTCTCCCTTGTCAGTCCATGCTGACATCCCCTTTAGTTGAGGAAATTCAGGGTATAATACTTTAAATGTTTATCTGCTTCAATATTGAATGACGTTTGAGCAAAGGGTGGCCTTATCCAGTAAAGTACACGTCAAAAGACGTGTTTATTACCAACCAAATCGGTGTTTCTCTGGTACTTTTTTCATGAAGTGAAACACACCACATGCATTTAACTTAACCCTAACAACAGTTTTGCGAATGTCCGCTTACCGCTGAGAGAGAGAGAGAGAGATATTTATACGTGCGGTCACAATCGATAAAATTCAAATTACATCCAGCTCTATGAAAGACTGGGAATAAAAAAAAAAAGTATTTCTGGGCATCAAGAAGGTCAGATCAATAAACGCAGAAAAAAAAGTGACGCTGTAGCCGCCCCCCTTTTTCTAATGCGACTTTAATGTAAAGGTGACGAATAAATGCCTTTAACACTACGGCCTTTAAAAATAAATAGTATACTCTTAAAGCCGAGCATGCGTAAAATGTGTACTTAGCTCTGAACATCAAGTACATATGTGAGACGTGAACACACTAACCTGCGTTCTATAATGATGATGCACTTCCTCAGCTTTGAGTACAAACATTTTATGAAAAAACAAAATTGCAAAGCAGTCGAAAGCATCATCAACCAGTGAACCCTATTCTTATGCATGACAGCGGCACCTGCCCTGGACCAGCAATAAAGAACCATATGTGCCAAAAGAACAATGTACTCCTCATAATTTATCCTCAAATACAAATACGGCTCATTTTCGCAAGCTGACCCTTCACTTCCGCACCCATCCACTCTCCAGGTCCCAGAGAAGTGGTGGTGGTGGCGGCCAATGTGCTGACAGCAGCACAAGGAACAAGGAGTGGGTGATGGGGTGGTTACTGATTAAAAAATGAAGTAGTAGGTGAGGTGCCTGATGTGCATCTGCTGTGAGGGTATATCCTTCTTAGTCCAGGGGTGTCCAAAACGCGCTTCGGGGGCCATTTACGGCCTGTGGCTGTTTTTTTGTTGTTGTTTTTTTTAATTGGCCCTCAGAACATTCTAAAAATACAATTAAAACAAGAACAAAATAGCAAAATAAAAAACAAAACCCAGTAATTTTACATAAATAAAGACGAAACATTTAGAGACGTAAAGTCATAACAAAAGTCGTAATGTGAGAAAGAAATAAAAGTTGCACTTTTTGGAAAATTAGGTTGGGGAAAAAGTTATATTACAATAATAAATATTATGAGAATAAATTCATAATATCATGAGAAAAAATGTACAAGATGAAAGGAAAAACACTGCAAAAAAGTGTAATTTAAGGAGAGAAAATTCATATTAATAACTCACTTTGTCAGGCTGTTTTTTTTTCCCTTGTGAAAAAATATGAAAAATGTCTCGGCATATCTACATGGGTTTGTTTACAAAAATGTCAAAAGTGGGCCCCGTACTCTTTGATTTTTCAGTTTGCAGCCTTGGGTGGATAAAGTTTGGGCACCCCGTCTTTGTCCATCAAAGCGCTTGTCGGAAATAAATTGCCGTCGTTACAAAAGAGATTACTTTTCACTGTCTTTTTATTGTGCTTTGTGTCTTTAACGTGCAATGTGGAGATACAGGTGGCATGGCTGAGGAAGCAAAACAAGAGTCCACAGGGCTTATCATACTGTGCAAGACTCCACTGTTTACGTGTCTCAGTAGGTGCTGCTGTTTTGGTTAGCAGCAGAGTTGAAATGGACTCTGCAGCTCTTGAAAATGTCCTGTATTGTTGTATGTTTCACCAATTTTAATGATTCCCCAATCGTCTATTGGAAGTGTGTTGTCGAAATTCTAGCCTCGATGCTGGAATTTAGACAGTTTGGACAGTTTGAAAGTGCTTTTAGAAAACCCTACCAGGAACACACTGTTTTGTGTGTCTAGCTTTCATGCTAATGAGCTCTCTTTGGTAGAGTGTGTGTCTTCAAGCTCTTTTTGCATGTACACTGTAACATTGCAGTGGTCCAATCAATGATCAAAAGGATCAAATGCCTGGAGCTGGCACATGGTTGGTAGAGCTCAGTTTAAGATGTTTAGCGAAGCCGTTTTTCTGCGCATGGGGAAGGTTTTTCCTCCATGACGTCATGAAGACCTGTGACTTCAAAAACTCGTGTTTGAGTGCCTCTTCTCTCAAAAGTAAAGCAAACAAGTGATGATAGATGTTTCTCTCCTTCGGTGCTGATAAACAGGCTCCAGGGGCACATATTACTGTTAAAAGATCATTAAATAGTAACTTTTGCGTAATGGGGGCCTTTAATAATGTCCACCATTCGACTTATCAGCTCATGTAATTGGGAACAGTAAAGTTCCATATTGTGAAGATTACATGTCCACCGTATATACTGTATGTAGCAGCACGTGATACCTGAATCTTTTGTTGAAGGAGATGCGCTGCACTTTATAACAATGCAATGATAAGCATTTTGTATTTGGCCGTGTGTGTGTGTGTGCGTGCGTGCGTGTTTGTGTGCGTGTGTGTGTGTATGCAAGCGAGTGTGGAGCTTTGCAGAATTGTGTGCTGATGGGTGAATATGAGTGACTGATTGGGTTTTGATTGAGGCGTCCATGTGACGATAAGAGATGGAGCGTGCCTGGGAAGCCCATTGACAGGCTGCTGATGAAGCCTGGGGAGGAGGAGGAGAGGTGAGGGACAAGGGGAGGGAGAGAAAGGCCAGGAAATTAATAACAGGATAAGAATCAATTAAGTCAATTGACCTGACATGCATGTTTATAGATGACGGTGTTGTCGTTTGAGGCTGCAGATAGACGTGAAGTAACGCCTTTAGGAACATAACTCCTTGGAATAGGAGATTTTTACATCTGCCAAATAAAAGCCAATATCCAAACAACATGCAAGTCATGCAATCTCCATCCATTAAATATAGTACAGTTTGGCCAGTTATTTATTTCTTACACCTCATATTAATGCAATTATGCAAAAAAAACGTTGTTTTTCCCCCACTGCGTAAACGTATTGTAACAAAATAAGATGTCAGCATTCAAAAACAACCATGTGACTGTAAGTCCAGCCGCTAAAAACACAAAGTTACGTGGACACGGAATGTACCGAGGCGCTAAATTTCTTCAGGGCGGCTGACTAGTTGTCAATGCAAAGGTTACCACACCGCATGACCGCAGATGAAATTCTTCATCATCGACCGATTTTCTTAGCAATCAATAAATCGATACCGCTTGCCCTTTTCCTTATCCTATCATTAGTGCTCATCTACACACTGAGTGAACATTTTCGCTATATTTTGGGTACAGGAAGAGGAAAAAAAAACGTAAAACTGCTTAGCTTTTGTGGAAACAGCGTTAATTAAAATTAAACATACAAAACTGCATGCGGGTCATTTTCCGATGAATAAAATTCTCAAATACAAAATAAAGATAATAAAAAATAAACCTGAAATAATATATAATAGTTTACAGCATTTCTTTTTTGGGAAGTGCATTGATGCAGACAAGTGCAACAGTAGCAGTGTGAATTATTTGAAAGTTCATTTAAAGTTCCTTGTTGGCTGAAGTGCAGTTCCAGCCTGTAGCCCCCCAGAATGGCGACTAGGGGTGCCACAAGATCTCTTGACATTAAAACAGAATTTCTGTTCAGAAAAAAAGTGTCTTGTGGGCACTAGGACGGGGACGGTCGCGAATCAGACCATAAATGAAAATGAACATGACCATTTTGCCGGCCTCAATATATTGCCATGTGCATGTTGTCTGTTTTCCGCATCTCTCCCCTCCCAACAGAACACCATCCATAGAACAACGGCATGAACGGAATGAGCCCTGTTGTCAGTCATACAGTCTCTTTGTGTGTGGAGGCGGGTCGGTAGCATACACAGAGTGCAGAAGAGGATAGCCTCACGAGGAGCAATGCAAAGTCACATAGTTGACATGAAATTAGTAGATTGCAATATACACTATGTCATGGATTTTGTTGTCATTGTACTTTTCTTAAACGTAATGTCTCGTTGTCGTAGACACAATGTTGTGTATCGTCTCGTCTCTTGAACTGAGTGTCTCGTGACACCCCCAATTGCGACACACTGCTTTTGTCTTTTCCACTTGTCTTTGTCCATTTACTTATTAGGCCAAGCGCTCCCAAACAGGCAATTTTAACAATTTAAGAATTTTTTGCTAGCTAAGATTCCCGCAAGCCAAAGGCGGGGCTGCATTTGTTTGTGGATAGGATACCCAGTAAACAGAGCACGGTGTCACTGATGCCAATACTGATAATCAATACTTTTTGAATTAATTATACAGTACATTACCAATATCACAAAAATAATACATTTATAGTATAATAACATAACATCATGCCCGTTTTAAAATGTATATCTTAAGACAGCCTAAATACTATATTTTGTTATACAATATATGCAATACACTATATGTACATTATTGGAATATTGGAGTCAATAGCAGTATCTTGGTATTGGTAGTAAAATGACTCCGCCCGTCACAATTACACTAGTATCCCCATGAGTACATTTATTAGAAGTTTGGCTGCTTGCTTTTAAAAGTAGGTTAGTGGAGCAGAGAGTAAATGATTGAAGGTACAGCAGTAGAATTTCCCTCCTGCTCCCTACTGTGAGTTTGAGCAAATGGATTTTTACTGTGAGTCTTTAGTTTGACAAATCATTTTTTTCTAATGTTTCCTCACCACCATAATTCCAGCGACTCCCTATGATGAACTACATAATTGTCTCTCTTCAGTCTCCTGCCCTGGCTTGATTTAAGAGGCAAATGGCAGGCCATTAGCATGTGAGAGTGACTGCCTGGCAGAGAGGGTCTTTCGCTGCACGTCTTCTATGATTCTCCACTGGCGTCGAGAGTTAAGCATCAAAGAACTTAACTATTCTCGCCCTCTTGTCTCCTCTTGGCCTCTGGGTCCACACTGCAATTTGCTCTTACACTCCTCCTTTCTCCTGTCTTGTCTCTCTTGGCCTTCCCGCCGCTTTCTGTCCTCACCGGTTTTGGAAATGAAGCAAGGGGGGATGGAGGTCAAAATCTTGTACTCACTATTATGACTGTACCTTTTTGTTTTTATATTTTTGCAGTAGGTCCTTAAAAACAGCACAGCACTCCGCTCATGTAGAGCCCAGGGGTACGCCAAATGCCGTTGAGGGTATGTGAATAATACAAAAATAAGCTCACAATTTTGCATGTTTATTTTCTTGATGCTTCACTAATAGGCCACATTGTTTGGCGGTCCTTGAATGCACCATAGTCGTGTGCCATGTGACACAGATCAAGACATCATGCCTCACACAGACGTCTATCATACTATTTTCTGTTCTTCCTTTCACGTCGTCCTTGTTCACTCATGTTAATGCTGTGCATAAATACTCATACTCTCAGCCTGCAGCATGTGTGAAGTACATTGCCCCCCTCCCCCTGTTCTTCACACTGTGCAGGTGTGCCGTGTGGAACCTTCATGCTATGTGAGAGAGCGATGTAAAGTTTGCATCCCGCAACACACGCCGCGAAAAAATATCTTGTACGTTAAAAAGCTTCAACACTTGAAGAATCAACACTTGGCGGAGTGTGGTGAGTTTTTGAGGCTCTCAGCAGAGAATGACAAGAAGGCAGCCAAAGCAGGAACAGTCAAACGGCAGCTAACGCAGCCAACGCTGGGCAAAATTCTCCTGTGTGAAAGTGATAGTTAGAAGGCTGAGCAAATAACCAGAAAAATAATCAAATTCTATCCGACTATTGAGCAGCCTTTCTCAGTGGTGGAGGACATCGAGTTCTACCGACTGCTCTCTCACTTTCACTCTCATTTCATAGTCATTTCTAATGATTATGTTTATATGTAACACTAATTGTATTGTTTTACTGATTCGTCTTTAGCTGGGTTTACACTTGCATGATTTTGTCCCCGCTGTGGTATGCAGTTTTGCGTGCCAATGCAAGCATCAAAGCGGAACCAAATAATGCCACGATTGCTTCAGAGATGCGGGAGGTGGTGGGGACACAGGGCTCCAGACTAACATTTATTAGCAGGAACACGGTGGCCCCTAACTTAAAATTTTAAGAGCGCAAGCAAAAAATTTAGGGGCGGACACCAAAACCCACTTGCAAAGTAAACATTGACATTTCCTCTCATTCTCACTGTGTTACTGATAAATACTCAAACAATAAATGGCAACTGTCTGCTCTATCCACCCTGTTTCTGTCCATAGCTTCTGGAAGGCCTCATCGGGGCCATCATATACATTATAACTCCAATACCGCCCTCTTTCCAACTTCTTTGGTGTTTGTCTCCGTTCTTCCTCTTTAGGAGTTCGTGTAGGTTGGCACATGTCAGAGTGTTTTGTGCATACATTCATGAAGGGACAATTAAGAAGGGCATGCTCTGATGTAAAGATGTCCTTTTCCAAAATAGTCAATTATATAATCATATAATACTTAAATATGTGTTTATATGTCTGGAGAGGTATGGAAATGTGGCAAATTTGGGAACTACTGATGTAGAAGATGATCTAGTGGACTAGTGGAGTTTTAGTGCCTGCCCTTCAGCACCATGGACAGCATTTTGGGCTGTGGTGCCTTACAGTAGTGTGGTGCCTCACAGGAGTGTTCCTCTGGACCTTTGAAATCGAACCTGGGCTCCCTAATCACAGGACACATCCTTGTCCATCTAGTTTTCTAGTTCTAGTGAACAGACAACAAGCCATTTAATACAAAAGACTGGTAGTTTGGAGAGTGTTGGCTATTTTTGCTTAATATGCGAAAGTGCTAGAATTGTGCTTTGACACTTCTAAGACTTTGGCTGGGGGCTTCTCCGAGGGAGTCCTCTTCCGTTATCTTTGTCCCCCCTGACTTTTCTCTAAGCCCCCGTACTTCACATTCAGCAGCCAGCAGCTTCAGCTGTCTGTCTCCTCCCTTTATTTCCCCCCAATTAATTCTCTTAGAGGTACGACACTCACTAATACACTCCAACATGCTAAACGGCCTAACTCGTGTTGGCGTTCAAACGTGCACAGCGGCATTTGGCGTGGGCCTTTCCACGGATGCCACTCGGCACTTAACACGGAAATGAGGCGGCGACAAGCTAACAAGCCTCGGCGCGAGGAGCGAACGCAGCTGTTTGAGTCACAACACATCTAATACACATTTCATCACTTCTTAAACAAGCCATCAGCAAGTCTAATGCTGCGGGACGGAGAGCGGCGCTGTGATACATGTGCCTTCAAAGCTGTTTCTTAAACATCAGCACTTAGCACCTCAACCCCCCAGCACCCTGCACACAGACTGTGGCGCCATGCATTCAGTGCACACTGCTGATAAGCCACATTTGTGTTGTTTTGATTAAACAACTGTGCTGTAATTCAGTGGTCCCCAATTTCAGCAAAACTCAGACAGTGGAGGTGGGGTTTGGTGGGGGTTTGGTGGGGGTGGCAGAACTCAGAAATCTAATGCTGTTTTCATGTACCGATGTATAAAACAAAGAAAAGCACAATATTGTTGAAAACATTGTATGAAACACACAAAATAAATGTAACCCTAACCACTACTGTTGGTTTGGGGACCCCTGCCCTAATTGATGCCACTTGTAGATGCCCTCTTTTCTGTGTGTACCACCTTACCCAGATGGCAAACATGTCTAAATTACCACAGGTGGATGCCTATTTTTTTTTTTTTGAATGGTAGAAAAAAAATCTAACAGAGACTGTGAGTGGGTACTCGAGCGAGCCTGCAAGAATCACCCCGCGTGTCTGTCTCATGGCTTAAGACTTACTCTCTCATGACATTTTACCATTTTAAACCTTATTTGGTTTGCAAAAGTGAAACTAAGCTCCTTTCTGCGCTTCGCTTTTTTGAATTTTTGGAGACTGAGATAAGAAGGGCGTATAACTTTTGTGGATAGTGGAGTCTAAGAGGATGGGGGCAGGGGGTCACTGGGGAGGAGAGGACATGGGACACAAGCGGGGCTGGAGGTGTGGAGATTTAAAGGGAACTTCTCTGCTGTGACCGACAAGGCCCCGAAGGTAAGAAGATCCAGACACGGCAATCCCATGATGCCAGGCGGTCTCTATGGCGCTCACCCCAGCTTCGCACCACCCTCTTCTTCAGAAAGACAGCTGCTTGAGATGATGGGACGTGACGACATGAGATGTCCACATGTTGCCTTGCTTAGTTTTTATGCTTTTTCACCCTTGAAGAAGTGGTGCGAAGGACAGGAAGTGCTCATTTCTTCTCTTTGCAGCCATGGTCCCACTGAAGGAGTCTGCTTGAGTGAGGTCATCAAGACTTGTTTTGCGTTCTAAAGCAGGGATCATTAACTGGTGGACCCAGACGCCATCCAATATGGACCTGGACCTCTGAACTCTAAACAGTTTAAGTATTGTAGGCGCTACTGGTTTACCAGTGCAGGAAATCCACTGGCCAAATTCATTCAAGTTAATCGATCCCACATGATGCTACTCAGCCAATCAAATTTGTTGTGAGACATCCAGGGAAAGAAAGTAGAAATGAATGATGGATACAAATAAAGAGGAAAGCTAGAGGAGTGAAAGTTACGGGGAAATTACCTCCATGATTGTGACCTGCACACCCCAACCAGGCTAAAGCGAGTTCCGGTATTGGAGATTGTCATGCGTCCATCATTCACTGTAGTACAACACATTTGAAGGACAGTTGTGGCAGCCAATGGCGATGAAACATGGTTTCCGTTGGTTGTTTAAGATGCACGGTTTTAACAGCTCATGCAGAAGAACACCGAGAATCCCAGTGCAAATTCTCATAAAGTGGACTTACGAGGTTGTCATCTTACAGCGACAACGTGCTCAGAAGTAAATGAAGTCTCATTGACTGTCAACAGAGGAATTACACTTGACTCATGTGTCACATACCACTTTGTTCTTGGGCAAATATATGCCGGGAAATATAACCAGAAGACCATATTTCATGACAGTAATAACCCTTGACACTCTCCCTGTCACCAGAACCTTCTTTAAGAGTGTGTCACGATAGTGTCTGGGCTTTTTTTTTTTTTTTTTCGGTTAGCCAAGGCGAGTGACAGCGTAGGTGATGACAAGATGAGAGCAGCAGGAGCTACAGCAGCAGCAGGGCCGTTTAAATGTGTCTCAGCAAACAGTGTTAGGCCCCATGTAAACAGCGCCACATTGATCAGCCACTATTCATGATCAGCACGTCTCGGCCGCACTGGATTAGTCAACATAGCGACCCTTGTGTTTGCTCCCATGTTAGTGGAGGCCAATTTCAATGCCAAGGCCCTGATTGGAACGCTGTACACGCTTTTGAGGGTTGCTTTGTACAAGTCATTCTTCTTGGAAACGTATGCTTCTTTTTCAGCATAGAGAACTTAAGTGCAGGTGTCGGGTAGAGCCAGTTCAAAGACCACTCTGCCATTTCACTTTCTATGTTCTGGGTCATCACTAGGGGTGTGCCTTCAGTCAGGAAACAACAAAAGGGACATCAGTATGACCTGTCCCAAATATAGGGCTGCACATTTCTAGAAAAAAATGTAAATCGGGGTTTTCTTGCTTAGAATTGACATCACAATTATATGGGACAATTTTTTTTCACATATGCACACACTCACATATAACATGCCATGTGCTTGCATCAAAGAAATCCATTCATCCATCCATCCATCTTCCGCTTATCTGAGGACGTGTTGCGAGGGCAGCAGCCTAAGCAAGAAAGGCCAGACTTCCCTCTTCCTGGCACTTCATCCAGCTCCTCCCAGCACATCCCGAGGCGTTCCCAGGTCAGTAGAGAGACAAAGCCTCTACACAGGGTCCTGGGTCTTCACCGAGGCCTCATACCGTTTGGACGTGCCCTGAACACCACCTCAGGTGCCACCTCCTCACCAGATGCCCGAGCCACCTCATCTGGCTCCTCTCAATTAGGAGGAACAGCGGCTCTAGTCCAAGTTTCTCCTAGACGACTGTGCTTCTCACCTTATCCCTAAGGGACAGCCCGGCCACCCTACAGAGGAAGATATTGTACCTGCCATCTTGTCCTTTCCGTCACTATCCAAAGTTCATGACCGTGGGTGAGGTTAGGAACGTAACTCAACCGCTAAACTGAGAGCTTTGCCTTTTGGCTAAGCTCCCTTTTCACCACAATGGACCGGTGCAGAGTCGGTATTACTGCAGACGCCATACCAATCCGACTGTCCAGCTCCTGTTCCATCCAAACAAGACCCCAATGTACTTAAACTTCTCCACTTGGGGGAGGATCTGGAGATGGCTTGAGCTGCTGAAGCTAGCTCTCGATACGTTAAAGAAATCACACTTTTTAATTATTATCAGTGTTATGATTAGAATCCTCATTGTCTTGTTCTACTTTAAAGAAACTCTCATTGGTCTTTCTACCGTTGTTCATGGGAAGTCCCTGAAGGACAGCTGACTGGGGACTTAGAATAGAAATGAATAGAGTGAATATAATCCATCAATTCAAAATGTGGCATGCTTGCTCACTCAACAGGCCGTTCATGCACATACAGTAATTCAGGCAAAAGAAAAGACAATAAATTAATGTGATCCTCGCCCTCCCGTGAGCTGATGAATGACAGAGTAAAGCATAATGTTATATGTGTGACCGAAAGGAGAAAAACAGAATACAAGTAAAGTTCTGGTATATGCGGTAGATGCACATGTACAGACCATAACCAAAGTAACATTATAGCGATCGAATCGACAAATATGGGGGCAGAATTCACTTTTAATTTACTCCACGTCATTCACTACATTGCTTCATTGACAATGTGGTGGCCGGTGGTGTATTTTCAGACTTTTGTGTAATTGGATGCTCATTTCCTGACAACTCTGGCTTTCCATGTTTACAACCAAAAACACGTCGGGGCTAATATTAAACTGTCAAAATCAAGATCGTCCTCTCCTCGAAGTGTCTGTATGGTCTTTACGCTACTGTTTTAACCACATTGCCAAATGCTGTTGTGTGTATCGACTCTGACAAGCGCGACAGGGTGTCACACCACGAAACACCAAGTGAGCGCCACTAATAGCCCTTCGTTTCTTCATACAGGAACACTGCTTGGCTAGGCAGTGGCTACAGAAACGAGTACAAGACTGACAGCCAGAAAAAAAAAAAAAAAACGGGATGGAAAGAGGAGGTATCCATGCATGGAGGGGCAGCTTCATTGTATCACCCCCCTAGTTTAGCCATTACACTTTATATATGCCCCTCCAACCACCACCTCCTTTTGCATGGTAATTATTTTCCAGCCCAAAGGTAGCTGCAGGCAACCTCAGCCACTGCGTCAGGGTCCAACACATTAGCTGGCCATTGCATTATTTATTTGTGCACGGGCAGCCGGATGGATACCCTAAATCCGCCGAGACTTAGTAAGGGAGGTGTGTGTATGTGTGTCTCAATGTCACCTCTCGCATTGCGGGAGGCAGTTGCGGAGTGGCTCAAGGGCAAAAAAAACTGCCCAGAGACGCTTGCGTGGGAGTCCTCGTTAGGTTTGTAATGCAGTCCGAAAAAAAAAAACAAAAAAAAAAACGGGTAGCTGCCCTCGCTTATACAAGAGGCAGCTGTTAAGGTTTGACTGTGGCCTGCTGGATGACCATCTAAAGGGTCCTAAAAGACAGTGCTCAGTGGAAGTATTATGGAAAGTCAAAAGGGGGGTTTGTGGGAAAGGGCTTGGGGTTGTGGTTCACATTGCCTAAAGGCTGTTGGTGTCCATATGTAGCCAGTCACCCCTGGGTGCTGTAGGTAAATAGGAGTCATGCCACTCCTCATTGTGTATCGATAAAGGGTTATTATATCCATATACCAGTGGGTTAGGTAAGGTCAAAACATGCCAGGCCTGCACAGAAAGACAAAACATGGCTCAGTGGTTGTGACGTTTGGGAGCTAATACCCTGATGTGCTCCCCCCTCCCATGGCTGCACACATGCAGTCTGGTTCTGTCCAACATGAAACCAGCCTGACCTGTCTGCCCCGGACCATTGCACGGTCGCGCCCGCGATGACAGCCCGACCAGTGTCCCTGTCACAGCTTTTCTCCATGGAAACACACACATGCCCCAAATACTACAATGTGCACATGCCAAGTTCCCCCCAACGCCCCCACCCCACTCCTTGTTCCTCGCTGCGTCCCCCGCTTGCCAGCCGGCTCGTCCACACGAGACGCTCAGATGGCCTTGTGACATGACAGTGACACGGCGGTTGATGCTCCGAGGAGCGCCTTGCAAGGCCATCCATGTCGGGCTTAGCTCTCTGCTGACCCTCCAATGGTGGAAGAAAAGTAGCAGAAGCAGATTTATATTGTTAGTAACTTTAGAATTGTCAGTTTCCATCATGCTCTTACGTCAAACATCCACAAACGGGTCAAGGTCTTAATGTTTGGCACTTGCAAAACAATGCCTGCCATCTTGGATGCTCAAAGTTAATTGTTCATATTCTGGTACCGTGGAACAAAAAGTAAACAACCTGATCTGAGTAGCTAAATGCTATGTGCTCAAAAGGGCTACCCCTTGTGAAGTGAACAAAGAAATTTTTCACAATATTTTTATTATCCCAGGTGGAGAAATTAAATTCGTACTAATCTGTCACGCCGCAAAGAATTTTTGTGCCGGCGGGTCACAGTTTTATTTGGATCACACTACAAATTTGTAAGGTCTAAACATGAGCGAAAAATTGTACCCCTTCAGATGCTGTCATTTAACCATTGCAAAATGGTGAGAAAGCTGCTGCGCTTACGGGCCAGAAAACATAACTGGGCAGGTGGACTTGACTGCAAAATACTGTTCATCCCCGATGACCATGCCGGTCGCTCCAGCCCATTAGGGGCAGCCAAGTCTAACTGTGTCTGTCACTTCTCACACTTATCACGTGTTATCTTTTAATATTGTTTATATTGTTCTAGTCACTGTTTTCATCCCGTTTAACTTTATGAACCATAAAATGTCCTCTATATCGACCTGTAGGTAGGCATGTCTGGTTGACCACAATGAATCCCACAGGGTATCATACAATTAACCATGGTACTGAATATCATAAATGCTCAAATTTGTTGTTGTTTTTTTACTTAAACAAATGTTAACCGGAAATAGGTGAGATTTAAAGAGGTATTTCAAAGCTCAACTTAATTTTTTAACGATAAAATGATTTGGAGTGCAAGAGAAAGTGGCAAGGGAAAAAAAACGACTCTCTTTCAAGTATATTGCACAACACTGCTGAGTGCCAGCTGAGCACGTAGAGGTATACAAAGCTGCTGGGTGATGGCCATTAATGATACTTAAAATGCAGCCACTGCCGCTCAGGGAGTTAATTAAAAAAAAAAAAATAGGAGGTTGCCCACAGCCACAGACAATGTTTTGTGACACAGTGCTAATTGGAGACCCTTGGCAATCCCTCGAGCAGTGGTCACCAACCTGTTTGAGACCGAGATCCCTGGTCTCGGCCGTGAACCTCCGCAAGATCTACATGCCTTGTGTTGTTATTGAATGTTAGGTTCAACATTTCAGCTTTTTCTCTCTGTGCCTTTTGCTGTATTTTTGTAATTTTTGCTGTGTTTTAAATTTGATTTTGTTTCTTCAGTGACAAATGAGCCACGGGCCCAGATCGCCCCTGAGCCACATTTGAGCACCCCTCTACCCTGACTTTTGTGGCTCTTGTTCGGGCTTGTTCGTCGACTCCATGAGCAAACCACAACTCTTATTTGGCTTGTTGGCTGCGTAGTGGGCAAGCGATACAGATTGAGGAGAGAGGGGCTGGTCAAAGCGCTACAACAGTCAGCCCTTGACAAGCGGCGTTGTCGCGGCTCAAATATTTTTTTGGAGGTGCACGTTTATGGAGTATGGAGAAAAAAAATGGCATGCCTGCGTTCTTACAATATTCTAGAAACAATCTTGGGGAAGACTTAATGACAGGAATAATGACATAGATGGCCAGATACTCCACACTGGAGAAATTGCTTCCATCACATTGTGAGCGAGTTGCGCAACAGCGCTCCCTCTTCGGCGGCAACTCTACGGGTGTCGTGACAGCCAGTAATTTGGCTGTCGTTTGCCTAAGTAAGTGTCATTTGGTCCACGCCAAGTGTCATAATCTGGAGTGCCTTGGTGTCAACACCACACTGGTCATCATTGCTGCCTGCGGCCAGAAAAGAAACTGAAAATTAAAAAAATGGGAGGTTTCTGTCAACCTTTTGAAGACTACCTACCGATGCTTTGCAAAGAACTTTTTGCGACGTTCACTTCCTCAGCAGAGTAAATAAGTAAGAAAATGCCGCGTTACTCCTTTTCTCTTAACAAGTCTCATTATGTGGTTATTGCTGCTCCCTTTTTCATGCATAGCCAAAAGGGAAACACCCTGCATGTGCAGCTTCAGCACTTTGTTTTGCTCTTAGAGTTTCTGGCGGGGAAGAAAAAAAAAAAAAGTACAAGTAACGAAAACTCAGGTTATAGCCATTTTGTGCGCTGGGGTGGCATGTTCGGTTCGGTCAAGAGGAACTCTGGTGTGTTTGCTTTGTTAGCACGGTTCGTTTGGTCAAGTGCGGTTCTGTTCGGCTCACTTCAAATTGAACCACTACACGGAGCCAAGACACAGACCAGTGTTGAAGTGAGAGTAAAAAAAAAGGCCAAAAACGACAAATATGTAAGAAAAATGCGTTGGAACTGCCATCTCCCTTTGTGCTCCACTCTCTCCCTTTGTGTGTGTGACAACGGCGCTATTTAAAAGTATGTTGTAGAAGCTTTTTGTAAAATCTGAGTTGGTAAATAGTCCCTGCGATTGGCTGGCGACCAGTCCAGGACGTACACCGCCTCTCGCCCAAAGTCAGCTGGGATAGGCTCCAGCATAACCCCGCAACCCTGGTAAGGACAAGCCGCATTGATAATGGACGGATACAGTATGTCCTGTTAGGTGACATCACCACCAACTACCACCCATCTTTGCTTATCATACTCTTGCTTACATCCAAAGAATGTGCAGCGTTTTTTCTTTTCTTTTTCTCCCCCCTGAAAGCCTATACAATGTGTGCATTCTCTCCAGCAACCCTTTTTTTTTCTTTTTTCTTTAATTACAGTAAGTACAGCGGGACCCCCCAGGCTTGTTTGAACAGATCAACCAGCAGAGGAACGAAGCAAATGCTAATTAGCCTCCCTAATGTTGCTGACCACGCTCGTTCCTCAGCACTGCTGAGTCGTATTGACAAAAGGAGGACAATAGCAATCTGTATTCAAACGACGGCGTGCCGTGTGGGGAAGAAGCCGCTGTATGGGCTTTTACGACATATATTTTTTAATTATGTTGATAGCGAAGTTGCACGTGATGAAACATGGCGGTAGACGTTGGACGTGTGCCAGCTGTGGTGTGTTTAAGACCGTAGCACTTGCAGCACAAGAGCAAATGTCACATTTATGAAATGAAATGTCACATTTTTAATTGTATTTACTATAAAAACAGGCAAGTGGTTGCCATGTTGGCCTGACGGTCAAGAGATCGAGTGTTCGAATCTCCGTTTGGGCATCTCTGTATGGAGTTTGCATGTTCTCGCCGTGCGTGTGTGGGTTTTCTCTGGGTTCTCTGGTAATGTATATGCACCTTGGGTTAACTGGGACTCTACATTGTCCATAGGTGTCCAGCTTTGCCTTGACACTAAAGAGTACAAGCTGTGTAAAAAATGGATGGATGCAGTATAAAAACAGAAATGTTACTTAAAAATGCTCAATTTTTGTCATTGAATGTTACAAAAATAGTACACTGAACTCTAAAATGATACAACAGTGGACCCCCTAAAATTGAGAACATGTTACATTCCAGGAGGCTGTTGAACCTTTGGTTTGTTAGGATTTTGCATTACTTTACGCCATAAGAAATAATCAAAATGCATTTTTGCATAGCTCATTATAACGTTTAGCAGGCTTTACGTACACTTGATGGGCACTTTCATTGTCATTGCTGTTTTTAACTGTTGACTGTGCAGGCAGAGGTAGACGATAGATACTGCAAATGCAGCTACTGCCATCTTGAAGAGTTCATAAAAAATCAAAATAACTATATCAGGAGGTTGCAGACAGCCAGAGCTGATGTTTTGTGGCCTGGCTCTAATTAGACACCCCCGCGGTTATTTGCTTTTGTGGGACCCCGCGATAAGAGACATGGTGGTTAATTCAATAGAGGCAATAGTGGGAGCATTTACGAGCATTTAGTGTTGCGCTGCTCTGTACCTTGTGCGGACGCTATATAGCCTCTTTCACACAGAGGTCTGGCAAAATTCCTCCATCAGAGCCATAACATTTCCAACGTGTCCTTTGTCTACCCGCCTTTCACACAAAACTAAGCAAAAGTGGGATATCGCCGCAAGTTTGCGACAATTGCGTTCAACACAACAGGGTGGGAGAAGTGAGTCTCAGGTGTTAACCGCTTGGTTGCGTCCTCGGGTCTGACGATACCTCCGAAGGTGGAAAATTGCCGGGTCTGTTTCGTCCTGCCATTGCATGTTGGTGCTTAACCTCTGGTATGACTTTCCCCCTCATTTGTAGCGTAAACATGTTAGATGTGTATACCTCCGTCCTCAATTTCAACACGGTGTAGGAAGCTTGTAATACGTTCCATGTTTCTGTGCTCTGTCTGTGCGTGTGTGTGTGTGTGAGAGAGAGAGTGAGAGACCAGGAATGAGGATCAATACTATTGACCTGTTTACCTTGGTGCACGGGCACGCTGGCCTCATGCTCTCCTCCAGTTTACCACTTGAAACATTAAAAGCAGACTATTAGTAATTCTTTGGTCCTCCTTTTTACTGATTGGACGACGTGGGACAGGATCTGGGGGTGTGGGGGTGGGTTGTGGTGGTTGGTGTGTGTTGTGAAAAAAATTAAATAAATGTATATATATATATATATATGTGTGTGTGTGTGTGTGTGTGCGTGTGTGTGTGTGTGTGTGAGAACGGGAGGAGAGGGTGAATGTAATCCTCTTGACTTAAAGCTATCAGGTCTTGCCAGTGTCTCACCGCTCGCCTCCTGACTTGATGTGGTCACTCATGCCTATCGGGCCGCAGGGCATTGTGGGTCGGGACGGCGCCCCCACCCCCGACCCTCAGGCACTTTTGTGCTCAGGGCCTCCTCACCTCCCTCCCTTTTCTCCCCTCTCCTCTGTCCAGCTGAATTTCTTTAAATGCTCAATGTTCCCACCTTCGGGTTTAAAAATAAATAAATAAAAATTGCCAGTGCCCTCTGACTTGTTTGTCCAGCCATTGATTTTTTTTTTTCCCCCTTTGTAGCCACCTCCCCTCCACCCTCTTGCATATCCCCCCCCAGGTTCTCCTCCATGCATGCTGATTTATTTACTTATTTTAAGCTTGTTGCCCAAGTCATTTTTGGCAGGTAATGACTTTCAGAGGATCTACTTTGCGCCCTTTGAATCCCCTTCTCCTCTCCTGCCCCCCCACCTGCGGACCTTTGTGTCATCCAAGCCCATCTCCCGGCTCATCCTCTTTGTCCCATTTGCTCTCCTCCCTCCTCCTCTCTCTCCGCTTTCTGCCAGTGTATTTTTAATTCCCCTAGATATTGCTGGGCTGCTGTGTAACGTCTCCCCAGCCCACCTGAGGAGGTGATTGACACCTGGCCCTCCGCTGTGGAGGCCACCTGCCCCCCTTGCGCCTTCCCCCTCACCCGTCCTTTACTATTGTTCTTGTGGCCGCCGGGGAAAGAAGAGGAAATTTGCTTATAATAAACTCAGGTCAGACGTTTGCATACGCCCATCATAGGCGTCATTGAATGATGTATTTGAACATAATTGAAGAAAATTCAAAAGAAATTCAAACTTGTGCACCAACTTGTTGTTGTTGATGATGTGTTGTCAGAAGAATGGTTCAAATAAGTCACTACGGGCCCAGAATGTATTTGACTTTCATTCGCATGATACATCCTTAAAAACAGCAGAGCCCGCCTGTCATATAGGGCAGCGCTTTTCAACTGGTGGGGCGGCCACCAAGAAGTGCGTGCCATGTCTATGGGTGACTTTGTCAAGCGTGAGTGGGAGGGGAACGACATCGAGTGGAGACTTAAAGGAAAAGTGTGCTTTTTTTGTGGAATTTTTCCACACATGCAGCCACATTCATGATGTGAGTCTTTTCTGAGCGTTCTAAATAGAGAAAAACTGCTAGCACGAGGCAGCTAGCAATGCTCGTAATGAAATCCACCTCTCGCCTATAAAGCCTTCAAAAAAAGAACTCCAAAAAACGCCAACAGCGCTCCATTTACCTAACGTGACCTGCATATTAACCTACAGCGACTAAAGGAGCTAAAACCGAAGAACTACTTTTGTGGCGTAGTGACACAGCATCTTGCTCACAGCGCCTCACTCACAGCATCTCAGGCCACGATCGAGAGGTAACGCTAGCTATTGGGGCTGCTTTGAGTTTGGAAAAGTGCTAGGTTAGAAATCATACCTCAAACGTGTATTGTAGCGGTTTGTGGCAATATGCTAAACAGTTGATCAACTTTGAGATTCCACATGCTACCAATTAAACATCCAGAGGGACGGAAGCAGTGGATAGCACTGGCTCTCAACTTAAACCGGACGTCAGATGCTCGTTTGCACCTGAGGACTATGCTGAATTTACCACCTGAAGGGGGCGCACAAGCCGTGCCATCAGTCGGCATCCCAGTCAGATTGGACACTGCAAGTGACTGTTTAGCTGAAACGTTTAGCTCAGTGTTTCACTATAATTGGATCTGCCTGGCACCCAGCGACATTACTCTCTGCCTGAGCGGAGTAAAGGTAAAAAGTAGTCGTCGGTGGCAGCTCTCACGAAGTCTGCCATGATAATTGATAGCAAACGTGCTCTCTGTGCTGCTGTGGCTGACGGAGGTAGTGTTTGTTGCCATGGAAATCAATGACCCCAAGTAAGAAGTTGCGGTAATACTGAAAATGGCCAAAATACGACCAAATACTACAAAGTACTACATGTTATCATGAACGTGCCTGTTACCCATGGTCACAGCATGGATATAAAAGCATAAAAGGTGGAGGGTTTTTGTTGTTTTTTTTGCAGTACGTGCGTTGTTATCTGCCTCGTGTTAGCAGTTTTTCAATATTTAGAACGCACAGAAAAGGGAAAGACGTGTGTTCATGTGTCACATAAGGATTGTGAATGATGAGCGTCAGGCCGACCCACGGCTGCAGATATCCACTGGAGAAGAGCATGGCATAAAGAGAGAGACAGCGTCTCACTGCTGCAGCTCACTTTGTTTTGCAAGATGTTGAGAAGTTTGGGTTTGAAAATTCCCACAATTTTTGTCACTGGGGGGGATGGTAGGTCCCCGCAGCCAAACCAGTAAAGAACCACTGAAATAGAGGACATTTGACTACCATTTTTGCAGTATGTCCTTTAAAAACAGCTTTCCTGACATATAGGGGATCTTTGACTAGTGTTTTTTTTGCAGTGGCTCCGAAAAGCAGCAGAGTGCTCCTGTCATATAGAGGATCTCTGACTATCCTAGTGTAAGTAAAGTTCTTACCACAACTGAATTTCCTCGTATTTTTCTCCATGTGATCATTGTGATTCTGCGGGCTTCTCCTGTGATGATGCCCGCATGGTTAAGTGTGAAGGTAGTCGGGCCAAAGGGGACGATTCGGGGGCACAGTGTGCAAGGGTGAGGATGATGAACTCTCCAGGGAGAAGGAAGCGGCCCTTCTCCGTACGCTTGCGTTTCCAAACACTTGCTTTTTCTCTCCAGCATTCCCTATCCTTGCTTCCAACTTGTCCTCCACTGTGTCCCTAGTTGCATGTACATTAGTATTCATGGGGGGGCTGCTCCCCTTGCCAGCTGGTACTGGGATTTGCTATATAATGGACTCTCACAGAAACAGGAAATGCCAGGGCAATGCAAAAAGGACCAGCGTGAGAATTACAGCGACAATTAATCTGTTTGAAAGAAGTGTGCAAGCTAGAATGGCACACTGAAGAGAGCCCAGACCTCTGCCAAGGCAAGCCTAGCTTGGATCAGCACCAAGTTATGCACCCTGTTAGTCGTCCTTGTTTCCTTCCGTGGCCTACCTTTCTATAAAGTTTCATGGGAAAAAACACAACAAAACATTTATATAAAAAAAGTCTGGTTGACTTCCTGATTAGGGTTAGGCCCCAAAATGGCCTTGTTTAAAGTATACAAAAAACCTAATTATATAATTATTATAATTAAATGTTTTTTCCACTTTCATCATAGCATATCTTTTCAACAGCTCTGTGATATTTTCAAAAATGAAGTTCAAAGTGGAATATTTGAAATGACAGCCTTGCCTAGGTCAATAATGGAGAACAACATTGATTTTCATGCATTACTATTTTTGGGGCAATTAATTTATTCCAAAAACGTTTTGCCCTTAGGTCAAAAAATGCTGCCTCTCATAAAAGTCCAATCATTTCAAAAATATATAAACATTCTGAAAATTGATTTTTTTTAATGATTGAAATATAAAAAAAACAAAATAGCAACATATTCAGAATAAAAATACATGTGTATATGTAAATAGAATTGTATGATTTTTAAAGCATAGAAATCATGAATAATGGCTACATTCTTCTTATTGTGCTGCTCTGGAGGCCTTGCTGGGCTTGTGAGATGCAATGCAAGTGTAATGTTACTGTTGTTATTATTAGTGGTAGTGCTGGTAATGGTGATGTTTAGAGGTGGTAATAATGATAAAAATGGTTGTCATTTATTTTGATGTACTTTGTGTTGTTCTTTGAAAGAAAAAACAAAACAAAAACCAAATTATATTATTGTTCATATTATCGTTGTTGTTGTTATGATTATTTATTATTTATTGCTGTTTTGATTGTTGTTGTTATTGATATTATTATTATTTTTATTTTTAAATGTATTTGTCTTCTCTTTTTGATTTGTTTTGTGTGGATTTTTATCTTTATGGCTGTTTTGGAGCTGGACTGCGGTGGAGTTGGGGTTTCTTTTTCTTTTTTTATTCCGTTTGTTCAGTAAATAAATTGGGTGGAAAAAAAATCAGCAGAATGCCCGTTGCATGTTGTACATTTCCGGTTGCCTTTACATTTTGAAGGACTATGAATAATAATTGATCACGTATGGGAAAGGGAGTGACTGGTGCTTCCAGGGGGGGACAGTAGAGAGCAGGGAGATGCTGCTCACCCTTCCCCGTGTATCCAAGAAGAGGACGCCTTGTAGAATGTCCTCACCTCTCATGATTATGACCAGGACTGAAGGGTGGTGTTTCTTTTGCGTAATGAGGAAGATGTCAATCACGCTTGAAAATTTGGAAAAGCCGCACTTTGTACGCTAATCCAGAGGTCAGGGTGCTCTTCATCCCCCTTAATCATGCAGATGAACGTGACCTTGGGCAGCCTTGGCTCCTGCATGGTGACATCAGCACCGCCCCACCCTTCTCCCCCACCCCGCAACCTCGCTTTGCATCTCTGATTGTGTTAAATCATTGTTTCCCTATCATCAGCAGACGTCGGACGTGCTCCGTAACCCTCTATGGAACCAACCCCCCCTTTAAAAAAAAAAAAAACCCACATAATTCAGATAAAGGTGAATATAAGGCGATGTAAAATACGCCAGACAAAATTGGATAAAAGGGAAAAAAAAAAGATGCAAGAGTTGTGAAACAGGAGGGTCCTTGACGTTATTACATTGATGCATGTTTAGCTGTGAAGAGCCAGTCGGTTGGAGGACGGGGGTAGGTGAGGTGGGGCCCTAAATTAAGAGGCTGACCTTCAAGCGCTCTCTTTGTTCATTAGCCACATGGGCGCTTATCTCCGAAAAAACACCGGCGAGGAGAATATGAGGCCAAAGTCAACGATGCACTACAAGCAGAAGATGAGGTCTTCAGGGCCTTGCGCTCATCTTTCTCGATGCTCTTGTTTAGTTTCCAACACTTAGGGTCATGATAATGATTTAGTTCATTACTAATTCATGCTCAACAAAGTTTCATTGAAGTGCATCACATGTTTACACAATTGAACATGCCCGAAAAGGAGCAGGAAGAAGCAGAGCCTATTTAATCCGACCCCTTGCCCACGTCTCACCAGTAGTCTTCACATTTCATTTACTCATTTATGTGTTTACTTTTGAACGGTACCGTTTAAAGCATGGTTTTATATATCATCTTTTTTGTCCAAATTGTTCACCTTTTAGTTGACATCAACATAATGTTTATGCCTGCATCTATTTAAGCTTCGACTCCTGGACTGCTGCACACAAAGGGTGAAAAGGTGTCAAAACATGCCCCCCAACTGTGCTTCTTGTGCTATTTTTTTTTCTGACAAAATCACCACATGTGATTAACCCTGAAAGTTTGACACCAAGCAGTCGGAGTGACTTGAGGTTTCCCCACACAGCGAGCTCACTGCGCTCTACAGAAACACTCGCTGTAACTTTACGGCGTTTAGCCGAATCGCCACGAAATTTGGTACACGCCTTAAGGGGGCTGACAAGGACGTGTACATGTATAAAATTTGAGCAAGGTTGGTTGCAAAAACATGACCACCGTCAACCAAAAGGTCTTTGCAGGGATTTGGGATAATTGGCAAAATGCTCAGGGCATTGACTGACTCGATAGGACAGCTCTAGTCTCATTGCCTGTACATCATTGTCTATTTGTCTAACGATTCTAAACTTTAGAGGATGTTTCTAATACATGTAGGCCGCACGGTGGCCGAGTGGTTAGCATGTTGGCCACGCAGTCAGGAGATTGGAAGACCTGTGTTCGAATCTCCGTTGGGCATCTGCATGTTCTCCCCGTTCGTGCGTGGGTTTTCTCCGGGTACTCTGGTTTCCTTCCACGTCCCCAAAACATGCATGTTAGGTTAATTGGAGACTCTAAATTGTCCATAGGTATGAATGTGAGTGTGAATGGTTGTTTGTCTATATGTGCCCTGGGATTGGCTGGCGACCAGTCCAGGGTGTACCCCGCCTCTCGCCCCAAGTCAGCTGGGATAGGCTCCAACATACCCGCCACCCTAGTGAGGATAAACGGCATAGAAGGTGGATGTAATATACTGCATGTATTCTAGCATGTCTTCCAAAGCTCTTTGACCACAACGCATATGGGGCGCCATAAAATGTGGAAACCCAAGTGACAGTACAATTTTTATTTTTCAGCGGTCGGTGACCCTCAACCCCCTCGACCTCATCCGCAGATGATAATATTCGAACTTGGAGACTATTCACGTGATTTGCTTTCACAAAAGCGCAATTTACACAATTTACTAGCTATTATGTTGTCACAACAGCACCCCCTGGTGTTCAAAGTAAAAATGCATACGTTTAATGTTTTGATGCGGTGTGTGCTGTATTTCATGGTCAAAATACACAACAGGATGGCAAAAAAACAAAAAAGAACAACCTGCGGCCCACAAATGACCCACGGGCTGGACTTTGGACACCCCAGGTTTAAAGTGTTGGTAGTACAAGAAGTGTGAGTCAAGTTCAACTACATGGTCCCATGTTTTTGTTTCCAGATTCAAGCCCAGCGGAAGATCTTGTATGATGTCTTTACCTCAGTGGGGTTCTACTGTGGATTACAGGAGTTTGAAGGTGAGCGCTACAGTTAATAGAAAGTAATTGTGTTACCGGGCAAATTAGAGTACAAGTACCGGCGAGTATGCAGTATTTGAGTGCTGATATGGTGGCCGGATTGAGGTGGGGGATAAATAGATGAATAAAGAACAAAGGGGTGGGGGGGAGCGAGCAGACGCAGGTCGTGGTCGATAGTGTCAAAAGCACATGACAGATCTTAAAGAATGAATATTGATCTTTTAGGGGGGGGCTTTTACTCAGGCGACCTGCAGGAGGTCAGCTGGCGTAATTAGAACGGTGGATGTCTAAGTCAGGACTGGGGGGGCTTGTTGGAAAGATAATACCAGGAGTTGGTGGTCGTAGACAAGCTATTACATCATTGCTTGTGTTTTTGTGGTGAGTTGATGTATACTCGCATGGTTTAGGTGCTGATTACTAATGCAAGCTGCTTGGTTTGTAGGATGTGGATATGGACTGTTATCATGGTAAGGTTAGATACAGTGTGGAACGACGTAGAGCCGTCTATCGGGAGCTCTAAAACCCTAACTCACACTGGAAAATGATCTATACCTCAACATATTCTCCCCGATGTTAGTAGGAACATCCTGCAAAAAGGTCAGCAGTTTATGTTTGCATTTGGCGTGTTTCCATACTTTGCCATCGTACGAGGTTCTGCGAGATCAAACACAATATGAAGTCTTCATGAAATAATAAATGCAATCCAAAAAGTATACTAATATAATAAAAATACAATAAATAAAAAATACTAATAATATATTTAAAATGACAAATAATAATTTATTCTATAATTCCACGCAATAATTAAAGGCAAACTACAAAAGATAATTTAAAAAGTCCACCATTTATTATGATTTATTTGAAATTATGTTGATAATGTCAAGTATTAATTGCACGTATTAATAAAAAAATACATTAATAAATACTATAAAAACACACATCCACAACACTCATTATTCACACTCCTACCGTCAGGCAGACGCTACAGGAGTTTGAAGTCCAGGACCACAAGGCTGGCAAACAGCTTTTACCCACAGGCCATCAGGCTTCTCAACGAAGCACTCGCACACGCCGCACGCAACACACGCACACACTCATAGCACTTTATTTATTTATTTGCATTATTTACTTGTATTAATGTCTCTTCTGTTGTTGTTGCTTAATTTATTGGTATATATGTTTATGTGTTTATGTTTCTTATGTTCTTATTCTTTCTTGTGTTTTCTTTCTTTTCTTGGGAGAATGAACAGAATAAGATTTTCATTGCATGGTATAACTGCTGTTTTACTATGCACATGACAATAAAACTCTCTTGAATCTTGAATCTTGAAAAATACTACCACATTGAAGAATGCATTCACCGGACAAATCCGGGCCGTGAATGACATCAGACCGACCTGCAAGTTCACATCAAAACTAGGGTTGGGCCATATGGACCTCCGCATGAATCACAATATTTTTGGGATGTATCACGATATGATGATATCATTAAATTCAGCGGACTCTTGCAGAAAAAGCTACAAACCTTAACCCATATAATTAAATACACTTGTCTCAAATTGTAAAGCGCATTTATTGATTTTTTGGTAAACTGTGCAATCCAGCAAGTGCATTTGGTGTCGACCAAACTAGATCAGTGCAAAGTATTCAGAACTCAAGTATACAGTATAAAGTAACTTCACATTGCAAAGCAGTAATGCTGCTAAATATTGTCCTTTTTGACTGAGTTTAAAGGCATCATGTCTTTGGCTAAATAATATGACGCTGCATCAGTCAGTTCATGCCATCTTTCACCTTTTTTGTCGTAAGGAAGGCTATGAGCAAAAGCGTTTTGTATTTTTGACTGGGGAAGTGCAGACATGCTCGCTGACTCTTGTCTCACACTCCATGGCACACTTTTTGGACTTAACTCTGTGTTTGAGCTTGAGAATGTTGATAGAACAAATTTGTCATGTTCTCACCTTTTGCAGTCACCGTTGCTTTGCAAACTTTGCATATTGTGGTCTCTTGCTCCATGTCTGCTCTATCAAAACCAAACCACTTCCAGATTACAGAGGTACCTCCCTGTTTCACATTTTTTTTCGTCTATATTCTGTGCTTCTCCTCTGCCTTCAGCAATGCTCATTTTCTCTGTTTTGTTGTCTCTGCTCTGCTTTTCTCCGCCACCGCTGGACCAAGCTGTGGTTCATGTGAGGCGCCAAACACGTCATCAACTCTGCTTTATTCCATTTTAAATGGTCAATTATACCGTAATAAGTCATTTTCTTATCATCGGAAGAATTTATACTGGTATGTACTGTAAACATTATCGCCCAACCCTAATCAAAACTTGATTAGCTAACCTTTTTGCACCAGATTCCTAGAAGCATACAAAGGATCTTTGATTAGGGTTTTTGCAGTAATATCTTAAAAACAGCTGGTCACGTCTGTCATGGCATCTTTGACTAGCGTTGTTGCGGCATGGCCTTAAAAACAGCAGAGCCTTCCTGTTACATAGAGGATCTTTGTGGCACGCATGTGGCTGTAATCTTGGTCTTAGTATCTGTATCCGCCGCACATGCAGTGGTGATTTAGTGCCGCACATCCTTGGTCACAGGCCCGTGAAAAACACACACACATTCTCAGGGTTCTTCTTTTGTCCTCTCCGCGACGTTACAGCGTTTGACCCTCAGTCCAGAGCCACGTATGTAAGCACACATGTTTAAGCACAGAGGTACACAAGCAATTGGACGAGCTGGAGCTCTCACACCCCCATGTTGGCAGACAAGGCTCTCAGTGCGCTTGTCACCGCCGGGGGACGTCTCATGGTAAGGTGAACTCGGAGTGAACCTGCTCCACAACATAAATAACATCGTTCCTTCATCTCCCCCAAGATCCCCACCCACCCCCCACCCCCCCTTCTCTTTTCTTTAGCCACTCTCTGTTTTTGCCTTCCAGTACCCCCCGACACCACCACCCTCACGCTTTCATGTGAGCGCTGGTACTCCAAATATAAGCGCTAAAAGGGGGATGGATGCTACGTGTCGCACTACAGTATACCCACACACCAACTCAGCCCTGGAAGCACCTGAGAGAGGCCATTGAATGCCACAATAACGCCAACATCAAAGCTTGCAAAAGACTTCAGATCTTATTTTATTAGCTCATGTATGCCTTTATTGCTACAAAAACGTCAAAGTTTTAACCATCATTTGTAATTTGGCCAAAATATTTCAGCCAAATCGGCTTCAAAAGTTGTGACAAAATGTTAAACTGTCAGCATAAAGGGCCTCGCTTCAGCAAGCATCTAAGGACGAACTTTTGGCATGTTTTGCTTTTTCTTTGGCTCTTTTGCATCTCTTCTTCCAAAAAGAAAGAGTTGCCTCGCCAAGGCCGATTTAGAGAATCATTATCACCATATGCACACCAGTCACTTTTTAGCAAATGTTTCATTGCATTTTTCTGTGAACAGAGATTAGCTTATTTATACACTTGTAAGGTCCGGGATAAGAAAAAAAAACATTTTTATGGAACCTTAAATTTAGATACGTCTGCAGCATGGCGCATTACGTCTTTGTAAATGAAGTTACGACGCAGGGTTTTTAGGTTTTACTGTGTTGTTGTTTTTACACAGTCAATGATGTTGATGTTACTTTGTGGAGAAGATTTTTGCGTTTTTTGCGTTTTACTATGAATGGTGGTTAACTTATTTTTACACTTGTATAACAAATGTTACAATGTTACATTGACTGGGATAGAAAAGCTGAGGCTTGGCGCATTATGCCTTCACCATTTACAGCAAAACAAGGTTTTTGCTCTTTACTATTGCCGGTGGTTAACTTATTTTTACGCTTTATACACAAACGTTACCTCGATGAACTAAAAAAAAAAAATGTATATAGACTTAGACATCATGTGTGTGTTTACTATTAATAGAGTTAAACTTCTTTTTACACTTGTATGGCAGGTAAGAATGTTTCTTTGTAATTTAGAAAAAAAAGGGAGGTGCGGCATATTATGCCTTTGCCATCAATGCCGAGACGGTTTGTTTTTGCATTTTTGTTAACAGTGGTTAACTTATTTTTACACTTGAATGACAAAGGTGTCAAAATGTTACATTGACTGTCATATAAATGAAGGTGTGACGCATTACGGCTTCGTCATTCACGTTAAAGTTGAAGGTTTTCGTCTCATAATGTGAGCAGCGGTTAACTTGCTTTTACACTTGTGTGAGAGTTAGAAATGTTAAAACGGTGCATTGACTGTAATATTTAAGGTGCACTTTGTCACGGTTAGAGGGCACTAACATTTGAACATACTGCAAGAATGTAGAGCAAGCGTATTTGGCTGTAGACCATTGTCATTCAGTCTCCTTTGTGCAGGACTGCCTGTTTCCTCATACATGCTGAATGAAGGCAGACGTTACGCGGCCTGGTCTTAAGTCTCTTCTTAGGCACTAGTAGTTGGAGCTAGCTTTCAGACCTCAATGAGCGTGCTGGAGCGTAAATTTGGATGAGCTCCGAGATGTGTCAAGGGTCCAGTCCATTCGGAGACTTAAAAACAAACAATAAAATCTTAAAATCAATTTTAAACAGACAGCCAAGAATTACCGTGATGTGCTCTTTTTTTTGGTTCCTGTTAAAAGCCGTTTTTAAGTTTAATCACTTGATGCCAAGGCTGGCGGCTGCAGAACATAGATGGTTCTTGAGGGGGTCCAATAACGAAAGGGGGCCACTGTGATTCACCAAGATAACCTCAGTCTTCTCCTCATTGAGCTTTAAAGAATTTTGAGCCAACCAGGCCTTGATTTCACTAAGCATTCCAGATGAGGTTTCAGGGGGCATGGTCATTTTTTGTGAGTGGGGGGTATATTTGGCAGTCATCTGCATAAAAGTGATAAGAGATGCCGTGCTTTCTAAATATTACATTAAGTGGGACAAGAAGCAGAGCAAACAGGATGGGCCTAAGAATTGATCCCTGGGGGACCCCACAGTCAAGGGTGGTGGTGGACAAGTTGGCGTCCCCAAGTCCCACAGTAAGGCATCTCCCTGACAGGTAAGACCTAAACCATTCAAGAACAGACCCCCTGACACAGTTTTCCCAAACGAGATAAAAGAATAGAAAGCAGCACTAAAATGGCTGAACCACCAAAATCAGTCATTAAAAATAGGTCATTAAAAACCTTCAAAAGTGCAGACTCAGTGCTATGGAAGGCTGTATCTGTGCAAGTACACTTTTTCTGAAAATCTTTGAGACGAACGGTAGTTTTGAAATAGGCCGATAGTTGAGAAAAATGAAGGATCAAGACCAGGTTGTTTAAGCAAAGGTTCAACAGCAGCCCTTTTACAAACGGACCGCACAGTACCAGAGGACAGGTTGCTGGTGATGATAATCCAAACATCGGGGCCAATATTTGCCCACACCTCCTTTTAAAAATGGGAGGAGGGACTTGGTCAATGGGAGAGAAAGACTACCTTTGTAATAACAGCCAGCGACACAGGTTCAAAGTGATTCAAAACTTTAGAGCACTGTGCCGATGTGGACACATTAAAAGAGGGGGGCAATATATTGTTTAACCTTAGCGTTAAAGTGCAAAAAAAATGTCACAATTCTCCCATGATATTTCCAGTGTAGTTGATGGACTGGGGTCTAAAACGTAGCCGACTGTTTTAAAAAGAACACAGGGGTTATTAATATGACGTGATATCAGCCTTAACAACGTTCTAGTAATTCTCCCAACTGGCCTTGAGGATTTGATATGATACTTGCAGACCGTCTTTTTTCCCCCCCACCTGCGCTCCGCCTTTCTGCATTTACGTCTGCGTGTGTGACATGATCGAGCCACAGCTCCTGTTTGGTTCGAGTGTGCATGACTTTCAGAAGGGCTAAACTACGTACGTAACACACGCATGTGCATTATTTGTTTGTTGTCAGATCATGATAGCGGTTTGACAAAGTTTAGTTACTAATGTTAGCTGTCGTTGAGTGTGTCATTGTGACAACAGCATGACTGCAAATTGTGGATCGGCTCCCTGTGACAGCTTGTGTGTGCGTGTGTATACGTGTACACGCTGCGGACATGCAGGTAAAAGCCAACAGCCGTGAGTGACCGGTCATCTTACCCGGCCCAGCACCAATTCACAACAACTTTTATGCAGTTGAAGTCAAAATTGTGAAAATGTGTTCAATGCGTGCCTTTGAGCCAGGGATTCTAAACTGGCGGGCCGCGACCCAAGAGTGGGTCTTTTTCAGTGGGTTGCAGGTCTTTTGATGGTCTTATTCTGAAGGGTATTCTTCCAGCAGTGGTTGACCGTTACTGCTCCTTAGGGTGGCAACAGCGCTGTTACGACAAGGAAGTTGTCTATATTTCTAGTGATTATCCAGCAAATACTCTCTCCCAACACAGTTCAAATGGACAGGAGGTCATCAACACAAACATGCGAACAAAAGCAACACAAATGGAACGCACACTGCAACTGCACCACTGACAAACCAGTTGAGAACCACTGTTTTAAGCCACTATTGGTAACATTTAATAGCCGCTGGTGGTATTCTTATATTTTTGGGTGGAAAAATGACAATGACAAAATGACAATAATGGCCTTAAAAAAAAAATTAACCAAAAAAAAACATAAAGCGCGACGCATTACGCCTTTGTTATTAACGTTAAGATGGAGGGATTTTGCCTTTTGCTGTCAACAGTGGTTCACTTATTTTCACACTTGCATGCCCGTCGAGAGTATTAAAGGTTTTATGATGGCTACAGTGTAACCCTGGAACTGATTATTCCCATTAATTCCAATGAGGAATTCAAACAAACGGGAGGGGCTTCTTCCCTTTTTCCACTTGCAATCGGAGCCAGCGGTGCCGTATCTATTACTTACAACCTGCATGCGAGTTTACAGCTATTTATATGAGAAATCCCCAAGCCCTGGTCTCTCTGTCTTTATCTTTGTTGGTCCCACTGCTAGAACTTCCTGTTAACACAGTGGGCATTTATTGATAGTCCATTCCCATTAGTGCTGTTTACCTGTCAGGGCTGGCTGCGCTAATGAGAGAGCTTTGGGGAGGAAAAATGAGTAGGGACGGTTAACTACTAATGGATGTTTACAACCTCCCTGGATACCACTGTGTTTTGCGGCCGCCACCTTTGCTGGTACCGCAATACGCCCATATAGCTCAACGCTCGCTGGCGGGGCTAATTGGTGCTACTACTATCTGGGCCTATTTGATTATCAAGGGATTTAAGGTGGGTGGAGAGATCACGGTTAAGGACGACGCCAGATAAGTAAGGGGGAGGATCGGTGTTAGAGAGCGGGGGGTTCCATTTGGGGGCCGGATCGATAACTCTGGATGGAGCAGGGGGCTTGGACTGAGTGGGAGCTAAATGGAGGTTTGGAGGGGGTACGTATGAGGGTCGTAACTTCAGCCCTCGACGTCAAAAGGATCTTTCAGAGTCCTATTAGCGGCGGTGGTGAAGGGTAATTGTGCCATTAGAGCGGTAAGTGATACTAAATGGTACAGGTATGGTTAAGAAAGCACCGCACATGGCGAGCTGGCATGCAGATTGTCTATCAGGCTTCTTAATAGCTAACGTATCCTTGAGAGAAGCACCAATTATTGTTGGCGGAATGACAGATGATCACAGGCCGTTAACAGATTTTATTTTTGCTGAATTTCTGTTAGGAGTGCTCCTCCCAACATTATGGATCGTGTATTGCTCAAGGATTTCACTGTCCCCCGAGAAGATCAATTTGTGCCTTTATTAGATTATAACGGAAATCTTATAAGTGCCAGATTAACCGTGCAGGGTATTTATCTGTTTATTGAACGTCTGGGCTCGTAACCTCTCTCCTCCTGCTTTACCTTCCTACCGCCTCCCCCTTCCTGTGCCCCAGACCAGAGCTTGGCTAAGTAGACTTGCATTGATACGGATGCATGCTTAGACTCCGATAGGATCTTTTAGGGAATTGGTATAGTAGGAGCGACAATTACCAGGCAGGCCTCCAGTGTCTCTCATTGGGTGTCTATTAAGTAGGGGGTGGGAGGGAGTGTGTGACGGCTCTCTCATTGTAGTGATGGCAGAGTTTAATTACTTCCAGCCGGCGCCTGTTGTAAAACATGCTGATAAATGAGCCAACAGGACAGCGCATCATTATTTTTGCAATGGTGCCATGCTCGCTGGAACATGATTATTACTGTGGAGTGAGAGAGGGGTCCTTGTACCTGCTAGAGCCTGGGAGAACGCACGGCGGGACACAAAGGCTTGGCACACGTTTGTGTTGTTACTTTTCAGTAGTAAGAAACAACCGTTTTACCCTGGTGTATTTCATAAAAAGGCACCGCAAAGAACTGTAATGAGAACGCTTTGACGCCAGAGATAAGCCGTCAGTGTGACAAAAATGACTGATGAAGGATGAATGAGTGACAACATGCAGCAGAATGACAGAATAAAATAGCACAATTCATCCCCAAACTTGCTAGTCGCTGGCGATGGAATGGTACAGCTGCCGCCTTTTAAGGCAAATGGTGTGGGTTCGATCCCAGACCTCGTAGTTGCATTACTTTGTTACTTTTCTCAAAAAAATAATGTGCTAAACAATTTGTTTCCCGTGTATTCGTGTTACTCCATAACATGCATTAACTAAATTCAGGTTCAAGCCAAATAGTACATGAATACTAAATACAATACACACCACAGCGATGTGATTTCTTTTCATGGTGCCCAGAATTCCTGGCGGCGCTGTCACTACACGATCCGTACTGGAAACACGACCCGTTCTGCACATGCGCAAGTCACTTCCTTCACTCGAAAATTTTAACAGAACTGCTGCAACGTCACATGCTGTGATATGTATTTATTTATTTTTTTATTGATGGACAAAAATGGCCAATAATCATACTTACACACATTAGATACATATATGTAAAATATTGGGGGTTCTTTCTTAATTACTCTTATTAGAAGACTTTGCCAGCATGTGGATGTTTCTATCGATTTTATTCACCAACAGTGAGTGACATTATGTAAAAACGTACGCAATTTACGTAGCGCATGCGCCACAGGCATTGCTGGGGGGTGTCACAAAAATGTGACAAGTTTTCTCGCTCAGAAAACTGCAAAAACGCCCGACAAAGATCCTTGATTGACAGGAGCGATGTGCTGTTTTTATGGACCCACAAGTCAAACATCCTCTATAATACAAGATCCTCACTGACAGGAGTGCACTGCTGTTTTTAGGAATATGCTGCAAAAACGCTAGTCAAGGATCCTAGTCTTTCTTTTGGTAGGCTCCATGGTTATATAGCCGCAGAACGCAATACTCTGTGTGCCTTGAAAAATGAGTCAAAATCGTCTAAAATGGGCGTTACTGAAGGGGTTGAATTTTGAAAAATGTCTGGGATTGAATGAGTTAACTGAATCTTGAATTATGGGGTACGGTTACACTCACACACCTGAACGCTGCTCTCTCTAACGCTAGCAAGTGTAGCCACACGCTAGCCGCATCTCGCAAACAAATACTCATTAATTTTGTGCATTTTTACAAAGGTGGGGGGCATGTAGGGTGACGCCCCCCCTCTTTTTGATTAATCATGTTCCTCCCGCACCATTATTAAATCGCTGAGGCAAAGACAGCACATACAATAAATCCCTCTCGGCCCATTATTAATCAAAAGAAAACCAAAAGAGCCACCGATGGCGGGAAGGTAGCGTTGCACCGCTAAATCTTTTTTATTGCACCACGAGCAGCTTTATGGATCCGCCGTCCAGGGCGGAGTGACTCAATGCTTGGCTGCTAGTCAGTCACCCCGGGGGTCGCGACCTCTGTGTCATTGATTGGCCAACTTCACCAGGGCACGAAGGTGGACAAGATGCCAACAAAATGAACTCTGTAGTGGACAAGTGATTAGGAACACTATCGACAAGGTTACCCCACGGCCAAAAAAAACTAAAGTCGGAATTTTATGAGTTGTTTATAAGCTCTTTTTCTCAGGTAGTGTGCCTTTCTCACAACGGTGATCATATCGGTAGCCCAGTGCTTATTAATGTATTTTTAAGACATTTTAAATAAGTGTCACAGGTGCCACAGTAGTGTATTGGAAGTGTGCTGTCCAAAATCTAATTTAAATGCTTTTATTCAGCCCTACTGGGAACCCGCAGTTTTGTGCGTCTGTAGCTTTAATGGTAATGAGTGTGTCTGTCCACGCCTACCTCTGACAAAGTGTGCTGTTGTTTTTTTTTAGCTTTCTTGTTTAAGAATGTGCCGGGGGCCAATAAAAAAACAACAAAAATGCAGACCGCATAGTTTTTTGTTTTTTTTTTCTACACACAACTGTCTTGAGTGAATAGAGTACCCGATTCACTTCAGTGATTGACTCAGTTAGGCCTGTCACGATAACAAATTTTGCTAGTCCATAATTGTGCTATAAATTATCGACGATAATCGATAATTTAGATTTTTTTTTTAGACCATATTATCATTAAGTTTGTCATTAAATGATCACTGTGTCATGTCACATTTGAGACACTAGGTGGTACCCAAGTGTAGTATATGTGCGTGAGGCACAGAAGATGCCTGCTATAGCACTTACGAATCGTGGGGCGTCACCACTTCACATATGCTGGTTATCGGGAGCTCTTGCCGCCCGGCACTATACATTCACTTTGCCGATCAAACGCCGCAGCACATTTGAAGCACACTGGAACTGTGGCATTCGGCTTAGAAACTGTCGCTTTTGTGCTTTCAGATTTTCATATTTCATATTAGTGTTTCCTTGCTAACTGCTAGCTGGAACTCAGTGTATTCAATCACTACGTAGCTAGCCCCCGCCTCCACGTACTGTGACAAAGATACTGAATAGCTCACAGGAAGCTCACTCTTTTCCTTAATTTAACGATACAACCAATGCGCCCAGACACAAGCAGAGTGAACCCTCGTGTCATCCACCCTGTGTGCTACAGCAAGACAAGGAAATGGAACAGGCATACTACATGTCGCACATGTCAATTTATCGAGGTGTCAAAATTATCGTTAGCCTTTTGGCTGAAGAAAATCAAAATGATCAAACTTACAACTCCCACGTCTATAGCTGACTAACCGATAGCTGTTCGAGCTCTGGGCTTAGTTTTAAGATGTGTAGCGAAGCCTCTTTTATTGTCAAACATAGAGGGCGTGTTCAGGCGGATGAGAGATGGTGTCATGTCGATGAGGAAGGAGGTTTTTCCTTCATGACATCATGAAACATTGCAACTTCAAACGTGGGCGTTTCAGCAAACAAGTGAGGAACATTCTCATGTTTGGCGCTCATAAACGTGCTCTGGGGACACATATTACTGTTAAAAAGTCACTTTTGCATCAGGGACCTGGCGTTGTGCGAACGTAAAACCCTCCATATCATTCATTCCCATCGTATGGACTGGAGGTGACGATGTTTTTGAGTATGGAAGCCTTGTTGTTTGGGCTTTTAAAAGTGCTGATGCTCTTCTGTGGCCACATAATGACTTTTGCATGCATTTGATTAATAGTGTGTAAGCGCAGCACAAGAGATGATTGCGCTATACGCTTTTAACTTCACCTTATGTTAAACGCTAATTGATTCCAATGCATTTTAAACACTTTCTAATTGGAGATTTAAGAATAAGCCCCCGCTCGCCGATTCAGGGCGTTGTGAAGACGAAGAGTTTAAAGGGCATTGTCCTCTTAGCATCCACAAGTAAATGTCAGAGTTGTCTGTTAATGTGTCAAGCAAATCAAACATGCACAGTGGTCGAGGGATGCTAAGTGACAAGTGACCTTGCTGGCGTGATGGAAGACCGGCTCCTTCTGATCTACGAGTTGGGAACCCCTGTCTGGTCCCGTCTCCGGATATGTGCTCAACCAATTAGACGTGCGATGGCGCTGACACTCACTCCACTTATCAAAACACTGCTCAAGTGTGCTCATGAATTCAAATGAAATGCGCGTCTCAGAACTCAAGACAGTGACATGCAAAATACGCGTAGTGTTTTGTGTCCAGGTTTGTCATCATGGTGGCAGAGGTCAAAAGGGAGTTTGATATACTCACGTAGCTTTAATACCAATGCAACCAAACGCAAGCATAAATATTCAGTGTGCAGACGCTACGACAAAGCTTACACTTTTGCAAAAATCAATAAGTGAACTGCTACATTTGATCATCTTACAACATCAAGTTCATCCAGATCCAGAAGAAATATGGAACACGGACACATATGATTAGGGGTGTCAAATTAAAGCATTATTCTCATTGATTTCAGTCATATGTAGTGCATTATTTTTATTATCGAGTTACTCAAATTTTTCATCTCTAACTTTACAGTTTCTGTATGTGAGATGCCTTTTTACAGTATAAAATCCATTTTTATGTGTTGGGCCTCTTGTGCTTGATTTGTTGGGGCTGGAAAACAATGGTCAGTCACACCCTGAAGTGGACATTGATTGGCCATCATTGTTGGGGCTTGTTTAGCATAAGATGATGGCTCTGGGGGGGCAAGGTGAGGAGCGGCGAGTACGGAAGAGGAGACATGGCAATGGAGGGGGATGCGAGAATGGTTGGTCCAATTGATTAAGGTAGAATATGATGTATATGATATATATCAATATTTTGAAGAATTTAAATGAAAATACCTCAAGGTGGGGGCTTTTCTCAGCATTTTAGGTGAGATTAAAAGCGATTAATTAAATCAATGAATAAATTAAATTATTTGTATAAATTCTAAACATTACATTACATTTAAATATAGTACAATCATACAATTCATTACAAATTATTTTAAAATAAGAAAAATGTCATCGAAATTAGTCGGACCAAATGTACTATTTATAATGTTTCAGTCTGCATAAGGAGAGCATGTTTTACTCAAAATGAATAATTGTTTTCATAATAATACATTTTATATTAAATGTTAATAGTCATGCAAAAATATTTTTGTATTTTCACCTATAGGATGTTTTTCAAATTAGCTATTAAATGTTTTTGTTTATTTTATATAATATCTGTATATAATATCAAATAGTTTTCACCAAAATAAACAGAACTACCAGATTTCATAAAAGACCAAAAAAAAAAAAGGCACACGTTTTCCAGCAGTAACTATTGCCTTAAATTAAATTAAAATAAAATAAAATGAAGTCTATCCCTAAAAAAATGCATCTGTTTTTCGTCCCCTTATCCCCCAGTTTCTGTTTCAGTTATATGCACCTGATTGGGTCATCTGAGAGCTATCTGACCACCTTGCTCCCCCACCCCCATCCCCGCTCCCATTTTACATCTATTACTGGCCTCACAGTGTTGCCGTGATGTTCTGAGTAGTCAAGCATATAAATAAAGGTGGAGCGAAAGACTCGCACTGTCTTGACAGACGTGCTGAACCACAAAGAACACCTTGAAGGGCACGTTCACTGTCAATATAGTCCTGTGGAGGCACTGCCGCAATTAACATAAAACTGAACAGTGCCTGGGCCCGGTTTGCCGCTGTAGAAGTCACCATGGCCCGTTTTTTACTGACATGCTTATAGCTTAGCCTCATTGGAGCCTGTGAACACTATCTGTATCACAGTCAGTGATACAACAATGTTTTACTTTACTGATACAGTGATGAGCATCACAGTATTCTTTCATATACAACACACTTTTCTGTTATATGTCCATAACTCCATTGTATGTGTCCAGTATCTTTTTTGGAGGAAGGAAAAAGATGGTTGAGCTCAGCGTTACATCATTTCAATGACACCATAACACAAATGACAGCTCTTCAGCAGATTTACAGGACATATAAAAAGTAGCTGTGGGGGTCTTTAACAGCTGTGGCTGTAGGCAACATCTTGATGTCATTTTTTAAAATTAATTCCACAAGATGGCAGAAGCTGTATTTGAAGTTGCATTGCTTCCACAGGTTCATCTACCTCTGCATGTGCTTTAAAATGTCGTGCCACTCAGCTGTTGGTGTGAAACTGACGCGTGTTACAATTGTCGTACTGTTGTTTACAATGAAACTCATCAGCACTATTAACGCTGTCTCAGCAGTTTGGTCCTTGGTTCTGTGGATGCTGTGTTGGCTCATATACTTGTTCATAAACGACCATGCGCATGCACTCCAAGTCATTATTAGAGCTCAAAAATTAAGCTCTTATCTGAAAAAACACAGCCTCTGTCAAAGTTGGCGCCTGCTTCCTGCTTTGTCTGCGGTTTATGCAAATTGTGGTCAAAGAGAGGTACGTTTTCCATTGCACTTTCTCACGCACTTCAAGTTATTATTAGAGTTAAAAAATGAAGCTTTTGGAAATGGCCACCTCTGGCAAAAGTATCGCCTGCTTGCTCTGGGCCTTAGGTAAACCACAAAGAGGTATTGCAACATTGGTTCGGTTTCTGCTGTGTTGTGCAATATACACTCCTGATCAAAATTTTAAGACCGGCTGAAAAATTGCAAGAATTGCATTCTTGGATCTTATGAAGAAGAACAGCTTCACAATGAGACAAAAAAAAAATGGAGTAAGAAGTTTATTGCAAACAACTATTAATCCAAAATAGGTTGTTCATCAGCTGATGAAACCATACCCAAACCCATACAATATTTTTTCATTCTTGTTAATCACCTATAAAATTGGTTTGGGCATGCTTGATGATGTTTCCAGGTTAGTGGGGATTTTGCTCCAGATGGTGAAGATGGCTTCACGGAGGGCATCCACTGTCTGGAACTGATGTCCATTTTTGTAAACTTCCCTTGCCATCCATCACCAAATGTTCTTAGTTGGATTTAGGTCAGGGGAACACGCAGGACGGTCCGGTCCAAAAGAGTGGGCATTTTCCTCCTGATGAAATATAGTCAGCTGCCGCTTGACGACCCTGCACAACCTGAAGGGCCATTGTTCAAAAGAAGGAAAAAGCACCCCAGATAACCTCCTCCACTGTGCCGTGTGGAAAACATCTCGGGTGGGATCTCCTTGTCATGCCAGTAACTTTGGAAGCCATCGGGACCGTCAAGGTTTTGTTTTTATTGTGTTTTTTTGCACGTAGATCGGCTGTGGGAGCCCGTGTAACCGGTTGTGACCTCCAACAGGGCAAAATCAATTCTAGCAATTTTTCAACTGGTCTTAAAATGTTGTTCAGGGGTGTACTTGTTAATAAATGACCATGTGGTGAAAGAGCTACCATTGCACTTTCTCATGCCCTCAAAATCATGATTAAAGTTTAAAAATTGAGTTATTTTAAATGTGTTGTCCAATATAGGAAACAACAGCCTCTTTGCAATTATCACCTTTGTCCAATTAACGCCCCCGTCTTTGCGGTTTCGGTGAATACACGTAATTGGAGCATTTACGGTACAGTACTTCCAAACACGCGTGCTATTCTCACATTCAGTCCCCGATGTAACAAATTCCAGCGCACACTGGCAAAAGCTTACTCACATGCGTTGCAAATTACAAACCTAAAGAGCCGACGCTCACGTTTTGTGCGCACACACACACACACACACACACACCCACAAATGTAAAAAATCCCATTTACTGTGATGCTACGTGACTGAACATCGCTAGTCTAGCGTGGCCCGCCGCTCTCTCCCAGGCCCACGGTAATACTGCATGAGATTTGCGATGCAGCGCATGGGGAGGGAGATGCATATGGAAAGGGAGGTACGGCGCTCGGATCTTCTCGGTCATGCACCCCATTAGGTCGCGCTGTTGATGCTTGTGCTATCAAAGCTGAAGTCAGCTGCTCAGCAGTCAGCTGTATGCCTGAGCACACAAGGCGGAGACAGGCCAGAAATCACCCGATGCCGCGAGGATGGGCCTATTTATTTTCTAATTAGGATGTGTGAGGAGGAAATCTGAAGGTAACTGCCGGGTCACAACACCCAAATAAGTTCACCTTTACTTGTGCGCACAGAGGGAAAAAAAAAACGCACACTGTACTGGATTTCGAACTAATGGTGCATTTCGTAGAAGGTTTCAGCTGTGGTGAAGCGTTTCATCATGCAAATGCACCTCAAGACTGTTGAATCAAAAGACAATCTAAAGAGGATAATTTGCCCTGAAGACAACCAGAATGATGAAAATGCCCAGCATAAATAGGCTGAATGAGTCAACAACGTGGTGTGTGAATAGCCGCTAATGTGTATGGCTTTCCAGATAACACGCTGGCATTCTTTGGGCGCATCACGAAAAAGAAAAAGCCAATGACAGCTTTCACTTTGGCTTGCCATCACTGATGAATCCCGGGGATGCGTTATTTGTGGCGCGAGACAACGGCGCCGCGATTGTCTACCGGCTCTGTGAAGGGCCACTCGTCTTTCATTCCCCTGCCAACGCGTGCGTATTTGCGGAGGTGAAACTAACGCGCTTAGTCGCTGTTTTCCCTGCCTGAGACTTAGTTCTGCTGGTGGATTTGTGCTCCCTCTGCACCCGGAGCGATGTGCCTGCGTCTCTTGGAAAGAAACGGGGATGGCATCCGCTGGCGAGGCCCCTTCCTTGTCTGTGGGCGCTCCTGTTCCGCAATTGCTGGGGGAGGTTGATATCTACCTTCCTTATTTACGGGTTTTGCTTTTAATTCCATTCTTCTGTGTCACAGCCTGCTTGCTTGATTCCGGAATGAGACTCCGCAGTGAAGTCTGGATGAAGACAATAAAGACCACAAGGTGTCTGTAAGCTACAAAAGGTTGCTCATCCTATTGCCACCGTGGCCTTATCCCTTTAGCGTAGCATGCTGGTTTTAGGTCTTGCGGGAAGACGCCCGGCCGTGAAATTCCGCTAAGCGTTGTGGGGAGCTACGGAACATGGAACAGGGATGAGCCGGGATTAGGGAGGCCCAAAGCTCTCCCCTTTATCTGCGCCTCGTAGGGCTTCCGCCATCCGCACGTCCGTCGGTGTCCACGAGCAGCGGGTACGGGGATGGAGGCCATGCGGCAGCTTTGCAGATTCTCATCCCCATTCCCATCCACCATCTTTATCGTGATCTCCTCATGTCTGGACATTTTTTTTCCTCACATAAGCTAACACGATGCGGTGCATGGGCGTGAATTTATTGTCTCAGCCTTTTGTGAGTCCATCTGTGTGTGTCGTGTCGCTGATGATGGTGCATGTCAAGGGCCCCCCCTCCTCCTCTACATATGCCAGAGTGCTCCTCTCGTCTTCTAACCTTAATGCCGGCCCTACTTGCGCACGCTTTTCAGCCACAGTCAATAGCTATTGAGCTGTTCATGAAAGGGAAATGACAGTCGGTTCATAACTCCCAAGGCTGATCAATACATACGTGCACGAGTGCTCCACACCTGGCTGAAAATCCCTCCTCTCCAAGAACTTGTCCGCAGTGCTACCTTTTGAAGCGCTTTGCTTCATTTTGTGGCCACACGTAAAGAAATCCCTTCAAATGAAAGCTTTTGACATGACAGGTTTGACACGCTTGTTATAGTTGTAGTTGTAGCGCTGCATCGTACTGGGAAGTTGTGGTCAAAATGCTTTGGAAGACACGTTAGCATGTATGTAATACAGATATCCTTAAAGTTTTATAATCATTAGACAAATGCCCAATGACTTATGGCTCAGTAATTGCTAATTGAGACCAATGTGCTGCTTGCAAAGACACTGTGTTTCATGGTGGCAATGTTTTTTCACCCAAACTCGCTCAAATGTGACGCACACGTCCACTAAAAGTGTGTACCAAATATCTTTTTAGAGTGCGTTGAGCTCTGTGAGAAATTTCACATCCATCAGACTTCTGGGGGTCAAACTTTGGGGTTTAATAACAGCGCCACCATGTGTTGTATTTGTCAGAAATGAAAAACTAGCACAAGCACTACGCTAGGTATGTTTTATACATTATCACCCTTTTGTGTGCAGCGGTTCAGGCGTAGAAGAGTTGGCTTACACAAGCAATAACATTTTCGTTTTTTCCCCTGACTACGTATAAATGTAATAATGGCGTCCTGATACAATTTGCGTCTGTCTTTCAATTTTAAATTTGTACACAATATAGCTTTTTTTTTTCCCCCTGTTTGAAACGTGCAGATATGGAAACAGAGGAGATATGGAACCATACCTGCTTTTCAAGGGTTAAAAATCCCTTAAATATAATAAATACTTATAGTTATAGTTAGGCGGAAGTAGTGGAACAAGATATATTTGTCACAATAGCTGACCTTTTTTGAAATTTGTGAGTGAATAAATTGTTTGCCAGTGTCGAAACATTATAATAAAACATGTTTATATTGATTGTTTGGTTTCATATATTTAACATTTATTTACATATTGACAAAACAATTACTCATTTTAACATACAGTGTTCCCTCGCTCTATCGCAGTTCACCTTTTGCGGATTGGCTGTTTAGCGGATTTTATGTAGTGTTTCTTTTTTTTAAATTGCAGCGTATGAACCCTGTTACAGGCCGAGCCTGGCCCTTTAAGAAGAATTGCATTGTTGGGAAGTTAAGTGTCTCTCTCTTCCCTCTCTCGTCTGTCTGCACCTCCCATTGTTTTCTGCGTCCTGATTGGCTGTAGACCATTGTCAATCAATCTCCTTTTGCCGCCCTGCCATGTCTCCTGCGTCATCGCCAACTTGATTGCTTGCAATCTTGGAAATGAATCTTCAGTTCATCTGCAGCAAAATGTTTTAACAAGGATACAAAAACGCTACAGTACAGAGGAACGGCGCCAGGAAGAAAGGGCACGGTCACAGGAGTGAAATATGCGTGAGTGACTTCATAATTTCTTATGTTGATCATTAAAGTTGGTCATTAAAATTCAAACGGAGGTTTGAGCTTTTTTGAGAGTGTTTAAACTTTACTATGTTTTTATACGGATGTTTGTGCCACATAGAAATGTGCAGCTTTCCAAACTGTTTGGTTTTTGTGAATGTATTAAGACTAACTAGCCTTACTTTGTGATAGTAGGAGAACATGTTATTTTAGTTGACAGTTGATCATGGGCTGTTTACTTGTCTATTTTGTTGAGACTAAATGTCTTAAAAACACTTTTTTATGACTTACATTGCATATTGCAGCATTTTTCAGTGTTTATTTGTAAGACGTATTTATCACACAAGATGTGACCTGACCTGAGTTTGCGAAAAGAGCTGCTGCCTATGTTGGTATTGGTTGGTATCGGTAATGAAGTGATATCGGTAAGAAAGCTAATATCGAGCAGCTCGGGACGGGTCAGTTTTTTGGTTAAAGTATATAGGAGTAAATATTTACATATATCCGCCTTGTGGATGTTTTATTTAGCCGCTAACTCCGTTCATCTGCAATGCTGGTGCGCACTGTTGTGCGCCTTCACTCTCCTCGTGACCGCTTTGTGTCTCAGCATCCTGGAGGTGTGGTAAAGTCACAATAAAGCCCCTGGCTCTCCAAAAACACACATACACACGCTGTCGTCCCCTGAGTCCTGGCATATGAACAGAGAAGACAGAGAACGTCTTTGAGGGGGCTGAGAGAAAAAAGGAGTTTGTGAGGGGATAAATGATAAATATATTTTTTGCTTACTTTCTCCAACATGAGAGAGGCTCAAGTTGGTGGAGCCAACAGGCAGCAGCTGAGAAGACTGGAACCTGGACCACTTCCCTCCCTCCTTCTCTGTGTGTGTGATGCTTTCTCCCTCGACCTGGCGTTCAAAGCAAAGTTGGCTCCTTATTTATGTGCAAATTTGCTCTTAGGCCCTACGAGGGTGGCGCGCATGCTGAATCTCTCCTTTCTGGGCTTTAGCAGATTATCCCGCTGCTCCCTTTGGTCCCCGTCGCCCTAAGCCCAGCTGCCCCGACCTTTTGTCATTGAGACTTTTCTCTTCTCGCCTTGGTGTCTTTCTTTACCTCCGTACTCCCCCGCACCCCCCCCCCCCCCAACCCCCCTGAACTTAGGCTCCAGACGCCACCCCCTCCTCCTCCACTCCTCTCTTCCATCTTGTCCCTCGCCTCCTCTGTCCTCCATCTCCTGTCTTCTCCCTCCTTCAGTCCCTCTCAAAGGGCCATTATATCGCTCTCTTCACGGACAAAGGGCCCAGGGAGGGAGGGAACACGGCTGGTGCTTTCGCCGCTCTCTCTCATTCCTAATCGATGAAAGTGGCCCACATGGAGCTCTGAAGGATAATCGATACTAACCCTCCCCCCCCCTACCCCCGTCATCCCGCCCTCCCCCTCCTTCTTATTCCCTGTCTTTTTTTTAACTGTCCAATTTGTTGCTGAGTCTGACAAAATGCAGTAAGTGGCGTAGGTGTGTCTGGAGTGGACACCCCCTCGATCACTTAGCTCTTCCGGAGGGTGGGTGGGCTCCATAGAAGTGCTGTGAAGCTAAGCAGAAAGTAGTGAATGAATGTCGCAAGACGGCCTACTGTATCCCCGTTTATGTTGTATTTAGACGGAGAACACACTCCTAAATGATTCATCATCCAGAGAGGTTTTGAGTCAAGGTGAATTTTTTGTTGTTGAGTGGGTTCAAATCACACAGGAAGTTGTCAGGAGGAGTTAGCAATCTACTTATATAGGCATCAAACCAGGCAAATGTATTTTTATTTGAAAATACTCTACACACTAATACACACACACACACACACACACACACACACAAGTATATGTATAAAATGTATCTTTCAGGATACCATATTAACATGTGGGGGAAGTTAATGTGTACAAATCAAACTCATGCATAAAAATAAATAAATAAGTTAACAAACTTGTTTGAAGGAATAATGTTTTCAATATAGGACCGTAATACGAATTTTGTGGCTTCACTCTATCACGGTTTTTCTAAAGTATATTAATACATCATGCTGTGTTGGGGTTGAATACGGCCCATTACTAGTCAAAAAAGTGTATATATGACAACTTTTATGTATTTTTTTTTTTGCCTAAATTAAACATATTCAAGCATGAAAATGGCTAAACGAACTAAAATACAAATACAGTAGTACCTCACATAACATAAACCTCCTTTTACATAAATTCCACTGAACAAAAAGAATTTTTTGCATCGTATTACAGAAGAAATTCCATATAACATCAAGTCAGTGCAAGTCTTTTTTTTTTCAATCAACTTTATTAATGCCTCAAGTGGGTGCAAGTTCAGACTAACACTTGGTGACGCCTTCTGATGCATCACGCTCTCATTGGCTGATTATTGGGGCACCACCTCCGCTCTCATCTCATTGGCTGATTATCGGGGAACCGCCTATGCTCTCATCTCATTGGCTGAGTTATCCAGCGCGTACGTGAGTTTGTGTGAGAGACAGGCTTCTCCCTTCAACCTCCTTCCTCTTCGTAGTCCCCCTGAAACTAACTTAAACAATTAAGTTAAGTTACAAATTAAAATTTTGCACACAGCATTATCGTGTAGTGCATGTGCGTTTGTCTGTGAGACCAGCTGACTCTTAGACTCTTTGAGTCGCGTTTCGACTCAGGCTAGTCCTCCTCCTCCTTCCTGCCTTCCTTCCGCTCTCGTGACATCTCGTGAACAGTAGGATTGTTTTTGTTTTTCAGTTTGATTCATTTACAGTAATCTTATTTATTACCTTATTTTATATTGGGATGTTACTCTACTATGTTTATGCTAATGTTTTCTTATATTTTCCCACCATATTTGGTGGACTTTGAAAATTTTGAAGGGCCAAAGGGGTGAGTTTGGGAAGATCTTGGAATGGATTAGGCTATTTACATGTATTTTATGCTTCGTATAACATAAAAACCCTATAGCATAAAGGTTCTCGGAACGGATTATTTACCTTGTAGGGGCGTTTACTGTATAAGGCATTCAGAAGATGATTTCAAAAACGTGATGCTACGTAGTATTCTACAGTGGTCACTAGGGGTCAGTAATGTTACTGTAATACTCGGTGAGACACACAAACACCAGACTTGATCACCAGAACAACAGGCTTTTTTTTTCAGGTTTGAATTATCACAGCAGGCAGAATAATAACAACATAATAATCATCATAATATTGTCATGGGCTACTGTTACGGCTGTAATCCACTCCAAGCTAAAATTCAACTCTGAACCCCCGACGCCACTCTCTGTCCTTCACACGTCCGGGACATGTTTAATGATACGCACACCAGCATGTTCATGTCATCTCTAGAGAGCTCTGACAGTGTTACAAAACATATTTAGAAGGTTGTAAACAGGTTTTCTATGCTGGTACGAAAATATTTGATTTATGAATAAGGAATTCTACTTTGAGAACATTCAGTTATCACAGTCGGGTCCGGAATCAAGTAACCACAACAAACAAGGATTACTGTGTAGTAGAAAGTAGGAAAAAATGTATAAAAATCAGACCCCACCAATGGCTTGGCTTTACTTTCTGTGACGTCGTACATGCGCTGGCCATTGCTGTGGATGTGATGAAAATGGCTGCGACCCTCGCATCTTCATCCACTGTGGAACACATAGGTAGACAAGATGGCTGCGACGTTGCGGAGGATGCATCTTCAGCACACACACAAAAATGGACAGCCGGTAGCGCACACTGATATAACACCAGAGAAAGTAAAGCTGAGCGATTTATGAGGTCTGATTTTTTTCGAGGAGGCATTTTTGTCATGCAAATGTATTACTCTTTCGAACGCACACTGTTCTGAGAAGCCTCTCAGAAGTTGTTGCTTAAGTAACCCCAATAACTGACCGGGACCACGTTTCTCATGACCGAAATCCGACCAGAATTGGACTCACGAGAACAAGTGCGGGGTAAGTCACTGTTGGTGGACCACACTGCTGATGGGGATGTCATGCAACTTCATGTGAAACATCCAAACTATCCCTTTAACCAATATGGTAGCCATGGACGGGTGGACAGGAAGTGATGTCAGGGGTTCAGAGTTGAGTTTTAGCTTGGTGTGGGTTACTGCAGCAACAGTAGTCCGTGTTTTTATCAGGGGGTTTTCGTAAGGATTAATGTACCCGATAATTCAAACCTACAATAAAAGCCTGTTGTTCCGGCGACTAAGTCTAGTGTTTGTGTCTCACCGAACATTACAGTAACATTATTGACACTTAGTGACCGGTGTAGAACGCTACACATCATTCACGACGTCTTTGAATGTGACATCTTAATGCCTGGTATTTGTATTTTACTTCATCGAGACGTTTTTATGCTTGAAAATGCTTAATTTTGGGAGGAAAAAATGTAAAATTTGTTTCAACATGCATGTTTTTTGACTTAACGAAACAGCATGATTTATTAATTACTACATTTTTGAAAAACCGTGATAGAGTGAAGCCGCGAAATTCAAACCGAGAAGTGGCGAGGGATGACTGCATACAAAGAGAGGAAGATCCGGAACATGAAAATGTGGTATTAGCGGCAAATAATTTGTCTTATGTTGTCATATTATGCAATACAATCTTACTCTAGCATGATGTGTTGTTTTTCCACGCTGACCTGTTGGAACTACTAAAGGAACTAATAAAACAAGTGATTCGTCACACCATCCTGAAACAAATGTGTATTAACAGGTGTGTGTTCACTTTCTTTATCCCCGAGTATATCCCAACACTATCCTCCCCAATCCCAGCCCAGATGTTGAAATACAACTCCCCTCGCCAGTGTCGCCGGGGTAGCTTGCTGAGCAAACACCGGGCTAAGAGTCGAGTCTCTTTCCCTCGTCTTAGCTCGCCACGTGAGCTCACACGGAAAGGATTTGGGAAGCCTTGGCACGGCTAAGCCACTTCATTGTATTCCCCTCCATCTCCCCTGCTCCTCACCTCTCGCCCTCCTCCCCTTTTGTCTTTGGCTGCTCCCACACTGTCTCGCTCTGAGCTCATGTCTAGTCCGCATCAATCAAAAAGGCGGTGTCATCGCAGGAATCCGACACATCGCTTTGACCTTACAACGATTTTTGCAAGTTAGCGTCGTTAATGATTTTAATGAAGGGTGTAGAAAAGGCTGTGTTATCCTTGCACAAGTACAGGGGAACCTCTAACACCGCACTGCATTTGAATCATTATTTTGTGGCGCCCCCTATGGGTTGTGCGTAAAATGCTTTGAAATACATGCTAGCATGAATGTAATCCAGATCCCAAAGTGGGCAATGACCTACTTTATGGACAGTTAATTGCCAAGTCTCACCTGCGCCTCTGCAAAGACGTTTTGCTTGATGGTGGCCATGTTTACAACCAATCTTGCTCAAATTTTACACACGTGGCCGTCAGTCCTATAAAGGTGTGTGCCAAATTTCATGGCAATTCGGCTAAACAGTTTTTGTGGGGGGCTTTAAGCTATGCGAGAAATTTCTCGTCAACTTATGGGGGTCAAACTCTGGTAGTTTAATAACTGCGCTACCATGCAGTGTAAAAAAATAATAGCACAGAAAACACAATAGGGGGTTTTGACAAACTTTCAGTCTTTCTTTGCACAGCAGTTCAGGACTAGAAGAGTTAGCTTACAACAGTGGTTTTCACTTATTTTCTGTCATGGCCCCCCTAGGGGACAGAAATGTTCTGGGGAGTACTATTGAGAAACTGATAATTTGTATTTATGCATTTTAAAAGGCAACAAAATGAAGAGCTGTGAAGTATACAAATATATTCAAGTCATATTGCATGTTGAGTAAGATAAATTTGTACATGTTGGCAGGTCTGCACTAACATTGAAAGTCCTCCTTGCCTCTCATGCCCCAACACACACACACACACACACACACGCACACTATTTGAGAAGCACTGGCTTACACAAACAAATGTACTCATTACATACACTTGAACTTTTGTTTTTGCTAGTAATCCATTCCAAAAAGTCAAATGATTTTTCCCATAAGAAATGATGTCAATCCAATTAATCTGTTCCATATACCCCCAAAAAATTAACAAAAAATGTATTTAATAGAGAATAATTATAGTTGTACATGCAGAAAACGATGCAAAATCATTTAAATGCCGTGCATAAATCAACATTTAACATCACTTTTACCTTTATGGAAGACTCTTGTTGGCAAATACGGCAAGGCAATACGGCAAGAGGGAGGAGGAGGAGGGAGGAGGAGGAGGAGGAAAGGGGATCCACACCAAAAACATCTTAACATATTTGATTGTTGGTGTTGTCTGCTTTGTTAATACCGTTACCCCTTTCACAACATTAGCTTCCTCGATTTCTTTCTTCTCCTCCAGTCTGGAACTTATCAGTGATGCAGACTTCCCGTACATCCTGATAGGATCACCACTTTGGTGTTTTGCTATGAGTTCTTTCTCAAACTCAAAAGGGTTTCTCACCTTCTTCATCAACATGCTGGCACTCACAATTTCCTTTGGCCCCGCAGCAGATTATTTAGCATTCACGCTTAATAAAAAAAAAAAAAATGCATGGACAGTGCGTCACTAATGCGCAGGGTGCTTTGTTTGGACATCGAGACAGTGTACAAAAAGAGGTATATTTTGGGTGAAAATGAATCTTTAAGTAATCCGAAAAGGGGTTGGGGGGTGGGGTGGGTGTACGAATACCAAGGTTTGAATTTGAATTTGCCGCCACAGAGGTCACAATGAATGCATGCATGGATCAGTACTTCCTAGCTCAAAAATGGCCCCAAAATTTTAACACTTCAATTTTGGTGAAGTCATTCAGAACTTTTGAGAATCTGAGCTCACCTTATTATTTGAAACTGAACTGACTCTTATTGTCCTGAAGCTGTGTCATAAACAACTGGATGATACATGTTTGCTGTCTAGCACAATGCAATCCTGGTTCCTGATGCTATTACAACATTATATACTGTTTGTGTTCGACTTAGATGATGATTTGAAAACAAATTAGGAAAATGTGAGCCTCCCTCACTGCTTCACACTCCTGTCGTGGTGGATACTCTATTTTTTTCAGCTTTCCGCTCCTCCGTCCCCAGCGAAGAGAGACAATTATGCAGTCAAATGACAAAACACCGACTCCTCCTCTGTTCATCCCGCTCAGCTGTAAAAACGTATGTGGTAATTACCTCTCCACCGTCACTTTATTAGCTCGCCCCCTAACAGGGCTTTTTATGGTATAAATAGACGCCAGTGAAATGGCAATTAACCTCGCAAATGGGTTTAAATGACTGTCCACCAGATGAGGCTATTGACAGGGAGTGCGCAACGACGAGAGAGGGAAGGAAGAGGTGGGAAGTATGCAGGGCATGCTGAGAGATGGCAAGCAGCTCCCACGGTCTTTGTTGCGTCTGTGCCAGACGATTGTTTTGGTCCCTCTTTAACCCTCTTAGTACTCTTCCCCAGGGACAATACTATAGGATGAAAACTAGGATGTACTTTAGAGTAGTCAGTGTAGTCATATACTAGCCACTGAAAAAGAGTCAACACTCATCCATTATGGTCAAAATAGATGGCAACACAAACGAGCAGCAAGATTATTGAGTCTTGCTGACAGTCAAGCATGGTGGTGGTAGTGTGCATGAACATATTTGAAAATGATTTTACTTTCTATATCAGTGGTCCTCAAACTTGTTTAGTCCACGGACCGGTTCACGTTCCAACAAACCTCTGGCGGACCAGGGTGGGGGCGAGATGTCTGTTTGTGTGTTGTGTATAAAACAAGGGCAAGCACAATACATAACTGAGGGTCTGGATGACCACTGCCAGTGTGAAAGCTTAACATGAAGGAAGGACGCCAACCATCAACACACGTCCGGCCTTCACATTAAAGCGATGCGCGTTACATTTAGTCTGACTGCACTGAACGAAGGTCTCGGAAAAGTAGCGTCCAACAACATCAAATTAAAAGCACAACATGAATACAGACTCAGCACTGGTATGAATTTGGAGTTTCTTTCCCAGAAAAGATTATCACATCGTGTGCTAGCATGAATTAACTTGACACCGAATAAATATGTCAACACAGACATAACGTCATTTGGGAACGGCGACGAGGTGGAAGAAGAAGGGGAAAAACACAAGTCTATTTGTGGCACCATCGGAGAAACTTTCACTTTGTCTCAGAGCACAACTATGGTGTGTTCAAGGACCACTGAACAAAGTGGGAAATAAATGTTCTGCGAAACGACATAGACATGCAAAAATTATGATCTTTCTAAAAGTTTATTATTTTTCCAATAAAATAATAGCTCGTATTTCCAAAATTAATATAAATTTACATAACATTTGGTTTCGTTATTTACAAAAATCTTTTTTAGAGTGTGTCGTTTTTTAATCATTGCTCCTGAAAGTTTTCCACATCCCGGTACCGGTCGGAGGGGGGTGTTTGGGTTCCCCTGCTCTGTTGTATTGTCCCATGAGAAGATATAATACAAATGCTTGCTGAAGCATGAGGAGTGTACTCACTTTTGTGAGATATTGTGCGATGCAGTCTCTTCTTCCAAATGTGTCCGAGTAATACAATGACACCATCCCCTTCTCGGGACCTTACACCTGCTCCCTTCAGGAGTGAAACCGGCACTCTTGCCGCACATAGATGGCTAGTGGGAAGAAGAAGTACAGGAGAACTAAGAGGATGAAACGGGGGATTTCCAGTCCTGCAGGTCGGGCAAGATGCCAGATAGTCTTGCCCAAAGTCGTGCGGATCAGATGAAGCTGTCAAGCAGGGAGGCGAGATGTGAGAGCATCGGGGGGTTGGGGAGAGAAAACAGAGGGGGAGCTTGTAGATGGAGTCCATGCAGGAAGCTCAGCGAATAGCAAGAGCCAAAGAGCTTAGTCTGCGGATAAGACTTGTTTTTTTGGAGGGGAGGGTTCATTATTTTTACCAAAAACTGTCAAAGGTAGGGCGTAGGAGGGAAGTTGTGTGAACTGAGAGTCAATGAAGGAAAACACAAAAAACTCCCAGAACTAAATTATCCACACCAGAATTAAGGGCTTAATTAAGCGCCATCCTCGTGGAACTTGATTGAGAGTTTTCTGCGAAGTCGTGGACAGAGATAAGGACAACATTATGAAGATGATGAAAACTATGTTTCCTGTTTGCCAGTACGGATCGGTAAATTGTTACCAGACTTGCATTTCAATTTCGCACTTCCAAGTGCGATAACTACATGACGCTTGCAACGTGGTGACGTGGAAGTCACCAATGTAGTGACCTGTACGGTGTTACCATGAAACAATCTGAAACTAACGTTTTTCATGTACAGTAATTCCTCGTTTATCGCGGTTAACTGGTTTCAGACACAGCCATCTATTCATTTTCTATTGCGCTTATCCTCATTAGGCTCGCGGGGGTATGCTAGAGCCCATCCCAGCTGATTTCGGGTGAGAGGCGGGGCACACCAGCCAATCACAGGGCAAACAATCACTCACACTCACATTCACATGAACAATTTAGAGTCACCAGTTAACCTAACATGCATGTTTTTGGAATGTGGGAGGAAACCGGAGCACCCGGAGAAAACCCACGCACGTACGGGGAGAACATGCAAACTCCACACAGAGATGCCCAACGGGAGATTGGAACCCAGGTCTTCCCGATCTCCTGACTGTGTGGCCAACATGCTAACCACTCAGTCACCGTGTTTTTTCCAGACCCGACCGTGATAAGTGAAGTTCCATGATGTAAGATTCCTTATTTATGAATGGAATATTTTCATAGTTAGACTGTAGAAAACCTGTTCATGACCTTCTAAATGCGGTTTTTAACATTATTAGGGCCCTCTAGACAGAAACTTACATAAATAAAACATAAATAAGACTCACACTCGTGTGTGTTACTGTAAATGTGTTCCCTAGTGCCAGGCAGACAGGAAGAGTTGAGTGTCAGCTTGGTGTGGGTTACGACCGCAACAATAGCAGTGTTGTTATTAGGGATTTTTATTAGGGATTATTGTGCCCGTTGTGAGATAATTCAAACCTGCAATAAAAAGCTGTTTTGCCAATCAAGTTTGACGCTTGTGTATCACACCGAACATGACAATAACATTAGTGACACCTAGTGACCAGTGTAGAATACAACATACCAACGTCTTTGAATGTGTCTTTTGCCATATATTTGTGTTTTAGCTCATTTAGCCATTTTTATGCTTGAAAATGCTTAATTTAGGCTTAAACATCCATCTTTTTGGACTAATAAGAGGTCGTATTCAGCATGATTTGTTTATTAATTCACTGCGATAGACTAAAGCAGTAAAATTTGAAGCGCCACGTGGCGAGGAGCGACTGTAACACGAACGTAACCATTCATTGAAAACTCGATCAACTGAAAGTTTTGTGTTTGTCTTATCCTGGTTTACACCAGAATTATCGGATTTCTCCTTGGCACCATCCTGTGTCATTGTGTCATCCTAAAACTCAACTCGGCCCACAAAAGGCACCTGAAAACGAGGGCATAAAGTGCCCGGTGTGGATCGGAGAAGACACATGAGCAGTGTTTAGCCGTGTCGCCGGGCGTCCAGCTTCACCCCTGTTCGGGAAAGCTGTGTTAAATTACGCAGAAGGAGGTAGCAAGACCTTGTCAGGACGTGGCGTGGCATTGCGGGGAGGGCAGCGGATGGACGTGGCACTGCTTTGTGCCCCCCGGACTGTTCTGTCAGGACTCATGACCGCACATGGCAACATGGAAACACTCGTGCACGCACACAACAGATACACAAACACGTGTGTGCGTTGCACAGGAAGAAGAGGGAATCAAATGAGACTCATCAGCTTGCTATGTTTCTAACAAGCATACTGACTGGTTTAATGGGAAACCTGCCATCTTCCATTCTCCCCAACTTGTGACCCCACTCTGATAAGACATGTGTCCTTGTTTCTTCCTTGTCCGTGCCCGCTGATGCTGTCTAAGCTCTTGCAGAATGTGACTCAGCCGTCCGCAAGATGCTCCGTTTTGCTGCATCAATTGAAAAGTCATACTATAAAAAACACCGTGAAGTTCGTGGTTGCAGCTTTTAATGGGGAAAGCCGCGAGAGGAAGGAGTTTGGCTTGTTCCTCCACACTCTGTGGGGGTGTGGGGGTCTTGCAAATCAGATTAATAAACGCTTAATTGCTTTAAAAGGGAATTCCTCTGGCTTTAATTGAATATTAATCACTGCTTATCGTTGTCATTTAGTTGCACTTAATTGCCGTGTCTTTTTTTTTTTTTTCCTGTTGTTGCTTTTTTTTCTGGGGTGGGTGTTGGAGAAATGGTTGTTCCGCATGGCTGACTCACTGCCTTGATTTTATGTACTGCTAATTGTCTCGGATCCCATGTGTTTTACATCAGCAAGTGTCATATGCATGATCGGTGGGACCTTGAATGCATGCAAAAGCAACACAAAAACACCAAATAATTTCATGTATTTTCATACAAAATGGCATTAAAATTATATAAATATTGATATAATATAATGCACTTTTAATAGGCTGATATTTAACACAAAGTAACGCACTTAACATTATACAAAAATAACAAAACTGCTTAGAAATGTTATTGTAGTACAAACTATTGCACATGCTCTAATGAGAAATTAAAGCTATATGGAAAAATGGTCAAACAAATACAGCTCATGATCTTAAATTCCAAGTGTCTGGCATCTTTCCAGTCTTATGCATGGTTGGTAGGGCCTTGAATGCAAGGGGGGGGGGGACGGACACCATAGCATCACATACCATACCATACCATGGCATCGCGATAACATACCATAATATCGAGATAACATACCATAACGTTGAGAGAACCTAGAGATGGCATAGCATTGAGATAACGTAACATAACATTGAGATAACATCGAGATAACATAATGTAACATTGAGATAACATACCAAAACACTGAGATAATATAACATAACATTGCGATAATATAACATAACATTGAGATACCATAACATGGAGATAACATTGAAATAACATAACATTGACATAACATCTGGATTAACGTACCATAACATTTGGATAGCATAACATAACACACCATTGAGATAACATAACATCAAGATAACATGCCATGATGTCACGATAATGTAACATAACATAACGTAACATCAAGATAACATCAAGATTACACAACATGGCATGCAAAAAAAAAAAGCATAGCTTAACGTAACATTGCAATGTTAGCGTTTTGAACGGACATTGGACAAACATTGGTTAACGTAGCTAATGTGCATATGAGGTGCTTTTACAAGGAAGTGTATTGCTAAATAATGTACACAAACCCTCCATTACCTGTGGCTTGTCAAAGAGATGTACGTTGCGGCCGCCCTGTGCTTCATGAGAAGCCGAGGCATTTGTCTCCAGGGTGTACCGACTGACCGCACACACCACGCTTTGTTGTGTCCAACCCGAATTTTTACTGACACGCTACGGAGGCGTCCAAAGAGAGAGTAATTCAGTCTGATTGGCCGGCTCTGCTGCAAGGCATGATTCCGGCCTGCATCCCTGTGGCACCCGGGGGCGTTTTGGAAAGGGGAGGACCTGGTGCACTTAACAGTGCTGATCTGGACAAAGGCCAATCAATATTTGCTCCAACAGTTGGCATCGTCACAGGGACGTCCCCTCTTCCGCGTCTTTGGCCGTCTTGTCGCTTTGTTCCTTCCTCGTTAATGTGGACATGCTGGCATGTGCGCTGCAGCATGTGCTCCCTCTTTTGTTTCTTCATTTTGACACCAAAGTGCTTGAGGCCAAACTGACGAGTGCAAGCGGACGCTTAGGATGATTCTTTCTCGCTCGGTGCCCGTGGACGCCCTGCAGGCGACACGAAGAGAGAGGATGGCCTGGGAGACCTCGTCATGTGCCCTTTATCTCTCGCATGCTGCATGAGCAGTCTCTCAGAAGTCAGTTTTCTCATATGATTTTTTTTCAACATGATATGATGTGCCAGTAAAGCCATATTCACATCAACACCGGGTCAGGAAACGTTCTTTGTCAACAAATTCAACGCAACAAATGCCAATATATGGCGCTGTACACCCACAAAACTAGTCAAGGTATCCAATAGGGGTGTCACGAGACACTAACTTCACAAGACGAGACGATACACGGGAGGTGATCTACGAGACGACATTTGAACATTACTTTTAAGAAAAGTACAATGAAGAAATGTAGAAAATATATGACTATATTGCAATCTACTAATTTCATTTGTACTGCCTTACACTCTTCTGCACTCTGTGTGTATGTGAGCGGCCCCGCCTCCACCCACAGAGACAAAGAGACTGTATGATTGACAAAAGGGCTCTCTCCGTTCATGCCGTTGTGCCAAGGTGTGAAACCAATGCACAGAGTGAATCCGCCTCTTACTGCCTGTTTGGAGGCGGGAGACGAAGAAAACGGACACACATGCACATGGCTATTCAGTGTATTGTGGTCCTTTTCATTTGTGTGATTAAACCACCATGTCAGGCGAAAGAAATATCACAGGCAACACAGTTGGGGTGCATGTTTTGACACATTTTCACCCTTTTGTGTGCAGTGGTTCAGAAGACAAAGAGTTACTTACTTGATGTAAAACACGATAATGACACATACTGTACATACTATAAAGTAGTGGAAGTAGCATGAGACCTTGCAGAGAGTGTTGTAAATATCTATGATTACACTGTAATTATTCATCTATTTTAAAGCCTTTATAAGGATACCCTGATGGTAAAGTGACTGTCAAGTCTTTTGGCTTGCTTGCAATTTAAAAACATACAGCAGTTTTCATTCATTTGTTTCAAGGTTTGACGAAAACCGAGGCATTTTTTCCCATAAGAAATAATGTAAATCTAATAAATCCATTCACAAACACCCAAAAATAGGAAAAAAAAACTTTTTGTTGAAAATAATTAAGTTTTACAATTTGAAAACAATGTAACATCATTCAAAATGATGAATGGATGGAACTTATTGTTGATTCAGACTTCCCGTACATTCAGTAGTGTTTCACGCCTTCGTTACCCCAATGGACCAGTGTGTTCAGTGCAATATCGTACGAAAACCGAGGTGATTTTTTTGCAAAGATTTTCAACAGAAACTGAGGCATACAAAGACCGAGGTTTGACTGTACAAAAGTGTTTGTATTTCTTATTGTTGTTATTGATGGCGGAGCCAATCTGTCAAGCTAACAAAAGGATAAACAGCTAACAGAAAGGAGGAGAAAGGAGCAAAAGTCACATTTAGCAAACCCTTCCTGTAGTTTGCCATGCAAATTCTATTTCCACTGACCTCAAGCAGTGGACAAATCTTGTCATGAAGCCTTTTTAGAGTACATGTCTCTCCAAATCAAGACATTGTTTTTTTTTTGTGGGAATCACGAGACTTCCCTTGTTAGACGCCATAAGAAGAGAGCCTGGATGTTGCGCAGCAGGCCAGTGATTCATACGCCACATCCTGGCACCACGCACCCTCCTTGGAGGCGTCGACAGCTGCTTCTCCTTCCTCCCCACAGAAAGCAGCGCTATAGCCGTCTCCAGTCTCGTATCGCTTGCAAATGATACGTCGTCTCGGAATGAAGTGCACCCGGGCCCCTTCGCCGTATCATGTTCAAGGCGGGCGCGGGCATGTAAAACTGCATCCGATTATCCCCTAATTAACGCTGATACCTCCCCCATGGACAATGTCCCATCTCATCAGCGAGCCACCGCGTCTTAATGTTAGTTGCTAACTGCCTCTCTCGCATATGTCAGTCCTCGTTAAGGGAACGTGCTGTAATGTCATCCCGTTTAATGGCTTGTAAAATGAATGGTTAACACTCAGTATTTGGCTTCCCTTCCTTTACACCCCTCACTGACGCCGCAATATGACAGATACAGTATGATGGAGCACCCTTTGGGGGGGAGCCTAATTGTAGGCTGAGGAGATAACGAAGGGTAGCTAAGCGACTGCAATTTGGGAGAGCAGTGTCATGCCAGCCTCGGGCTAAAACGACAACGAGGATTAGAAATTATTAAGTGGCTCTGTGTAAGATGTTCGCCGGGTTATTAACAAGAGCAGGACGAGAGCTAAACATAAAGTTTTGTCACCTGCCAATGAAACCAAAAAGTGACTACAATTTAGTTAAAAGGTGGTAAAGTAGTTGAAAACAAGGTATTTAAACAGACAATAGGATTTCCTATTATAAAGCTGCTATATTGTAGTTTCTGTCACTAATTTTAGATACGTGTCAGAAGTCCCATAATAGTGTATTGGAAGTGTGTCGTCCAAAATCTAGCCTTGATGGAATTGACTGTTCACCCAACCAAAAAACAAAAAAATAAACAGCATGACACGTAACAACACAAAACGGGTAAGATAACACACAACTATCATTCTATGTTGGCAACGGCGGCTAAGCGCTAACAACAAACACGTGTTACTTACGGAGTGCCCGCAAAGCATGCTGGGTACACCAGCGGCACGCACGTCCGCGTCACATACAACAACACAACTTGAAGGAGTGGGATGGGAAGACCCAAACGTTAGCAACACTAGCACAGCTACGTGAGCTACAGTGCTAACATGCACTCATATTTTAACAGCAGCGTCATGCTAGGTTAGCCTACAAAGGACATCATCAAACTTACAACTCTCACGTCTGTAGCTGACTGACGGATAGTTGGCAGAGCGCCATGCTTCATTTTAGGACATGTAGCGAAGCCTTTTAAAAAATGCATCTATATATTTTTTTACACATTTTTATTTATATATATATTTATTTTTTTACGAATGTCGTCTGTGCAGTTGCGGGTAAGAGGTGGTATCATATCCAGGAGGAAGGAGGTTTTTTTCTTCATGATGTCACGAAAAGCTGCAAATGGAAAACAAGTGAGGTACATGATTGATGATTTTTCTCAAGTTTGGTGCTCAGAAACAGGCTCAAGGGAGGCGTAGTCCTGTTGGAACATCTTTAAAAATTCATTTTTGCATATTGGGGGACATCTTCAACAGTGGAGGTTTACTTACTCAAATGCAGAGGGCAAGCGGGTGTCTTTTAGGGTGAATTTGAACGATACGAGACACACCTTCTAGCATATAGCCTTATTTGGATATGTCAAACAATGTGTGGGATCGCAATCTTGGCAAATCATGAGTGTTGTTATCCCTGTAACGGTACATGAATAAACTGTTCCAATGGGAATTCAAGTGAAACTGGAGTATAAAACAAATCCAAATGTCAGAAATCTCGGCGGGAAAATGAAAGATGGGCAAACACAGACGCCTTTTTGTTTCAAGTGGAGTGTGCACCTGATGAATAATTGAGACATAGAGTCTATGAGAGTGCAGACTATAATTTGAGGAACAAGCAAACCCATGCAGGTCTTGTCGCTGGTAATACTGTACGCCATAGTCACGTTTCGGTACGTACTTCAGTTTGAAGGTCACGATTCGGTTCATTTTCGCTAGTAAGGGAACAAATGCAGCACTGTTTGGCTTTTGTGTAATTAACTTTAATGAGAGAATAGTTTACAAAGTTTCTTTTAAGGTTCTGTTTTTAACGTGCAGACAAGTGCAACAGTTATTTATTTTATTTTCAGTCAAGTAAAGCTAACAGTTGAAACTTGTAGCCCCGTCCCACATCTCTACTGAACACGCTGCTTCGTCTTATCCACTAGTATTTGTCCGTTTACGTGTTCCACTGGAAAGGCCAAGTGTTTACAAACAACTTTAACAATCGCCAGCCATGACTGCACTGTATTTGTGACTGTATCGCACGGCGGTTACACTTCCTGTTGTACACGTCTCTATGTGTATTGTTGCTCCCCTATTAAGTGCTACTATCGGTGGCTGTGGCACGCAGAACCCCACAGAGCTCCCACATGAACAATTATACAACGATTAAACCCTCTGAAGTATACGTCAGCATTGATGAAGCGCTGCGCGTCGTGGCAATCTATCATACAGTACTGTAGTGCGCGTGCACATTAGAGCGTGCGGCCGTAAAAGCAAATAAGCTGTCACTTCCACGTGCCACTTGTAGACCAAGAATTCTTTCTTTATCTCAAGAGACAAGCCGAGTCTCCCTCTGAGCTCTCAGCGTCCTTTTCTCTGCCTCTCTCCCCATCTATGCATTCTTGTCGTGTTATGAAAAAAGCAAACATAATTATTTTTGATTTCCCGTTTTGCCGGAGCAATGCATTTGGCCCGCCCGTCTTACTCCCCAACCCGACCCCCCTCCGTGATTGAGGGCTAATGAAAAAGCTGTCCTGAGCGTCACCGCCTCCCCCGTATCCATTAAGAATAATTAGACGGGAACAATTTTGATGCCTGTAACCTCGGCGAGTGTGGCTAATGGCGTTATAAATTGCTCCTTGTCCTGGGCCCTGCGAGCGTTGGTGCGCACGGCAGAGGTGATGGCGGCGGCGGTGGGGGCGAGACGCTTAATTCAAAAGCACTCTGTCAACAGCGCTGATTTGTGTGCTTAATGAGAGCGTTTAAAACAACAGGCACAGCTCATGCATCCTAATGTCCGTGGCAGGAGCGGGTTCGATAAAGAGGCTTGTCCACCGTAATTAGCCGCGACAAACGCCCAGGATTAAGAGACATGGGGGTGGGGACGGCCAGCCCTCGTAAACATGGGCACCCCCTCCTCCGCCGCGTTTGCTTTCACTCTGACTTCCTCCTTAAAATCCGCCCCTCTCTTAAACATGGCGACTGACTGCGTTGTTTTCTTAATGTTATGCCAGATTTGTCACCACCGTATTTGTCCACTTTGTGTCCTGTAAAGGTTATATCTTCGCTTCACCCCGTCTTCTTCCTGGTTCTTGTTGCTAGAAGCAGTCAATGATCACACAATTTTTAAAGGTTTTTGAAATTGTACTGAAAAAGGGGAGCAATGTATTTGGTTACAGTGCTGGACTCCATCATCAATGAGGAATTGCTCAGAGTCGATGTAGCAGTTTCCGCAGCCCTCTAGAAAGTGAAAGTTACATTTGTAAAATTGTAAGCGCTGTGATTACAGTGAAGACAAAAAATAAGGGCAAAAAATGGCATTAAGGTTAAAAATAAACAGGATTAAAATAGGATAAATATAGAAAAATAAACAGGATACCATTAGAAACCACTGCAACTACAAAAAGAGAAATCAAATAAAAAAATATAAATAAATAGTTCTGATAAAATTGAGAAATAAAAAATATTAAGTAAAAGGCAGATCTTCAGCCTGCCGTTAAAAACTGATCAATAAAAACTAGCTAAAAACGAATTTAATGATAAAGACCACAGATGACACTAGTTTACTACAACAAACATGATTTAAAACATTATTTTCCAAGAAATGTTGTCCCTGCTTGCTGATCAATAAAATAGAATTTTACTCTGACAATCTGCGACCCAGTAAAAATGGACATCCAGCCCATTTTGGCTACGGCAACTTAGTTTGGGAATTCCTTCTTTCAGGAGCAAATGGTGGTTCACCATTTTTCCGCACGTATCATTCCCTATTTTCCCGTATTTCTCATTCTGCATTGCTGTTTCTACGTGGTTTCCCAAGGGGACTTTCTTCTGGGTTCTGATTGGCTAAAATGACCTCAAGGTTTAGCACCACCACCTCTTGTTTTGGCACGAGCGTGATGGTCACCATGCTAGACCCCATGATCTCGCTACTCACTTGTGTTGCCAGCTCGTTAGACAATAATGGCTGTGTTGCCTCAAGCTGTACACTGACTACTCTAAAGTAAATCCAAGTTGATTTAGTTTTTATTTAGTTTAGTTTATAGGCCTACTATAATAAGAGTGCTTGTTGAAATGTTAGGAGTGTCCTTTTTGGTAGATACTGTTCATGTGGTGGTTGCATGAAGGAATAAGAAGTATTGTGCCAAACATCTTGAATAAAGTGCGTTTTTCCAACATTTTGGAAGCAACAGAGATAGAGCGAGAGAGAGAGAGAGAGAGAGAGAGGCGTGACGGATTAAAAGAGACACCGGGAAGTCGAACGCGACACTGTAAAACATTGACTTTCACTGCAAAAGGAGCTGCAGCAGTGCAACACAGTTAAGGGAGTCTCCAGTGGACGTTTTAATCACGTGCGTCTTGCAGAAGGTCTTCCAGAGGACTGTCTGCCTGCCTGGCTGCCTGGCTTACTGGCTGTAATGGATGGACAAGGAGAGAGAGTGACAGAGGCAGGGCCGCTTTAAAAGGTGTTCACTTCCCCTGCGCGTAAATGCATGCTGACAAGATTAATTGAGCATTACGGATGGGAAAGTCTGAAACCTGCACCTCACTGGAACACGCACTTGGTGCAGAGACAACAAACGATAAACAGGCACGGACACACTTTTTATATTGTCTGCACAGCACACACGCGCACAAATACACACACACACACACACACACACACAGACACACAGGCCGGCCTCCCACAGTCCTCGTGTCTTGCCCAACACAAATGACTTGATGGGCAGTTAAATGCAGGGGTCGGGGGTTAAATGAACACTGTTGTTTATGAGGATGCGCTGTGAATTCCATTTGCATTCTAATATTCTCTCCATTCTCAAAGACAGACACCCCCAGCACACACACGTACACACACACACACACACACACACACACACAAACACACGAACACACCTATGGAGGGTCTGCTAAGTGTGGGGGGGAGAGAAATAAGGAAAGGGGAAGTCTTGGTGTTAAAAATCCCATTATGTAGTTATTTATGGAATTCATGGCCCGGCAACCTCAGTGCCCTTGTTTTGTTCAACATGAACCAGACACAATCGTCGCACGTGATGCTGCCCATTACTTTACATTAGCAACAGCTTAAAATGGACATTACTCAGGCCGTCCTTTGGGGCGGTGCCCCGTTTTGTTTCTTCCGAAACGAGGCGGTACAGTAGTCGTCTCCCAGCCTAAAGGCTGCAGGTTCGAACCTCCGTCCATGATTATGTCAAAGTATCCTTGGGCAAGATACTGAACCCCCAGTTGCTCCTGATGCAGTGTCACCAGTAGGTCAATGTGGATAAAAGTGACTACCTTAAAGGCAGAAAAGCGCTATACAAGTGAAAGTCCACTCCATTTTGCGACCAATCCAATGGACACGTAGTGGACAAACACTTTTTTATGTCTATACTGTATTCCTTTATGTCAGCTAACTCTTCTGCTCCTGAGCCGCTGCACACAAAGGGGTGAACATCGCACCCCTACTGTGTTGACTGTGCTATTGTTTTTCTGAAACTTACACCACATTGTGGCGCTTTTATTAAAACACCAAAGTTTGTGTCCCCATATATTTCAGACTGACTTCACATTCCTCACGCGGCTCAACACAACACCCACTGTAACTTTAGGATGTCTAGCGGAATCACCAGAACATTTGGTACACACTTGTAGGGGACTGACAAGCACATGTGTGTCAAATTTGAGCAAGATTGGTTGAAAAACATGTCTGCCATCAAGCAAAACGTCGTTCCCGGACACTTAGCAACTAATTATGCATGAGTCATTGACTGTTTGACAGACTGACTGATCTGCATTACATGTTCAGTAGGCTAGCATGCCTTTCATAGCATTTTTAAGCACCACCCATAGGGGAAGTCATACATGCTGTTTACAGTCATGTTAAGGACACATGCATTCATTTTTTTTCCCTCACCATAGAAAATAATGGAAAAAGAAATCATTTCTTCCAGGGTCAAAAGCGCACCCAAGGAGGACATGGCTGCAAATGGCAACAAGCTCTTTAGCCTCATGCTTCTGTTTAAACATGGAAGGCTCATCGTTGTCCCTTCCGCTTTTAGCCATCAGCTTGGCGCATCAGTCAAGCACCGCTCATTACGTGTAAACAAACAACGTGCTCCGAAGTGCATGTGACTTTGGCAAGGTTGTACTGTATGTACCGCACCTGATTATGTGAAATGATGAAGCTGTACGTTTCTGCAATGTAATGATCTAACATAATGCATATGCAGTATAAATATATATAATATACTGTTAAATACAAGAGGTGTTTTTTTTATTTTGAACATAGTTTTTTTAATTTGTCAAATAGCATAAAAATATAACATTTTTAAAAATATAATAAAAATACAATTAAATATTTAGACATATGCATATATTTAACAATACATTACATTTCATGTTTATTATTAATGTACAAGGTTATTTAACAACAGTGAACCGATTTCATGAGGCATTGCTTCAGTTCTCAAGCATCGTCATGGAATGAGTTAGTCACCATTTGAAAGAGGAGTTTTCTGAATTTTGAACGGCTGCCACAGGGGCGTTGTAGTCACGTCGTTCCTCCAGCAACATTCATTGGATGGCGGTATGCTGATAGGCATCTGGGGCGCATTTTTGAATCTCATTGATGTTGCAGGTGCTGCAGGTGGTGGTCACATTGAACACTTGTAAGAGAGGAAATAAAACTTGTTTGGGAGTAGAATACTTGTGACTTGAAGACCTGGGTTCGATTCTCCCCTGGGCATTTCTGTGTGGAGTTTGCATGTTCTCCCCGTGTGCGTGTGGGTTTTCTCCGGGTACTCCGGCTTCCTCCCACATTCCAAAAACATGCAGGTGAGGTTAATTGACGACTCTAAATTGCCCATAGGTATGAATGTGAGTGGGAATGGTTGTTTGTCTATATGTGCCCTGCGATTGGCTGGCGACCAGTCCAGGGTGTACCTCGCCTGTCGCCCAAAGTCAGCTGGGATAGGCTCCAGCATACCCCCGCGACCCTAATGAGGAAGAAGCGGTATAGAAAATGGATGGATGGATGGATGGCTGGAATTCTCTATTGCTTTTCCTTAATAAAATGTTGCATAATGAAACTGGTTCATTCGTTTGAATAGCCTTGTGTTATGGACCCACCACCAAGATATACCGTTGTTACCTTTGTAAAATAATGGCCCAAGTCAGAGAGCCCCAAACAAAACTTTCAGAAGCAATGATTAAAAAACAGATTTTAAAAAAATAGTTTTGCCGGTAAATACATCAAATTTTATGTAGATACATAACAATTTTGGAATTATTTTATTGGAAAAATAATATACTGTTTGAAAATCCACAGTTATATGTTCATGTAGTTTTGTTTCAGTGGTTTTCTCCGAAAAAAAACAAAAACAAACTTGGTTTACCATCCTTGAACACACCATAGTTGCGTGCTCTGAGGGAAGCGTTCTCCGATGCTGCCATGAACACACTGATACGTTTCTCATTCTTTTTTCCAAATGCTGATGCTGTATGACGTGATGTCTGTGTTAAGAACGATATATATTAGTCATTTTTGTCAAAAAATGGCTTGCATTACATACCGATTTATTGTTTATTTTGCTATTTTTTGTAGTATTTTACTTTTTTTTTATTAAGTCATAAATATTTATTTTTTGTTTTTCCATTTAATATTTATCATATTTGTTATTGTTGAATTTCCTAATTAGGACATTGGATGTGATATTTGGAGTGTATTGGCAGGAAGAACACCGTATCAGTGCTGACTGAATGATATTGAAAGACAAATACTGTAGTTGAACATCGCCGTCGCTCATGCGTTACTCGCTCTGCTCAGCTGTGGCATCGGCAGTGATCAAGTATTCGAGAGTGGAGGGCCAAAGCAAAATGGAGCCGTACTTGCTGCCCTTGCGCGTCGTACATAATTCAACGAGGCCGCTCGTGGGAGATTAACTCCTGTGCGTTCCTACATATGCCGAATAAGCCTTGAACCCCAATGTGGGCCTTTGCCACCGGGCCAGAACAGACTCCAAACAAAGCGCTAAGCTGCTGGCATGTTACTTTGGAGAAGATCAACGCATTAACATTTAGCGAGCTATCCCGGCTAGCTATATTAGTGGCAAAAGAATGGAGTTAATGATGTTAGGCTTGAATCCATTATCCTTGGTGGTTTGTGCTGTACCTGCGTCAGCGCCCTTGACCCAGCAAATGAATAACGCAATGATGTGTTCTTCAAAAGCTCTTTAACCTTGACTCGAAAGAGAAAACAAAGCAAATTAAGGACCGTTCACTCAGATTTGACTGTTGGTCAGATGCTACCTCATAAGGTAGACTCACAAAGTCGGTGCAAAACAGGACAGCGACCCACTAAGAAGAAGATGGAGAAATGCCTGCTTATACTGTACAAGTAGCTTTAAAGGGGTATTTGCAGAACTTGCTAGAAATGACTTGTGTGTTCACACTTGTCATGTTTGGTTCGGTTAAAAGGAACTCGGATGTGTTTGCTCTGCTGGTATGTTTCTTTTGACCAAATCAGAATCGGATCATCCCAACCCTGTTGTGCATCGAGTGGACTGCAACCGCTTGAGAGATGGGTGTCGGTCCGTTTGCAATAGAACTCTTGCTGTGTTTCGGTTTGCTTGCTAGTGCTAGTGTGAACATGACACGACCCAGAAAAGGATGCAGAAATGACGTGGAAGAGAAAATGCCTTGGATGTGCTGACTTTCTACTCTGTCCTGTCCCTCTGTGGGCGACACTATTTCAAAGGCTATTTATAGGGGTATCCCGATCCAATATTGACATTGGATATCGTCTGATATCAGCAAAGAAAAACGAGCATCACATCATATCGGCCTGCAACTAAAATCTCCGATATTGGCACTCCGATACAAGCAGTCCATTCCAGACCACTCCAGATTCACCATGCAGTGCCCACGTGATCACAACAACAGCATGAGCTAGCGTGTTTAGCAAGGAGTAGGGGTGATGTCTGCCGTGTGACAGTATTTTTCCGTTAAAATACAAAAAATATGTTGCCGCTGAGTGCAAAACTTGTCATGCACAAGTTTCTTGTGGTGGCACAGGAGCAGGGAATTTTAATACGACCAACCTCATCGCGCATTTGAAGCAGCCTCAGAAAAAACTATGAGGATTTTCACAAGACCACGGCTCCCTCAGTCATCCACCACTGTTTGAAACAGTTGCAAAGCGTCAGGAACTCCCACGGGACGGCAAAAAGTCATTAGCTATAACAGAAAAGAGCCAGCCCCTGTCAGTGGCACGTAATGTCGAGTAATGCTTCATTGAGCACCTCGAGCCTCGCTACATTATGCCTAGACGGCACTACATTGCGGATAAAACTATACCCCACATGCATGAAGTAAATCGGTCCATTTTTTCTCATTCCTACTGTTGCTTATTATTGTTCTTTGTTCTGACTAATGTTACTTGATCAAGCCTTCTCTAACATTCCACGCTACAAAACAGGTAATGTGTGGTTCATGCTGATATTGGATCGATATTGGATGATATTCAATGCTGCAATATCGGTGTCGTATCGGTCGTGAAAAAGTTGCAGACTTTTGGTGGAATTCCCCATCGCTACTGAACATTGGCGGCTGCTGCTGCTTTCGTCTTATCCACTTGTCTCCGTCTGTTTACATATTCACTCGAAAGGCCAAACACTCCCAAACAGGAAACTTTAACGACGCAAAAGGGTTTTCAAGCTCTGGCTCCTCCTTGGCAATATTGCTAGCCATGACCCCCGCTGACACATGACTACATCTTGAGGCAGTTACACATGTGTGTTCTGTGTTACCCCTCTGTACCACACCGAATACGAATGCATGTACCGCTACACTCCTAGTGTGAACACTAAGTGGACGACACCAAAACAACACCGTTTTTTGTTGTTGATCTGGACCAGATGAGTAAACTAACAGTGCGAACGCAGCCTCATGCTCTACAACCGATATTTAGCTGACGGGGCTCCACCTATCAATCCAACATGCAGTATGGTCTCATTTCCAAACAAGTCGGATGGGTATGTTCAGATTGTTCAGTTTTGGGCTTTGCTTCAGTTTTCCCTGAGCTGGAATGCATCACTTCTGAACAGGGAGCAGTCAAACGCCTGGCTCGGTAATGATGCATGTAACTTGGAAGACAGAGTGTAAGTGTACGTATTGTATGTATAACAAATCCTCCCTTTTCCTTACTTCCAAATCTCCAACCTCCACAAAGTGCATTAGGCAAAGAGAGTCATTAGTACAAATGGGCTCAAGGTACTTCTGCAGGGTGGGTGTGTATGTGTGTCGCTGGAGGGAAGCACTATGTCTTTCTTTTTTGGCGTGCCCACCCCATCCCACACACACACACCATCATCCTCCATTCCTGTGGCGAAGACAGGGTGCCCCCCTGCCCCTTGTTCTCTCCCGCTGCGATGGGGAAGTGCATCCTCATTTAATAATGTATCAGAGAGAAGACCGAGCGAGGGAGAGCTCTGACCCAGACCAACGCAGCCTCTCCATTATTTAGCATTTACTGACACCTTCCAGCTCATTTCTGACTCGCTGTTTAATGTAGCGCCACGACGGGCGGAGGCAGGGCTAATGCTCACGCCCGCTTGATTTTTCATGCTTAGTTTGTATTATCACCTAATGAAACAGAAAGTGCAGGTATATTGAAAAGCTAAAGGTGTGTGTTTGCTGGGCCCAAACACACACTGGAATATCTGTGCAGCTGTGTCACTGCCCCTTGTGTACATTGAGCACGGGCATGTTTGGCTGCAGGTATCTTGGAAAAGGAAGAACCCACACACCACAACGCACAATGGAATCTCAGAGTCATTAGTAGGTCCGACTTTCACCAAAACAGACACTAACCAAAACAATGTTTCCCATAAGAAATAGTGGAAATCCAATTAATCCATTCCAGAAAGCCAAATATTAACATAAAGCATGTTTTACAATTATACTTTTACATGCAGAAAACTATTTGAAATGAATATATATAATATATAATTTAGGGTTATTCGTACCTTCTTTGAATACGTGATTCTTGACGTGACTGTTCCCAAAGACACGATGTGGCAGCAGGACGCCACACGGACACCACTGTCCTCTTTTGCCATGAGTTATTTCTTCAATATTCAATAGTGTTTCTCACCTCAGTAACCCAAAACGAAGCCAAAGAAAGTTACAAGTGCCAGCATTTTGGCAAAGAAGGTGAGAAACACTATTGAATTCAAGAAATATGACAAAACAGGAAGATGGTGTCCGTGTGGTGTCTTGTCTTTGGGACCACTCACGTCTGTGTGCATATAAAACTACAATTGTCAAACTATAAACATCGACATCAGTTACGTGGCTGACTTCCGGTTGCCATTTTGTTAACAAGCTAAGGATGCTAACAAGGATGTTTTTGATAAAAATGTATTAGGAACACAGTTGGACTCACGTGGTAATTTAATAACACGACAAGACGCGTGCCATATTGTACGCTCCCCAGAAAATGTACGCAAAAAGAGGCAAAATTTTGGAGTAAATTTTTTTACCTTAATCAAAAAGCATGCTAGCTTTGGCGAACGCTAACCAAGGTTCCACTGTAATAGGTCACAGGTTCCTCCTTAGCCCATACCGTACTTCTTATGTGCAGAAAGGTACAATAACATGTGAAAAGCTTGACTGATGCAATCTTACAAAGTTTGAGAATTTTTATGGAAAGTATAACTCCACGTGATGCAATCGCATGTGAAAGGATAACTTAAATAACAACAGTAAAGTTAAAACAAATTGTTTTCATTTCGTCTCATCTACGTGTGGCCAAGGCCTACATCGCGAGGCGGTTAGACTTCCTGCCCCGACTCAATGTGGTCCGAGTGGGAATTCAATACGCCTCTGTGCCGTGCCGAAAAATCTGACTGCGAATTCATGGACCGTCACACCCCTACTCCGCACCCGTCTCCAAAAGACAGAGAAAAGAAAGACTCATTCACACGACTCTCAGTGATGTACTTTATTAATCCTCTGTGAGGAATTAATATGTGACAAAAGAAGTGTAGAAAACCAACATCCTCTGTAATGCTGAGACAAAAGAAGTGTCTAAGAACATATTGAAGAGGGCAGGGCTGACTCTCAAGGCTGATTAGGGGATAATTAAACTAGACAAGTGTTTTGATGCGTGTTTGTGCTTTAATGACTGCTGCTGCAATGAATGATAATTAGTCTTACGCCCAAACTGTGTTTTTGACTTGACTGAGTTGGTCTGTAGTTCATTTCTTTCTTCTTGCCCCATAATGGACACGATGAAATTTATTTAAATGTGCTAAATTCGAATTCAAATTCTATGTAAAACCTTCCAAGACTAGACTGGTCACCACTGCTGGCCACTGCCATACTTTACATCTCTGATACAAACATGTGGTTTGGGTACTGTGCAGTCCACATCGTCCCAGAGTTTGGCTGTCACAAAAAACAAAACAGGTTTAAGTATGACACCACTGAATCCTGATCATATTCGAAATTAGGGGTGCACCGATTGATCAACCACCGATCAGTATCGACCGATTTCAGGGGAAAAAGCACGGTATCGGCATACATGTATGCCGATACTTGCTTTATAACCACCTCCGCCCCCATTGAAGCATCCAGCCGATTGTCTCCCACTTTCACTTCACAAAGCCAAAACAAGCATGTTTGCCGTGTGGGAAATCCTGTCCTTGTGAGAGTTATATAAGTTTTGCACCCTGCTAAACATACCACCAAAAATGTCTCGCCAAGGTCGCACCTTAAAAAGCTTTAGTTTGGTGTGGCATTTGCGGGGCGGGCACTTGGCAGGGTGTGGTGAGTTTTCGAGACTCTCGATGTGATCAGCGTTCGGGCAGCGGCTAATGTAGCCAAAACACTGGTCTAAGGCGGATAGTCCGAAAAGTGGTTGGATTCGTCAGGCTGGAGGAAACCGGGTTTCCCTGGGGGGTCCTGCCATCAAGCTGTTCTCGCATCCAAATTCTCCTTAAAGAAGGCGCCCGATCCTCTAAATTTTACCAGTGACTTTGAAAAAGTCAAATATGTTTTTGTCTAAATTTTATGATTGCCCTTTCATATCATACAGCCTCCCATACAGGGAGTCCCCCACAACCACATGAGGCGCCTGCAAGCCTGCTTTTCACTGAGGTCTTCAGTAAATAATGTGAGAACACTAGAAAGAAATGCAAAATGTGAGTTGTGGTTACCAGCATTTTGTTCATGTTCTGGTAAGACAAGCATATTCGCTTTGTTTGGGGTGAAATAAGCTATGAAAATAAATGTTGCTGTTTCATTTTGTAAAAGTAGCTCTCACAAGAAGAAACGCAAGTGACCCCTTATATAGACAATAGCACATTTAAAATGTTGCACTTAATCTATGTGATCGGTATCGGTCAAATTCACTCATGGATGATTGGTATCGGCAGCATAAAACCCTGATCGGAGCATCCCAGTTTGAAATCATTGAATATACTTACTAATTGCATTGATCTCTACACAGTCACCAAGGTTTTGAGGAGCTCCAATTCCAAAGTCGTTGGGTGTGCCGTCGGTCCATATGAATAGCATATTCTGGGAAAAAAAGATTGAATGATTTGAATGAGTCATGCCCAAAGGATTCTACAGACCCACCATCTGTCGATTGCAAAATTAGGGTCCCATGCGATAATATGTGCCACAGTTATATCATATTTAATAGCATGTAGCTCTTATTAACATACATTTCCATCATATTTAATGCACTATACACCAAATATTTAATATATAAAATATTTAATATTAAATATTTATTTAATGTACCTCAAATGTACAGTAGTTATATCGTTTATTTGTATACACCTCTGTTGTACCATATTTACATCCATCATGTACCTTTAATACAACATAAGTCACGTTTACCCATGTTTAATGTACCTCAAATATAGATTAATTACGTCATGTTTATTGGTATATATTTACATTGTAATTGTAAATTTACATTGTTTATCACTACTGTATATGCCCCCAATGTACCATATTTACATTGTGTTGCTCTATTATAACATATTAACATCATATTAAATGGTTGCTACACCAGATCTGCCATATTTATGCCATGTTTAATGTACCATGTTTACATTTTCTGGTACTATATATATTGCACCTCTAAAGAACCAGATTTACATCATGTTTATTTGTATAAACCGCTAATGTACCGTACTGACATCATATTTAATAGTATTTATTTTTTCCTCGCTTTGCGCTGCATATCCACAATTGTGCCACTCGAAGCAAAAATTCACCATTGTCACATAAACCATGTGGTGTTCATCCAGTTCATCCAAAAAAAGTACATCTATGTGGTTTGTGATGTTGTCGTGAAATGCGTTGCTGTACAATACGGACAAAGTGTGACAGCGTGAACTGATAAAGGTTTCACCTGAATGTTATCATTGATTCCAATCCAGGTGTCTTGGTCGTCGCCACCACCTTGCCGAATGAGCTCAAGAACGACAAGATATTCCACAATACTGTGCATGGAGACCAGATTCCCACCTAAAATTTTGCAAATCCTCTAACGAGAGAGTAAAGGAAAAAACAATAATGAGCCTCCCTCTCCTTTCGATTTTTTGCTTTTGATAGCATGAAAGTACAAACTTCATGATGTTTTAGCGAGATATTATCTTCCATGGATCAAAGTGATAACAGACAAACAGATGGATTGACCATTCTAAGAGTGAGCATCACAACCACTGGGTGAAATTCTTCTATCATGTACCTCTGCATTTGGAAAATCCCTGGGGTACTTTTGGTAGATGTAGCAATGATCGTTGAGCTGAGTCCAGCCCTTAGGACAGTCATCGTCTGCCATGCAGTTGTTAGGTAGGTGTAGGTGGAAAGACGGACATGTCAAACAAAGATGATGCCAAACATGCCTCCAATATAACATTTTTACATCATATTTAATGATATATACACTAAATATTTACATCATGTGTAATGCACCACTAATGTACCATTTTACGTCATTATTAATGGACGATACACAGACTATACCATATTACATCATGTTACTTTGTATATATCTTCAATATACCATATTTGCATCATGTTTAATGCTGTCTATCCACCGAAGACACCATATATGCATAATGTGTAATGTACCACTAATGTGCCATACTTACATCACATTGAAAGGTAAACACACCTACAATATCATATTTACATCGCCACTCTCTTGTCCTGACACATATATTTCACAGTGCGGGGATTGGAACACCAATATAAATGAAACCTTCGAGATTAAACACTCTTAATACACAACATAATCATCAAACTTACTTACGTATTCGTATAACTCACACAGAGCAATGAAGAGCTTCATGCCGTGTCCCCTTCCTTCTCTCTGCTATGACGGTGCGCTCTGTGCTATGAGGCGTTCGGGTACGCTCGTAGTTGTGAGTGTTAGGCGCTAATTGTTTTTCCTTTTTATTCACGTACCCCCAATGACAATTGGCGTACCCCTGGCGGTACGTGCACCCCACTTTGAGAACCTAAGGTTTAGGCTATAGTTACCTGAATAACTGTTAATATGTTACGGTAACATACCACCTATTCCCATTACGTGATCAGACGCCTATTTAGACAGTCCAAATATGGGGATTTGATACCACTAATGGACACACAATGAGCTGTGTTCGACAAGTATGATTTCATCCAAAGGATTGCTTGCTCAGAGAAATTAAATGTAGTCAATCTAGACAATAGTGTTTGATGGTCAATCGTGTCAAACGCCCTCTCAAACGGCGCCAACAAGCGGACTGGTATATAAAGACCATTTCACTTTTTCTAGAAAAACATTGTTTGCTGTTTCAGTTGAATAATTAGCACAAAAACCAAACTGCATAGCATGCAAATGGTTCTTACCCTTATTTAGATGACTTATCAATCGTTTTGTGACCCATTTTTCAATAATTTTAGATGTAATAGGCACTATAGCTTGCCTTTCAAGATGAAGCGTCTGTTCATGCTCTCAAGTTTTATGAAATAAATTTCCCCTTACAGTTCAGTGCGACGTATGTTTTTTTCTTTTTCATTGTGCATTTTTGGCTGGTGCGACTTAAACTCCAGAGTAACTTACAGTCTGGCAAATACGGTAATAGGTAATACATTGACTTTATTTACATCATGGTTCTTGGTCAGTATCTCTACGTACCATATTTACATCATATTTAATGCTCTATACACAGACTATGACATATTCACATATTTTTACTGTCCTATCATGTTCATTGGTAAATACCTCTAATGTACCATCTTTACATCCTGTTTCATGCACCACTAATGTAGCACATTTAAGTCATGTTTAAGGGTGAAGGCAAAGACATGTTGGTGTGAAAACAAGAGTCTTTGAGTCACAGCTACCAACCTTTGTCGTCCCTGAAAGACCACTGCAGAGAAGAAAAGCACTTTGTTGAAATCAAACTGGAGCGGATACAGATACATCAAACACAGTAGTACTGTAGTAAATACGTCATCAGGTAGACTTGGACTTACAGCGCCACTGAGGAGGACCAACACACAAAAGGTCAACAGCATCTGAGGAAAATAACAGTGAAATAAATCAGGGTTAGATTTACATACAATGGTAATGGTTGACATGCTTCGGAAAGATGCATTGTCGCACATCCCGTGTTTACACTTGCCTAAGTCAACATGCCCGAAAAGGAGTAGGAAGAAGCAGAGCTAATTTAATCCTACCCCCTTCTCCATGTAAACACACAAAGACGAAAGCGGCAAAAAACGGTAGTGTTGGTTGAATTTGGAGAGTAAAAAGAAGTATCATTACCTTTGCAGTCTCAAGGCTCGATGTTGAGGACAATGAGGACAAGCAGTCCTTTTAAATGCTCGCTTGACACAGCCCTGGAATGCTGGAGTACTGTACGTGTCTGATTGCAATCATTTCCATTCACGAGCAAGGCGGGTTACCTTTCACACAGCGTTTCGCCTCCGATAGACGCACTGAAATCGGGGTATCGACTTCACTCCACCTCCATCCAAATTCATGTTTTACACACTGACCTACGACACGGGAAAAATGAAAAACAACATTCCAATGTGGAAGGAGCCATTAGTCCATGTCAGACTTAGCCAGTTGACTTCCTTCTGGACACCTTATTTTGAAACACTCACAGGAAGCACTATTACTTAGAACCTGTCCTCCAGACATAGAAGAAATTCAGTTAAAACCACACGATGTATACAGAAAACCTACATAAACTCAGGAATGCTGAGACAAAAGAAGTGTCTAAAACGTATTGAAGAGGGCAGGGTGGAATGCAAAGGCTGATTCGGGGATAATTAAAGTAGGCAACAACCAACCAGGCGACTTTGGCAGCAGTGTAGCACAACATATTCACAGAGTGTTGACGTGTGTTCGTGCTTTAATTAAAAATGCAGCCATGATTAAGTAATTAATGTTGCACCCAAATCATGTGTTTTTGACGTGATAAAGTTGGCCTGTGGTTGAATTTTACACTTCTTGGTATAATTTATTGGGACGCATGATGAGGGTGGCCCAGAATGAACACCACCATAATTATTGACTCGAACGCATTGTTTAAAAATAGCTTCACTTGAGAGACATGACTTATTGCAGGGCTTCGCAAATAGTGGGGCGTGCCCCGGTGAACTATCGGGGGGGGGAGGGGGTTGTGAGAGGCAGGGAGGACGTTGTGTATTAGTGCAGACCTGCCAACATGTATGAATTTATCGTACTCAACGTGCAATTTGACTCTTGAATACACTTGTATGCTTCACTGCCCTCCATTTTGTTGCAGTTCGCTGGTTTCAGTAGTAGTAGCAGTAAATATCAGTATCTCAATAGTATTTCAAATCGGGGGGGGCCGCGAAAACATTTCTGTACCCCCAGTGGGGGCATGACTGGTTGTGGTTTAATTTATTTTGAACATGCATGGAGTTTACATTGAATGCTTCATATTACAATTCACAAATCACAATTCCACATGTCCGAAAAGGAGTAGGAAGAAGCAGAGCGTATTTAATAACACCCCCTCTCCGTATCACATCCATTGCTAACACAGATGTTCACTTCCTGTATACAACATGCACTAATTCACTACTTGCATTATTCTGATATACAATTAAAACTGTTATTATAATAATATTTATTATTTTTATTTTTTTTATACTAAAGAAAACAAAACAACAAAAAATGCTTCATGTTTCCCCGTTGCTTTCCAGATCCACTTCCAGGTCTTCCTGTCCTGCCGACTTTCGTGTTGTACTGCGAGTGTCATTGAATGTGGATACATGGGTTCCTAATTCTAGTACCCTAATTCTAGTACTTGGGATTACGATATCAAATGTGATTCAATGCAATCTTTTTAACTGTATGGTTCTTTCTTTGTGGGTTGTATCCTCCATTTTTCATGCAGTCATGGTGATATGATCTTTAATATTTATCCAGATCATCGATGTCTTTGACAACAAGCACTTTTGCATCTCCTGGTCTTCCATTTAGCTCGCTGTAGATTTTGCCGTTGATGCTCCAAGTGCTTTGTATCTTTCCTTGCTTCCTCCAGCCTCGTGCTTTCTTGGCGATGTCAGCGTTGCATTTTGTCAGATGCTCATTCATGTAGACGTTTGTGTTGAGTGTGCGGTCGTAACTTTTTCATGTTGTTTGAACAGTATGTGTCCCTAGAGTCTGTTTAGTGTGTGTGTGTGTGTGTGTGGGTGTGTGTGTGCGTGTGTGTGTGTGTGTGTGTGGCTTTTGAAATTTTGAATGAAGTCATGAGGGAAAAACGTTCTTCCTCATGGCCATGATACCTCCTCCGACTCGCCCCGAGCTAAACGATCCCAGCTCATGTACATGCTGACCAGATTGTAAAAAAAAAAAAAGTAGGCTTTGCTACGCATCTTAAAATAACTCACATTAGCTCATTAAAAAACAAACAGTTGGTTATAAAATAGTTTAAAATGTTCCATAACAAATGGAAGTGTACAGCCTTGAAGTCTCCTCTCTTTCCGTGAGTGACGAGCACGGCAAGCCGCCATTTCTTTCTTTTTCCCCCATGGAATCCATTTCACATAATTAAAGACACTCCAATGAAATGGACCCTCAGCAAGAGTGGCTTTCAGCAAGGAGGGGAGGATGAGAGGCAGAGTAGTGGGGCATTGGTTGTTCAAGGAGCCTCCCCCCCACATTTCTCTACCTTGTTACCCCTCCTCTTCTTCCCCAGTGGGGGGTTGGCCCACCTTGAAGCGAGGCATCGTGGCACTGCGGATCAATATCATCTATGTTATTAATATCAAATGTGCATTACTTTGTTTTCTGTCTGGCAGGGGGCCAAGGCAGCTGAAGGGGGATGGAGGGGGGCAGGAGGGGGTCCACCGAGCGACCGACAGCCGCTTCCTTCCTGCCTCTCGACTCCGTCCATAAGCGGCCATTTACCAGGACTGTAATTTACTTTGGTGAGTTTTTAGGGTATTGTTTTGTCAGGGCCAATCAGGGCTGAGTAACAAGTGATGCCGCTGGAGTGGCTGGTGGGCTGGCCCTGGCCAAGCTGCATCCACCCCCGCCTCCCACTTCCTAAGTGACACATGTGGCCAAATTCGTTTTTGGAAGTTTCACATCAATTGCTTTTGCCCTTGATGCTGCCAGCTATGGGAAGCAGAGGAGGACAAAGCTGGACACAGCATTCCTCACTGAGCGGGAAGAAACGTCACTAACTGACATCCTTGTGGTCAAAATTAAACATGATGCCTTCTCTAATTGTTTCATTGAATGAGAGATAAAAAACTATTCACCCAAGAAGCGATACTGGTTACAATATGTGCTTACCTCATGCCTCCCCTCTATGGGGTTTAAATGAGGGGAACATGCAGGATGGTCCAAAAGAGTGATGTTATTCTCCCTGAAGAAGTCCTTGGTCAAGCGAGCATTGTGAACTGCAGCGTTGTCCTGTTGAAAAAGCCAGCTGTTACCACACAGACGAGGGCCCTCAGTCATGAGGGATGCCCGCTGCAAAATCTGCTGCATGGAGGCAGTCGCCGTTTGACGACCCCCCACCACCTGAAGCTCCGGTGTTCCACTGAATGAAAAAGCAACCCAGATCAGGATGGACCCCCACCACTGTGCCGGGTAGAAAACCTCTCAGGTGGGATCTCCTTGTCATGCCAGTAATGTTGGAAGCCTTCTGGACCATCAAGGTTACATTTTTTCTCATCAGAGAATAAAACTTTTTTCCACCTTTCAATGTCCCATGTTTGATGCTCCCTGGCAAAGTCTACGGGCAGTTTTGTGGCATTGAAGGAGGCGAAGTCTTTGAATTGTTTTTTAAACCCTTTTCCCCGAGATGCCGTCTGATGGTTATTGCGCTGCAGTCGGTAAGGGCCTTAATTTGGGTCGAAGACCCTGTGTCTTGATAGATAGCCAATCGGACCCTCCGGCTCAGCGCAGGTGTGATTTTTTTTTGGGGGGGGGGTCTACCACTTGACTCTTTTGTTCCATAATGCTCAGGATCTTTCAAAAAATGTAGAATGACTGATTTACTGCACCCAACCTCAGCAGCCATGGCACGCTGCGAGAGGCCTTGCTTATGCAGCTCGACGATGCGACCACGTTCAAAAAGAGAAAGCTTCTTAGCTTTAGCCATCTGAAAATGAAAATTTTGGCTTTTATAGCCTGTGGTCTTAAACTTTTCATCAGCTGATAAACAGCCTATTTCAGTTTAATTGTTGTTTTCAATAAATTACTTTTTCTAAATGTTTTTTGTCTCACTCCCCCTTGTTGTTTTTGCATATTTTAGCTCTACTTAAAACCTCATTAAGATCCAAATGTGCAAAATGCAAATTCTCACAATTTTTCAACTGGCCCACCCTATGCTCCTCACCTTCACACACAATTGCAACACAAAGGGCTGATAAGAGGTCGTAGCATAGAGATGACATGAATAGTTCACTTATGATAAAATATCAATTTGGGGCTGTTTGTATGTCCTCCATCTGTCTTCATATCAGTTTATTGTGTCGAATGCATGTTGTGCAGGTCATTGAAGTCCGCTCATTCACAAGTGAGACCTCATGCGTGGACTTTGTGGACCTATTTATATCTGTGCATAACATTTATTTATTTATTTTGTTTTTTGCATACATGTGTACAGATGTGAATGAGTCCATTGCCGCAGGTCTTGCAATGTGTGATTTGCGGGTCATGCTCTGACATCTGCTCGAACAAAGTGACATCTCCTCCCAACCATTTGGCCTCTGACGCACTCGCTCGCAGCTCATTTCTCGCCCCATATTGATGTGGAGCAGCGGGAGCAAGCTTCTGGGTGTCATTGTTGGAATGGTGCTAATTTATGCCTCTTTCTGGGTGCCCGACACCAAACATCCTAGCATGTGTAAGCACTGGAGGTGCACATTTCTCTCCCAGTCAATGGGAGTTAAAATGGAGGGTGCTGCAAAGAATAACAAGGCACTCAGGTCAGGGGGAGATAGCCGGAGGCCATCCGCCGTCACTGGCTCGACTGTTGGAAAAGGAGTGCATGTTAAAGTTAACACAACAGAGAGTGAGTATTTTTGCCATCTCACCTCCAGTGCTGCCATATGGGGCCCTTTAGGGAATCCCAAAATACATCTAGAAGCAATCAAGTCATGTTAAGATGCAGTTTAAGTAAGAAAACAAAACAGTGTCATTTTGGCCAACAAGAGCATTTGGAAACTTGGTTAGGTTTCCAAATGTGACTGTGACTGACTCTTCTACTCCTGGGCCACTGCACACAAAGGGTCCAAATTTGTCAAAACATGCTCCCCTACTGAGTTGCCTTTGTTATAATTTTACAATAATACACCACATGGTGGCGCTGTTATTAAACCCCAAAGTTTGACCGACATAAGTCGGAAAGACTTGACATTTTTCAGTTCTCTGCAAAACAGCCACTGTAGTCTTTAACCGAATTGCCAGGACATGTGGTACACACCTTTTAGTGCACTGAAAAGCATGTGTTCAAAATTTAAATAAGATTTTTTGAAAAACATGGCAGCCATCAAGCAAAAATGTTTTTTGCCGGGGACCCCCGCAGGATTTAGCAATGAATTGCCCATAAATCATTGATCTTTTGTCTAATGATTATTAATTTTGTGAGGATATCTATTTGACATGTATGATAACTGTTACTGAGACCATCTTTGGCATTTATGGTCTTTCAAATACAGTATACACAAAGGACTCTGTGAATTCCAATATTGCTAAGTATGTGGCCAACATCGTAGCACCTTTGGTCAGCAGAACACCACATCACGTCCAAAACTCAATGGACTGTTGATAAGGTCAGAGACCAACTGGACAAAAAAAAAAAAAAAAACACGTTGGTTGCTCTCAGTGTCACTTCTCTGTTCACTTGTGTTCCAACCCAGGATGCAGTGGAAATTGTGAGGCAACAGTAACCTCCAAGACAGATCCAAACTCAGCCCGGAACATATATGCCATTTGCGGAACTTTGTCTTAATACTCCATATTTTGAAATCAGGGAAGCAATTTACAGACAAGGGTACAATTGTGGTACGGGTTCACCGGAATCCCCCATCGTGACCAATCTTTACATGGAGGACATGCAAAGGAGGGCTCTGAACTCCTTCAAAAGAACGGCACCACGTCATTGGCACATGGGTTAACCTCCGAAGCCAAGAAGTTGCAAGCCCTCACTGAACACAGCAACTCAGTGGACAAAAACATCAAGTTCATACATGAGGATGTCAAAGACAAAAGGTTGCTTCTGGACAATGTTGGGGTTTACAGAAACCCCACACACTCTGACCAATACTTACTTTCTGACTAACACCACCATTGGAACACAAACTGGACGCTATGATAACCCTATAACAGACATGATAATGTTACCACCAGACCAGAGGCCAAAGAGAAAGAGTATGTGCACCCGAGGGATGCCCTCAAAACCTGTGGTTACCCCAGCTGGTCGAAAAAATGCATCTAGTTCCAGAATGAACAAGAGCAAGGTGGAGTGGCAGACACAATATCATTGTCATTCCATATGAATCAGACTATCTGAGAAATTAAGAAGAATTTTCAACCAGCACAACATACCAGGACACTTCAAACCTGGAAACACTTTGAGACAAAGGCCGATACACTCCATACTCAGTAAAACAATCTAGTGTCTGCTGTCCAGTGCGGTGTGGACTGAACTGATTTTTATATATAACAGCAACTGAGCAGGCGCATGCCACAACACAAACGGGCTAACTCTTCAGGTGTCTACCTTATGCCAGAGCGTGGATGTAGCTCAGTCTCACATAGCTGACTTATGTTGTTCTTCTTTAGACCGCAAACTCGTTGCGACTGAATCGGCAGCGCCTCTGCTGGCTGCAGCCAGGAAGTGCTCTTCACTAAATCATCTAAATCCATTCACTACATTTTCCACTGGTTTTTATTTTTTTTCAATGCACATTTCACTCACCAACCCATTGAACATATTCTTAACTGCTTTGCTGAATTTCTGACTTCCCGGCTTTCTCGAAGGCAGCCGTAAGGAGTGCTTCTGTTCGTCATTCACCACCTCCTTGATTAGAATGTGAGCTGAACTTCAACAGTTAGGTTTGACAGTTCTAAAATAAAAAAAAAATAAAAATCACCTCCTCCTCCTCTGTGACATGGAGCGTTTATGTAGCGAGGTTGAGGTGAGAGCGGCAGGTGGAGCGGATGGCAGGTGGTGGTTGTCACGCCATGTTTTGCTGTTTGACATGAGAGTAACGTGTCAATCAATGGCTTCCACCATGCTACTCCTGTGGGGGCCCTGTGCTATCGATTTATGAGAGTGTTAAGAGTGCCAGGGGGTGTTTACACCGACACACACACACTTCTCACATTGGCGGGGAAAAATACACACTTACTAGACAATAGTTAGGACAAATAAGCAGAAAGTCTCCAATCAAAGATGTTTATGGACTTGAAAGGACTTTATTAACTCACAGATGACACGCCAGGCTTTAGACTGATCCCATCCTTTCTACAAGGACTTTTGCTTTCTACTTTATTGTCTTAATGACTTGCTTATCTGCTTTAATTCATGGGAGACCCCATCTCCTTTTTAGCGAGCCTCTAAAAACGATCCACGGCACTTTTGCAAGGTTCAAGAGGTCTGCCGTCTCTCATTAACCCGCTAAGGACGAATCATTAACAAGTCATTAAATCATATCTGCTTCCCAATCACTAAGCCACCTCCCGTGCGAGCAAATAAATTTGCATTATCATAGCTGTGCTGTCCAGACAATGATTAGTGTGCGTAAGAAGCAGCTGTTTGCTTTTTTTTTTTACGTATTGTTATATTTGTATCTCCACTTTAAAGGACCCCTTTTATGCAAAAGTGACTTTTTAATGGCGTTCTAATAGTAGTATGTGTTTATGAGCAGCAAATGTGAGAAAACCTGTCGTCTCCTTCACTTGTTTGCTCCACTTTTGAGCGACGACAGCCTGTTTTCCTGACGTCATGAAACAAAACCTCCTTTCTCAGGGAGGAAAGTAAGTTTGATCCCTTTGTTTTTCTTTAGCGATTAGAGTCACCTAGCGTAATGCTGTTAAAATCTGAGTGCAATGTTATCATTGTAGCCTACAAAGCTATGCTTGTGTTGCTATTTTATATACCGTAAATTCCGGTGTATAAGTCGCACGTGCCCACGTCATAAAGTGACATATTGTGGCGCGCACGAGTCGGTGAGGACCAGTCAGCTCTTTATTTGACAATCATGAGCTATGAATAACAAGCTTGTCAACCTATTGGAAATTGCAGGAGGTCATTACAAGGGATGAGCAAGTACACCATCTGCATCTGCATCTGTATCTGTATCTGTATCTGTATCTGCATCTGCATCTGCATCTGTATCTGTATCTGTATCTGTTCACCCATCTAAATGATCTGTGTCCGTATCTGTACTCGGAGTGGGTGGGGCATAAACAGGAAGATTGCGTGATTTAACCCAAAAATGGTTGGGGCTTAAATTGGTACATTATTTTAAGTCTGAAATTGACATGGATTGATCAGAAGTTGCTATATTTGTTTATATGTTGTTTATATGTGTGTAAGTGATCTGTAAGACTATTATTTAATTATTTTTTTAATGATCTGTGAATTTGGTGATTCATGCAAACATCCAGTGATGGCAAACAGGGAACTAATTTGTCAGCCTTGTTCACTGTAGTTTTCTCAAAAACACTGCATTCAGCACTCTGAGCAAAGTTTTCCAACTGACTTTATATCACCAGCCAAATTAGAAGCAAGCAGACGTTAAAAAAAAAACGACCCGTTTACAGCTCTGTCTTGTCAAATGCATCACGTACATAACGAAACAAGGCATGGCTCCTCTCTCCGGCTGTAGGGAGTCCGTCTAGGGAGGGGCGGTTGCTGTGTGTGACTGGCCAATCATAGAGCGTGAAAAGCGAATACATAAGTAGTTACGCAATTAGGATTTTCCTTCATGACGATTACGGATAATGACGAGCTCTACTCGTTTCGTGCTTGTACTCGTCAAAAATGCATGATCTCTAGTCATTACTCAACAGTCTGCCTCATCTTACAAGCAACATTAAACTCATCACACAGCAACTAACACTACTTTACCTCAGAAATATAGAAAAGTGTACAATGGGATATTTAGTGCACAGAAAGATGTTTAAAACTTTCCATACAACACAACACATCATCAATAGGGTGAAACTAACCTGTCTCACAGTCTAATCCCAGCTCATGTTCGCTACTAGTGGGCGAACAATCCAACGATTGGTGAATCTGTGTCAGAATTGAACAGCGTCCTAATTAAAATGTTGTCGGCTCTCTCTCTTTCGGTGAGCTGTGTCCTTCAAATGGTAACAGTCGTACGTGAAGCAGCCATGTTTCCTTGTCTTCACAGCCAAGTCCATGCCATCCATCCGAGCCGCTTATCCTCAAACCTGTTGTCTTTCAATTTTATTTCTTTGTGTGTGTTGTACTAATTGACGCTTGTCACTACCGGGTTGTCACTGCGAATGTGCACAACGTGTCTACAGTACATTCCAGTACAGTAGGTGGCAGTATGCACCTAAACGTTGGTTGCGACCCACCATAAACAAGAAGAAGAACGTCAGCGGATATGACGTGTACACCCGTGGCGCTACGTGTGGGTAAGGTTTACATGGGGTCACTTGTGAAATGGAGATGGATAGATACTTTATTCATCTCCAAGACAACAACACAGCATTTTATGTTTTGATTTATGTTGTTTTATATTTTATATGTATATTTATTGTATCTGTATTTCTATTTATACACGTCAGCGGCTATGACGTGCATGCCTGTGGCGCTGCGTACATTCCGTAAGGTTTGCATAAGGTCACTTGTGAAATTGCTGGATATTACACATTATTTCTGCTGGAGTAATCCTCTGAACTTCATAAGAACCACGGTACAGCGGCCGCCTTTGAGTCATCGTAGCGCGTGGATCCCTCCATGGATTCTCCACTTTCATATGTTACATGTCCTTTTTGTTTTAAGTCATCATATCAAGCTTTCCAATCTTGGCGGTATATTTATGGTGTTTCAGAATAGAGCTGTCCTATCTAGTCAGACTAGGGCCTGCCCTACCAAGTCATTGAGCATGAACTGATGAGAGGCGAAATGTCTGCTGAGAGAACCTGAACAGTCTAGTTGTGCTGGATTTAATTCCCCCGAGAATACAATAAACTGAATGACGATATTCACAGGTTGTGGGACCTTTGACACGTGTTTAAGATGGTTGAAAAATAGCATAATAGGGGTTTTTACTTCTGTAAAGATTATTTATAATGCCATGTTCATCACAAGTATCTCCCGGGCACCCGAACAGTTCTTCAAACACGCACTTATGCTTCAGACCACACCAGCTCCAACATTTCCTTTGCATTGCTTACTGCCTTAGTTTTCAGTGTGCTGTTGTGCTGCTAGATTAGCCCCACTAGTGGAAATAAGTTGAGATTTAATTGAGATGTCTTTGTGGTGTAGCTCCTATTTATCGAAAATGACAGCGTCTTCATTCATTGTTGCCATTCAAGGACTGCTGTTCCTTTCAAGGTGTCACCTGAAGAATGTTTGAAATGTGTACAAACAATCTGCTTAGATGCCAGAGTGACTGTATGATCTCCTCGCACGTCTCCGCCTCGTGTCACGGCGCGCTTAGCATACCGTTGATGCCATAATCCTCCGCGCTGGTGGACTCGGCGGATACGGTGATGTGAAGCTAACAAGAAGTGGAGCAATGAAGTGAAGTGAGGTCATGCATATTGTTATGCAGCGGCCGAGCCTCTTCTACTTTTATCTCCATCAGTCTCTTTACTTATCATCCTTTATTTCCCTCCCCCTGCATGCCGGTGCCCAGGTGGAGAGAGGGCTGGTGGTGTGCGGAGGGGGGAGAAATCAATAGTGAAGCCGTTTGAAGTTTTCTGAAAGACTTCCCAGGGAAAGGCGCTCTTGTCAGGGTGATAGATAAAGCTCACGCCTCAGTCAGCCCCCCTGAAGGATGCAGGCCGGAGAAGACGAGAGCGCCTCACCTTTTTTAAGTGGGGGCCCTAATAATAAAACAGCATGAATAAAACATGGCAGCTGAAACCCCGCACTGCATTAGCGGCTGCCGTCTCGTTATAAATGATACCGGTGGCCCAGGCGCCATTTGGGTAAAAGCCCGCAGCATCGCTTTAAAAGAGCGGCCGGGGCGAGATGGATTGATACGTGCGTCGGACCTATTTATTTTTATGTTACGAGGCTTGAGGAAGAATGAGGAGGAATTAGTACATTTTTAGTGCCGCATGGTGATGTATCACTGGAGTGTGAGGTCATGTTGGCTCCAAGTGACCTTAAAGCAACAGTACCCACTAACTTCTCCTGAATCATTTGATAGCACACTCACGTGTTTTAAGGAGGACAATAGCACGTCTGTCAGAAACATCCAACACTAAGTCACCTATTTTAGCACTCTACGCCTAGGCTGCGTTCACACTAGGGATGCACAGATACACATTTTTTCAGTTTTGATGCGATCCCGATACTTCAATTTGGATATCTGTTGGCTGACAGACGTGGGTCTTGGATAAGAAATCTCCGCAGGTAGTAACAATTTCCGATAGGTGAATTACATTTGTAATGGAACCCAATATCAATACTGGATGGGATTGTCCCCATCCCTAGCTCGTAGTTGTGGTTCGGTACTCTGGTCTGAAGCAAAAACTAGGATTTGATTAGACAGCTTTTGTGACATATTACGTTACCTGACTCAAATATTCCAGACCAAACAAATACAAGATTTTAAAAACACATCTTTTTCTGTGCATTTTGGCTTCTCGTCACACACTAATGTAGGTTTTGTAAAACTCCAGCCAGAGTGGAGATTTTCTAAAACTACGCGTAAAACTGAGCTTTTAGGTTTGTGTCCTAAGAAACGTGTGATAGTATCCATTGTCTTTAAAGCTTATTTAACAAGAGAAGTTATTCACTTGCGGGTGTTGGTTTCATTTTGTGCAGCAATAGTGGCCCGTGTAAGGGCGACAGTCGATGAATATGTTATGTGGACAGGCATTTTTTAAAACTCTGTGCTCGTGTTTATGGAGTTTTCTTTTTGTTTTTTTTTAACACGGGAGTGGAGGAAATGTACTTTTTGAAAATATGTGTTTGTGTGGACACAGCCTTTGGATGCGTTCACACTTTGACACTCTGGTCCGATCCAAAAATATTAAAAAAGATACTTGGTGTGCCCTTTAGTGCTGTTTGCCGAGTGTTCATGCTGGTATTTTTGTCATTGGAGCGAAGGTTAAGAACATATTACATGACGTAACTCAAATATTGTAAACTAAAATGACGTCTATTGGGTAGAATATGTTAGTTATTTTTACAATATTCTATATTTACCGCCTGGGATTTCACAAAGAGCTTCTAAAATATACTTTTAAAGAGCACCAAATCCAGCGGGACAATCAGCACTTCCAAATTTGTCATTTCTGCATACTTGTTGCTGTCATTTCAGCACTGGTCCTCATCTTTGGTCCGTTTAGTATTCACATTTGCGCTCAAGTGAACCACACTGCACCAGAGTTCACTTGCAAGTGGACCGAGACCCATCTCTCAAGCGGTCTCATTTAAAATGTTGGGTTGGGGTGGCCTATTTATTGATTTGCCCTAATGACAGCATGTCCTGTATGTCACATGCAAAGCTTTCCAATGGCTTCTTCTTGGAGGTCTTCTGTCTATATTTAGGTTCCTATCATAGCAAGCAGAGGTAACTCTTTCTCAACTGGCAGAGCATAAAAATAAGTTTACTGCGGAAAAGGAATGAAATGTCAGCGTCGACATGATCATTATTGATTTCTTCCTTATTTTGCAGTTTAAGCTCTTCTTGGCCGTGTCAGGAACGTGGCAAAGTGCAAAAGCATCCGTGGCAAGGTTGCACAAATTCATCATTCATCAGCAGCATACAAAGCCAAGCTTGCGGCGCGCTCTCCTCGGCCAGAAGGCTACAAAGCACTTCGCAGGGAGATAAATCTCCCAGCATTGCTGCCATGACCTCGTTTGTTCGGCCCTGACCATTCCTTACCCTGTGGCTCGTGGACCACAGCCGGCGGACCGCGCAGAGCTCTCCCGGCCCAAGGGTAAAGCGGGGTCAAGTGGACTGTCGCAGGGGTCGACGGCTTTCAATAACCTCCCCCTCCAGGCGCGAAGGTCAAACACTTGACCTCGGCTACGACCGGCCAGAGAGCGGGCCGGAGAGGGAGGTCAAGCCTTTTCCACCTCTGTTTCCACCTTCGTTTTCAGTGGCACAGGTGTCACAGCCTCACAGGCCTCTCTAAAGGTGACAGGTCACAGGCTTCACAGTGGAGCCATCGTGGTAGAGACTGGACTTCCACTGATTGCCCTCTCTATGTCCATTTGTCTACCGTTTGGGATTGTTTGGTGTGCTTCTGTGCTTTAACATGCAAGATCATAGACCTTCTGAGTACACATGGTGGCATATAAGCGTGTTTAATGGAAGTCAATGAGGCTTTTCTTACCATAAAGGTGTCCAGTGGGTGTATCTGGTACTACGTAAGAAATCCAATCAAATCAATTGTTTCTAATGTTTCACATATTCAAGACTCCAATATTCATGATATGGAAATAACACTGTACGGTACATTTGTGTTGGTCTGGTAATGAATAATCATCATAGTAAATAATTCAACTGTCATTTAAAGAGTTAAAATCCTGAAAGTTATTGAATGTCAACTAGTTTTGAACAAGTCTGAAGTTGTTCAAGTGATTTATGAAAAAAAAAAAGCAGAAATAATATTGATGTGTGTCGAGAGGTGCAAAATGCATCAGTGTATGAGTCTGGTCAAGTTCACGGTTTAGTTTGGGACCTACAGTACTTCACGAGTTACATTAAGAAACGCCACACGATTACTCTTGCACAATTTAACATGTCCGAAAAGGAATAGAGTTGGGCATCCTTTACATATTATCCGACACCGGTGCCAAATTGATACTTTTGAAACGGTGCTCAAAGCGGTACTTAAAAGAAGGAAAACATACACATTTTGTCCAAAAACAATGTTTTTTTATTCATTTTTACAGAATTTTGTGGCATGCAATTTGAAAGAATAGTCATTAAAATCATTCAATAATATAACGAGACAAGCACTCGGAGAGCGCAGACCTCCGCCGAGCTCCATAGTTGAAAATGTATGCCAAAATGTTGCCTCCGATTGCGTACATTTGCCGGTTAGCGTACAATATAGCACGCGTCTTGTCACGTTATTAATACACTGTGTGAGTCCAACTGTGTTCTTAATGTATTTTTATCACAGAATGTCCTTGTTAGCATTCTATTAGCTTGCTAACATGGAAGCAGGAACCGGAAGTCAGCTCGGTCGCCTGTCTATGACGTCATCAACTAACACAGATACAAATCTCAAAAATGACAACACAAAACCCGTTTTTAGATTTTTATAATTATAGTTTCACATGCATGAAACAATTTCAAATGCATATAAACACATCTAAATGGCGAATGAAAGGGATAAATAACATAAACATTTAAGTTTACTTCTACTTTTACCCTCCCTGACGATGTGACGATGTGTTGACAAGGACACGGTGTGGCACCTTCGTTATCAAAATGCTGGGACTTGCAACTTTCTTTGGCTCCATTTTGGGTTGTTTTGCAGCCATGATAAAAACAAAGCAGATACTTGAGGTGAGAAACTATTAAACTACACTATTGAATTCAAGAAATAAGCTTTTGTAAAACTCCGGCCAGAGCAGAGATTTAAAAAAAAACTCTGTTGTTTTTGTGTGGATGGGTAAAACTGAGCTTTTAGGTTTGTGTCATAAGAACTCCTGGGTTACTCCTTTTCTAACACGAGAATTGGGTCATGTATACGCCTGTCGGGATATCCCGATGGAAAGGATCATTTTTTTTTTGTTCTGCGCATTTTCTGTTCGAAAGGAATCTTGTGTCTTTGGCAGGAATTACTTGTAAACATGGCGACACGCAAAAACCCACACTTTGAGAGCGAGGAGGAAGCAAGTCACCTCGTTAGTGTGGTGAAAGACAGGAACGTTATGTCTTTTATTCACGATAGAAAGTACCGCAATAGCGGAATCTATCAGAAGGTGAGCGAGAGGTTATGCGAAGCAGGGTTTGTACGAACGCACCTTCCAAACTGTCCTGGGGGGCTGTGGTGGATGTGGCATGGATATGGGTGGCACAGCTCCGGCTCCATTTCCTATTTCTTCATGTTCTCGCCTTCCATTAATGAAGTGAGACAGAACAGTGTCAAGTACTGGTGTCAGTACCAGCACCAAAACGCCTACCAAGACATTCATTACCCGCTGTGTTGTTTGTTTTTGGAAACAGGACGAAGCGGAAATTCCGCACATTTCGTCATGATGTTTTCCATGCGTCGAGATGTTGTCCGTTTGTTTTTTTTTTCTTTTTTTTTCTTTTTTTTTCACGTCACGCATCTAAACGGGTTATGCCGAATGTTTCAGAAACCGGAATGTTGACCTTAACCTGAATATCAACTGCATGTAAACGTAGTGAATGTGATATTTGTCCAAACAAACCTTTGGTTCTATCAGGCATTAAAATGAACAAGAAACTGAAGAAACAAGGGTGGCCTGATCATTTTATTCCATGACTCTATATGCATTTTGAATTACTTTCTGGATGTAAACCGACAAGTGTAAAACTATAAAAACATGTTTTTTGTTAACATTTTTGGCTTTCAGAAAGCGCTTAACTGGATTTTCACTATTTCTTATGGGGAAAATGTGTATTTCGGTTAGAGTCTGACCTTCTGGAACAAATTAATGACGCTAACCAAGGTTCCACTGTACTTACAAGCCGTTACTTGCGCAATATCACCTTCAAGCGCTTGCTGTAGATGGATGAATCTGCATCTTTTGAGTACAACCAAACTTGGAATGTTAGTGAAGAATACTCAATCTTCCGTCATGATCACAATCTGCAAAATGTTGAAATAATGTGTTATGTGAGGTCAGCGAGAACCTTCACAACAAAGTGCACTTCACACGCGTGTAGTAAACAGCGCTGGAGGTTAAACTCCCACATGAAGTCAGACTCTTAGTATGAGCACGTATGAGATCATCACCAGGGTCCTGCCATTGATCGCCATTAAAGCTTCCACTCCTGTGTTTGCACTCGCTGAAATTTATGGCGACATTAGCAGCGCTTCTATAAACAAGCGGCGTTGCGTGACAGTGAAAGGTGAGACAATGATGGGTTGTGTGTTGTTTTTCCAGCCACTCTTGTGTACGAGTAATTAACTTCAAAGCCAAAAAGCTTTCGTCTGCAGTTGTTGTTGATTTTTTCTGGGCATGTTTACACAAGACGGTGCCTGTTTTTGTTTGTGCTTATAACATTTCATCCAGCCATGTGTACTACACTGCTTTATACGGTTGCCGACAGGGGCAGACGGGCAACGTCCAAATGCTCCAAACACAGAAATGAGCCAGAACTGAAAATACATGTAATGGGAACCAGGAAGTGAGCCAGGCTGTCCCAGATCTGAGGGATAAGACGTAATATTTTCCAGTATTACAGAGCATCTGATTTTTACGGCCAAGTGTTTAACAAAGACATAAGAACAATTCACCTTTTTTGTCAAGGAAAAATCTGCTGCTAGCTCCGAAATAGACACGAGATGAGACAAGTTCTTTGAGAATAACAATTTCATGCAACTTACGTGCAAGGAGACAAATCAATACAACCTGAAAAGATGGTTCCTACAGTCATGGCCGACCGTTTTGAGAATATGACAAGTGTTGGTTTTCACTAAATTTGCTGCTTCATTGTTTTTAGATCTTTTGCCAGATGCTATTATGTTACTATGTTGCTCCCCAAGCCACTTAGTTTGTCTTTGCCTTTGGAAACATTCGTTTGTCACCAAACTCGTTTTGGATGGTAGGAAGAAGTTGTTTGGTTGCATTCTTTATTCATGGCTGTGCTCTGAGCCAAAATTGTAAGCCCCACTCCCTTGGCTGAGAAGCTGCTCCACACAGGATGGTGTACTGTTGGCATCACATAGGGCTGATGGTAGCACTGACATTTTCTTCTCTTGGCAAACTTTTTTCTGGATGACCCTAACGGTCACGATGATGTTTTACTGGAGAAAAGTGGCTTCTATGTGCCCTTTATCGACACCGGACCATCAAAAGTCTTTCCCTCACTGTGCGTGCAAACGTACTTACGCCTCCCTGCTACCATTCCTGAGCAAGTTCTGCACTGGTGGTGCCCCATCCCACTAGCAGCAATATTGCCTATAAATGCCATGTGATTGGCTGGTGACCAGTCCAGGGTGTACCCCGCTGCTCCCCCAAAGTCAGCTGGGATAGGCTCCAGCACACCCCCACAACTGTCATGAATGAATAAATAATATTTGTGTGATTCTCAAATATTTTGGGCCATTGACTATCGAGAAAATGTCTGACGATTCATGCAAAATGTTAGCAAATATATGGAACCAAATATGTGAGGGGAGGCTTGATCTCCTCCTCCTGTGAGGGACAGAGACGATAAAGGGCAGACTAACATGTCTAGACACCCAAGGCTGTTTGAATCAGGTAATCAGCATGTGGAGACAAGAGGCCTCTGGAGGCCTCGAGCAGACAATTATAGAAGGAATACATATGTATGTTAGTGCATAGTTATAACTAATATTAATAAATAAATCCAATATTAGTACAATCAAATGGAATAGTGGAGACAAAACATTGTATAAGTGCAACAACAAACTATTTTCCTGACATTTTCATTCCGTTAACTTTCTTCTGGGCATCTCGCTCATGTCTTGAATGTCTAAGACCTTACGTGGCTCATTTGTCACAGAAACTCAGAAGGATTTTCTCCAAACATAACAAACCTAAGTAATGGTCTCTACATTGGAGAGACCAAGCAACATCGAGATTTTTTTTTTTCAGACCCAGAGTCAGCAGTTCATTCGCATATCCAAAAGAAGTGGACATTCCTTTTGAGGACAATGTTCAAATTCCAGATAGGGAGGACAGCTAGTTTGAAAGAGGTGTGAAAGAAGCCATTTACGTCAAAATATAAAGGTGGTACCGGCCCAGCAGATGGCGCCCCGATGAAACACTACGTCAGGTCTCTTAAAATTTATGAAGTCGCTGATTGAGTCATTTGGCTGTCACTAACCTCCTCCGTCACATCAGATCATAAAGAATTTTGGAACTCCTTTTTTTTCACGCCATCTCCCAGGACCTCCAATCACCAAATTTTTCATTTTTAATCTGGACAGTGCTGGGAAAATAAATGCCTCTGTCCACCAGGCTATGGTAAATAATTAAAATAGAAAATTGATTGTTTGCACCAGAGCTGGGATTTATGGGATTGGGGCTCCGCACCGCAACCCCCCCGGGGGAGCCACTCTCACGTATGTCTGCACACTCCGACCTCGTTCCCGTGTGCTAAGCATTTTTTTTCCCTCCACATTCTTCCTGCACCTAATATGCTAAGGAGAGTGCGTAAAAGAATGGGGGAAGGAAAAGAGGGGGGAGTAGATGTGGGCTTTGTTACAATACAGGAGATTTTTTTTCCTTTTTCCAGGAAAAATCAATAGATTTGAAAGCCACCAAACATGTCCTGACAACAGTTTGCTTCAAGGACAACTCTCACATTGAAATTAAAATCAGGCAACAGGTGACCTCCTCCATAATGCCTCCCATAGCCACGCCCACAGCATCCGTCCCCCGCCCCCAACAGCTCGGGTGGCCTGGTGCGTCAGCCCCACCTGACAAATGAACACCGGGAAAGCAAATAATAGCCCCGCGGTTAAATTAATGAGGGCTGAAATGCGCCTCGCCCGCATTCGTTTTTTATGCCGCTGACCGCCTTTACTGCGTGCGCGTGGGTGTTCGCCACCGTGATAATTCACCTCGCATCAAGATGGATCTACCGCGTCACCCGTGGCTTGCCTGGTGCATTTGCTCGACATCAATTAGGACTCGCTGCTTTTCTTTTTTTTTAAGCATATAGGTTTCACCTTGTCGCAGTATCTGCTTTGTATCATCTGTTTGTTCATATCTGTGCATTCATAGCAAGGTCTAATCTCGTGGGATTAGGAGTGGAGAAATGGTGCACAGCAATGAAGTGTAATGTAGCGGGCAAGTGTTTATTTGTAGCAGGTGTTTATTTGAGAGGGGGCAATTATTTGTATAAATGCTTTTTGAAGACACATTGATTAGCCTAATTTATAAATAAAGTTGGGATGGTATAGTTGATACTGACTTTAGTTGACTAGTTGATTAGAGTCGTATTGTTTTTTACTGCAGTGTTAATGTATTCATCAGTAGCTTCTGTATGGAACATTTCTAGTTGACCCTTATTTGAAAGTTGTTTTGGTATTAGTTAAAGGACTTGCATGCAACAGGTTCCATGGCTGCCTAGAGGGCGCCAGCATCCAAATATGCAAGCATTACCTGTATATCCCGCCTTCTTCCTGCTTTGAGTGCATACAGGTGCACACTCAGGTGCATTAGTTATGTTTGTTGCCAGCTAATGATCGCAATTTGGCAGATTCATGCGTAATTGTGAAAAATAGGTTATGAAATGTAAAAAAAACGATCTGTCCTTTTAAACCACTCCAGTCGCCCCCCGCCACTTTGCTGTCCGAATTTTGCGGCTTTGAAACAAATATATTAATTAATAAATCATGCTGTTTAGTGGTTGAATATGGCTTAGTAGTAGTAAAAAAAATTGGCACATTGAAGCAAATGGTCCATATTTTTTGCCTAAATTGAACATTTTCAAGCGTGAGAATGACTAAATGAACAAAAATACAAATATAAGGCATTCAGAAGACGCATTCAAAGACGCTGTGAATGATATGTAGTATTCTACACTGGTCACTAGGTGTCAGTAATATTACTGTAATGTTCGGTGAGACACACAATCACCAGACTTGATCTCCGGAACAACAGGCATTTATTGCAGGTTTGCATTATCTCACAACAGGCACAATAATCCCTAATAAAAACACAGGCTGCTGTTGCGGCCGTAACCCACACCAAGCTAAAACTCAACTCCCAACCGCCCGCCACTCAGCTCCCCTAGGAAACACATTCACTACAACACACACGAGCACAAGTCTTATTTATGTCCTGAATGGCTTATTTACTCTAATGTCTGCTATTATGGGTAAATTATGGTAAAGGTGACTATTGTGTTTCTAGAGGGTTCTAATAATGTTAAAAAAAACGTATTTAGAAGTATTTAGAAAATTCACTTATCAGAGTCGGGTCTGGAATCAGACCTGCTTGTCACATGTCACATGTTGGTCACATGTGCTAGCTGGTGGTGATGGTGGTGTTCTATTTTTTGGTTGACAAAAATGTAATCTTGACCCAATTGCATCCAGTTCCTTCAATATAGTGAGATTGACTTAACAGTGCTGAAATGAATGCAAAGAGTAGCACTTGTGTATAGAAATATGCTGTTTGTGTACTCCCGTGGCCATGTGTGGGACATTATTGTGCATGGAAAGTCAAGTTGCGCTGTTTTGGTAGTCTTTGACTAGCTGGACTAGGTGATCAGTTTTATCCTAACTTTAAGTCTCATTGCAGTCACTCGACTTTTCCATTTCAAACTCCCACCCGCCACCTCAGCATCACTCCACAGCGCGGTGGCAAACATGCAATAAGATAACCTCCGTGGTTGTGTCTTAATAATTAAAAGACGGGTGTGAAGTAGCGGCGCGGTGCTTCTTTATTTATGAGAGGAGCGCGCTCACTGAAGTGATTGTGTTGAAACCAGCCGAGTCCTTGATCCCTGACATAAGGGTTTGTCTTTTCGGGGGCATATTTGAATATCAATGTGCAGACATGATCACCCCGCTAGCTAGCTAGCACAGACAGACCACACACACACACACACACACAGGCACGCTAGCACCAGGCGTGTGTGTGTGAAGGTTCAAAGGGAAGAAGCATGATGAAACACACATCAGTGATGTGAGTGGCCGCATGTGCTCTCATAGATAATACGTGTCTCCCTATACAGGCCTACATACCTGAAAGGTAACGTCCATTTCCTGTCTTCTCACTTGAACCATTTTGTATACCTTCTGGATGATTAACTTTGATTTGTTCAAGCTAGCATGCATGTGCATTTTATCGGAGAGGAAATTCTCTCTTACTGCCTGTGCTTTAATTACAATTTCTCTTGCAACAACACAAATCACTTGTCATCCACTGTAAAACTTGACTGCAGAAATAAAGTTTTATCTGGTAGTGGCAGTACGTCAACATAATTCCGCCAGTCATATTTGCATGCATTTATCTGGCCACTTGCTGCTAGGCAGAAGTGATGCAACCTAATCAATGAAATGACAAACTAGGAGCAGGCTGGGACAATAAATACCCCAGAAACAATACTTGTAAGGATTTTAGGATTTATGAGAGAAGTTTATTCCTACAAATGAAGACCACGATTGAATCGCTGCTCTGTATTCACTATAATATGCTGTCGTGTACCAACGGCAAGCGCATACAGTCGTCCCTCGCGACTTAGCGGTTTGAATTTTGCGGTTTCAATATATGAATTAATAAATCATGTTGTTTTGTGGTTGAATACTACTTATCATTAGACAAAACCTGTGCATATTTAAGATAATGTTGATAATGTATTTTTTGTAGTATTTTAAAGCATAAAAATGAATTAACTAAAATACAAATATCAGGCATTCAAAAGACGCGTTCCATGTTAACATAGTATTCTACTGTGGTCACTAGCTGTCGGTAATGTCGCTATAATGTTCTGTGAGACACACTGATCGCTGAAACAACAAAGTAGGTTTTATTCCAGGTTTGAATTATCTCGCCACAGGCACAATAATCCTGACTGAAATAATCCCTGATGGAAACACGGGCTACTTTTGCAGCCACAACACACAGCAAGATGAAACTCAACTCTGAACCCGCAATGTCACTTCCTGTCCGCCACTCACTCTGCTCCCCGAGGGAACACATTTATTGCAACACACACCAATCACAAATTTAATTTATGTCTTTTTCGTCTCCAAGCCTACAGAGACTTCTTACAGAAATACAAAGATGCTCTAAACACCACTCGGTGAAAATACTGCTCCAATCTCATTAAATCTGGTTCGAACAATCCCAAATCTCTTTTTTCAACAATCAACACACTTCTAAAGCCCAATGATAACTCCTCCTCACCTTTCACCATCACTAAATGTAACCATTTCCAATCTTTCTTCCAGTCCAAAATTGACAAAATGTACAGTTCCCTCGCTCTGACCTCTGCTCACTTGTTGCCTCCTGACCCACGGCTCTCTGGCTCCATTCAGCGGCTCTCTCATTTTAAGCCCATCTCACCTGTGCATCACCCCATCTCACTGATCTCCTACCTGGCATTAAGACTCCCACTTGCTCCCTGGATCCTATTCCTTCCTCACTCGTCAAACCCTGCCTCCCTATAATCTCTCTCCTGATCACAAGAACCATAAACTCCTTACTTACCGCTGGTTCTGTTCCACAGTCTCCCAAGCTAGCAGCAATCACCCCACACTAAATAAAAACCCGGTCTTGATTCTGACAACCTCGCAAATTTCCGCCCCATTTCCAACCTCCCCTTCCTGTCTAAAATTCTTGAATGTGTCATAGCTGCTCAACTCCAAAGTCATCTTAACCCCAACAGCCTGTTTGAACCGTTCCAGTCCGGCTTCCGTCCCAAACATAGCACTGAAACAGCAATTCTTAAAATCACTCATGATCCTCTTCTCTCCTCCGACTCCGGCCATCTCACCATCCTCATCCTCCTCGACCTCACCGCAGGCTTTGACATCATCAGCCATTCCATCCTCCTGTCTCGCCTGAGGACCAGCCTGAATATCAGTGACTCCGCTCTGTCCTGGCTTCAGTCATACCTCACAAATCAACAAGTTTGTGCATATCAACCGCTGCTCCTCCTCCATAGGCCCTTTATCACATGGTGTTCCCCAAGGTTCGGTGCGTGGTCCTCTCCTCTTAATCCTCTACATCAGGGGTGTCAAACTCGTGCCATGGAGGGTCAAGACACTGCAGGTTTTCTTTCCAGCCGGTCACTAACGCAGGTGATTTTAATGAGCAACACCTTAAGTTTGAGGGAAGGAGCTCATCCATTAAATCACCTGCTGGAGAAACTGGTTGGAGAGAAAACCTGCAGCGTCTCGGCCCTCCATGGCACGAGTTTGACGCATGTGCTCTACATCCTCCCACTTGGTAACATCGTCCGTCATCATGGCCTCGGTTTTCACAGTTATGGTGACGACATACGACTACACATGTCTAGCACCTCCATCAACTCCAACATCCACTCCACCCTCACCAGCTGCCTAACTGATATTAAAACCTGGAAGAAACACAGTTTTCTCAAACTTAACAGTGACAAAACAGACAATCATCATTGGTCCTAACAAACATCACAAAATCCGCTCAAGACTTCTGCCTCAATCTGGATAACGCCACCCTCACACCATCCCTACTCACCCGCAGCCTTGGCATCCTCCTCCACTCTACCCTCTCATTTGAACCACGTGTGAAACAAATAACCCGGAGTGCATTTTTCCATCATAAGAACATCTCCTGACTCCGTCCATCTCTCACATTCTCTGCTGCTGAAATCCTCACCCACGCCTTTGTCACATGCAGAACTGACTACTGCAACAACATTCTCTATGGTACACCACCCAAAACCATCAATAGATTACAGTACATCCAGAACTGTGCTGCCCGCCTCTTCACCTCCACACGTTCCCGTGAACACATCACCCCTGTCCTTGAAAACCTCCACTGGCTCCCCGTCCCGCAACACATCCATTTCAAAGTCCACCTGATCACTTTCAAAGCTCTCCACAATCTGGCCCCTTCACACCTCACAGACCTGCTCCATCGACACAATCCCTCACGTTCCCTTCGCTCCTCAGACTCCAATCTCCTGACCCTTCCCTGTAGGATCAAGCTCCGAACCTGGGGAGACAGGGCCTTCTCCATTGCCGCCTCCACCCTCTGGAATTCATTGCCCCAACCACTACGTGCCTGCTCCGACCTTCCCACCTTCAAAAAAACAACTTAAAGCCCACCTATTTAAAACTGCATTGAATGTATAGCTTTTTATACTTTGCTGCTTTGCTTTACTTTGTTTTGTTTCTAGTTTTGTTTGTTGTATTTTCATGTGCCTTTTTGTTCTGTTTATTTAGCGTTACACAGTTTTTATCTTCCATTTTAAAGTATCTTTGAGTACCTTGAAAAAAATGTATTATTATTATTATTATTATTATTAAATGGCTTATTTACTCTTATTATGTCTACCATATTGGGTAATACGAGTGTACAGGTGACTATAGGGGTGTTATTTCATGTCTAGAGATGCAGGCTTTAATAATGTTAAAAAGCGTATTTTGTCTTGGCTCATCCTCGAAATACAAGCAAATACAATTTAATTATTTTAATTCTTAAAGACAAATGGGTTATACAGATACAGTAATCCCTCAATTTTCACGGTTAATTAGTTTAAGTTACATTTCTGCAAAGTAGGATTCATTGTTTATGAATAAATATTTTTCTCAATACTTTTTAAAAATATTATTAGGACCATCTTGAGATGCAATAACACCTCTATAGTCACCTTCACACTCGTATTACCCAATGTAGTTGACATAATAAGAGAACATATATAATGTTAACATTGGGAGACTTCTTTGTTGTTCCTTTTTAAATCCGGTTTCTGGACCGCTCTTCCTCCGGTGGCGATTGTTTCATCACATAACTGAAAAAATCAGTCACCTTCCCGTGAAGGCAGGCATTGGAGGCATTGGAGGCCCACGTACCACACCACATATTCTGTACTGTACGTCCACCTGGGGGAATTATTATCACGGAGCGAAGGTATGAGGTGGAAGGAGGTGGTGTCACACTGGTCTCAGATAACAACACAATCCTACAAGGCGACGCAAGCCCGTCTCCGATACAGCCCGTCTCCATCGTGCTGCACGCTCATTAGATCTGCGTTAGCTTGTCTTCTCTGAATCAGAAACGCATAGCAAAAGCACACGCATGGATGCATGTAGCATCACTCTACGGCGTTATTAGGAATGTAGTTGTTATGGGGCAGTGACATCAGCATCCACATAGGAAGCGAATAGAGTGACAACCATAGTGTGACCGCCTCTAGCTTTGTCTTTATTGTGGGGACATCTGTCCTCATGAGGACATTTCGGCAGGTCCATAGAAGAAAAATGCCAGGATGAGCTCTCGTTTCACCCCATTAGACTGTGTTGGTGTGTGTGTGTGTGTGTGTGTGTGTGTGTGTGTGTGTGTGTGTGTCACACATGCATGTGTCTGTTTTTAATGTGTGAGTGATATGGTGACGTGTCAAAATATGGAGAGAGAAAAGCGTCACCTCTGTGAACACACACCTGCCCAGTTGCTTAAGCACGCACGCACACGCACACACACACACACACCCACACACACACACACACGCACACACACTCCTGCTTTTGTGAACACACTGGCAAGAAAAGCTGTTTCCTGATAGTTTGTAAAGCACAAGGGGAAATAAAAATAGCTGTTCCAGTGTAATGTTTTGAACAACACTACAAACAACCATGTATTATAATATGCACTTTTACGATAGGATAGACTTTGTTTGGGGAAATTCCACATTTGTGGTGTAAAATGTACAGACAGTATGGACAGGACAGAAAATAACTTCATAAAAAATGGAATGAAAGATTTAAAAAAGTAATACGATAAAATTGAATGAAAATATTATTGTTTATTATAGAGTGTTATTATATTCTAATAATTAGATCATAATACTAATAATTCAACAATGTTTATCGTTGCACGGCAGTTAGAAGTGGTGTAGAATTGCACTACGTTATACTGAACTAATTCTAGTTTTTTAAATTTATTATTATTTAATTCTATATTCTGAAGAAAAAAAGAAATGTGTATAAAAAAATCCTTTTCAAGACTTCCCTGGTCAAAAGAGGTAAAAAAAAACATCAAGGAAAAATGTCTAAGTCATTTTAAAACATTTAACAGATACTGATACTATCACAATTCATCAGTTAGGCGAGAACCGATTCATTGGAAGAAAACAATGTGCCCCATTATCTATGGAACAGAAGAAGTTTAACATACTGTATATAAATGCTACTTTTCTTTCATTAAAATACTTACTCGGTTTGTTTAGATGTACAGTAATGCCTCGTTTATCGCAGTTAATTGGTTCCAGACCCAAACGTGATAAGTGAATTTCCGCAAAGTATAATTCCTTATTATCAGAAAGTGCTTGTTGTTAGTGCATAGAAAACCTCTTTCCAACCTTCTAAATGCATTTTAACTTAATTAAAGCCCTCTAGACATGAACTAACACCCCTATAGTCACCTTTACAGTCCTGTTACCCAATATAGTAGATACAATAACAGTAAATAAGACCCATGCTCCTGTGTGTTTCTGTAAATGTGTTCCCTGAGGGAGCTGAGTGGCAGGCAGACAGGAAGTGACATGTCGGGGGTTCAGAGTTTAATTTTAGCTTGGCCTGATATTATTTATTTGGGATTATTGCGCCTGTTGTGGGTAGAATACTACATATCATTAACAGCTTCTTTGAATGTGTCTTCTGAATGCCTTATGTTTGTGTTTTAGTTCATTTAGACATTTTTATGCTGAGAAATGCTTAATTTAGCCAACAAATATGTAACATTTGCTTCAATATGCATATTTTTTACTAATAATAGGCCATTTTCACCCATGAAATGAATGATTTATTACATAATATATTTTTGAAAAACCTTGATAAAGTAAAGCGGCAAAATTCGAACCATGAAGTGACGAGGGACAATTGTACATTTTCGACAAGATACCATGGAGAGTGACATGGTATTAGAAATTGCCACCAACTACACAACTCTACATTCTTGCTTTTCATGGACCAGTAGCAACGTTTGACCACAGCATATCGTTACCGATATTAATACGATACGTTTGACCCACTATACCACTGCAACCTACAAGCAATATTGTACAATAACCAAAGCAAAATTTTGGCAAAAATCTTTGTGGGAAAACAAATTTTCATATGAAAACTGGGGTGAGAGTTTTTCTGATAACTTCCTTGAAAGTGTCAATGAAAGATGATGAGCAGCCGTATCTCTAAAACGACCATTTTTAAACAAATTGAAGTCTTGTATTGGATCTGCCCAACGTTGTGCCCTGTGAGTGAGCATCATCAACCTCCGTCATCGTTGCAGTGTAGATGGTGAAGAAGCAGAGGGGATACGGGTGATACGGGGGTGGTGGTGGTTGGGGGAGTGTGGGAGGGGCAAGGATGTTGTGTTTGGGACTGGTTGAGGTCTCAGGTCATTAAATATCCATGCTGAGGAAGAAACTTCCAGCTGTATTGCCGCTCATCATCTTGCAGCATCCTGTCACAGTCGACTATCCATGCGGTTCTATACACACACACACACACACACACACACACATACAAAGTTTACAACCCCCTGAGACTCCCACAGGTGCACATACTGCATTGAACCCCCCACCCTCCACAGAATATTAACTTCCTCGCAGACTTGCAAACTTGGGACGACACAGGAATCCCATCCAGCAATGCGATGCTATTAATAGCTAATATGCAGCGCCATTAGCATGCGAGGAACGCTCCTCTCTGCACTATTAATAGAAGGTGTCCAAATCACTGCTCTCGCATTAGCAGCTAACCGCTACGGCGCAGCGAGTTTTAAGTGTTGCTAACCGAGCCTGCCTGCTCTATTATGCTTTGTGTGAATGCTAAAATCAGAACAGCTCTTTTACCGCCATCTCTGCCACCAGTCAGCTTCAACATCGAGTAGCTCGCATTGCCAATATTTAATGTCGTTCAAAGCTAGTACAACTCATATTTTGGCCTCTCGGCTAACTTTTTCTCCTACCTACAGTATGTGAAAAAGGAGCCTTCTTTCGGTAGTACATTATCATTTGTTTCCGGTGCTATTTATAGTCATATACCAGGCAGCGTTTAGCTGGAGAGCCCGTCTTGTAATCAGCGCTCATTCTTCCAAAGTGTCCTTAAACTAAACACTGGTGTGTTGCTAATTGCTCCTCACCGCCGCCATATGTATCAGCGCCTGCCATCATCACCCCTTGGTTGGTTGGTTTTGTGCACAGAATAACGTTTTCAGGTGTAGCACTATAATAATTATCATGATGCCGTTTTTAGTCTGTCAAAGCTGACGTATGTTGTTTCAATAGCAATATATACCTTATGTCAAAAATGTCAGTTAAGTATGTTTCCTAAAGCAGAAATCATAATGATTTCTTGTTTGAGCAAAATTTTAAAGACAGAAAACTAAACTTCAGCAACACTACAAAGAATTTGTTAGCATTCGCGCCAATTTTTTCGGGTTGTGCTTTAATCGTTGAATTGACGCTACAATTGCGAAAACATTTTAAAATGACTTCTTATAATACTAGGACCCCCTTTTCTCTGTGCAGCTATCTGGTGTGTTTGCTGATAATCCGATCTTTTTTGTGCACAGAACACAAGTTGCAGTTTTGAGTGGATCGCGTTCAAATGCTGTGCGTTTGTAGCAACACTTGATATCTCAAAATGGACCAAAAATGGTATGTCTTTCTGCAATTTTGTTTAAGTTAGGGCTTTTTTTCCCTCTGGCATCAAGCAGCATTATGAACAATCGGATGATTCCTGCACATAGGGATCGCTGCAGACTGCAATAGTACGAGCCAGAAGTGATCGTCGTTGAAAGGCCAATCACGTGCTTTTTCCGATACTGATCGGCAGCCGATTGATCGGAGCATCCCTAGTTTTTAGGCTTTGCTTATAATGCTGAATTCACACTACAGTTGAGATATTTTAACAGTTAGGCAAAATGGTAAAAAATGTCAACCTCCTTTTCTCTTTTTTTCTCTGATGATCCGATCTTTTTTTGTACCCAGAATACAGGTTGCAATTTTAATTGGATCGTGTTCACATTCAGTGTGCTTATAGCAATACTCAACATGAGCCAAAAATGGTATCTATTTGTACAATTTTGTCAATGCTTTGACTTTCTTCTGTGGCAAAGTTTTTGTAAACATTTTGGTCGTCTACAACCATGCCTTTCTAGTTCGAGCAATCAATCAACAGACCGTAGCGTGTTTCACGCCACCCTTGAGGTACCGTACCACTGCAGTTGGTTGCCAAAAAGTTGTTTGGAACAATTGTATCGGTTGTTTAGGAGCAGAACGTCCAATATTCATGTCTCCCATGGAGACATTGGAAGTCCTTCAGTCCCAGCGCTGTCAGTCCAAGCTCCTTGGATGTTGTCGTTATCCTTTCATAAGGTCACAGCTTACTGGTAGGTGGGTGTGGGAGGGGGGTCCAAAAGAAGGCGGTGGCCATTGTTCCCGAAGGAAATTGATTATTGATTGTGACCAACAACATATCTGATTGAGGGTGGCAAGAGAAAGGCGCAGCGAGGGAAGGAACACGAGCGAGACCGAAGGGCTCAATAAAGAATGATTGAAGCGTGTCACGAGCAGACACACTGACAGGAAGCGAAGCGGAGAGCGCTCCGTGATTTGCCCGTGGTCTCTTTTGGAGGCGATGGATTGTCCCTGGCCTGCACGCATGCATGCCATCATCTCTGAGATGTTTGTTTTTTTTTTTTCATTGCTAATGCAACAGCGCGCATGGAGTAGTCCTCATATGCTTGTAGGTACAGTATGTGTCGGCCATCTTGCTGCAGTGTTGACAAGTCTAGGTTGGCCTTAATCTCATAATGGCTGAAAGAGGGCCTCCTTAAAACAAATCACAATGGATTGACCACAAGACTCATGCATTATTCACATTTCCCTTTTGATTTGATTTTTTTCACGTATCACATAACCTCATCATTTTACACGACATTTGCACGCACAAGCTCCTTTGCATTCATTGTTTGTGTAAAGACGTTTGTGTGGTTTCATACAAACTAATACACTGGGAACCTTTTGGGCTACTCAGTCTTTTTTTCAAGGATTTTTTGTAGGAAACAGGATTTTTTTTTCTTTTAAAAAAGATATTGTATGGGGAAAATATACTTTGTTAAAATATAACAAAAAAATATAATTAAATGCAATTAATACATACAAAAATTCAGTAGATTTAATAGTGTCGTTAACAGAAAAGTGACACGTATACATAATAACAATAACAATACAATCTTTTTAAGGCTTTTTTTAGGCTACGTGAAAGATTTGTTTGATCTTTTTGAAGGAATTTTCCGAGAAAAAGATTTTTAGGATTCAGGATTTGGTTTTGTTTTGTTCTTTTCCATTGTAAGGGGAAAATTTGCTTTGTAAAAATAATTATAAGAAAAGTTTATAATGTTAAAATATAATTGAATGTAATATTTAATTGAGTGAATTAACTAATAAAATATTTCAGTAGTTTTTCATCTGAACGAGTGTGCCATAATTAGTGGAAAATTTACATTTGAAATCTGTTTTCATGCAATTTAATGGAGAAAGAATATTTTTTTTAGACCACAGATGTTTTTTTTACTTTGTAAATACATTTTATGGGGAAACATCTGCTTTTAAAAATAAATAAATTAAATTTAAATAAAATGTAAAATATATTTACATTAAATATTAAATACAATTAATTAATAAATGTAATATTTAGTTACATTTCATACAAACTTGCTGTAATTTAGTGGAGTCACTTATGTGCAACATACTCTGTATAAATTGCAATTCAAAGTATGAATCTAATCTAATCTAATCTAATGTAATCTAATACAATACAATATAATATAATATAATATAATATAATATAATATAATATAATAGAATAGAATAGAATAGAATAGAATAGAATAGAATAATATAACAAAATTGTATATGCCAAAATTGCTTGGGAAAATATTTTGATCAAGGGTGCCACATGGAATTTGCATTTAAATGCCACATGTTTCCACTTTTTAATTTTTAGCAGCTGCTGTGTCTCATCTTGGTATGTTTCTGTGACTGCTGGACTTTTAGATGTGTAACGATGTCAATGCAAACCATATTACTCCAGTCATGTGGTGCAGTACTTACAGACTTCATTTACAGTCTTTTTTTATGATGTATTGTGTTTGGAATCACAGCTGCCATATGGAAGTGTCCACGAGATCGCTCTCTCTCTCTCACACACACACACGCACACACACACACGCACACGGAGGCTGTGTGTTATACGCTGTGGAATATATATAGAGAGAATATTGTTCCATTTCAAGAGACAGCTGAGCAGTAATCGGCCTGAGGGGATGCTTACAAACACATGAATATGACCCCAGCGAGACACAAAGAGATGCCACATATACATGTGTGCAGAGACAGACACAAACACAGACAGTGTGGACATAAGCAAGACAGTGCAAGGTGTTTGATGCATGCATAAATATACTCATGCATGCGTGAGCACACACACACACACACACACACACACACACACAGTGCAGACCCACACCGCTCCTCACCTTAATTGGCCCACCAAGCAACACTTAGAAAGCCTTTGAGAGGGAGACAGTGTGAGATAGACATGGAGGATGAGGAGGGAGGTGCAGGGGCTGTTCACAGACAGCAAGAGGAAAAGAGGAGGAGGAGACGTGGAGGCAGCGAGGGCATGAGGAGGAGAAGGAAGTAGGCTTTCTTCTCCCCGTGTGTTTCTGCGGCTAATTACTGATGCAGATTTGCGTTGCCACTTGCAACATGGCTGAATTCATTTCCATCTTCGCTTTGCCCTTCTTCGCTGCCCCTGGGGAGGCACAGACGTAATGTGTGTGTGTGTGTGGGTGTGGGTGTGTGTGTGTGTGAGGAAAGAGGTGTGTTGCAGGAGGCAAATCTAGGAATCTGCATAACAAGCCGGGAAAGGAGGCAGGAATGGCGCATGTGTGTGTGGGTCAGACATCAAAACTGCTGCTAAATGACAGACAGTCAAGTGTGCAGGATTTAGCCTTCATACAAAACACCACTGCAGCACTTTACAAATACACATCACAATGTGGCTGAAGTGCTTTTCGGCTTTAATTTCAAATCTCCGACTTTATTTATGAAATACCAAAATAAGCTATCTCCAAACTCTTTACTCTTAACTTTAGTATTATATGAGGGGGGCCCAATCTTTTTTCCATGAGGAACCCAGCTTTGCATTCCATTGTAACCTTCATGCATGTTCACATGAAATGAAAACAAACCAAAACAGTTGGCAAAGTAAATAGAGTGATATCTGTGACATTCAGTATTACAGCTTTTTAAGGGCCCCTATCCTATTCATTTCAGGGGCCTTTCAAATTATATTGGTACTACGGTAACTTTATTTTAATAAAATACACCAAAATTGTCAAGTTGTGAACAGGATAAATCTGCATTCTTCTCCTCTTTGCCGACATACTCCCCAACCACGCTTACTCTGTTGCGATTGGTCTTGGGTTAACCCCCCCACCCCCACCCCCCACCCCCGCCCGCACTCACCCCTCCCTAAGTGGTGACCGTGAGGTATGTCTTTAGAGCTCCAGAAAACAAAAAGTCTTCCCATTGCTGCCTAACATCTGGGAAAACAAAACACTTTTTAGCTGCCATTTCCTAGAAAAAGTGACCAACAGTACTGAGCAGTGGTCGCCGATTACCGCTGAACACGCGGCAAATTGCCGTACATGGATGGATGATGAACGCTTTGTGGAAATCTTGTGAAGTTCTCGTTCACAAGGTTTAGGAGCGGCATAAATATGAAAGCAAGGATAACACACCAACCTCGGCATATGGCGCTTCCGCAACATAACACAATATTTTAAACATATGCATAAGTCTAAAAAGTTGAAAACTGTAAGCTGGGGACGCTTTAAATATTATTCAAAGACCAATAAAATAATGAGCTGCCAATGGGACACATTTTGTACACTCCTGCATTCTCCATATACTGTCGGTATATTGTTGATTTAATTCACATTTGACCCATTCCTGCAAGATTAACCTTATAAAAGTCATTGAAATTACTTTTTTCTTAGCTTTACCGCAATAGTTTTTTGCTTTCTCTTCTCTCTAAAAATAAATACAATAAAAATATATTTTGATCTGTCATTTACTGCATTTAATCAGCAATTAATGACAAAATCAAAACATCAAAGCTTGGGAGAGAAAGAGAGAGGAGGGAGAGAGCTGGCGTTTGGAAAGATGCAAGCATCCTTGCTCATATTAACAGTCTGTGTTTTTGAGTGTGTTGGTGAACTGAGCTAGAGCTTTTCAAAAGCATCTTTTGCTGTTTTTTTTTTTTGTTGTTGCCATTTTTCTCTCAAGGAATCTCTCTGTTAATGCTGGTAAACACACACACACACACACACACACCTCGCCGTAAGAACACCTGGCTTCCCGCTAGCTAGCAGTCTGCCTGCCCGCCAGCCAACTCAGCAGCCAGAAGCTCAGCCCGATTAATTATCCTGCCGCTAATTGAATGTAGAGGGACTCTACGGGGACGGGTCATTAAACTGATGTTTGTCTCCGCTGTTTACCTATGCACAGCTAAAAGATACACACACACAAAGTACAAGGATACCTACATTATTCGTGCGCTGATGATGTGCTGGCTGACTGTCATGTGACAACCAGATTGGACTTCAGTATACCAACATGATTACGAACAACAGAGATAATGTTTTCATCACTGTTATTTATTTATTTATTTATTTATTTATTTATTTACCAGGTTGATGCATAAACCACACCACCAATTTCCACAAAACTTTGTTGGATTAGTTGTTTGTTTACCAAAAAAAAACAAAAAACAAAAAACATTAAATTTGGGTCAAAATCTGAATAAACGAACAAGATAGAGGAATTTATTTTCACTTTTTGCTGTTTTGATGTACTAGTCCAAACCAAGACGTACACTTTTCACATGTAGATGGAAGCACTTCTACCACACCAGAACCATTGTACAGTCGCGTCGTCTTACATTTGGCGGGGCAAACAAAGACAAACATACAATGCAATAGTGCTTCCTGATTTGTTGTCCTTTTGCCTTTCAGTCAGGTTGATCCATCTCTCCCTTTCCTTTTTTATGCTTCAGTCATGTTGCAACTGTTCCCCCTGCTTCAGAATCCAAATTGTTACAGCCCCATTGTCTCACACGAGCCTGCTATCACATCATTAGGATAGACCAGAGGTCGGCAACTGGACTCTTCAGCCTCCTTGTTGTGGCTCTTTTTGCCGAGCGCGCTGATTTTTTAAGTACAGGAAATGTGCATTTTCGAAAAGAATGTGAAAGTCACCGCAAATCCGTGAATGTATTGAGACTGCGAATGCACGTCTGATGATACGACTACAAAGTTGATCATGGACCTGCGGCCTAGTGTGTCCTGGTGTCAAATGCACCTGTGGACATTCTTATGTTCGAACATGGTGTTCGTTATGGACAAACTGTGGTTCGCACAGAAGTCCCATAACATCACAACGCACGGGTTCAGATAAGGAGGCCGTTGCTCCACCCTGTCATTGCCCACATGGGCGTTGAAGTCTCCCAGTGGAACTACAGAGTCACCAGATGGGGTGCTCTGCAGCACCACTCTGATAGACTCCAAGAAGGCTAGGTACTCTGAACTGCCGTTTGGCACATACGCATAAATGACAGTCAGGACCCTTCCTCCAACCCGAAGGCGTAGGAAAGTGACCCTCTCGTTCACCGGGGCCGACGGAGGCACCGAGCCAGAGGGCTATTAATAAGCCCACAGCACCTGGCCGCCTCTCCCCTCTGGAGATGAACAAGGTCCAGCCCCCCTCGAGGAGTTTGGTTCCAGAATCCAAACTGTGGGTGTGACTATGTGTAGTCGAAATTTCTCAACCTCTCGCACAAGCTAAGGCTCCTTCCCCACCAGAGAAGTCCCAAGAACCAGATTTGGCTGCCAAAGACCAGGTCGCCCAGGCGCCCGCCCTCAACCTCCACACAAAGAACATTGCACCCGACACTTACACTTGCCCCCGCAGGTGATGCTTCTACAGGGGGTTATTGTACGTTTCTTAAAATTGTTAAAATCTCATCTCGTCTCATGGACCCAATCTCGTTCATCGGCTAGTCTCGTGAGTTGGGTGCCTTGTGACGCCCCGAGTGCTGCCTGTTTCTATCGTCTGACATGATTTATCAACTTTGCATAAGAATATTATATATTGTTTGTAATTATGGTCTATATTGTTCGATTTGTTGAAAGTGAACCGTAAATTAGCAAAAAGAACATTTGTAGTTCATGGTGCCAGCCATGACAAACTAACACGCAGCTCAGCCTCATTTCTGGAAGTGACGTAGTGGAGGTAGTATGCTCAGCTACACAAACTTAGCAGTGTACGAGGCAGAAGATGTTTACCGTGATTATAGTCAATATATAGTCAATAGTTTTCAAGGAGGAAGAAACATTTGGAGGCAGATATAGGCCTGTTACGATCATCAATCAGTCAATTAATTGCATGATAAATAAAAACAAAGTCGATCATTTTGCCGGCTTCGATAAATTGACATGTACATGTTTGTTTTCCTCCTGTCTCTCTGGATGACAAGAGGTTTCACTCTTGTGCACCAAACGTATTTTGTTGCATCCAACACATGTATCACAGACCAAACTCTGAGAAAATGTTACACCCCCATTAAACGTAAACAGCGTATTCCACACACAGTATTGATATAAGTAAATCACGGAACTGTATCTGCAAATGAGCAGACGTCTGCATTGACACACAATGTCAACTTCACAGTATTTCCGGGTTATTTCTCCGAGTTTTTTTTGTTGCTTTTTGAATTTAATTTATTTTATTTAAAAACTCTTGACATTTCCAATTACAATGTTAAATACTCTTGAGAAATTAAAGTTGCTTTTGATACGGTGTGCTCACATTATTATCCCATATATTATCATTACATTAATGAAAAAATGGTCTCAAAATAATGTTGACAATAATATAGTTTTTCTGCAATAATTTGTGGGACATTTATCGTGTTTTTTAAAAATGTTTTTAATAGCCTGTTTTAATGTACATGTGGCCTCACGTCACGATGAATGTTCGCCGTCACCGCCACCCACAGCTGTCAAAAGATGTTTATGTAACATGTGTAATGCAGCCTTGTCTCTATTGTGGAATAATGTTTAGAAGACATTATGTAAACAAGACATGACCTACTCTCTTTGTAGTCTTGTTTTTTTCCTGTGTAATGGCAGAATAGCATCCTTTTTCAAAATGCTTTTATACCGTGCTTTCTAGCCAAATACTTCTTGTAAAGGTGTTCCTTCAAAGCAGTCATCAGTGAAATGGTCACTGCAAAGGGCAGAACACCAGGTGGGCGTCCATCTGGCTCTCATTTTCTGCACTTGCTTCATCCATTGTTGTCATAAACCTTTGTCTTTTGGAAAAGAAAACAAACTTACAGTATCACGCGGATACTATGAACATCCAGCAGCAACACAACATTTTGGCATGACTACTATTTTGATGAAAAATATACTCAAGCAAGTCGACAAACTACCTCGAGAAGCGATTGTTTACTCTGCTCTAGCTGAGCGGTATTACCCCAGTACATCACGTCCGGAAATGATGTCAGGCTGCGAAGTAGTTCATCATGGCTAGCGCCATGAACTGCAAACGTAATTTTTGCTAATTTAACGTTGGCTTTTAACAAATCAATCAATGTAGAATGTAATTGCAAACAATATATGATATACTTAAGCTAAGTTGATAAGTCAAGTCAGGGACCCTTTAAGTCATTTTACACGAAGCAGTAATCTGCTTTGTGTAAATCTGTTGTTTCACTTTTGTTTGAGAAATTTGTTTTCTGTTTTTGCCGTTTTATTCAAGGCAACCTTTCCCTCCGCCCCAGAATCATTAATGGTTTGGTCCTTTCATTTTACGTATATCTGCTAACAGAGAGACGAACAAACAAGCAATTATTAACGCTTCAAGCATGGATTCTTGACAAAGACCTCGACCTGCGTGGTCGTCTGCTAGCAAGGCTTTTTATTAATAGAGTTCATGTATGAGATGTAATTGATGCAAAGCACCTTAGGTGTGACAAGCAAGGCCCTGGTCTCCACATTTAGACTCCCATTGTTCCACAGCTAACAAGGATGCTCCTGGTGGGGTGGGAGGGTTTCTTCTTCTTCTAGTCTTTGTTTTTATTTCTTCCTCCGTGTTACCGCTGTCATGTAATCCTCCACACCGAGACTCAGTAATGATGCCATCCTGAGTGGTGTGTCGATGCACTCAGGGGCGGAATGATAAGCCGTGGTAAATAGTCTACAGACCTGTTGCTCTTGTACTTGGAACATTATTACTCTATAATATAAGATGTACTACATGCATTGGCGCTCAGTAGAAGACACAGCTTTTACTGAGTTGCCTTAAATCAACTCACTTTTTTTGGTGATATGCAGCTGTAGCCACAGTTGACAAATGTGTTCAGTAAATCTGTTACAGGATGCACATTTACGCTTACAATGAATAGATAGACACGCAAAATACAAACAGAACATGCCTACATTATCATTGAAAGAATGCTATAAACAGCTAAATGTCATAGCAATGCCTTTACCAAGCAACTTCCTCATCCATGGTACTGCATTTTGTTACTTTAAGGACTAAATTACAGAAAACAACAAACCAAAACCGTACTTCAGTCAGGTTGTACTAGGTTTTGAGAGCTGTACAAATACTTGTAAATGTAAACAATTGGTGTTGGATGAGTGAAATCTATAAAACAAAAAAAAAACACACATAGATACAATATATGTATATATACCTATATATGCAGTATAAATATAATGCAAAAAACGCTAGTTTTGCTGTTTTAATGAGCGGCGTTGTTGACATGGTAAAAAAGGAAAGTAGTAGAACTGATACAGAACCCAATGTATTTCCATGAAGCTTTCAGACACAATGCAGACAACCACAAAATTAACAGTATGAAGAGTCTGGTTCATTGTTTCATTTTTAGTAAAGTTCCTTATTGGCTAAAGTGCAGTTCCAGCTTGTAGTCCTGTTGCCCATCTCTCCTGAACAATGGCGTCACACTGCTTTCATCTTCTCCACTTGTTTTGTTTACGTATTTCAGCAGGACGTCCAAGTGTTCTCAAACAGGAGACTTTCAATCATGGAAAAATGTACTATTTTGTACTTTGAAACAGAGGACGTTAGACTGGAGTCAGATTCCTAATGTGGTAACATACATGGCGAATAAAGCTGATTCTGACTCTGATCCTGAAAAGCTTTCTCAAGCTCTGACTTCTCCTTGGAACTATCATGAATCATGATTCCTGCTAGCAAAAGGCTGGGCTGCGCTGCTTTTGTTTACCGATTCGACACGTGACTATATCGCAAGGCAGTTACTTCCTGTCCCTCACTCCTTGTCTTCCATGTGGGTACTCTGTACGCTCAAATGTGATTCTTAATACATGTACTGCAACACCCCTGAAGTATAGTTTGTCTTATAGCTATGGAGATGCAGCCAAGGAATTCCTTGCAGGGTCATCTCCAGCAGCTGCTGTGATGCTTTGTGTTGTGTTCCTCTTGTGGTGAGTAGCGAGTCAACGCCATTCTAGTGTGTTTGTGTTCACGCACCTCTAAGCAGGGTATTGAGAGCCGTATATGAGGCCCATTGTTGACCGCCAAAGGCTGACAGCCGACTCGGAGGCCCATTCCCCCCCACCCCACACACATGCCTGCACACACATAATGGCCATTTCACAGCTCGTCTGGGAGTAATGGAGCCTGGCTGGGCCTGCCGAGATGGATCACCCCCAGATGGAGATGAAATGGGCGATCTGGCAGGAGTTTGACGAGGCCTTGAGGTGCTTTTAGAGGAGGCGCCCGGGCCTATGTCGCTACGTTAAGGTGTGCGTTGAGTTTGGAGGCAGAACAGTGATTTGGAGAATGTTAGGCTGATAGCCCGTGATCTGATCTGACTTACTGCCTCTTTATTTTGCATGTTCATGCGCTGATGATCAAAGACAGAACAAACGCACTTGCCCTTTTCACACTGCCCTTAAAATAGGTTGTCAAAGTAGTGTCAGAACCGTGACAGAGGCAGGACCTGTATCCCACACTGCAAACAAGCTCCGTGTTGAAAGCGATTGTTGACTGGTATTTTAGACATCATGCATCCAATGCCTGATGTTTAAAATGTAGGATTCCTTGTTAAGGCCCTGCTGCAATCATTAACCCCTTTCGCACGGCCCTCATAACCCGGCTTTTCCCAACCTTTCCCCGGGGGTGACAAACTCATCTTGGCAATTTTCCGTCATTTGAGCTGTAACGGTGGCAGAACAGTGCCTGTGTGAAAGGGTCCTGCAATGCAGGGTCCAGAGTCGTACACTCAAGCCTCATTTGTGTGTCAAATGCACAGATGAATAAATGGAGGACTCTAGTGTTACAACTCTGATACAATCACTAGCCGCTTTCCCATCACATTTCCCACCTTTTGCCCTGCTGCTGCTCTGTGCAACACGGAATAGGGGATGTCAAAAAACGGGCACAGCAATTATGCAACTTCTAATGTAGTATCAGAGGTGGGATGTCTGTGTGAAAGGGTATCCCACAGTGTGGCACTCAAGACTCACTTTTCCCACCCTTTTGTGTTGAAAGCAGTTGTTGCTGTCTGACAAGTACTTTAAGCAACATGCATCTAATCTGATAGCAGGATTCCGTGTTGCTGGGTTATGTGGAAAATGCACAGACAAATGCTCCAGAGGTAATATCAAGGCGGGATGTCTCCTGTGTGAAAGGATATTCTGTAAAGCAGGGACTGTAGTGTCACGTTTGTCACCCAAGACACACTTTTTCTGTCCTGTTGTGTTGAAAGCAGTTGTCACTGATAGGATAGCTGCTAGCAGGAGTCGATGTTGCTTTCCTGGGTTCCATGTGAAATGCACAGATGCAGGATGTACTGCTCTGATCTGTCATCTCTCTGTGAAAGAAGCTAACATAACACAACATCACCCAGGCAGGGCTATTACTTGTCCTCCATCTCAAGACAACCAAAACACAACTTGACTGTGCTGGTATTTCCGCCGGACATTTGAGGCGAGCGGCGGCCAGCGTTATAAATGGCGTGGGGTAGATAATGTCAATACTCTGTGATTGGACTGAGCCTGGCCAGTCGCTAAAGGTCAGGGAGGAGCACACTGCTGATTGTTTTCCAAAGGCAGGCCAATGAAGTTTCCCCAATAGAGGTCGTTTAGTTTGAAATCCGCTCTGAGGCCAAGTTATCCGTCTGTGTCATTGACGCTAGTTCGTCAAACACCTATGCTATTTGCGGGAAGTGTGTGTGTGTGTGTGGGGGGGGGGGGGGGGGGGGGGACTCTGAGGACATGCCTTTCGGACACCAGATGAATGATCCTAATCAAGCCTTTGGGATGAGGGATTGATTTAGTTAATGTTTAACTATCATCACAAATAAATGGGATTTTGATTACGGCTCTGGAGCTTCAAGAAAAGATGAGATCTTTCTCCAACACATTGATGTCATGAAGGTAGTTAGACATCACATTACCATGTCACCAGATCCACCGTTTTTCTGTGCTCAGGACAGTTTAGTAGGATTATGCAGAGGTGTGGACTCAAGTCACGCCACTTGGACTCGAGTCACAGTTTTGATGACTGTGCACTCAACTTGACAATATCGTCACAGACTTGCAACTGGACTTGGACTTTGATACTAATGACTCGGGACCTGACTTGGACTTTGGTCTGATGATTGTGTTTAGTGAATGTGCTGAGTAAAATGTGTCCTCATTCAAAGTATTCAAACTAAAGAAAAGTATTCAACTAACCTGATCGTTTAGCCTCTTTTACACAGAGATCCCCCCAAATCTGGCATTTATCCGCCTGTGCCTTCTACGCAGAACCCAGCGAAGGCTGCAACAGGTTGACTCCTACAACCTTGATACGACCTCCGACGTTGCTACTACCCTGTTTGATAATTAGTAAAGCTGTTAAATGATTGCACGTTTTAATCAGATTAATCACAGTTTACAAGTGAATCATGATTAATCATCCTTTGCAACTGTGCCTCAAATATGCCCACTTTCACTGTATTTTATTAACAAAGATAAATAACAGGAAACAATGAAATATATTTAACATACCATATGTTTATTAACAGCTCCAAATGGACTGAAAATATAAATCCAGTTAAAACATACTCCATCCATCCATCCATCCATCCATCCATCCATCCATCCATCCATTTGCTATACTGCTTGTCTGCACTGGGGTCCGCACTATGTTGGAGCCTCTCTCAGCGAAAGGCATACTACACACCATAATATAATTTGTCTGTCTCTTTGCAATGTCTCTTCCATGTCTCTCTGTAATTCCTATGAACTAAGCTATTATAGGCTGGAATTACAGGTATTTAGAACAGTGTTGTCATTTTCAAACGCAGTGCAGTCAGAATAGTCAGAAAAACACAATTACATTGGGCCATCTTTGCCATGGTTCTTTTTTGTGTGGACAATGGAAGATTGCTTGAATGAATTTAAGCAGTTGTTACTCACTGATGTCCAGTGGTGTTGATGTTCATTGGGTTTGTGAATGCACCTCGATGTAGTGTGGTGGAGAATAAGGAAGTGATCTTCCAAGGATGAATGGAGCGTGTTTGCAAGTTGGAGATACATGTAGAGTATGTAGTGTACATGTACATGTACACTACATGTACAGTATAGTGTTGGAACTAGTGTTGGAAATAGATCAATGTTTTTTAAATATTGATCGATATTTAAAATATCGCTATTTACTTTAAGCACGATATCAAAACCAACCGTATTGTTGATATCGATATAGACTACATTTGCGCTGTATCTCCCTCATCCTTGCATGCAGGAGGAGGGGCGAAGCAGAAGCACGGCGGTTCACGGTCGAAGCGACAACGTCTGCGGTGGAGGAATTAGTCAAGGAATAAGCGGTAGCTCAGTAATGTGGAAATATTTTTCACCACCTTAAAACTTGGCACAAACTCCAAGCTGCGTGCTGTCTGCTGAGTTCCTGTTGCGTTCCTCATGAAAGGAAAAGCAAAATGGTGTGCTATTATGAGGATGTGTCCTATCACATTGCTAAGATATGGTCCCCGTTGCAGCAGTGGAGAAAAACGTCTTTAAAAACATGCTGAAAACGATGGACTCACAATGTCCCGTGAGCTTCGCAGTCACAATTTAGCACGACAAGCTCTGCCACAAATGTACAAGGAAGTTAGACAGTTGCTAAGCCTGATGCACTTGACAGGTTGGTGTTCCTGGCACAAAATAAGGAACAATATTACTATTGTTCAATTGAAAGTATTTTTGACTTACTGACATTTTTAAATTTTCTCTTAAACCAGGCAGTCCTTGTGTGTGGACGCAACACTTGTCTTCGTCCACCGTCACAATAGAGAGGTGTGGCCTGCGTGTGTGTTAATTATGGTAACTTTTTAAATGTAATTAATGAAATATATTAATTACAGCAGCTTTGTTGTAAATTATTTTGCTTAATCCTCCACATAATTGCCATTGAGTGTAGATGTGGCGTTTATCCGCCTGTGCCTTATACTGTATACCAGCGAAGGCAGGATATTGAAGCAACAGGTGGCCTCCTACCTCTGTTACAGCTCCGATCCTACCTCCTATGATGGAAATTACCACGTTGCTTCCATCAGTTCATTGTTGTGGAATATTTTCATTTTCAAAAATCATTTTAAGATATGCCCAACACCTTTTTTAAAAGTAATATGACACTTTTTTAAATGGTTGTTTATATAGCCTCCTATTCATTTTTACACCACTATGCAAGTCATTGTGTGTGTGTTTGTGTGTGCACTTGTGATGCTGCTCGCCTTGGCGCCTCTTCAAAGATGTGGAGTGGGCGCCCTTTGTGGCCCTGGCGCTCCCTTCCTCCTTTTCACCGGGGGCTCCTTTTTTGTCTTAGCGTTTCATATTTAATCGCGCTGGCTACCTGAGCGAGGCTGAGGGGCGACTGAAGCCGGCCTTCAAGTGTCTCTTGTGCCTCGCTCTCTGGGCTGTGGCTGCATCATCCCTGCCGACGTCCTTTTCAACACAATTTATGAGCACATCAAAGGGAGCCACAATGCACCCCCCCTCCTTTCTATTGGGATGATATAGTCATTGAAAACCTCTCACCCACGCACACTTGTTTGCTTTCAGGCGCTTCAGGTGTTGACCCATAAGTGATACTGAAAGCAGGAGATATCCAAAATGAACATTTAGGGTGCGTTCACACTTGTCATAACTGCTTGAGAGGTGGGTCTGCTTGAAAGTGAAGCTCAAAGCTGAACGCTACATGGATCAAAGACACGGACCGCATGTGTGTACGCAGCCAAGGTACCAGAATTGAGTGTGGATCATCTCGAGAAAGCACTTTCTCCCCTACTTTCCTTCTTTTCTTCCGTATTTCCGATAAAAGAGCGTCCCGACTGCCTCCGGCCGCCTCCTCATCTGCTCTCGCAGGAGGCCGAGTCGAGCCCATCGGCGTATGTCAAACTACCGGGTTGATTTTATAGCTCGCTCTCAGTCAACTTGCTTGTAAAAAGACCAAGAACACATGCTCCCTATTGATCAGCAGTCAATGATCAATTAAGCAAGCCATTTGTCTAATTAGAGCAAAGGGGTCCATCCAGACAGGCTTGTTTAGCTGTTTGATTGCGAAGCGCTGCCGAGGGAACGCGAGGGCCTGCATAATTGATCGGGAGCTTGTCTTTAAACACTTATCTCATTCCCGTCGCATCGTCAGGCTATTCCGATTCATACCGAGGAAACATGTGACGCAAATTAGCTGTATGTTTTAATGGAGTTCCAAAGCCTTAAAATAATGTTGATGATTTTAATCAGGAGCGCCATCTCTGTGGTTGCCATGGCAATCTTGTTCCACCTGCTCTTGTGATTCTGGTGGACCAGCTTCGACACATGTCATGCTATGTTAGCGCTAGCCACAGCTCAAACGTTTGGCGTCGTCGTTTGGCGTTGTAGTTTGGGGGGTGGTGGTGGGGGGAGTTGGCGCCCGGTGCTCGTCTGCCTTTGTGGGGTGTGATCTCTCGCTGGTCTCGGGGGTTGGCTGCCATCCGGCCCGCCAGCGCCCTGTCTTTGGTTGGGATTGCCCCTCTGCGGCCCATTGCTGGTCTTCCCGGGGGGGAGGGCTATCTGGGCTGGCTCTTTTTTTCAGTTGGCAGTATACAGACAGTGGTAACAGTAACAGTAACATGCATTGACTGGCCACAACATTAGGTACACCTGCACGGCTACATCAAACATTCCACCTGTATGGCTACATTATATTGCATAATGCTACATTATATGCATAAGCGTGGTAAAATATTACACCCCTCTCAATACGTTGCAGTATGCACGTTGCAATCTTAAACTTGTTTCGTAACGTACGCGGTTCAATTCACAAGACAGCCCTATAAGGCTCGTGCGTCAGTCACTGCTGAGGTATTTTTTCTGGTCTGCTTGCTTATAATTTGGCTGGTGATATGAAGTTGGAAAACTTTGCTTGTAGTACTGAACGCGGTTCTTGTTCGCTGTATTTTTTGGGAGAAAAATACAGTGAACAAGTCTTGTAGATAATTTCCCTCTTTGCCATCAGTGAATGTTTGCATGAACCACCAACTTCACACAGATCATGAAAAAAAACAATTATAGAATAAAGTCTAACAGATCCATGTCAATTTCAGGCTCTACTAATGTACCAATTTAAGCCCGACCCATTTAGGTTAAACCACACCACTTCCGGTTTATGCCCCGCCCACTCAAACTACATCTACGCATATGAATAATTTAGATGGGTGACCAGATACAGGTACAGGTACAGATAGTGGTGTACTCGCTCATCCCTACTCCTCCCTATCCCATACACTGTATACACTTTCCTCACACAGGCAATGACATTTTCTCACATTTCTCTCTTGTTTCAACACTCTGAGTTCAAATTTTGTTTGAATTTTAATGATCAATCTACTAGGTTGGACACAAGAAATTATGAAGCGACTCACTCCTTTGTCCTGGCGCCGTTTGGCTGTCGCGTTTTTGTATCCTCGTTAAAACATAATTGCTCCTGCCGTCGTCCTCCTCCTTGTCCTACTCCTTGAACCGAAGATTCATTTAGCTGGTCTTTGTTTATTGGCGGTTTGTTTGCTTGCAACTATTGACCACAACAGGAAACGGCACGAAGGTGATTGATTGACAATGGTCTACAGCCAATCACAGAACACAATGGGCGGGTTCTCTCTGAGCCAGTGAGGACTGTTGCGGCTCTATATTTAGCCGGCTATTGTCTACTGTGGGTTCCTAATTTGCTGGTACAGGCACTGGGAGGTGGAGCTGCACACGTCTTTAACATGAGTATACAACACCCTCTACTGGTAGGAGTAGTAAATACAATAACAGACACATACAACAGAGCACCAATAGATTGCTCTAATACACCACAAGGACGCAGAACACAATGCATGTTCATACGCTGTAAAAAAAAAGTTCTTTAATGCAAAATTGCACTTAAAAAATGTAAAAGAATTTCCACAAAGTGTGATTCCTTATTTATAAATCATCCTTTTGAATACGTTTAACATAATTAGATTTCTCTAGACATGAAATAACACCCCTACATTTACTTATTTACCCAATCAGAGTAAATAAGACATCTCAGACATAAATAAGACCTGAATGTTTAAAATAAAATGATAGCATTTTAAAAAAAAATTGAATTATTATTATGATAAGAGTAAAATAAATGAAGCTACTATATATTCTCCTTACACGTAACGCTCTTGTCTTGAGGCTATTCCTTCTTTTGGAGCGAGAAAAAGTCAAAGAAAAAGCAAAAAGTTTCTTTCAAGCTCCTAGACGCCATCTTGTGGAATGCCGCCTAACTTGACAGGACACGTTTTGTGCATAGCTTTTATTTGTATTTGACACAGAGGCTTAAAATTGGTAGTTTCATTAGTTTTGTGTGAAATATTTCAGTAAAATATTTCTATTTTTCAATCGTCACAAGGCAATTCTTAATGAAATTCAGCTCTTATGTGCTTTGAAGTTCCTGTTTGAATTCCTTGGACTGTTTGATTTTTGTGAATATTTGGTGAGCAGGCCCCTCCAGAACTCCACCTCTTACATAGGGGGCGCTGTCTGACCACCCTCCAGAACAACCCCAACCCAACCCCAATACACCCCCCTCCCCTTCCTGCCACTTCTTTTGGTGGTGAGAGATTGTTTATTTGGGTCAAATAGTCAGTTACCTCAGCCAGAAAGAAAGGGGAAAAAAGAGGGGGGCGTCTTCCACCCCAAAAATCCTCACCCTTTTTCCTTCCCACTTTTTTTTTCCCACTGCCCCTCCCCAACCCCTCCATTTTAGGTCTCGGCCATTTAACCAGTCAGCGACAATCAGAGCTGACAGAGCGACGGGAAACAATCGAGGCGGGGTCATCGGAGGGGTGACCTCAGAGGATTTTTTTTTGGTGGGGGGAGGGCGGGCCTCGGGAGAAACCGCCACCCTGGTGCAAGCCGTGCAGTGTCCCGCCTGCTTCTTTGTTGCAGTCGGCCAGCGAGAAAATGGGAACACTTGAGTTCTCCTCTGCAGCCAACGTGCTCCTCACTCACTTTTGCTTACTTTCTTACTTTATTGTCTCGTCCGTCTTTGTCCCAGCTTAGATAAAAGCTTTTAGGGTGGGGGGAGAGAATGATAAAGTGGCTGATGGGCCACTTTTTTGCCCGTTTTCTGGTTTTCCCTTTCTCCGAGACGTTCCGCTGTGACTGCGTGACACTCGCTGATTGACAGTGGGCGTGGACGTATGCGTGCTGTGGAGGCGGGGGGACAAAAAAGTCTGCGTGTCTGGACGCTTGGAGTGGGACGATTTGTGGAAGTTTTCCTCATCGAGAGTGCGAGGAGGTGGGAGGTGGCGGCGGGGGGCGCTCGGGTTAGGGGGTACACGGGGTGGGGCGCCGACTCATCCTCTCTTCCTCTCCGTGACAGTTTGGTTCTCTCTGCCCCTTTTCCATTTTGTTTGTCTGCTCACTTCCAAAACCGGGTTCCCACGTGAAAGCGAGCCCGCCGTCCACCAACCGTTGGGCATCACAGCGGTCCGAAAGCGGCGCCGAGATGGACGTCGACTGAGACTGACAGCTGGGTACGGGGGTTAGCGCCTCGGAGGGGAGACACCCTCTGGTTCCCATGCAAGCGGATCCAAATACTGACCTCACAACATTTGTTTACTTGGATGGCGAAAACAGGTTGCACCGTACGCCATTCTCTTTAGATACATTCTTTCCCCCATTGTTGATTAAGCTTACACTGTATTTATGACGATCAGGGATGGGACCAAAAATGGGTGACGTGGGTCCATTTTTATTAGGTAAAATGCTGAAAGCTATCATATTGATCACTGAGCAGGTCATATGGTCACTTTATGTACAGTATATGTTCCTACAATCATAATGAATGTTTTCACCAATTCGTCGTATGGGTCCCACAATTGTGCATTGCCTAAAATCTAGCCTTAATGCTGGAATTTAGACAGTTTAATGCTTTTAGTGAGAACATGCTGGTTTGTGTGTCTGCAGCTTTAATGCTAATGAACTGTGTTTGTCTCTGGCAGAGTATGTGTCTTCAAGAAGCACTATTGTGCACTTTTTACATGAACGCTGTGACTCTGCGCTTGTTCAATGTAATAGATGCCATGTACACTATCACATACAACAACGTAACGTTAAGGAGTGGGACAGCAGTGGGACACAAACGTTAGCAACACTAGCATAGCTGGGCTACAGTGCTAGCATTACACTCACATTTTAGCATCATGCTAGGTTAGCCTGCTAGGTGTAGAAATACACAATGATCAAACATACCGGTCCCATGTCTGTAGCTGACTGATGGATAGTTGGCAGAGCTTCATTTTAAGATGTGTAGCGAAGCCTGCTTTTTTTCCCCTCTGGGACGTGGTGGGCGTATTCAAGGGTCAGGCTTATCTAGCTAGGGGCAGGTCAGAGGTGGTATCATATCCACGAGGAAGGTGGTTTACCCTTCATGTCGTCATTGAAAACTTCAAAAGCGAACATTTTAGCGCCTCTTTTCTCAAAAGTGGAGCAAACAAGTGAGGGTGATGATAGGTTTTGTTTCTCATGTTTTGTTTTCATAAAGAGGCACCAGAGCAGGGGCGCTCACACTTTTTCAGCCTGCGAGCTACTTTTAAAATAACCAAGTCCCAAAGTCTACCTACTACTATAAATATAGAAAATATAGATTTACTGTCTTTGTAAATATGAGTATTTATGTACTTTGGACATGTATCGAGGTGCACGCACTTTCTCAGCATACAAGTTATAAGTCGACATGATCTGTATCTTATTATAAAATATATATACAAAATATAACCGGTAAATTTTGAAACTACTATACTAAATACTAATGATTATTTCACATTCATAGTTTCAAAGTTTACAAGTAATCAAAGTAGTTTATATCATTCACAAATAATTCACAATGCAATTCAATATGACAATGAAGATAATTACACATATTTCCTCAATAGTTGTGTACATAAACTGAGTAATATGTCAGTCAAAATAGCTACGTCGCGTTCATTAGACACATACTTCATGTATTATGTCCAGTTAGCATTTGCTATCAGACACTTCTGCTATACAAGAAAGGAAAATGATTATGCAAAAGGCACGCTGAAGTCAAGGCAACATATTAAAAGGCTTTCAGCAACAGGCACATTTTCCAATTCATCAGGAAATAATTGTTTAAGAAAGGGATGAGTAGAAAAACACGCATTTCTATAGTGGAGTTCATGACGTGCAGCAAAGCTCTCAAATAATTCACTTTTTTTTTACATAACTGGCCGCTACCACTGAACAGATAACTTTAGTTATAGATCTAGGAATCTTACAGCTGAGTTAGTTTATCCATAATCAGAAGATGAAAGTTGCATCTCTGTGTGTAGTTTGAGACATCTGTTCACCTTTGCTGCGGGGGAGCATGAGCGAATCAGGAGGGGAGCTTAATGTCAGCTGACTGATGTCATATGACATCTACAAAGTGACATTTTTGCAATCGACCCAAAATACCTTCGCGATCGGCTGGTAGCTCGCGATCGACGTGATGGGCACCCCTGCTCTAGAGACACATCTTGCTGTTATAACAGAAAGTCACTTTTGCATATTGGGGGCAATGTGCTATGTCAGGTTAGTATGATGTCACACGGTTGTCGCTCGAATGGCGGGGGTCATTTGTTAAGTAAATGAAATGTAATTGCTGCTTTAATCTGGTGGAAAATGTCAAACTTGGTTGACTTCATCCTGCTCCTAAATATCAAACCAATACGCATAATTAGGGGTCACGGCTGGGCCAATTAAAACGGTATCCCTTGTTCACCGCAGGCCTCGTAGAGGAAATGTGCGATCATTTCATAATTTTGCAATTGGTGTCATATATGGATGATTGATTTGGGATGGGAGGAAGGAAGGAGGTGATACGAGAGGAGGGGGTGAAAGAAAGTAGAGAGGTGCAGGAGGCACGAAAAGAGGGGAAGCATTCCTGGCATGAGGGGAGGAGGGAGGGACGGCAAGTGGCTGGACAGAGGGTCGCATGGATGGATGGATGGAGGGGAAAGTAGGAGGAGGCGGAAGGGGGTGGGTGACAGGGGGCTCCCCTCTAGCAAGTGCAGAGACAGGGACAGATGGCGTCCCTCGGCGGACAGAGCGAGTCCCAGTTTTCACCTGCGGCCCCATGGGAAAAATCCGCCTTCCTCACACATGCGCCGACACAAGAGGCCCTGGAATGCTCTCGCAAAAAACACTACGAGCAAGATGAAGGATGTATTCCGAGGAGGGGGGGTGGGTGTAAAGCAGGGAAGCGGGTCAGGGGAACAACCATGCGGGGTAGCCTGAGAAAAGTTGAAGACGGTGAGTTTGTGGTGGGCGGGGGGAGGAAAAGAACAGAGGATTATAATAAAAAAAGGCAGTTATAAATAGAGGCAGTGCAACAAGAATCAATAGATGAGGAGAATCAGCAGGGAAGCCGTCACACTGTTAAGTGTTTGACAGATACTTTCCAACTGACAGTGCAACACCCAGGCAGATGCCGCTCGCTCTCTCGCTCTCTCGCTCTCTCGCTCTCTCGCTCTCTCGCTCTCTCGCTCTCTCGCTCTCTCGCTCTCTCGCTCTCCCTTTCCCTCCATCCCTCCGCCGTCGTCTCTTTCCTCTCCGCCTTGTTGTCTTTCCTCCCCTACTTGCCCCGCCGCTCCCTCCCTGACTGTTGGGTGATACAGATGGCGCTTTTGAGCTCTGTGAATGGGGTCAGGCCGGGTCGGGCGGGAGGGGGGTGCGTTCGGGCGGGGGGTGGGCGGGCGTGCACGGGAGGACCAGACAATAATGTAACGATTCGGCCGCCCGCCCCCTCCCCTCTTAGACCAGCAGGGCCATGGAGGAGAGTGAAAGTAAACAATGGTCCATGACTGAGGGGGTCAGTGGGAGGGGAAGGAGGTGTGTTGTGGCGGGGGGTCCAGTCTCCCAGGGTCTTGACATAGGCCGGCATTCGGGCGGGGGCAAAATGTGAGTACCAAAATGTTTGTGAGCACAGACCGACTTCATGTGGGCCAAGGATGTGACACGGTAGCAACTCGCCACTGTTGGTATGTTGCCACTTTTTCCTTGCACCGATAAACATTGACAATTACAGTGCACAGCAGCGCTATTCCACCATATTGTTCATTGAAAAAGTCTAAGGACTGGGGGTTGGACTTCCCTTCACGGTTGCTATTTAGTTTTTAGGGCCAGCGCGCCGACGTGCGAAGGCCCTCTTGAAACTTGTTTATTTTTTTATTATGTAATTCGTGACTTTTCTTGCATTTTTTACGGCCAAACTCACCAAAATTTGCAGGCACATCAAGTTTGGTGAAAAATGTTATATTTCAGGAGTCCTGAACACGAACCCCCAAAACTCACTTAGTAGCGCCCACTTTAAATTTGTAAAAAAAAAATAGCGCCTGCCACTAATTACACAGATTGGCACGGAATTTGGTGGATATGTCAATCATGACAGGATGCACAAAAAAGTCTTAAGAACCCATGACCCAAAACAAACAGAAAGTCAGCCATTATGGATTCCGGCAGCAATTCTGAGTGAAAAGCAGGGGTTGTGCTTCAACTAGTCTTGGACCAAATTACAAAATGAAAATCACTGATTCTATACAGATCGGCGATGTTGTATTGTGAAGGATTTTAGGTTGTGGGCGGGGCATGGTAACAAAGTTTGATGATCAAGTTGACAATTCACCACTAAACTGTGAATGTTAACAACTCAGCTCCACAAGGTCAGATCTTGATGATAAAGTGTACATATCAGGGATGCTCTGATCGATATCGTCCGATTTCCGTGGAAAAGCATGTGATCGGCATATGCCGACAAATGCCTTTCAACGCCGATCACAAAAGCGGATCACCTCTGGCTAGTACTATTGCAGCTGCAGCCTGTCACGATGTCGTGTCTCGCTCCAACGCCTTGCAGAAGCGCCACCTGCCCACTTTCCTTCACACTGCACAGGCGTGCCCAAGCCAAAACAGACATGTCTGCCGTTTGTGAGAGTGATATAAAATGGAAAACATGCCACAAAAAATATCTCGCAGGGGGAAACGTTAAACAGCTTAGTACGGCATTTGAACAACAAACACTTGACGAAGTATGGTGAGTTTGCAAGGCTCACGGTGCAACATCAGTCAAATGGCAGCTCACGCTGCAAGCGCTGGCCACTCGCCTGTACGTACGTGACAGAAGGCTAAGCAAATTACCCCAAAAATAATTGAATTAATAGGACTAGATGACCAGCCTTTTTCAGCGGTGGAAGACACCGGGTTCGCCAACTGCTCTCTGTCACCTGGAGCCCACCTGGAAGTGTTACCTGGAAGTCTTGCTGAGCTCCATCAGACAATGTACTCTCATTTCTTTAAGATACTTTTTTTTGTTCCCTTTTAAAGAGAATTGAACAGGAAAAAGTTGCATTTTTTTACGAGAATAACATAATATGAGGAAGAATTGTGCCACTTTAGTAGCATAAAGTTGAAATATTAAAGAAGGACCTCATTTATTTAAAGTCGGAATATTGCAAAAAACAAAACAACTAATTAGGTTCAAATTAGGTTGCAGAAAAAGTTATAATGTTACAAGAATAAAGTCAAAATATGATGAGAAAAAAAGAAAATTTACAAGAACAAAGTTGAACTAGTTGGATAATTTAAAAAAAACAGCAGAAATGATTAAAAAAGCCGTAATTTATGAGAATAAAGTCAAAATAGAAAGAGAAATTGAGAATAGATAGACGAGAGAAAAATTGTATATTCTAATGAGGAACAGTCACAATTTTACTAGAATAAACTCTTAATATGAGGAAAAAAGTCATTTTAGTAATATAAAGTTGAAATATGAAATAAATAAACCTGTTATTAATATTATGAAAAACTAAGAAAACACAATAAAGTTGTTAGTTTTGGAAAATTAGATTGGGGAAAAAGTTGTAATACTGTGGGAATCATTTTTCGTTCATTTTCTACGCTGCTTGATCCTCACAAGGGTTGCGAGGATATGCTGGAGCCTATCCCAGCTGACTTTGGGCGAAAGGCGGGGCACACCCTGGACTGGTCGCCAGCGAGTCACAGGGCACATAGTTCAATAACACGCTTTTTCACCGAAATCACAAAGCTGAGATGCAGTTTTTTAAATATATGTATAACACTTAGTCTGTAAATGTGTTTGTTTACAAAACGTCAAAGTGGTCCTTGCAACCTTCCATTTTTCAGCATGTAGAAATTGTTTGGACACCCCTGTTGTAGCACATCTCTCCACTAGCCTCTTAAAGCACATGTCCTTTTGTTGTCTACTTTGTGTACAGCTTTCAAATGCGTGCCTTTTAAGGTCCATGTAAGAAAACATCCCCCAAAAATATTCTTTTTAATGAAATTTTTGGTTTACACAACCCCTTAAGGACACTAAATAGTCTTTGAAAAAGTATTCAAAAGTAAAAAAAAAAAAAAAAACAGTGCTAGTAACCTTCCTGCAAGGTTTTATGGGCTCTTGGTCAATGAAGAGTTTAACAGCCTTACACTTCCAAGGCTAATAGCGGTCAATAGTTGATGATAATTGTCTTTTAGCCGTGCCTGTTAATGTTTAATTCGGCAAATCTACCTTCAAATAAGGTTAAATGAGGAAAAAGTGCAGTTTAAAGTCTAACACATGCAAGATTACACTCAAACATTAATGCAACGCAACGAAACTCATATTACAAATTCATTGTTCGATTCTCACTATCTGTTTTTGTGACTCACATGCAGTGGACGGTTCCACATGCTGTAGCGGACTGTCCTTGGTTGCCATCTGTGCGCTGGCAGCATGCGCCCGAGTACAATTGAAGGGGCCGATACAGCATGACAGTTGACACATGGCTAAGCAGCTCTAAAGATGCGCCATTGATCCAATTGACTGCAGAGGCAGGGATCAATGGCAGTGATCAGCAGGGCTCCAGAGTCCAGTAATGCACACAATTACCTCATGTCTTTGTGGAGCCACATGCTGGCCTTTTTCGCTCTGCTTTGCTTCTCATTTCAAGACATAAGCCACATTTTGGGGTAGATTCTACAAAGCTCTGGAATTTTAATTGATGTTCTTTTGTCAGATGATCCCTCAGATAAGCAGCTAATACAGAAAACTCTTGCTTCATATGGATAGAAGCATTGTCAACCTTTGGGAGACCCTCCCTTTAGGAAGTAAATGTTTCATCTTAGGATAACAATGATCAGTCAGGACTCCCTTTGTTCTGGTCGATTAAAGACTATACCTGCACAAAACACATTTTTCCTCACTCCGATGTCAAAAAAGTGCTTTCAAAAGTTACTGACAGTTTTAAACAGATGTTTACCCGACTCTGTTACAACTCCGGCACTACCTCAGTCAGCTCTGGCACTCCCTCACCCCCTACCATTAAACGACGGTGCCATTCATACAGAACAACAGGCCAGTAGATGCTGAATTTTTCCTTTCCTTTTCTGCATTTGTGTTTTTTTTGGCCAGAAGTGATATGGGATATGCGCTTACACACAACAACAACGTGTGCCACAGTCCGATCATTCAATGTGTAAGCGGTGTATACTTGTTGGGGCGGGAAACACCTTTCACACAGACCGTGTTTTGGCTGCTGTGACACCTCTGGTACGACCTCAGAACCTCGTCAACCTCACTGCCAACCATTATGAGAAGGAGCCATTTATACAAAAAAAAAGAACATTTTTGCACCTTTTACACAGAAGCGATATGGGATACAGTGGTCCCTCACAATATCACGCTTTGATTATCGCTCCCTCGTTGTATCGCAGGTTTTCAGAAATTAATATCACTCATTAATTAATTAATTAACTTTGTTTTCTGGTAGACTATGCTCTATTATTAGTCAAAACATTGAAATGCAAGTGATGTATCGTATTGTGGCCACTAGGCAGCAGTAATGTTACATGGACGAGACATCCATCCATATTACATTACCTTACCTTGCACTCCATGTAGCCAGCCATGAATGCAGAGTGAAAAAAAGGTTCTCCTCCCACACCTGGTCGAGTGGTAAGTTTGTGGCTTCTCACTTCGTCCTTCTTCCCCACTCCGATTGAAACCCTTTCTTAAGTTTAGAAGAAATACATTTGAGGCTAGCTGGTTAGCTTGCTAGCTAATTAGCTCGCTAGCTTGCTAGGTAGCGGTCATCAAGAGTCCCTGTAGTATTACATTTGTGCAATCAGTTGTTATTTCATGTCTACAGGGCGCTAATGTTAAAAAACATATTTAGAAAGTCATAAACGGGTTTTCTATGCTCTAAGTATGAAAATATTCAATTTACAGTCGTCCCTCGCTGTATCACGGTTCGAATATTACTCCCTCACTATATTGCATTTAAAAAAATAATAATAATAATAAATGATCGCTGTTTCGCGATGACTATGGCCTATTATTTGTCAAAAAATATTGAAAGACAAGTTATATGTATATTTCTGGTCAGTAATGTTATGAAACATGACGTTACTGCTTGGAGACTGGCTACTGAGCCAGCAGAGCCGAGCTGACACACCTTAGCTGAGATCGAGTGGAAAAAAAAGGGACTTCTCTCATTCCGTGTCAAAGCGGTACATTTTTGGCCTCTTTGTCCTTCTTCTCCACTCCGTTTGAAACACTTCCTTAAGTTTAGAATAGGTAAATTGGAGAGACTAACTAGTTAGCTCGGTAGCTTGCTATGCTAGCAGCGGCCGTCTCTTATGTCCCTGCAGTGATGCCAAAGCCTGCGCAATGTCTCCACGGCTCTAATAATGTTAAAACCCGCATTTAGAAAGTTATTTAGAAAGTCATAAACGGGTTTTCTATGCTCTAACTACGAACCCCCCCCCCCAAAAAAATATATATTTACAGACAGTGTATAATGAACAAAACAATATATGTTCATGTTCGTGGTTAACACATTGCTTTGCTCTCACATTATCATCCCTGATGCCTTCCCCTCCACCGTCCATCTGTGGTTCTTGATTGACAGCTGCTGAAGAGAGCAAAAAGGACCCTCGGTGCAGAGATGAGAGGGGAGGCTGCAGGGGTCGAGTCCCCGGGGCCCCCGGGGGAAGAGGCCTCCTTCCACCTCCATCCTGAAAGGGGCCGTACACTGCAACACAGCTCAGCACACAGGTCCAGGGAGAGGATGCGGACGATCGGGTGGGGAAAAAAAAACAACCTGCTGTTCATTTGTCTTCACATGTCAACGCTTAAAGTCAACCGATGTTGTGACATAAGTGACAGACGCGTAAATACAAATGTCTTACGGCGTAAATATACTCGTGGATGTGCACATTTGCATGAGACGTATAGGAGGGGAGGCATCTGCAGCTGGAGGAATGCGCACGCTATAAAACATCCCATTACTGCCGCACTAAATCTGTCCCTCAGCCCCTAATAGTGTCGTCTGCAGCGTGAGAAGAGATGTGGTGTTGTATCAAAGCACATGTTGAGCTTGGTTAAAGCTTATACTAGTTGTTATACCTCCTCTGCTTTGTCTCTGGGCAATCAAACAGGTACTGTATGTAATGTATCATTCCATTAGCATGCTGACTTTTTCCAATAGACAGCATTGATTTCCTTCTGGAGAGATTTATTGGCCACCTGCAGCCACAGTAACCCCCTTGACGGAAAGCGTTCCGATATCTCTTCGATTCAAGGAGAAACCTGCCATCTGAGAGATGAGCAGTTGGCCTTCTAGGACACCATATCCTGAACTAGCTTCTAACAGATGCTGCATTTTATCATGTTCATTCTAAAAATGCACCGACACTAGTACACGACCCAAAAGTAGGTTGCAGAGCCGTTTTCAGTGGGTCGTGGGTCTTTGCCTGTACAAAAAAAAAAATTAATGACCCGATGTCCATGAATGCACCTTGCGTTCTTGTCTTGTCTATTTGCTTGCTCCGCTGGCATGAGGTGTGTGCCATGTTCATAATGCGACTTAACAAGCATGAGCGCGAGGGGAAGGACATCGAGTGGGGACTTACGTGGGGAACTTGCCGTCCATCCTACACACAGCTGCAGATATCTGCTGGTGAACGGCTCGTTATAGAGCGAGAGAGCGAGCGCAAGAAACACAAATGTATTCTTATATAAACTATGGAATACATTCATGATCGAACCAGAGATGCGTGGAGTAGCCAACACAACAGCCGTACTCATTTAAGAGTATTGTTACTTTAGAACAATTTTATTCAAGAAATACATATGCGATGTTACACACATCGGTATTGGTTGATATTGGAATCGGAAGTTTAGAGTTAGACAATATAGGCATATCGGTTATCGGCAAAAAAGCCAATATCGGACATCCCTATGAAAAACCTTTGTTTTTTTATGATAAATTCGATGCAAATATTACAAACGTCTGGCTGTGTGTTTGCATTTTGAACAAAAATGAATGCTTATCATTTCGTGAAGACTCCATCTAAACACTTGCATTGTTTTCCAATTATTTTCAGTACGTTTTATGTGCTGTGCAGTCATATTAAAGGAAAACTGAACTTTTTTGGAATTTTGCCCATCATCCACCATCCTTACTCGAGACATGAACACTCGTCTTTCTCTTTTCTGTGCAATCTAAAGATATACAAACAGATAAAAAGAGACAGCTGAAAATGCACGTAATAGGACCCCCCTATTCCACCTCTAAAGCCTTTTGGAAAAAAGTCCAAAAACCGCTCCATTTACATAATGCGACCTGCATATTAACCAAGCTACAGTGACATGCTTATTATTATTGTTATTAACATTGTGACGCGGAAGAACTATGTTACTGGCGTAGTGACACCTCGCCACACCGCGCTGGGTAGCTACACCACACATTCACTCACAGTACGTCAGCGCCGCGCTCACAATCAGTCCACTATCGAAAGCTAACACTACGTATTGGAGCTGCTGCTGTGTTTTTACTATTGAGTTTGGAAAAATGAACACTAGGTGTAGCGTCCGTTTCGATGTTGCTATGTGAAATCAATGCACCAGTAAGGAAGTTGCAGTAATGCTTAAATTGGCCAAAGTACGGCAAAATACTGCAAGTATGACATGTTATCGTGAATGTACTGTACCCATAGTTACAACATGTACTGTATATAAAACCATAAAACATTGTTGGACGTTTTTTTAATGGCGGTCTTTGTAGGCGGAATAGGCGTTTCCCTTTATGTGCATTAATGAGCTGCCTTATCTGTTTTGTTTTGTTTTTTTATCTTTAGAATGCACAGAAGAGAGAAAGCCTCAAGTAAGGATTGCAGGTGATGGGCAAAATTCCAAAAAAGTGCAGTTTTCCTTTAAGTGTGGTACTCATACTTGTAATAGTACTAGTATATAATCTAGCCGATGTTATATCCACCCCCACATTAGAAATAGTTTTTTTCCCCAGGATTTTAAAGCCATTTGCCGAGAAATGATGTGCTTGTTTGCCAGGTAGTAAAACTGTGTCATCTTGAGCATTTTTTTCATTAGCATTCGAACCCATTTTATATTGCATAATGTTTTGTATATTTCGTCTTTATGCGCTGAGAAAAAAAGTGCATGTTGGGCAGCAAGAGTTAACTCTTCCTGCAGCGATCAAACAGCCCTCCAGTCTGTCTCAAGCTGAAGTAGTATAGTTGAGCCCAAATGCGCTGGAACACCCTTAGTTGGGTTCTTTATCCCGTGGTGCTTTTATATCTGTATGATTGGCAGCCACAGAAGCTGAATGAAGACTTGCCCGTGTCAAAGGGATGTACATTTCTCAACCTTGTCTTTGTGCGCTTTTGCCTGGCAACGAGGCGACGGGAGACAATAGAAGACGGCGGAGTGATCCTTGCCGTCCTTCCTTCAGAGCCTCATAGAAGGAGCAACAGCAGTTATGCAGCCATTTGTAATGCTGGGATTTGTGTGTGACTTGAAGGAAGCTTTTGTGTGGTCTGATGTGGACAAGGTGTGGGAAGGAGGACAGTGAGAGAAAGTTACAGCAGATGCCAGGCCTTGGCCCTAATTGATCTCTGCAGAGCACAGGGCCCAGCCTTGGGGGCCACTGGAGGGATCATTAGAATGCAAATATAACACACTCCTGGCACACTCGAGACTGACACACTTACAGAAGAAGACATGATGGAATGTAGGGGGACGTGGACAAATCATGGAATGCACTTTGCTTTCCCAGTTTTCATCCACTTTTTTAGGACAAGACCTTTTAAATGTGAAAACTGTTAACAGTGTTGTTTTGGTCTTTTCTTTACATGACATTAAGGTTATTTGGCTCATAAAAAACATGAATAATAAATTCTTTAGGGCAGTTTTTCAACTGAACTCATACAGAAACATGATTAGACACAATTAGACCTGCTAAAAGCAATCCAATGTAGTTTAAAGAAGACTGGTCTAAAGAGAAAAACAACCAACATGTCATGTTTGTGTTATAGTTGACAAAACCAATAGTAGGTACAGTAGGTCCTGGCTTTTCATGGGGGTTACAACCAGGACCAGCAGCGAATGGCGAAAAACCGCGAGTAATTGATAGGCCCATAAAAATGTCTTTTGACATACAGTACGTCTTGCTTCCCCGAACCAACCTGCTAGGTTGACATCAGTGCTTGTGATAAAAGTGTATGTTGTAGTTATTTGAAGCATCCTCTTCTCTCTTCATTTGCCATTCTTCACTCGCAACGCAATCCAGGTGTAAGCCCTAAGTATGCCTCACACTTTTATTAAATGCATTTCAAGTATAGAATGTTTTGGTACTCACCAGTAATGAAAATAATAATGTAATGATGGATGAACAGATGGAAGCGGAGACACTATTGACGAACTAATGTTTGTGTCTCACAGCACAAAACTATGGTGCATTCAAGGGTCGCCACACAAAGTGGGAAAAATCGCTTGCGGAAAAAATTTGAGCCATTTTGCTTGTACTGTCACGTATTTGTATGCAGAAAAAAAGATAAAAATAAAACAATTTATTGAAGAAAAAAAATGAAATGTCAATGCAAATGTATTAGTGTAGTATTTTGGAACAGTCAATATTTTCACTTTTTCATGTAGCATTCCAACTTTTCAATATTATTTCAATGTATCGTGGCCAATAAAAATTGAGCTCGGGCCCCAAATGGCCCCTGGGCTTCACTTTGGACGCTTACCAGTGTATCATTGTCATTAAGGCATACTTGTGCCAATTGTGTCCTCCACTCAAATAAAGGTGGACCCTCTCTGCCCTTTAAAGTGTGCATGCTGCTTCTCCAAATGCTGGTGTCCCACCCTCTTGTCCCCCCTGTCTCTCATTAGTTGTCTTTTTCATGTCTCCATTTTTTCTTTAAAACAAAAGCTTGAGGATATCCATGGCAGGGGCTGGGCCGAGGGGGTGGCGCTCGGTGAGAGAAAGAGAGAGGGGATCGTTGTTTCATTCTCCCCTAATTGACGTGAACAGTTCTTTTGACCCTAATTAGTGCTTTGTAATCTCTCATTTGCATATCACAAAGGCAACATCATTTGCATATTTGTAAACGAGATGGGCGCTGCATCTGCATGCGCTCCCTTGTTTCCTCGCCTTTCTTCTTCTGGCCCTCGCCGCTCCGTCTCATCATCTCTGCCCCCAGCCCACCCTTCTCGTGCGGCGACAATGCCAGGAGTCGCAGAGGAGAGGGCCACAAGAGGCGAGTGTGGCTGCCTGGCACGCGACAACTGCCAACATGAAGATGACGCACAAAGGGGACGCAACAAGTTGGGATAAACAAAACATTTTTCGTCTTCTGTTCTTCTTTTCGGTGTTGAGTCATGACAATGTGTTGTGTTCAAATGCACCGAGACCACCACCCCCATTGCATACTGCATTGATTGCCCACCACCACAGCCGGATCAGATCCTCACCATTCAATAATTCAAACGGGGCTGTCTGCCATGTTGTCAAGCAAAGCCAGTGGGGCAAAACAGATGTCTGTGCAAAAGAGCAAGTGCATATTCTGTACAGCAGCCTCCCAGCCCACCCTCAGGAGAATTCAGCAGGATTTCATCGGAAATATCATGTACTTTGATGAGTCTAAAAGTTGGGGTTATTTCCAGTCAATGTGGCAAAATATAGTGGTTTTTTTTCTGCACAGCATGTCCACCATGTTTATGGAGTTTGTTGCAGCAGCGCTTGTTATTGTTTAGAAGTGTATTATTGCACATCTGTGTTGCTGGAAGATATAAACACACAAATAATGCGACAGGATGCCAGTCAAATAGGACCTACTATAAGATACTTTACAGTAAGGGTGCGTTTGGTTTGGCAATTTGCCAATGTCATCCTCTGAACCCTGGAGTGCACAAAACAAGCAGACTGAGACCACTTGAGGGAAGGTTTTGGGTCCCTTGCATGTGAATTCTGGTGTGGTTCGGTTCACTTCAGCTCAAACGCGAGCTTGACTCGGACCACTGTTAAAATGACAGCAAAACGAACACAGAAATTACAAATAGTTGTTCCTTGCCACTTCACGTCTCCAATTTCGCAGCTTCAATCTGTCACGTGTTTTCAAAAATATATTAATGAATAAATCATGTTGTTTTGTGATTGAATGTGGCCTATTATTAGAAAATGCAAGGCGTTCAGGTACGATCCAGAGTACAGTTGTGCCTCTTTGCGGAAGTCAGGTTATCTGGAGAAGAAACAAAGAAGGAGTGGAAGGAACTCCTACGATACGAGAGAATGGACAGAAAAATATGGAACAGTTCTTAAAGTTAGTAGTGGCCTATTTCATTTAAAATGGGAGTTTAAATACATTTTGATCACAAAGCCGTCGCCCCCTTTCTTCATCTTCTGTATGGTTTGCTTTATACCACAATACATTGCTTTGCATCTCTTCCTGTCGTCACGTTAGTTCTGAGTCACCGTGGATGTCGTAGGGGGAAAAGAAGCCATTTGCTTGGCTGTTTGTCTTTTGCCTTCTCCTTTAATTTCTGCAATGAATTGCTTGCTTTTTGTCCTGCAAGGTCATTGCATCCATCACTATGTCGCTGTGCTAAGGTGGCATTAAGGATGCACTTTGAAAATGTGTCATCTTCAAGGAGACCAGCCCAGAAAGTTCTCTGCAGGATGTCAGCCTCCTTCAGTTTTCTTCTACGGGGTAGAACTTACCACGGCTGACCTTGGCCTGGCCAAAAATGGAATGCAACACGGATGCAGTCATAATGACATCTGGCTGTCTTTCTCCTGCTCTGACCCGTTCTTCTCTTCCCCTTGTCAGCTCCGACCCTGGTGACGCAGCGCTCAATTACTATGGTAATGGGGGCTAATTGAATGGCCGGGGTGCAACTGAGAAGACAACACAGCCTACATTACGATAAGGAGCCTTGACAGTGACCCCCACGTCCAGGGTCGCCACTCCCCAATCAGGTGGGCTTAAGGATGGGAAGATGTCCTCCCTGCCTGCCCCCAAATGTATCCACTGTTGTCTTCCCCTGCGTCGGCCAACCTTAATTTTCTCATGCCGCAATGCAAAGGAGTCTTTTTTTTCTTAGGGTCGGTGTGTAGGAAGAAACGCGGCACATAAGCGCTATAGGTGGGATATGCGTGTCGCAGGGGTCTCTCATGGTGGGCGCTTACATGCAAACATATAATGAAAAATGTAATGGGGATGAATCGTTGTTTTCCCATCCTGGCAGGCCGCGATGCCGGGGCGCCGGGGGAGTGAGCGGGCATTCATTTGCTCCCCATTCCACAGGTCCCCTTAATATATTCAAGCATGAAAGGTACTCCGTCAAACGTGGCGAGGACGAAGGGGGAGAGCTTCTTTGCATACATGGCGTCCTCTGATTGCCGTGTTTTGGGACAATGCGGCGCTAAACGCGATAGGTTTTGCTGCTTTAAATATTCACAAGGAAAATAAACAGCAGACTGGGAAAGCTGCGCTGTAAGCAATCTGGCAAAGGAGTATTGCAGGCGTAGAAAATACACTAACTTTCCCGAATAGATTTTTATTTTTGATTCCCAGCTTTTAGGGTTTTTTTGTTTATTAGTGTAAAAGCTATTTCTTCACTTTAGCCTTTCTTCCTGGTTCATTGGACCCCTTTGCTAAGTAGTGAATGATCACACAATTTAAAAGGTTTTCAAATTGTATTAAAAAATAAGAACAATATATTTGGTTACATTGCTGGATCAAGGAATTGCCCAGAGAATGAAAGTGCATAGTCTATATAGCAGTTATTGCGCCCCTCTAGAAAGTGAAAGTTAAGTTTGTGTAGAAGTGAGAGTTACGCGAGTGTGAGTGAGAACAATGCCTCTATTGTGACTCCTAGTATTTTTCCGTCAGTCATGCAGTGTATGTACGTTTCCACGATATAGGATTCATTGTTAATAAAGGAAATATTTTCATAGTTAGTGCATAGAAAACCCGTTAATGACGTTCTAAATACGATTTTGTACATTATTAGAGTCCTATAGACATGAAATTACACCCCTATAGTCGCCTTTACACTCCTCATATTCATTGTTTACATCACATTGCACAACTCTTGTGCTGCAGGGACTCGAGACGACCGCTAGCTCGTAAGCTAGTGAGCTAACCAGTTAGCCTCAAATTTATTTATTCTAAGCTTAAGCAGCCAAAAACCACTTCCACGCAGAATGGGAGAAAAACCTTTTTCACTCTATCGTGACTTCATACAGTTTTAAGGTCATGTAATGTCTCATCAATGCTTTGTGTCATTAATGCCCCCTGGTGACCAGAAGACTACACATCATTGAAAAACCGAAATATAGCGAGGGGGTGCTAATCAAACCGCAATTACTGTACACTCCCGGTCAAAAGTTTTAGAACACCCCAATTTCTTTGTCGGAAAAACCTACGTACATTTTTAAGCTATAGGTGGTCTGTCACCTCTTCCATTATTAATTGCCTTTTTCTTGCCATTTTTGTAGCAACACATGACTTTGTGCAGTACAATACTGTTCAGCTGATGCTCGTAAGCGCTTCAGAAAGGCTGGAACACCTGTAGGAATTAGTAGCACCAACTGTCAAGGCTTGACTAACCTCCATTTCTGCAGAGGAGCATTACATTTTTGACCCATTTTTTGGTCACTGAAAAGGTCTTTTTGTATAATTCTGAAACATACATTCTTTGTAAGTTTTGGGTAACCTTTTGTTTTGTTTTGTTTTTTTAACCTCTGGCAGTTCACCACTTACCTTTGTAGCATTTCAAACTACTCATTGGACTTGAATGACTTGAACTGAAAAATGGCTTTTTGACAGGTAGTGTACTTAACAAGGTTACATTGAAGGACATCACCTCTGCACCTACACAATTCAACATGTCCGAAAAGGAGTAGGAAGAAGCAGAGCTTATTCACTCCTGCCCCTTCTGCATGTCTCAGCAATTACTGATCATTTGTTTTACATGTTCCAGTTGACCAATTTCGAAATGGGGAATGAAAAGGATAAAAATGTGTAGTAAATAGTAGCGTTTATCCAGTAATAAAGAATACATAAATAATTAATGAATAAAGGAGTACAAAATGACAGAATGATTGTGCAGTAATAAGTGCAGAAAGCCCTTTGATTGTGTTTATATTGTAGAAATGGCATCGCCTGTGCAATTAGTGCGACGGGGCTTTTTCTATGTGTACTTAAGTAGATAAAAGAGGGGCATCAGAGAAGAGGCTGTTTCAAGTCCTCCCACTATTATTCTCCGACCTGTTCGCTACGCACTCTTTATTCCTGTCAAATCCTATCAGCTTCTTCTTTTGCTCAATTTCTGCACCAAATGTTTTTCGTGAGCTATAAAGGCAATAAAAACAAGATCGCCTACTGATGCGGTATACACCTCTAAGTCTGTACACAATTACAGAAACGTACTTCCGTTCTGAGAACATTACTACCTGTCATTAATTTTCATCTCCTTCTAAAGTAGATGCTGTCCGGTGGGATACATTGTTGTCAATGCATTGTTACATTGATACATTGTTCTGTAAATGCTGTAACTATAGCCGGGGTGTTTATTTACCTGTAAGCATTTTAAAGCGCATGCAGAGGTAGATAAAGTAACAGGCAGCTGCATGATACAGTATGTCAAATGCAGCTACTGCCATCTTGTGCACCACAAGTTTGTGCTTCACAGCCGAAGACCCCAGCAGTTATTCTGTAGACCATGCAGCCGGAAACTAGACGAGACTCTGCGGTTCATTGAATAGATGTGTTAATGGGAAATATGCATGCATATATTCATTGATCAACCGAGACCAAGACGTGTTTCTAATTGGATACTTCAATATGTACACTTCAGTAAGTACACTGACTGTCTTTAGTGTACACATTTAGTGTATTATTTTTACACAAGTGTACAGAACACAGCTTTCAGTACATTGCAAAGGCAAGACTATGTACACCATCAGACACACTATACTTACAATTCCTCTGGAAAGCTTTAAAAATAATGTAACTATCGCCTCAAATTGCAAGTTAAAAAAAATACAATCTTGGGACGCCAATAAAGCCTCAAATAGCTCCATGTACATTTGTTCCATCAAAATAGTTGTTCTAAAACATGACTCAGATAGAATTTGCAAGCTTAACACGGTTCAATAAAATAGTTTCCTTTCAAATCTAAGCAGTTGAAAGCATGTTTATCTGTCTTGCAAGTGTAAATAATTTGTCATGTGCTGAAAAGCTGCAGTGTACAGTAAAGTGTGAAGTAATGCATAACCCAGACATCAGCAGTGCACGCAAGGAGACATGACAGTATGGCATCATGAAGGCAGCGTTAGCCGCAAACTCCATCTTGAGAGTTAACCACCTGTTACAAAGTTAGCGGTGGTCCTTAGGTGTGTTAACTTTAAAGTCAAGTTAACAGCCGGTTAAAGTTAACCGAGTTTTGGACAACGAGATAACCGTGCCGTTAAAGTTAAGGGTGGATTAAGTCTGCTTAACCAGTGGTTAAATAAATAAACAAGTTTTGAACAACCGGGCCCTGAAGATTTACCTTCCTCTTCTTCCTTCTCATTTGTCCTTCTTCTTCTTCTTCTTCTTCTTCTTCTTCTTCTTCTTCTTCTTCTTCTTCTTCTTCTTCTGCTTCACCTTATTTTCATTTTCCTCCTTCTTCTTCTCCTTCTACTTTGGTCTTTTTTCTTCAATACTTCGACCTCCTTCTTCTTTTCCTCCTTCTGCTTCTTTTCCTTTTCCTCCTTCTCCTTTGTTCTTTTTTCATTATTCTTCCTTCTTCTTTTGCTCCTTTTCCTTTCCGTCCTTCTTTTCGTTCTTTGTTCTTTTTATTTGTTCCTTTTTTCCTCATCCTCCTACTCCTTGTTCATCCTTCTTTTCCTTCTTTCCTCTTCTTCATTTTTCTACCTTATTTTTCCTTTTTCCTTCTTCTCCTTCTCCTTCTTCTACTTTGGTCTTTTTTTCTTCAATGCTTTTTCCTCCTTTTTCTCCTTCTCCTGCTTCTTTTCCTTTTCCTCCTCCGTCTCCATCTCCTTCATTCCTTTTTCTTCATTATCCTTCCTCTTTTTCCTTTCCTTTCCATCCCTTTTCTTCTCCTTATTCTTTCTCCTCCTCCTTCTTCTTTTCCTTATCCTCCTCTTCCTTATTTTTGCATCTGATTCTTTTTTCTGCTTCTTCTCCTTTTTCTCTTCTTCCTTCATTATTCTTCCCCATTCTTTTTTTTCTTATCCTTCTTCCTTATTCTTCATCCTCCTCCTTTCTCCTTTTTCTTCATTATTCTTCCTTCTTCTTTTTACTCCTTCGTCTTCTTCATTCCCCCCTTATTTTTCTTATCCTTCTCCTTATTCTTCTTTCTTGTTCTTTTTTTCTTTTTTGTCTTTCTCCATCTTCCTCCTCCTTCTCTCCTTTTTAACAGCAAATTGCAACCACCATGGAGGGTGGCACGTGTTAGTACGTTATTCTGCGAACTGAGACGCAGCACAATTTACCTCAAAATAGTGCGTTGGGTGTTTGGCTCAAGGTTGCCATTATGAGAGCAGAACTTGGGAGGAAACATTTCTGGGCGAGTTTTTAGGGCAAAAAAATGTACTTTTAAAAGCTGTTTTGTCAACATGAGCTCCCCAGTTGCTCAAAATAACCCCTGTTGGTCTGAACTGTTGCTTGAATGTGTTTGCATCCTCACCCCTCTCCTCCTCACACCTCCATGCCCTCTGCCAGTGTGCTGCTCACCTTTACCACGCCCCCCCCCCCCCCCCCCCCCCGTTCCCTCCCGCTACACTTTGTTGATGTGCAACACAGCAAGCCATGCATAAAACATGGCTGCCTTCTGCACAGCCACTCAATCGAGGCTCTTCCTTTTAGCATTTATACAAAGACTTTCTAAAACCCCCTAGGACAACTTTTAGAAGTTCTTTAGGTGGTGGCGTCTAGAAACAAAAAGTGGCGCATCTTCACAGAGCCGTGGATCGGGTTTGGACCCCCGCTGGTCCTGCAGGGTCAAGGTGGGCAGCGCCAGAAAGAACGACTTGAAGGCATTTTGCATCCATTTCTCTTCCCCCAACGCTCCTTGTCTTCATCACGTCATGTTTTCCACCCCTGCTGGGGACCCACTGGCGCCCCCCTGCCTCAAGCCCATATTGGATCTCAGTAGGCATTTTTCTGCTTTTAAATGGATAGGCAAATAAGGAACAGGGTCCAATCTGAGGAAAACGAGCAAGAGGGCGGGGTAGGAGGACGAAGGGGGACCAAGTAGCAGGGGAGCGGAGGCAATCGGCTCTCTAGGCTGGAAAATGCCAACGCCCACCAAAAAAATACACTAACAGGAGTGGCAAAGAGCTTTGGCGGGTGGTGGTTGGGGGGGCTTACTTCAATATGGCCTCCTGCCGCGTGCCCCTGATGTACTGACCGGGAGAACCCTCGCTCAGGGAGCCACTGGTCTGTAATTAATGCCCCCTCTGCTGAACTTCAAAAACCAATTCCAAGCTGCCCCCCCAACCTCTAAAATTACACCCAGCACCTTCACACAGACAATTGTTTTGTTGCACAATGACTGCTTTAAATGTGCTGCACTGATTTAGCTCTCTTTGTTCATAAACTCATAAGACATCTACTTTATTCACATATTTATGGTGAAAACAGTACAATTACAATTACATACAAAGGTTGACAGTTTCCATAAAAAACAAAACATGCCTTTACAAAGATTTTTTTTGGTAATCTTGCTAAATCCCTTCACACTTCAAAATTACATCTCGTCTTTTTTATTTTTATTTTTTTATTTTTTTTGTTTTATTGTATTTTTATTTTTTACCAAGCAGGCAAAAAGAGACACTGATTAATGCATAATTTCCTGCTCCGTGCTTGACAGAGATAATCACCATACTGAGAGCTCTTTTCAGTGTTCTGGTGAAAACATTGTTTTAGCTACATGAACAGGTTGTAAAATTCTTCTTATTATGAGACATGTCATAATTAATCAGTTCTAATCAATCGGCATTACTGTTATGATAGAACAAGGTAATAAGGTAAAATGTCTGACACGGCTCTTACACTTGATGTGATTCGGACATCACGATGTGCATGCAGTGCATGTTGCCAGCAGCCATTAGTAAGAACTTATCAGATAATCGAGTACAAGAAGAAGAATGAGAAACACACAGCATCAATCATTATAGGCCGACCACTGACTTTAGCTTCCTGTTAACCTTGACTGTATGACAATTGTTTCAACTTGTGTCATCAATCATAGCGGCGCGAGAGGCCGTCTGTTGCTGCCTTGATTACTAATTTCATGTGTTAATATAACTGTATGTGGGAATACTAGCCAGTGTACTGTGTACTGTTCGACTCAATTCTTCCGGGGGCCGCATTTTCAACTTTTTAATTCGAGTCAAAGTCCTCTTAATGTCGGCAGCGTGCTGCTTTTTTAGGAACCTACTGCAAAAATCACCAGTCAAAGAGCCTCTGTATGAGGGAGCGCTTTTTGAAGTTCTGAAGTACACCGCTCTAATGTTGATTACAGGCTGGATTTGGCCTGCGGGCCGGCAGTTGGTTACCCCCGGTATAGTGCACAATTTGGAGCATCGTGTCATGGTGGTTTGGTGGAGATGAAACAGGGGTCTCCAATAAAGCCCGCTAAAATATTTATCCTCTGCCTTCCCTTCCTACAGCTGGAATGTGACACACACACACACATGCACACGCACACACGCTGTAACTCCCACCGGCTTCCTCACCGAGCCTGCAGAGGGCCCTGAAATATTAATGCACAAAGTAAATTAAAGCTGCAACAAAAAGAAATGGGGGGGCTTCTTATTCTGTACCCCTGTATATCTGAATGTGTGTTCTTTATGACTGGGTGAAGGTGGGGGTGGGGGGCAGATGCAAGAGAAGGTGGGAGGGAGTGGGTGGATGAAGAGAGGAGGATGAAGGTAGGCCCATGTCGAATAAGTCCACTTCAGAAGTTAGGGTGAACTAGATGAATGAATGAATGAATGTCATTTTAATACAGGGAGGAAAGGACAGGAGGTTTTAATTTGAAAGGGTCTGGAGGGTCATGTCTGGAGATTTTGTACACACTCTTTCTCCCTTGCAGCTTGTTCGGAAAAAAAATCTTTTTTTTTTTGTTTCTCGCTAACAGTTGCTTGGTGAGTGGATGACAGCAACCTTTGACCTCCCCCACACACGCACCAGTGACCTCTTTGGATTTGACTGACAGCTCAAACACAGTGTATGCAGGTAACACACACACACACACACACATTTACAGTTAACTGACGCATAAGCCTCTATTTGTGTACAGAAGGCTATGTTGCCGTGGTTATCAGCTTGCAGTCTATCAGCCAATCAAACGACGGTGCTAAGACCTCACATATAAAAGTTTGAAATTGCCACCTGATCAAACACGAGACATTGATATGATCCATAAATCCCTCCTATTCTCTATCGCACACACACGCGCGCACACATGCACAGCAGAATACAGTCCGCTTTATATCCACCATCAATTTCCACTTTCTGCATATATGGCTGCTAGCTGCTTATGCATGTGCCGCGGAGCTGTACTTTATCAAAAGGCCCGTCCTGGCTCGGGGCCATGCATTATTAAACACACACACACACACACACACACACACAGTAAAAACCAGGCCTTGTTTCAGGGCATTGGCCGTACTGGTGCACACTCACTCGCACAGACACATAGTGCGGGTGATAGGGGGCATACAATAGTGGAAATGCTGTATTGTCAGTAAAGCAACCTTCCTTAGTAATGGAATTAGTGTTGGCTAAATTCATATGATATTTAAATTTGTGTGAAATACAAGATGGAGTTTTAGCCAAAATTCTGCCTTTGGGAAGATAATGACTGACATGCTCAGACAGGTAACAGTGTAGTTTGACATAAATAAAAAGTAAATTGTCACCATCATAAAATCTCCATTGACTGTGCAGGCAGCACGTTGCCATTGTCAGCTGTCATGCAAGTAATACGTTAACACTGTTAACATTAGCACGTAAAACAACAATCGTGAATGACAGACTTTCTGAAAATTCCATTCACGTCACAGATGCAGCTCATTTCTTTCTAGCATTTGTAATTGCCCGCACAAGTGTAAAAAGAAGTGTGTTGCTTTTGGGTTTGGTTCACCTGGCTTGTGTTGGAGTGTGGAGTGTTGTAATTGGTTGACCACTGGTGGCGGTATGGAGGTGTTGCATATATACTGTAGGTGCGGACATGATAGTGCACGAAATTAGGGTGACAGGAGGTCACACGGTTTTTACCGTTCACACGAACATCATTGCACCGCTTTTACACCCTCCATACATTCAACCAGCCATAACATTTAGCATCTTGGACGTGTAATTCATCGTTTTATTCTTTTTATACAATAAACGCAATATTAATTCTAACGTAAGCATCCATCTGGACATTGCATTATTGGAGCGCGTTATTACCTGAATTCCCCGCACCCGGAAGCGACAAGGACGAGACGTAACTGTCGCTACAAAGTGAATCATTGTAAAAACAACAAAACATTGGAGCTTAACAAAAGGTGACGCGTATGGTGACACCTCACGTAACCTCCTCTGTCTATTCTTCTTCTCTGAACACCCCTCTTTGAACAAGTGTCACCGCAAGAAACGCTGATGTTTTTAACGTCATTTGCTAACATCTCGGTTCAAAATCTCAAGTTTTGCATGACTTTAGAGGTATATTTTTCCTGAATATTCTGAACTGTACGGCCTTAAAATATATTCAATTTTGCCATTATTGATGTATTTATGTGCACTACTTTTATTGGCTTTTTAATACTGTACAGCAAGGGTGTCCAAGCTTTTTCCAGCTAGGCACTCCTAAAAACGGCAGTTTAACACTGTACAATGTGTGCATCCGTTGTCAGTTAATATATGCTGAACCAGGGTCTCAAACTCAGTTTACCTGGTAGAGTCTGGGTGAGGCTGAGCCGCATCAAGTATTCCACAAAAAATATCAAACATAAATACGAAAATGTTATACGTTGTAGCGTCGCTGGGAGTGCCTCTGGCTTCCAAGCATGCCTTGCGGCACTTGTTTTGTAAAAAGTATCTCAATTTACACCATGTGTAGAGTTAACATTCACCATAGTATTAGTTGTGCTTTGTGTGTTGACATGTTATGCTGTCAATTATGTTCACACCGTGATTGTTGCCAGTGTTCTGTCTAGTGACTACCCTGTTCATTTCGCTGTGTGCTCACCGCAAGTTTAATGTTGGCTTGTTGTTGGCAATTAAAGATCCTCTGACCATCTCTCACAGATCTCAAGATAGCCCCAATATACAGTAGATAATATACAGTATATTGTATGGGACGGGTTATAAGACAGGTTATGTCAGGCATTCTCATGTTTTCTTACATTATCTGCCGTCATGCTTACCTTATGCAAAGTATCTGTTTGGTCTGATCACTACCGATCACTGCTTATTATAATAAACCCACCACACCAAAGGTATTTTGTTCAGCGTCTCTGTTCAAGCGTGTCATCAAGCACGGGGGGACCCACTCCTACCCTCTCAGCGGCAATAAGGTAAAAGGAGGCTACGATATTCACGTTAGGGCTGCAACTTACGATTATTTTCTTTGTTGATTAATCTGCAGTGGGTTGTTTCGATTAATCGAGTAATCGGTTAGGCTCTGGACGGACCAAATCCGTACGAATCAAACCCGCAACGTTTCTGAAAAGAGGCAAAAGTGTTGATCGCTGTTTTCCAAAGTCAAAGCTGATGTGTGTGGATATCTTGTTTTGCCTAAAATACAAAGATAATAGGTATGCTTTCATGGATGATAGTTGTGATTAATTGGATAATCGATTAATCATCGATTCATTGATTAATTGTTGCAGCTCTAATATATATAGAACACCCAGGGCCCATGGGCTTCACTCACACTAATCGTTGATGTAGCGTAGGCGACAAAGCTAATTCATCTATTATCGATATAATATATCTCATTAATAATGAAAAAATTTCATTTTTACAATATGGGGTGGACCAAAAATGACCTCTGCCACACCTTGGGCACCCCTGCTGGACAAAGTCTTAGAGAAGCTTTAATATTGACACAGTTTTAAAAATATTCTTTTACAATTGTTTTTTTTTTTTTTTTTTTTACTTCCTCGTAAAAACACCCCACGCGCACACACACACACACACACACACACAAACAACACACACACACACACACACATGCTTGTAGACGTTCCCGCTTGTCTGCACGTTCAGGCTGGCTGCTCACCAGGGTAATATTCCCTGTCACTCTGCAGAAAGTGAACTTGACAAATTGAGCCTCAAATACTCGCTACGCTGAGCTTTGGAGCTTGAACTACTTTTTTTTTCTTTTTAACACCAAAAAAATCCCTCCAGTTTTGTGTCTGAAATGTAGACAGTATTTCTTTGATATCAGACGATGTCATGTTGCCATGTGTGGTCCTGTGGTGGGCCCTGCCGCTTGCTGTCAGGTAGAAATGAATAATGGCAACAATGCAAACACAGTGGAGTCCATTGCTGCGTTCTTGCATCAGTTTTTGCGACAGGTGCCTCCGTCTTTGCAGGTGTGAGAGTCGAGGCGAGGTTAAGCAGCTGCTGGCTTCACCTCTCACACACAGCCATCATGGCGGGAAGTGTGTGCATGTGCATGTGCGTGTGTGTGTGTGGTGATAAAAGGCCTGGCAGGTGTCTGAGGGGGACTGTTGGAGTCTTGGAGAAGGTCCAAAGTTTGCTGCACAGTAATTGGAAGTCGACGTATTGCTGGATGACTGTCATTCTTGATCACATGATCGTCAGCACTTCTGGATTAACACCATGTGAAAAAAAATCAATTTTCACCATCTGCTTCACGTTTGACGCGAGGCTGTGATTCAAGTGTAAAAAGAAGTTAGCCATTGCATAGTAAATGTCTCCTATAATGCAAATGTGACTTTTTTATGGTGTTCTAACAGCATCTGTGTGTCTAGGAGCACCAAAGTGAGAAGAAAGGTCCTTCTCACTTGTTGGCTTCACTTCTGCGAGAAGAGGAGCTCAAACGATCGCTTTTGAAGACGGCTTTTGAAAAAACTCCTTCCTAATGGACTGACCTGCCCCCAGCTAGATGAGCCCAAACCATATAAAAGCCCACCACTTAATTAAAAACGTCTTTGTAAAAAATAAAATAAAATAAAAAAAGGCTTTGCTACACACAGGAAAGCCCAGAGCTCTACCAACTATCTGCCAGTCATTCGGAGGCAATGGGGCTGGGATGTTGGACAACTGCCGAGTTAGAGAGTTATATGTAAAAAGTGGATGAAGTCCACAATAGTGCTTCTTGGAGCGTCACACTCTGGTGTGGACAGACACAGCTCATTAGCATTAAAGCTGCAGACACACAGAACGGTGTGAGCCCAGTAGGGTTTAATATAAGTACATTTAAACCGTGGGACCTCGGACATTTATTTAAAATTGTTGACATATGCTATAATATGGGACTTTTAATGGAGTGCAGTGCAGTCGCAGAGACGTGTGACTTTGCGCGGCGGTTCCTCAGCTGTTATTTGTCATTGACCTGCGCAAAGGACAGTCACTCCACTGCTGTCACATTTTTTATTTTTTGTATGTCATTACAAAGGGGGGGTGGACTGCATTAATATTTAGGAGATCGCCAGGAAGTGTGGGTTGTGCCGATGAGCTTATATTGTCAGCATTCAACTTTGACCCTCACGGAGGACGAGGCGTGGAATAAGGTGGTGTAAAGCTGAAGACTATCTCAGCCATCAAGGTGACTTCACTGAGGAGGTGGGGGGTCAATGGTTGACCGCTGTAGTCTTCATCCGTCACACCTCGGACCAACGGCGAGATGCTAGTCTTTGCAAATGAGGTGGCGATGGACAAAATTGATGCAACAGTGTGTCCGAAACAGATGAAGTGCTGAGATTCAGTGGGGCGCACACAGCACACCCGTGAACAGGTCATGTATATTCAAGTGGGGGTGTCTGCTTCCATGTCCAAGGATGAGCTGTTGTTGAGGCGTGACTCTTCCAAAGATGCATAGGAGGTCACGACCCAAAAGGAGGTCTCGGTTCTCTGCTACAAAAATCTAACAGGGAGGGAGTTGTTATGAATCTCTTTCAGTCTTTATCAAAGCGCATCTGCCGTGCGGTGATGATCAACTACTTCTTATGACTGCAGCGGAACACTCGCAGGAGAGTTCACAGAGGTTGTGAGTTTTAGCATTCCTTCATTGTTTGGAGTTGTGATCCGTGACATCAAGGAAGAGATGTTCTGATCCCGGTTTTGTGAGCGCTCTTTAACGAGCCATCTCTGCGCTGGATCCTTTTTAATAATTGTCTTCAAGGTGTCTCCCACAGCAGATGACGGGTGACAAGCTGGTGGATCGTTGCAACACATCGCGCTCGCCTCATTGCACCGGCACCCGGCCGCACCATGCTTGCTTACCCCGACAAAATGAAAAATCAATACGTGTCTCCCGTCCCGTCCCCCCACCAGCCCGCACTCAATCCCCCCGGTCTTTTGCAGGACAATTGACCCTGACACTGTGATCTCTCAGTGTGAGACGTATTATTTCCACTAGCTTGGCTACGAGGTAAGAGATCCATTTCTCAAGCGGCGAACGTGCAGGACACCTCTGAAGACACCTCGCAGTCAACAGCCAGGAAAGTCAAGTGTCGGCCATCAAACAAATGAATACCTGCGGCACGTTTAGGGTCTCTATGGGCTTGATGACAGTATAGTTGTTGAAGACACTTTTGGTTGAGTACTGCCATTGTATAACATTCTTGCAGTGTAAAAGTAGCATTTTCCCATGATCTTTAAAAGGCAAACCAAAGGTTGTTGCCCTTTTCAATAAAAATGTGTGCAAAGTGCATTTCGGAGCACATTATTGAAGGAACTGGGGAGTAAATTCACATATTTTGCTTATAATGATCAAATTGGAACATGAAAGAGAAACACTAACAAGTGACATGATAATATGGTAAGAACATACAGCATGGAAGTCGGTAAATTAGAAATAAATGACAAAATTACACAAAATAAGGCCACAGATTTAGATATTTCACTTTTTTCGCTGCACAAATTGAGAAAGAACATGACAACTAAATTTGGTTTCAGTGCCACAGTTGTACAAATTTTGATATTTCACTTATATACTGTAGCTGGACAAACTGAGAGAGTATCACAAATGTATGTGCAAGGGTAATACATTTGGTTTAAATACCAAAATTGTACACAATTGGGCCATAAATTTAGATATCTCATTTACACATCTGGACAAATTGAGAAGGAACAAGACAAATGCACGTGCAAGGTTAATACATTGTTCAAATACCAAAACTGCACAAAATAAGGCCACCAATTTTTATATTTCACTTTTTTTCTCTGCATACACTGAGAAAGAACATGACAACTTCATGTACAATGTCAAAAAATGGGTTTAAATGCAGTTCCACAATTGTACAAAATATGGCCACAAATTTAGATGTTTCACTTATACATCTGGACAAACTGAGAAGGAACAAGACACATGCATGTGGAAGGTTAATAAATGTGGTCTAAATACCAAATGTGTCCACAATAAGGCCACAAATTTAGATATTTCACATGTATATCTACAAAAAACTGAGAAGCAATGACAAAAATATTCTCTTTAAATAACAAAATTGCACAAAATAAGGCCCCAAATTTAGATATTTCACTTATGTATGAGCGCATGATTAAAATGTATGTGCAAAGGTTAATACATTTGGTTTAAATACCAAAATTGTACACAATTGGGCCATACATTTCGATATTTCACTCATATATCTGGACAAACTGAGAAGGAACATGACAAATGCGCGTGCAAGGTTAATACATTCCATTTAAATACCAAAACTGTCCATAATAGGGCCACAAATTCAGATAATTCAGCCATATATCAGGACAGCCTCGGAAGGAACTTGCAGTCGGTTGGTTTGAGAAGTCATGAAAACAGAACTAAATACCAAAATTGCACAAATGATGGCCACAAATATTAGTATTCCATTTATATCACCGCATAAACTTAAAGAACTTGGTGAAAGTGTTAGTATCAAAATCATGAAAATAAAATTAAACACCAAAATTGTGCATAAGGCCACAAATTTAGATGCCAAATTTGATTTTTCATTCATATCTCTGCGCAAACTGTGAAGTGGCACAACAGCTGCTCGAATAAGTCAATCAAATAAAACGAAATACCAACATTGGACAAAAATAAGACCAGAAATGTACAGTGTGCAAAATGTAAAATGTATTTTATCAGATTACAGATTAAAAATTTGTTTGCTGATAATTACGGAACATTACTTGTCGTACAAAATCCTGCAAAACGCTGATGAAAACACATTCCTCTATTTAATGACCGACCTTAAAGAATGTAAATGAGCCTCAGGCTCTTGTAACTGTCTTTGTAATACAGCATCAACTGTAATAATCTCCATGTACGAATTAAATCAGAAGTCAAACAAAAATTGGTCAATATTTATTTTATGGACATCCAGATCCAGGGAGTGCCTTATTTTGGTTCCACACTTTTAGCATTCCTAAACACCGCTTTCATGTATTAAAATACACTCTGTCAGCACATTTCAGAAATTATGGGCTAGATTAAATGGCAACTTTGACCCACCTGTCAGAAGATACAAGCTTTTTTTTACTGAGAGAGATTAATGCCTTGCTCCAACATTTTTCCCCCCCAGAACCTCCCGGAATGTTAATCAGAGCCCGCCAGCCGCGGTGGGGAGATTGGTCATTAGGGGAGGAGGTGGAACACATTGATTTTTAATTTTGACATGCAAATTTGTTTGCCAGCCTATTTGTACAGTAAGCTGACCCGCTTGCGTCGCTCTCAGCACTTTGCAGCGTTGTGATGCCAAGCTTCAAAGTGACTGATTAGTTTACTTTGCTGCTGTGGAAGTCTCCCAGCATCGGGAGTGGCATTTATTCATAAGTCTATTCTGTGATGGAGTTAGTTTTCAGAAAAAACATAGTCTCTTTGTAATATTGCGTATATGGATGATATTTACTCTATAGACAAACTCATTTGCAAACCAAAACAAAGCTAATTTTAAACCGCCAGTGGATATGTTGGATTTGTCCCTCTGTGGCAGATATTTTTTGTGCACGAAACACAAAGTTGTTTTTGGATCAATGACTGGTCAATGACTTATGGTCCCGCCCGTGACCCTCAAAGCTGTTTTGCTTGATGGCGGCCATGTTTTTCAACCAATCTTGTTCAATTTTTACACACGTGTGTACCAAATGTTGTGCTGATTTGGCTGAACATCCTGAAGTTACAATGGGTGTTGAGAAATTGCAATAAAATGTCAGTCCAACTTATGGGAGACAGACATTGGGATTTAATAACAGTGCCACCATGTGTTGTATTTTTCATAAAAATAATAGCACAGGCAACACAGTAGAGATGCATGTTTCAACCAGTTATCACCCTTTTGTGTGCAGCAGTTCAGGAGTAGAACAATTACACCATGCAGCGTCCCAACTCTTACACATGACTGTCAGTGTCATTTGTGCCGCTCCCTATGGGTTGTGTTCAAATGCTTGGGGGTACATGCTGGCATACAAGTTATACAGATATCCTCTAGGTTTTGTAATCATTAGACAATGGCGGCGATGTTTTTTGACCAATCGTGGTCAAATTATGCACAAATGTGCTTGCCAGTCTCCTAAAGGTGTGTATAAAAATTTGTGGTGATTCCCTAAAGTTGCTGTGGGTGTTTTGTAAAGCTGTGAGAAATTTCAAGTCAATTCAACTTATGAGAGTCAAGCTTTGGGGTTTAATCAATGCCGCCACCTCACCTGGTCTCACAACACCCAACAAATTATGAAGAAGTCCCAAAGGAGACTGTACTTCCTGAGAAGACTGAGGAAGAACTACTTTACCGGTGTAGTGACACCTCGCCACACCACACCAGCTAGCTACTAGCTTCACCACACACTCGCTCACAGCGCCTCAGGCCACTACCGAAAGGTAACGCTACACGGAGAAGCTGCCACCACTGCTACTGTATTTTTGCTTTTGAGTGTGGAAATGCTAGGTCTGGCGTTCCTTTCTATGCTGCTTTGTGAAATCAACTACTACATGGTCACAGCGTGGATATAAAACCATAGAACCTTGTTGGAGGCTTTTGGAGGTGTTTAATGGCAGGCTTTGTAGGCAGCATGTGTGTGTCCCATTACGTGCATTAATTTGGCGCCTCTTTTAGCTGTTTTTGTGTCTTTAGAACCCGCAGAAAAGAGAAAGACATGTTCATCTCTCACATAAGGATTGTGGCTGATGGGCAAAATTGCAAAAAAAAGTGCAGTAAGTTCGTGAAAGCTCCCTTTGGATTGCTTGTGTTTCTGTTCACCTTTACGCACTTTAGGATGTGTGCACAGCAGGTGTGGTAGCCGAATTCCGGAACCCAATAACTCCTCCCACCCCTCAAAAAACCTAACACCATCATCAAGGCATGTGTCATGTCTGGGGAAAAAAAACAAAAAAACACACACACCTCAGCACGCGACTAGTGTACCCATGGCACTGTGGAGCAGAATCAACAACAATTAAGACATCCGTCCCGGTGACATCCCATGGAAAACACAGAGACAGACAGCAGGCAGATTGACACATTTGTCACATGTTCATTCCTTCATGTTCATGGGAGCGCACATCGCCTCCCTTTCTCACCTCGGTGACAGCGGGAACGGCATACGGGGCACGCCCGACGCAGCGCGCCTGCCGCCGCACACTGCTCTTGGATTAGCTATCATAATATGATGACAGTAATTGAGCTTGTCATAATTGCTCAATTGCCAATCCTTTTCCCCGGGGGTGCGAGAGGCAACTGTTAGTGCTGCGCAAGCCTTCATTACAGGGGCGTGATATCATGATAATTCACTTACAATACAGCCTGACTGGCAGTGATGGCTTTGTGCGCAGCCAGCCAATACATCATTTTAACTTTCGGGAGGTGTTCATTGAGCACATCTTGACAGCAGAAGGATGGACTCATCATTGATTTGATTTGAACATAATTTGAGTACTACAGTGACAATCAGTAAGGCAAAGCCAAAGACTTCCAACAACACCAAACCTTCCTGAATCTTGTCATTAAGGTCTATAGATTCGTCACAAAAAAGTACTGGAAACGCTCCCCAAAACTACCCAGATGCTTAAAAAAACAATCCTGGCTCAACAACTTTATGCGGATTCACACTAATATTAATGGGATCTTTTTTGAACCTTCACAAACCTGTAATTGTACACCTTCAGAGATACCCAGCAACTGCATTCGCTTGTATTTTCTCATTACAAGCGGCCCGTGGGTTACCACACATGGTGTGGTACGGTGTGCACTCCTGTAAATTAGTAATACTGCTCAAAAAGAGAACTAGTTACGTACGTGGGAGAGGAACACAGGTGGAGGAATACAGACAGACTTTTAGATAAGACTTCTTTTTAGTTATTTGTAAAGCAGACTTTTTTTATGGCAGTGCGTCAAAGAAAAGAAAAGTGAAATGTGAAGTGAAATTAGACATCGTACAATGTTCAGAAAGTGGAGACTGGCTGCATGCCCGGCCCAAGCAGCAACCGAATAAAGATGGAGTCTTTAATGTGAAAGGATCTTCGTGCAACGTGATTTTTTTAATGGGAGTGGCTGCACCCCTGCTACTAGCTATATGATATGGAAAAGAGGAACAGTAAAATCACCTTAATTTGAAAAAAAAAAATGTTCAACTTACTTTTTGACGAGAACAAAATATCACTGTATGGTGAAACTTCCAGAGGACGAGGTTTGTTTTGATGTCTGTGTTGTAACAATGCCTCTTGGCAATACATTTGATACCATGGGAAAGCCTGTTTATTACCCTTCTAAATGGTGAAACATTTGTCAGGAACGTGCATTTATGGGATGAGCAGGAGAGCTTAGTATGTGGTTTGCGTCCAGGACAAAAATTGCCAAATCCTCTCTGCTAATGCCAAACAGCTTACAGTACATTACGTAGTGACTCTTGTTTTTAACTTCTGCTACTCCGGGCACCTGATTGTCTGCACCTGTGAGCATGGACCCTCCGGCAGTTGGATGACAGGGTTGAAGTGTGGAGAAGATGTGGAGAACGCCATGCTGATTGCTGCACCGATACAGTAACATCTTTTGGTGGTGGCTGTGTGAAGGTGCGGGGCGGCATCTCCGTCTCTGGAAAAACAAGTCTCGTCATCATTGGAGGCAATCTCAATGCGGAGAGATAACGGGATGAGATATTGCAACCGGTGGCAATCCTATATCTCCTCAGTCTGGGTCTGAACTCCATCATCCCGTATGACAATTCTCCTGCACAGAGTGGAGTTTATCAGAGATTATCTTGGGAGTGGGAGGATGGAATGGCCTGGCAGGAGTCCTGGGTGTGCTGTTTGTGCCTGAGTGACCAACACAACCATGTTGGTTGGCTTGCGACAAATGCTGGTTGAAGAACAGGACGCCATCCCACAGCAGTGTGGCTGTTTTGTGGCTGTGATAATGTTACATTAATGCTGTACATTTTTAAATACGTCTGGTTTCAAACACCAAAGGGTAAATGCCAGAATAAGCCATGAAGCTAAACAGCGTTACCTGTTGCAGCTCACCTTGTAGGTTTCTTCGCCTCATCCTGTATATTTGCTTGGCACCTTCCAAAGTGTGAGACTTTGATGCTATGGCACCTCTGTGTCCCACATTGAGATGTTCTAAAAGCGTCTTGATGGAGGAATTTACTGTCTTGAATCTGGACCAAACAACCCACCCCCTTTCTTCATTGCCACAAATGAGTGGATGGAGAGGTTGGGAAAAAAAACTCAAAATTGGAAAAAACAGCTGAGGGTGTAAATAATTCATGCAGACAATATGACTTTTTTATGTAAATTCAGCGCATTAACCCTCTATTATAATGATGGACGACAGATACGGGTGATGTTTCCTTGGTAAGAGCTAATGGATGACCATCATAAATTCACTGCACATTTTATTGTGTTGCCGGGAAAATTGTGCCTGCAGGCAACGTTGTTTACTTTTATGTCAGGGAGGAAGACGAGGAGTAGGAGGAGGAGGAAGAAACTCCCGTCAAAAGGAGAGAACGGGAAAAATAATAGTAATCCTGGCCCACACAGAGCGCCTTCTTGTGTACCTTCTGCCGTCTTTGGAGCAAACCATCCCGCCTAATGGCCTCAGTGTGTGTTCTTCCTCCTGAGCATCCCTCTTCTTCTACTCTTGCCAAGTTCTGATGACCAATTATTCAATTTCACTGCTCCAGCTGAGAGTGAAGCATTTGTTGAGGTAAAGAGGGCAGTAAGGTATCCAAAATCTGATTTTTCAGTACAGTACAGAGGCGTGCACATCAAAAGGGGCAGGAAGTATAACTGCCTCACAGTATAGTCATGCGTCTTCTAGGTAAACGGAAGCGGGAGTCACGGCTGGCAATAGTGCCAAGGAGTAAACACTTTATATGAGGACATTTTTTTAGCAATTTGTAGTAGCAGTTTGCAGTTTATGTTTTGATGTGGATACTGTGTACTCCGAGTAGCTGACATACAAACCGTATATCAGTGGTTTTCATCTGGTTTGGCTGCTGGACCCACAATGACAGCCAGTGACCCAAATTGCAGAAATTTTCAACTTAAACTTCTCAAGTATTTGATATTTAAAGGGACTGTTTGCAAAATAACATGAGCTGCAGCAGAGAGACAGCGTCTCTCTCTTGATGGCACGCTCTTCTCCAGCGGATATCTGCAGCTGTTTGTCAGATGGACAAAGTCGGCCATCGAAACGGCATGCACCTTGTGGCAGCGTAGCAAGCGAACAGCACAGACAAGATTGCAAGGTTGATTCACAGACATCGGACAGACATCATTATATACGTTTTTGTTGGGGAGTTTTTGCGCAGGCGAAGACCAGCGAGCCACTGCAAACAGCTCTGTGACCCACTTTTGGGTCACGACCCACCAGTTGAGAATCCATGCTGTGGATCAGTATTGAGTTACCCTTCGAGGCCATACCCGCACATATACTGCCCTCCAGAAGTATTGGGACAGTGAGGTCAGTTGCTGTATTTTTGCTGTAGACTGAAAAATTTGGGTTTGACATCAAAAGACGAATACGAGACTATTTACATACTACACTGCCGATGGTGATGTCATACGTGCGTATATGTGCAGCAAGCAAGATACGCAAGTATCTTGCTTGCTGCTGTAACAAGTGAATTTCCCTGCTGTGGGATAAATAAAGTACAATACAATACAATACAACTTCATGTCAAAAAATCCAAATTATCCTTTAAGGGGCAACAAAACATACCTGTCAGTCACATGTTCCAGTACTTTTGCTTACATGAAAAATGGGGTGAGTTCAAACAAAAGGTGGTATCTTCAAAGTTGTACATCCGATTCAGACATAAATACCTGGAAATAAAAGCTGGAACGTTGCTCTAGGGCAGGGTTTGGCAACACGCAGCTCCGGAGCCGCATGCGACTCTTCAGCCTCTTTGTTGCGGCTCCCTTCGCAGAGCGTGGAGTTTTTTTTTTTGTTTTTTTTTTTAACACCTAAGTGGAGGAAATGTGCGTTTTCCAAAAGAGTTTAAAAATATCCAACTCAATGCAAGTCCATGAATGCAACTAGACTGTGTTCTGATTGCTGATTGGATGTAAGAGAAGGGGAGGGAGGCTAATGTGTACAGTGAGACACGATAGTCTCACTGGAGAGAAAGAAGGTGAGGGAGTTGTGAATTGAGTCTGAAGCAAGTTCCTGCGCAGTAAAAGAAAACTGCGTAATTAATGAGAGCATCGCAAGATGTTTTATAACGAGAAGCACACTGCAGCTAGGTGCTCGGAGGCCATGGCACGCTAATCACCGAGGTGGTGACTCCAGGAGAGATGGGTAGCGTGCCGTGGGAACTGACGGTGCACTGACTGCTTGTGACCGCTTTGGAGCGAGGCGGACCTCTTGGCAGCAACTGCAGAACAATATGTGCTTTCACTTTTAAGTCTCCAAATACTAGAAAAGTGTCCAACAACGTCAGGAAAAGTCCTTACGTTTGTCCCTAATTGCTTTTGAGATAATAAGTCGCCAAGAGGGCTTGGATAGTCACCAGATTTAGTGAGAACGTCACCAAGTTGGCAACACCCGGCTGCACTTGAGATCTTAAAGAGGGGGAAGCGGTTCACAGATGGACAATACATGAAAGAATCATTCATAAAATATATCTGCGCATCAATTCAAAAATTCAAAAAAATAAACAGGAAATTGAACTGAATCCAAACGACCGACACCTTCCAACCGAGGCACGTACCAAACAACGATTAAAGTGTACCATTACACCCCCAGTTATGAGGCATCGTTTTTCATTACCATCTCTTCTCTTCTCTCCGAGCCGAGCTGTGACGCTCGCCGGCCGGCCCTTAAGTGCGTTTCAGGCATCTGAGTCATTGGTAGATCAAAATGCATATGAGATGAGCTTAAAGCTGAGCGACACATGATGCTGTTTAACACCCGCTTTGAAGCAAATAAGTGAGTAGTAGTTCTCTTGCCACTTTTAGTTGTGCACTATTGATGCAGAGTCCATCAATCCCCCCTCCTGCCCTGCAGCCTACCCCCAGGCCCTCCTCAAATCAACATCCCTCCCTCCTCCGTCTCCCTTCTTCCCTCCATCTTTGATTTATCTTGTAATATCGGCTCCCTAATTAACACTAGAACCCACACGTCTCATGTGACTTGTTTTTGGGGTGGATTTTAGCATATTAAACCCCACCACCACCATCCCCCGCGCCCCCCAACAACCATCCAAGTCATTTACTTTTTTTTTTTTTTTCTTGATTCAGTTCAATAGAGAGGAGTTTTGCTCGGAGCAACGAAAAGATAGAAGCTGACATTCTCCTGACAGTCATCATGTTGCTTTTACAGAAAATGCACCACCACTTGATTTTTTTTTTTTTTTTTTAGCAAACTGCCTAAAATCTCCTAATTGGAAACAAAACCTTGGGACTGGCTTGCTTTTATTTATCATCATCTACAGATTCCATGTACAGTGCCTCCAATAAAACATTTCAGTATTTCAAAGTGGTGAGAAACTTTCTAGCAACCCAGACCAACCACACATTTCCCCCCAAAATATACAGGTGGACGGGCAAAAACTTAGAATCTACAGGATTACATGACTTCCTGAATCAACATACCGCTAAAGGCTCACTGGCCTACAGTGTTGATTCAGTTGAAAGGCCACCATTTCAAGAAATGCTGTAAACATGTGACAGACAGTACAAATTGCCTGTGAGAAAATACATGTCACAAACGCTAGTTCCACAACTTTACTAGGGATGTGAACGATAAACCGATGTGACCGGATATCCGGTTTGGGCAACGAGCGATTACGATTCTCCCTCAAAGGAATCCTGTATCAATAATAATCCTTAGATACATTTTTAGATCAATTGATTGTGGAGACATGGACCGGGTATCGCAAGAGAAGCAATCGCGAGAGAAGCAATCGGTTGAGTGTCTTATAAACAACAGCCCGGCAGATAGCCGGCGACTTTCGCCCACATTCCAGGCTCTGGCGTTGTTTATAAGACACTGTCAACTGATAGCTAGCCGGCCAGTGAACGCCAAAGTTTGGAATGTCTTTGGATTAATTTCAAGAAGGGTGCAGAACTTGACCAGCTAGACCAACGGAGGCAAGTATGCTAGTTAGCTAGCCGGCGTTTGAACGCCGACATTTGGAACGTCTTTGGATTCATTTCAAGAAGGGTGCAAGCAGAATTCACCAAGCGTTGGATTGTTCACCCATTAATAGGGAACGTAGGACCAGCCAGACCAACAGAGGTGGGTATGGTAACTTTTCAGCTTTTTTCATTTTTCATTGGGGTGGCCAAGGTGAGACCAAGGTGCTCACTATGCTCAGTCTGAAATGTTGTGCGATTACCATTGGGATGACATTTTGAGTACAGTGTTCCCTCGCTCTATCACGGTTCACCTTTTGTGGATTTGCTGTTTCTCTGAATTTTTTTAGTACTTCTTTTTTTTTTTTTTTTTTTTACAGCGGATGAACGTGGACGAGTCAGGGAAACACAAAATCTCCGGCTGGGAGAAAAAACAAACACAAGCCGGGAAAAAGCACTGACATGCCAAAAAGGGCGGCCCACGGGATACACAGGTAACTAGTAAATTGGGAACTAAAAAGGGGTAGCCACGTCGAAAAGGTCTGCTTACAAGGTCTGAGACACAAAGTACAATCCTGCCACCATAGGCCATGTTGGAATAGAAACAACTCATGAAAAGAATGGAAACAGGTGCCGCTACTTCCAGTGGTACCGCCGATGACTGGAAATCAAGCATGTAGGGGAGACATGAACAAAGGTGAAATGACAAATAAAACCAGACTATAGAACAGAACATGACAATTAACTGTAAAAACTGTATGCGCAAAAACCACAAAACACTGAAGTTTAACTTTAAAGAGCAGTAAAGACGGTGTTTCACATTCATACAAGTCAAACAAGTGCAAAAAGAAGTTAACCACCGTAAAAGGTGAAAAACAGCAAACAGACTCCTTTAAAATTCAATGACAAGTGACATGTACATTCTTAGCTTTCCTCTTTTAACCTCCCTTGTTGGCTCTGCCCCTTATTTTGCAATGAAAAGCCAAAGAAAAAGCAAAACAAGCGCAGTTAATCCTTTGACGCCTGCTGAATGAGGCCTCGTCGGCACATTCTTCTTAAAATTCATTCGACTTTAGAGGTCGCGCTATATAGCACGATGGGTTGCTGCGGATCCGTGAACACATGTAAAACACACAGATGTACAGTAGCATCAGGCTGCAGATGTCGAGCAGGAGCAGATGGTGGGAGCCAGCTGTTTCACACATACACTGTGTACACACACAAACACACAGTATGTGTGGACTTTCTGCTCGCCAAGCCCCACGTGGCATCTTGGTTGGGTCGCCCGCTCACCTCCCCCAAGGACGTCACAATGCAAGCCAGCAAAGTGATTCTGTCTGGTACTAAAGTTTTGGTCACATGACTTTACAGTGGTGGTAAGGTGTGTGTGCTCCCCGAACACCTCCCTTTACACACACGCTGTGAAGCAGGGAGCTAAATGGGCCAACTAAGTGGTTAAGTCACAAGTCATATATGTTGCCCTGGATAAGGGCGCCATGCTAAACACATGATGATAATTACCCACCCAGCTGCCTGGTGCCGCATCCCATAATAGGTCTCGCCTCAGCTCGCCCGGGGTCCTCTGAGACCCGCCTCCACTCTGCGTATTGCTAATTTCTCAATTTGTCCGCCACATTTACTCTCTCATTTTAGCACGCTTAACCTTTTTCTGTCCCGCTTAATGCGCACCTCGCCTGCCTCTTTGTCAAGCGCGGGCCAAAGTGACGCCCGCTAATGATTCACTTAGCAGCGTGTGGATTCAAATGAACAAACAGCCGCCCGCGTCTCAACGGGGGAATTTCATGATTATTATTATCATCATGTACGTACATAAGCCACTGATGGTGATAATGCTTTGTTCCAGTGACGAAAAGAGCCGTGGAAGGTATTTAGGGTGGTTTTGTTTGTGCTTAGAAGTTCCATCCTGCGCCTCGGGCAAAGCAGGCACTTTGTTCCGTGCAGGACGGCAGCAGCACCGGGGCCCACCGAGTGTCTGGGGAGCCTGTCTTCAGCGCCATTCGCTGGAGGAAAACCAAAGCTTGGCGTCGTTTCCCCCTCTTGTTTGCTGGCACATGGAGGGTGTTTATCTAGAAAAGAAGAACTTGTTTTATTCATGTCGGGGCTGGAAGGCGCCATGGCCTCCTGAGAGAGGGGGGTGATGGGGATTTCGGGACTGAGGAGGCTTGATGTTTTTATGGTGGGGTTTGTAAGCCGTGTCCATTGGTACAGTACAGTAGATCCTCACTTTGCTTTTAGCCAATGGTAAAAATGTTATATATTATATATAACCTACTTAACTGTCATAAAAGTGTAAAAATAAGTCAACCCTGTTAAAACTAAAATGTAAAAACAATAACAGTTTGACAACTTCAATGACAAATTGACGAAGACGTAATTGCTCGTGTCGCCGTTACGCCTTGGACCTCTTATATATTCTTAAATAGCCTTCTTGACACTTACTCATTTTTGTGTCTCAAAAAAGCCAAAGAAAAAGCAAAACACAAAGTTAATCAGCTATTTGAAGGTGGTATGAAAGCACTTCTCTCCACCTTCGATCATAAAAGGATGTACTGTAGATTAGAGTTGCAACAATTAATCAAATTTGCGATTAATCAATTATCCACTTAACAACTATGAACAACTATTCCGGTGTTCGACTAATCATTTTTGTTTTTATTTAAAAATGTAAATATCCTCTGATTTCAGCCTCTCAAATGTAAATAAATTTTAATTTCCTTTCCAGACTTATTCTCTTTGTGTTTTAGGCAAAACAAGATATTCACACATGTCAGCTTTGACTATGGGAAACAGTGACTGACATTTTTGCCTCTTGTCTGATATGGTGCGGATCAAACCACTAACTGTGTATTGATTAGGTCCTTCTGGGGCCTAACCGATTCCTCGATTAATCGAAACAGTTAGCTTCAGCAACTAATAATCATTAGTTGCAGCCCAACTGTAGAGCAGGTACTTTTAAAATAACTTGGTGTTTATTGTCATATGTGCATACAAACGCATGATATTTCACCTCATCATCTTGCTTTTTTTCCCACAAAGCTTGGTTGCGATTGAATGTATTAGTCAAGCTTGTGTAGATGTTTTGCCAATGCTGCACATCAAGCTTTAAAGTGTTGTACCAGGAGGTTAGTGTTGTTGTGAAACATGGCATGTTGCTGAGACTCATTCCTTTCAAGCTTCCACTCGCAGCGCCGGCGGTATTTAATCCCCGGCAATTAAAATATTAATCAGTCGACTATTAATTAAGACTCTTAAGTGCTAGTTGTGCTTTTATTAGTGCCACCATTTGGCCGTCTTAAAGTGACAACCCTAATGGGGCCACTCGTGGAAAAAAAAAGATGGTAATTGGCTTTGGCAATCCCATTTCCACCAGCAGCACAACATCCTCTCGCCGGCCCATCAATAATTGATCTAATTACTGATATAGTGGCATGAGTCACTCTCCATTCAGGAGACAAACATGATTATTTAATAATAATAATGCTCCCCAAACATATGCAACGTCTCCTGGCCTGCCTACTTGTCTCAATTTTTAATGACTTGTTAGCACAATGGGCAAAGGAGAGCTGCAAAAAACAACACAACAAAAGAACTCCACTGCTGACCTTTACTGGCTAAGTACCATGGGGACAATACAATAATAAGTAATAAAAAACTGCAAAATACAAATTACAGTGACCACAGTCCTTTCCCTGGTTGATATGTTCTTGTTCCCATAGGAAATTAACTTCATCTGGTCTAGGATCATCATAACACCTTTATTAAGTGTACAGGTAGTACTTTAAGCCACATTTTCTATTGTAATACAAGTAAAAAGTGAAATTGTACAGTCATAGCTCATTTATTGCGGTTAATTGGTTCCAAATCCAACCGTGATAGGTGAATTCCAGAGAAGTAGGATTCCTTATTCATAAATATATTTTCGTATTTAGAGCATAGAAAATCTGTTTACAACCTTCTAAATATGGTTTCAAACATTATTAGAGCTCTCTAGACATGAAATAACACCCCTATCTTCACCTTGTATTACATAATAAGAGAAAATAAGCCATTAAAGACATAAATAAGACTTGTGCTCGTGTGTTTTGCTGTAAATGTATTCCCTAGGGGAGCAGAGTGAGTGGCGGTCAGGGAGTGAAGTTGTTAAATTGTTACGTTTTAGCTTGGGGTGGGTTACAATAACCCTTGTTAGGAATTATTGTGCCTGTTGTGAGATCACTCACATCTGCAATAATCAACTCTGGTGCTTGTGTGTCTCACCTAGTGACCAGTGTAGAATACTACATATCATCACAATGTCTTTGAATGAGTCTCTGAATGCTTTATATTTGTATTTTAGTTCATGTAGCCATTTTTATGCTTGAAAATGCTTAATTAAGGGTTAGGCCGTATTTAACCATGAAACAGCATGATTTATTAATTAATGTATTATTTGAAAAACTGTGGGAGTGAAGCTGCGAAATTTGAAGCACAAATTGGTAAGGGATTACTTTAGGTGCGTTATATACCTCTGCGTGCACTTTAAAACGCTGCTACTGGTGTGAACGTCATGCGTGTTACACTTGTTGTCTACATTGACCTCATCAGTGTTGTTAATAGTGGCTGAGCAAGGTTTTTTTCTTCTATTGTAATATCCTCATCTATGAATGAGAGTGCTGGAAAATGGAAAGCTTTGTTAACCTTTTAGGTGACGACTCCGTGATAAGTTTAGCAGGAAAAACAGAGAGGAGGAGGAGGATCCCAACACTATCCACATCCCGTAATGATCTCAATAATAACCCCCCGACAACACACACGGACATAAAAAATAGTGTGGAGAGTGTGTGTGCTTGGCTGGGATTATGAGGAGCAGTAAAACACAGAGAAACTCAGTGAATATGCTGGAGGTAAATGAAGTCCCAAGGGTGTAATATTCACCTCGCCATAATAATTCTACCTCTGTCAAACGCCAACCAGCTTTGCTCTAAGTGTGTGTGTGTGTGCGCATGTGTGTGTGTGTACGCTGCAACCACACAGACACACTCCTCTCTCTTTCCTTTTCATCACAAATCCAGCGTGTTCTCCTTCCCTCTCCGTGGCAGCGCTACCTCAGCTGGAGGAAGTTGTCGTTCATCCGGTGTGTGTGTGTGTTTTATGTGTGTGCATCGTAGTTGACTTCCCTGAGAATGAGCAAGGAAGCAAGCAAGCAAGGCAATGTCTATTTCCATGTCTCCTCGGATGACTGAGGATGGCTGGGAGAAGGCTGCCCACTGAGGGAGGCACACTGGCTTGCATCGTGGGCTTCAGGGCTGTGAGGCGCGCTGATCGGAAGGACGGATCCATTAAATATGTGTTTCTTTGTGTGTGTGTGTGTGTGCGCGTGTGTGTGTGTGTTTGTGTGCGTGTGTAAGAGAATGAGTGTGTCTCTTGAGCAGCCAGATGCAATGAATGGCGCTCATTAGCCTCGTGTTAGCCTTGCTAGCTGCAAATGCCCTGTGGCAATGAGGTCACCTACAAGGTCACGACTTGATTACATGCTAATGCATGTGCTGAAGTGTGGAAGCAACACGCACACGCACACACACTCCATGCTGAATAACTCAAATATTCCTCCTTTCCAAAGACATATTTTATTATTTCCTGATAGCAAATTCAGTGAGGCACTTTTTTGTCAACATGGTTTAGTAAATTGACTTGTTTAAGGGCCAATAGCATCTCTGTTGTTGTTGCCATGGTGATGCCAGAATACCTACTTTAATATTCAGTAGACCAGCCAGGACACTTTTTGAACTGTTAACACTAGCGTCAGAGCTAACATTTTGAACAAAAATAAATTCTAGGACAATAATTAACCCCCAGTTTTAAATGTAACACATTTTACTCCATAGGAAATAATGGAAAGAGAAATGATCTGCTCCAGTGTCAAACTGTTGCCATCTTAAAGACCTGTATTGACAGTGTAGGCAATTTTAAAAATAATGAGGATGATATTAAATGACACTGATATAGAGATTTTGGGTCTTTTTTTCACTTTAACAAGAGAATTTTAATGGTCATGCAAGAAAGTAAAATCAAGCTTTAAAGACTGTTTAAAGCAGAGCAAAGTCCACACAGATTCTTTTGTTCTACCAGCTGTGAAACAATGGTAAGAGTCTCAAATGAGGCTTACAATTTAAAGTTGGAAAGAGTAGATACAAGCAATTGTAATGCCAGCACCGGAGAAAATCGGTGAGCCCACAAACCAAGGCTTAGCGAGGTCCAAGCGATCTCTGAAGTGAAACTCATATGCTTGTTGTAGAGGCAGTCCCAATGATCAGGAAACTTCCTTTTAACTGTTTGTTGGTGCATTGGTCTGATGTGGTTTCAACCAATCCTTGGTTATGAGGGCTGAGCATCTCAGCCAGACGACAGAAGGGATAACTCAGAATAAAACTGTGTGTGTGTGTGATTAATTAAAAACAACATGGTGCCTTTTAATCCAACACTGAAAAAAATGACTTTCGGGTGTACTAAATTTAATTTTATAAACCTACATAATTTTTACATTGTAAAATCAGTATTCAGTGTTTACTAACGTTTGTTATTTAAGATTCTGTATTGTATGTATATTGGCTTGTGGGGCTTCTGAAACAACTGACAGGTACCGGCAGGGCAAGCGGCACGCAGCTCCGGTGGTGGTCCAGGCAAAAACTCAGTTGTGGGAGGAGTTCAGTGAGGCCATGGAGCACGACTTTCGGTCAGTCTCGAAGAGGTTCTGGCAAACCATCTGTGGCCTCTGAAAGGGGAAGCAGTGCTGGTCGGCGGAAGCCCGCTGACCTCGACAGAGGATAGTTTAAAGATTAAGTTTAAATCTTCACATTCTGCTTCCCATCATGCTCTGCTGCACTGCTATGTAAATAGTTGTTAATATTAAGTGTTTAATGTTATGGTAAATGGTCTTTCACTGGTATAGCGCTTTTCCACCTCTAAAGCACTCAAAGCGCTTTGACACTGCTGGCACATTTCCCTACTGATGACGCAGCATCAGGAGCAACTGGGGGTTCAGTATCTTGCCCAAGGATACTTTGACATGATCACAGGAGGATGGAGGACGGAACCTGCAACCTTCAGGTTGGGAGACGACCACTTGAGCCATGCCTGAGCCAAAATATATATTTTTTTTGTCATCCCAAATAGTATTGGTACTTGCCCAGATTGACTTATCTGTTATCGCTTCTCTTCTATACATCGGTTCTGTGCAGTTATCCCCCTTCCGTTCTCACTGTTATGTTCCTCATGAACACTGGAATACTCCATCCATTTTCTGTACAGCTTGTTCTCACTGGGTACGCTGGAGCTTATTCCAGCTGTCTTTGGGCGAGAGGTGGAGTACACTGTGGACTACTATCATTGTTAAAGTTAGACGGTTGCAGTCAAAAGTCAATGCTATTAGTTTTCTCGTTAAAATAAATGAAACCTAAATAGTGTTTATCAATGTGGAATGCTAATGAATAGATGCATATAAGTTACTCAGTATTTCTAGTCACCAAAAATTTATATTGCAAAAAGTAAAATAGACATTTTAAATTTTTTTCACGTGCAAAAACACATTTGCAATTTTTTAAAGATTTACTTATGACTTCCGTTTTGAGTTTATGTGATAAAAGCAAAGAAGTTTACTTGATTTACAGCTGTAAAGTTTAATTAGAATGTCACAAGATTTTTTTCTAAGTAAATCTTACTGTTTTTTTTCCAGTGGAGTGAAAGGGGTTGTAATAGTTTTATCCCTCCGTTGTAGATAAGAATATCCGCAACAGAGTGGGAAAATGTTTCCATCCTAACCGGACAAATGATGAAGGTGTAAAGCGAAGGTGTCATATTTTTTTACATTTTTAATGGCCACACAAGTGGAGAAAGTTAACTGCTTCAGTGGTAAATTGTATTAAAAAAAAACCCAAAAAACAAGTAACATTCTCTATTTTCTAGACTCTTACTACTTTGATCGACGTGAGTCTGTGAATTTGTCAAACCTAACACCGTAATTGCTTCATTTAAGGTCTCATTTCAATAAACCTCAGGGTGTCCTATCAGCGGGTGTGCACTCTCCAAACGCAAATAACCGCTGGGGTCTCGAATTAGTGCGGGGTCAAAAAACGGTGTTAACTTCTGAGGCTCTAGGCAACCTTCTGACGTTTATGCATTTGAAGTATCATGAGTGGTCAGCTTTATCTATCTCTGTATGTGCTTTAAAATGTTGTCACTCAGCTGTTGGTTTGAAAGTCATGTGTGTTACACTGGCTGTACTGTTGTTTAGAATGAACTCATCAGCGCTATTAATACTGGCTGAACAGCTTAGTGCTATTACAACATTGGTTCTGTTCCTGCTCTGTTCTAAAATGGAAAATTCCACGCTGTGCTTTATCCCAGTTTTTGTGTTGAAAGAAGTGCACATGAAAGGGAAAAACAGCCTGAGGGTTTGTTATGTTATGTTCTCCGTCATCAACATTGATTTTAGTATCTGAGCATATTAATATCTATAAATCTATAGCTACTCTCTCAGGGTTAAGTATTAAAGCTAGGTTGCACACTTATTAATTAGGAGTACCGCTACATGCTGCATACGGTGGCATGTAATCTTTACATTTTTTTGGGGGGTTAATTTTAGCATGTGCTTTTGTTGCAGCATGTGCTCATTCATGTGTGAAAAAGACATATGGAGGTATTTGTGAGGTGAGTGTTTGCATTTCACATGTATGAACCAGAAGCCCTCCAGCTCGAAAGGCAAAGCCACCTTACCTGAAATTAGTCTCTGTGGGAAGGTAGGAAGGGCACCGCTAAGGCCTTCTCGTTCAGCCTCCTAGCCCCGCCCACTCCTGCCCGGCCACTGTCACATGCGTCGAGGTGCACACGTCATCCGGAGAAAGACATTAATTGCCTCAGTGCGCGGTGGCGGGACGCTCAGCAGCCGCGCTCAGGTGCACCTTTGGCCGCTCCTTGCAAATGAGATGCAGAACGCCGGCTGCAGAAGCCTCCTATCCCGCTGATAATTGACCCTGGGGATCCGCCTTCCTTCCGTGCTCACCTCCTCCACTCCTCCCCTTTCTGCTGCCTCTGATTGGTTGCAAGTCAGCAGGATGGAGTTGGACCTCTGACCCCCCCAGCCTTCCTTCCCAACCAAGTTCTAGGAAATGGCTACACCCCATTGTTCCTGTGCTTGCCCGTGATATTCACTGCAAAACATAAATAAAAATGTGTTCAGAGAATTACCCTACAATAAATATGTATAATATTAGTCATAATCATAATAATAATAATAGACAAAAAATGTGCTGTTGATAGTGATACATTTTGCTTTTAAATGCAGCATTTAATTTGTTTCTTGACTCATATTTTTGTGTTCTCTAACTATTTTAAATAAGTGTCACAGGTCCCACAAAGTGTATCGGAAGTGTGTTGTCCAAAATGTAGCCTAGAATTTAATCTTATTTCAAGTAAAAGTGCTCTTAGTACGCCCAACTGGGAACAGCAGTTCTGTGTGTTTGTAGCTTTAATGCTAATGAGCTGTGTTAGTCCACGCCTGTCCCAAACAGTGTGTGTGTCTCTGACTGTGTGTGCCTCAGAGAAGCATAATTGTGTACTTCACCCACTTTTTATATATACAGTAACCCCTCGTTCGCCGCGATTAACTGGTTCCAGACCTGACCGTGATAAGTGAATTTGCAAAAAGTAGAATTCCTTATATAGAAATTTAATATGTTTGTACAGTAGAATATAAAACCTGCTTATGACCATATAAATACAGTTTTTAACATTATTAGAGCCCTCTAGACATGAAGTAACACCACTACAGGAGGTTTTTCCTTCATAACATCCCAAAAAAAACACAATCTCAAAAGTGAGCGTTTTAGTACCTCTTCTCTCAAAAGTGGAGCAAACAAGTGAGGTTTTCTCATGTTTGGTGCTCCAAAATGGGCTGTAGGGACACATACAGTATTACTGCCACAACATTATTAAGCTGACTGACAGATAGCTGGCATTATTTTAAGATGTGTAGCGAAGTCTCCTTTTTTTTTCCAAAGCTGTTCCCTGTGAAGTGGTGTGTGTGTGTGTGTGTGTGTGTGTGTGTGTGTGTGTGCACGTGCATGCGTGTAGGCGTGTGTTTGTGTACATGAGGTGGGCTCGTATGCTTATATATACAATTGGAAATGCTTAATAGCATACGTTGTGGTTACCTATGGGGTTTCCCGATGGAACCTTTTCACTTCCGTACGATACCAATATTGATCCGACATGAATCATGCATGTTTCTATTATTTATTTTTCAGTGTGGAAGGTTGGAAAAGCACAAATCATACATACATCATTTCTTATTTTGAAGTGTGGAATGTTAGAAAAGGCTTGATAAGTGATATCACTCAAATACAGAACAGTACTCCTCAACAGTAGGTATGAGAAAAACCCATTTACTTTTTTATGCATTTGGGGTATAGTTTTATCAGCAATGTGGTGGCAGCTAGCCTTAATATAGCGATGTTCGAGGTGCTCACTCAAGCATTTAAACCCAACATTACTCGCCACTGACAGGGGATCTCTCTTATCTGTTATAGTTCTGTCATATGTCCGGTGGGAGTTTCCCGTGTGATGCCGCTTCATATGCGCGATGAGGTTCGTCGTATTTAACTTCCCCAGTTCTGCGCCACCACAGGCCTCTTGTGCATGACAAGTTTTACACTCAGCTGCAACTGTTTTTGACTGCCACACGACCGACATCACTCCTGCTCCTTGCTACTTTGTTAGCATGCTAGGAAGCGCTGTTGTTGTGATCACATGGGCTCTATCTGGTCGCTGCTGGATACACGTGCTGGTGCGGAGTCTGTACTTGACTGGTTGTATCGGAGTGCCAATATTGGAGATTTGAGATGCAGGCCGGTATAATCCAACATTGTTTTTTTTTGCTGATATTGGCCTGATATCCGATATCAGTATCAGATCGGGACATCCCTAGTCATCTACTATCTTCTCTGTATGTTCCCACTTGAGCATTTTCAAGCAAACCCACTTCTCTTCCTGCGTGTGTGCTTCCTTGCATGTGTGTGGGTGTTGAAAATGTTAAAAGATTGATGTGGTGTAATTGAATATTGGGCCATCTGCTGGGGTGTTTAACCTCTTGTTTTTATGTGTGTATGCTCACATCTATTCACGCTTGTCTGTTTGACAGCACGTGTACGATGTCATCTCAATGTTTTTGTGTGCGTCTTCAGCTGGCTGGGGTCTTTGGCGCAGAGGCCATCCAAGGCAGAAGCTTACAGTGCGTTTCATGCTTAATTCTGTGTCAATTAGCGGTGAGCTGTTACCTTCCCTCCAGCCAAAGCGAGAGAGAGAGAGAGCGAGAGAGAGAAACACAAGCCCAAAGAAATGGCGGGGCTTTTGACAGGCGTGGTGTTCAATCATTTATCCCGAGGCCCCGCGGCCACGGAGCCCTGTCAACAAACATTCCATTGAAATCATATCAAGCCTCTTTTCTTGTACTCTCGCCTCTTCCCATCTTCTCTCTGCCTGCCTCTTTTATCGCTTTCATTCTTTCGCCCGACGCTTCCTCCCGCCGCGTGCCTTGCTCACCCACCTTCACTAGTCTTTCTTCCTCCTCCTCAAACTCAAACCCCCCATGCTCTGGGGCTCCTCCATCTCCAGAAGTGGGGTTCTTCCAGTTAGCCTCCTTCCCTGAGTGCTACTTGAAGATGTTTGTACTTGGCATGTAGTCACAATATCGTCAAAGTGTGTAACCAATACAAATGGCAGAACACTACCCTAATGTTGGGTTTGTACTTCTAACATTTCCACATACAGTAGAATACGCATAACTTATATAGGTTTTTGTTTGGGTTTTTTTACCCACAAAGTTTAGAGACACCTTCTCATTCCATATCATGAACAAGTGTGTCAAAACTTTTACCCAGCTGGTTATTTAAGCCAGTTTATGTCGACTACATCCATTTTCAATGTATCTTATTGCTTTGGAATTCCATTGCATCATCTGTGGTTTGAGACAGAAAGAAAAAAAGAGACATTTACCTGTTAGTCCTTGGTTTAGCGTGGTTTAAGAGGGGAGAGACGGACAAAAAAGGGGGAACAAACTACTGTTGTCAACTCCTCGGTAAGAAAATTAGCTATTGGCTGTCCTACAAGTAGGTGGATGACATCATTGCATATGATGTAAGAGATGCAGCAGGAAAAAGTATAACCTTGTAGGAGAAGACAAAAAAGTGAATAAAAACACTTCAATTATGATTAGAACTAAAAATAAACTTGATTCTTAGTTTGTTAATTTAAAAAATGTAATTATGTAAATCCAATGAGTCCATTCTAGTTTTAGGTACAGAAAACAATGTGAAATAATTATTACTGACAAATGGATGGAATTTATTTTTACCTACCTCCCGATACAGATAAAGATACAGAACAGCATAAATTGATTAGTTTGTTTTGTGCAATATTGTATTAAAACTGCTCAATACGACATAGGCATGGAAACAGGAGTTTAGAAGAATCAAAGGAAATCCCATTTCCCTTTTAATTGATTGGTAATTTTGCCTACTCCATCAGGGAAATATACCATAAGTGTTGCGCTGCATCCACCAAATTTAAAGAGAATTTTTTTTTGTTGTACATAAAAATTGCGTGAAAAAGTGTCTGCCCCCTTCCTGATTTCTTTTTTTTTTTGTTTGCATATTTCTCACACTTAAATGTTTCAGATCCTCAAACAAATTTAAATATTAGTCAATGACAACACAACAGAACACAAAATGCCTTTTTTAGGTCCTTTTTAGGCCACAGCATCTCAATACTTCAGGCGAGAGGCGGGGTACGCTGGTTTCCAGCCAATCGCAGGGCACATTTAGACAAACAACCAATCACACTCACATTCATACCTATGGGCAATTTAGAGTCTCCAATTCACCTAACATGCATGTTTTTGGAATGTGGGAGGAAAACCTGGGAGGTGGACTTGCTGGTGTGTTTTGGATCATTGTCCTGCTACAGAACCCACGTTTGTTTCAGCTTGAGTTCATGAACAGATGGCCGGATATTCTCCTCCTTCTCCTTCTCCTTCTCCTTCTCCTTCTCCTTCTCCTTCTCCTTCTCCTTCTCCTTCTCCTTCTCCTTCTCCTTCTCCTTCTCCTTCTCCTTCCTTTTGGTAGACAGCAGAATTCATGGTTACATTTATCACAGTAAGTCTTCCAGGTCCCGAAGCAGCAAACCAGCCCCAGACCTTCACGCTACCACCACCATATTTTATCTTGGTATGATAAAATGCGGCGGTACTTCTGGCAAAAATGAGATGAGCTTTAATGTTCTTTTTGATCAGCAGTGTTTTTTACCTTGAAACTCTGCATGCACGTTTTTTCCCAGTGTCTTTCTTATGGTGGAGTCATGAACACTGACCTTAACTGAGACAAGTGAGGCCTGCAGTTCTTTGGATGTTGTTGTGGGGTCTTTTGTGACCTCTTGGATGAGTCGTTGCCGCACTCTTGGGGTAATTTTTTTTCTCAGAACGCACTTGTCTATAAGGAACAGGTGCCCATGTTGTGTTATTGGATATATTTACGCAAAGAAAGACACACGATAAACCTTGCAATACAACCTATACGCGGTGTTCCCAGAGTCACTTGTTAGCTCTGGTGAGACTCTTTCATTGGAGTTCAACAGTTGCTGCTGTCGAAGCAGTCCAAGCAGAAGCTGTAGTAATTTTGCACTTGATCAAACTTACCTAAGATTTGTCAGATCAAAAACACGATTGCTGCATAAGACTTCAAAACGTGATAATAGCCTCTATTGCAGAAATGCACTATTTTCTGTTTCAGCATTCTAAGTATCAAGAGAACTGCAGGTTTTTTTTTTGTTGCCATAAATTAGCCGCTTCATTGTTTAAGCAGCAGGTTTCAAAGCATGTAAAAAAAAGCAGCGGCTTATAGTCTGGAAATTACGGTGGTCAAAAGGACACACTTTATGTGTAAATATATGCAATAATGGCCTACGTTGTTTACTTTTGGTTAAGAATGACAATAAAGTAGAATTATGATGTTGCAATTGCCCATCGATGATGAAAAAATGACAGATAGAGACATACTGTATATCATGTGGTAAAACATATTGGAAGTGTCAGTGTTAGAAGCTGTCCTGTCCTTTATTCATCTTCACGTGTGCGTTATGTTATTACAAAGTTGTATAATTACAATAGGCAATCAAATGTACGTGAGTCTTCCGTTGGAGCTGTGCTAAATGTGCTGATGCCGGATGTTTTGCAAGTAAAGGTGGACAGAGGCCAAATCCGTGTTTTTATTTCTTCTTTTTTTTTCTCGACGTGTTCTGCTCGAGGCTGCGAACATTGATGTCGAGTATGAGAAAGAGAGAAGAGCATAAAGAGTAGATGAATCTTCCTTCCGCTCCGTCTCCTCCCCCGTGCATTCATCCCGCGAGAAGCTCTCAACTCACCTGGGCCTCGCCTGGTGGAAGACGGGCGTCATAAATAAATGTATCGCCTTAATTATTTAAGACAGCCTAAACGAAGACAGACACGTCCTCTGAAGGCTTTTCATCTGGACTAGCATGTTGTTGTTGTGTCAGCCTACAATTATAGCGTTTTATACTCTGCCCTTTTTCCCCCCGCTTGCTCACGTTTGAGATCCTAAAGAGGACGGTCTCTCCACCTGCAGTCATGCCCACAAAGCCTCCGAAATGAGGCATGATTACATGACAACCCTGATGAAATTGGATCAAAGGGCATATTTGAATATGTGCTGTCTGGGCCCTTTCAAGCATCTCTGGTGGGCGAGCCTTCTTACTCAGCACAACACACAACAGAAGATAAAGAGTCAACAATCACTGCAAATTAAAACTTTTGTCAGCGCAAAAGCAAGTTTAGAATCTCCAAAACAATAATAAACACCTCACATTCCAGCAAGCATTGTTATTACACTGCATCTTCTCAAGGGACAATGCTATAGAATTGGGTCTACTTTGGAGTAGTCAGTGTACAGCTCGTATTGCAGCATAGATTTACTATCCACTAAAAATATGTCAACACACATCCATCCGTCTTGCCTACAGTCACGCAGGGTAGTGGTAGTGTCATAATTCAAGGCTGGCTGCATGAGTGCTACCTATACTGGGGGAACTGTGGTTCATTTCGGGACACATGAATGCCAAAATGTACTGTGACACTGTGACGCAGATCATGACCCCCTCCCTTGGCAAACTGGTCCGCATGGCAATTATACACAACATATCTTGTCAAGAGACAATACTTTGATAAGCAGTACTTTAAAGTAGTCAGTGTACAGGTTGCAGTATAGATTTGCTATCAAGTGAAAATGAATGAACACACGGCCATTATTGTCCAAATAGCTGGCAACACAAGTGAGCATCAAGATAATTGTCTTGCTTACAGTCAAGCATGGTAGTGTGTACCGTCATTGTCATGGGCTGCATGAGTGCTGCCGGCACTGGGGAGCTGTGGTTCATTGAGGGGAAACATGAAGTCCAACCTGTACTGTGAGATTGTTAAGAAGAAACTGGGCTGTGTGGCGGGTTTCCAACATAATAAACACACCTGTGGGGCATCCTCACTGACATCCACCAGTGATGTCATCATGGAGAAGTGGAACAGGACTCCTGCAACAGTCTATGCAGCTTTGGGAAAGTCCACGTCCAAGAGGATTAAAGGAAAACTACACTTATTTTAAATGTTGCCCATCATTCACAATCATTATGTGAACACGTTTCTTTCCCTTTTCTGTGCGTTCTAACGAGAGAAAGCGAGTTAGTATGAGCCAGCTAAAAAATGCACCTCTTGGAAGGTACCTATTTTCACGCTAAACCCCTCCAGCTCTCCATTTACATAACTGATGGGCATATTAACCAAGTTACAGTGATATTGTTATTGTAGCAGCTAACACGAAAAGCTATATTTATCTGGCGGACTAGCACGACGCCTCGCTAGCTGCTAGTCTCAGCGTCACTCACAACGCCTCAAGCCACTGCAACGGGACAGACGAAAGAGTGGATACTACTGGTACGTTTTCATCAATGTACTTGTTAATGCATGATCACAGCATGTATATAAAACGATAAAACCTTGTTAGAGGGCTTCATCGTCGAAAGAGGTGCCTCCCATGACGTGCAATGTTAGCTGGCTCATGCTAACTCGTTTTCTCTAATTAGAACGCACAAAAAAAGGGAAAGAAATGTGTTCATGTTTCACATAAGGATTGTGGAGGATGAGCAATATTCCACAAAAAGTGCAGTTTTCCTTTAAGGCAGTGCTAGACAACAATGAGGCTCACACTAAATAGTCACACCAAGGAAATCATTTTTGACCATAATGGCTGCCTTGAGTCATTTTCAGAGGACAGTAAGCACTCTTTGGAACTCGTGTTTCCCCTCGGTGAACTGCAGCTGCCCGGTGCCGGCAGCACTCATGCACGCTACTACCACCACCACCACAAGCTGTACACTGACTAATGAAAGTAGTGTATATCCAAGAGTTGTCCCTGGAGACGATTTAATCGAATGCAGGGTGTATATTTCTATATATTTCTCTCCTTAGGTGGACTTCCTGTAGACAACAAGAGGGGTTGTAGTTATCAGTCCCTGGACAAAGGCAAATGAATATTTAAAGATCATTACTGATGCCCCCAAGTAAAACATGGACTAGGTAATGAATTGATTGAGCCTGTTGGTCCGCAGAGAGATTAGACCGGATGAGTGTTGTTTATCTCTGTTGTTATTGAAGCGCTTTTGATTGCTTTGAGCAAATGATTTCCTATTGAATGTAAAGCAGTGCGGGATGCTGCCGCATATATTTAACCTGTAAGGCATATACACGAGTTCTTTGAGTGATACAATTACTTGGGGATTCCTGCTCAAGCACCCTGAGTTTTTCTTTTTCTTCCACTGCAGTTCATACGTAGTGTAAGTTCTACGTATTGTCCAACTGACAGAAAGTGGCTAATATTGGATGGATTTGCACTGCAGCTAATAGCGCGACGCTTTTGGCAAAGACAGGCAGTTGTCTTCTGCGCCGCTTGGCTCACGTCCTCAGTCAACTGTTGCTTGTGAATAGAGTGTCAACAGAGTGCTAATTGTCGCCGCACGTTCTGATTTATGGCAGGCGCAAGCCAGCAGAGAACACAGGACGATTTTGCATTTGGCAGACCGCAACCGATCCCGTAGCACCGTGCCAAAAGTTCAATTTGAGGCTGAAAAGACGCCAGTGAGTCACCGGTGCTTGGATCCAGTCTGTTGCTATTCCTGCCTCATCCTAATTATGTTATGCATTCAAATATTGGACTGGTTATTGTTGTTTTCTGTTCAACTTGATTACCTCTTAATATACACCGAAAATTACAAATGTTTTCTTCTACAGTTACAGTACATTAGTTTCCCCACAGCATGCCTCTTTTTATTCTTGTCAAACTACAATTTTTGTCTCTTAATATTCCAACCTTTTTTCTCATAATACTTTTTTTTGTAACATTCCATCTTTATTCTCATAAATTAACAATTTTACTCTTTTTTATGCATAATTGCTTAAGTCTGATCTTACAATTCGTATTTGTACAGTTGCGTTTTTTTCTCTCTCATGGCAATCAAACTTTATTCTCATAAATGTACAAAGTTTTTCAGTACATTTCTCATATGACTTTATTCTTGTGTAATTACAACTCTTTTTTTCCACGTTTTATTACTTTATTCTCATTATGTTATTAACTTATTCCTCTACAGTTACTCTTGTTTGTCAGTAGTACAGTATTTTTATTTACATTTTTTATTTTCTTGTAAAATCACAACTTTGTCCGCGTAATATTTGGATATTTTTTCTCTTAAAATTACAGGTTTATTCAGCAGAAATCACCGCCCTCCCCCCAGCTTTTTCACATGTGTTTCTCATACTCTTTTTCCACATATCACGTTATCCTCTTATAAATGTATTCTTATGCAATCATGTTCTTGTTTTATCCAGACTTTTTTTTCCTTACAAAGTTACAATTTCTTGTGAAATTGCAACTATTTTTTTTCATATATTGTGCCTTTTTTCATGTAAAATTATTGGGGGGGGTTCATGAAATTACAGCTTTTTTCCAGGTACACTCCTATTCAAAATTTTAAAACCAGTTGAAAAACTGCAAATTGCAAAGTGCAACATGTAAATTCTTGCTAATTTTCAACTGGTCGTAACATTTCCATCAGGAGTATATTACTTAATTCTCTTTTTTTAATGTGTTCTTGCACAATCATGCCTTTTCCTCACAATATTATGATGTTTATTTTCTATTAAAATTGTATCTTTTTTCTTTTAACAGCTCTCCAAAGGATTCTACATTCTCATAAAATATTTCTTTTGTAATATTAAGACTTTTTTTCCTCCAAAAATTACAATTCAATTTTTGTAAAAAAACATTTGTAATATTCCAGCTATGTTTACAGTACTAGTCTTGTAATGCTTTGGCTTTATTGCTTTAGAAGTACTTTTTTCTTTTTAGTGTGGCATTAGTAGTACTTCGTACAAAGCCAAATATTGATGATTTTATCCAAATAACAGCCAACATTGCAATTTAAAAAGACAATTGAATGATAAAACCTTTCAAAGATTTGACTTCAACTTTGGACATGTTTGCGTTCATCGAATCTTGTGTAATTAGAGTGTGTATTTTGAAAAGCTGTATAATTTGTGTCAGAGTGAAGCATTTTGTCCATGTGGAAAGCATGATGCCGTATAGGAAGGACACAGGCCTTTTTTTTCCCTGTTTGGTTTTTAGAAATGGTAATCCGGGAGGCACCGTGCTCAGGAAGTAATAATGTTTTTGGGCATCATTCGGAATAAACTTTTCCTACTTGCCCCGAATGTCCTTGGCAGGAAAATACATGAAAAGGTGTGTTTTCTTTTTTGTACCTTGTGAAAGGACCATTCAAGGACCACCAGGTTTTTCTCAAGTTTTTAGGTGATGCCTGTCATGAAGGAACGCGGCAATGTGTTGTGGCTGCCAGCTGGCACAGGAAGCCGACACGTCCCAGAGATGAGCGAAGGGCCAGCTGGAAAGCCGCCGAGAGAGCTTTAACACACTCGTCGCCGAGGCGGCAGACTCCATAGGCCCATCCTGTTAACTGACACAACACACCACTAATTGTGCATTAATCAGCCGCTTTTCGTTAGCGCGTCCCAGGAGCCCCTTCTTGGATTGCAGAGGTCTGATTTGTGTGTGTGTATGTGTGTGTGTGTGTGTGTGTGTGTGTGTGTGTGTGTGTGTGCTCCAGACTCCACATTTTTGGCTTCTTGTTTGGCACACTGCTTTGCCAGTTGCACTTTGAATTACAGTGTGTGTTTCTAATTCCATTTAAAGCAACAATATGCAATAACTCCACCTTAAAATAACAACTTTAGCATCCTTTCGCGCTATGCTGACTTAATCAGGAAAATAGCATCTCAGTCGTTGCCACGGCGACCAAGGGACATCTACTTGATCAGTGTATAGTTATTAGTGGACCAGCCAGGACCCCTCATGTTATCAATGGTGCTAGTGTTACCATTCAGTTGAGTCTAATGTTGGACAAACTTTGTCAGACAATAAGTAGTTATTACCTTGGCACCAAAAAAAAGTTTAAAACACCCATTTTAATGTTTTTTAATAAATATAAATATTCAACAGATATTTATGATATAATATGAAAGTAAATATCAGTAATGAATATAGATAGTAAATATATAAAATACAAATAAATACAGATAATACAGAGAGAAAATATTTATCATAAATTTAAAATGCATTTCCACCAAAAACAGTTAAAAACACCCATTTTCATGTTTTTAAAAATAAATTAAAAAATAACAAAAAAAAAAAAAAATATATATATATATATATATATGTTAAAAATATTACATATTTTTAAAATATTATAAAAAGAAATATCAGTAAGGTTGGCGACCAGTCCAGAGTGTACCCTGCCTCTCACCCAAAGTCAGCTGGGATAGGCTCCAGCATATCCCCGCGACCCTTGTGTGGGCAAGCGGCATAGAAAATGAACGAATGAATATTTAAAGTACAGTGTTTCCTCTTTTTTTATTACAGCGTATGAACGCTGTTACGGGCCGAGCCTGGCCCTTTAAGAAGAATTGCATTGTGGGAAGATAAGCATCTTATCTCTTCCCTCTCTCGTCTGTCTGCACCGTCCTTTGATTTCTGCGTCCTGATTGGCCGTAGGCCATTGTCAATCAATCTCCTATGTGCCGCCTCCTGTGTTATCGCTAGCCTGCTTGCATGCAGCAATATGTTTTAACAAGGACACAAAAACGCTACAGCACGGCGGAACCGCGCCAGGATGAAAAGGCACAGTCACAGGAGTGAAAAAAGCGTTAGTGACTTCATAATTTCTTGTGTTGATCATTAAGGTTGATCATTAAAATTCAAACGAAGATCTTTTTTGAGAGTGTTTAAAAAGAGAAATGTGAAAAAATGTTATTGCGTGTCTGAGAAAAGAGTATAAAGTGTATGGTGAAGGGTTTACAGCCTATAATAATTGTAAAAAAATGAAGTTGGAGTTCACTTATTGCGGGCTATTTTGGGAACGTATACCCCGCAATAAACGAAGTGACACTCAACACTGTCATAAACTTAAAATAAAAAAATATACATATATATGCACATTATATACAAAATTTAATTGACCAAAAAAATGTCACTGCAGTTTAGAGAACACACTGCACTAAAACCTAATGCACACTTTGTACTTCAGGCAGCAATCATTCATCATGCTGTGGTTGCTTTTATTATTGTTTTTTATATCTATAGTGCTGTATAATATAAGTCCTATCAATCATCATCATTATTATTATTATTATTATTATTAATTGTATGATATATATTGGAATATTGCAATTAGTATTAGTGAATAAGATGGTGTTGTTCTTGCCTTACTATTATGAATATTATTATTTGGTACAGGCTGTGTCTCAGTGCGGTGTCCAGCTTCCTCTATCAAGGATAAGTAAATATCAGAGAAATCCTCAATTTAACCTTTCGCAGATGCGGTTTTTCGCCATAAGTCACACTTTGCATTTCCCGTCCCTCCGGGATGTCGGCTGTCACACATGCAGCACGTCTGGCCTCCTTCCTCGCCGGGTCAGAGCTAGCCAAACACTAAAAGTGTCTGTCTGTGTGGCGTGTGCGTGTGTGTTCGTGTGTGTACTGAGCAAAAGGGGGAGTGTGTGGAGCGTGTGCATGCGTGCAGATGGTTCACAAGCCATCCTTTCAATTAGGCGGAGTATAAATATCCGTGGCTGATTGGAATGTGGAGGCTACGGGTACAAAAGGGCCCCCGTCTTGGCGGCGCTCCAAGGGCCCGTCGCTTGTTCCATCACTGAGGCAGTCACGCTGGAAGCTGCTCATAGTGGCTGTCAGTGGTCACACTCATTTCCACCTCCTTTTTTCCCTGTGTCCTGCACCGTCACAGCTACCGCTACATTCGAAGCAGGCCTCCAGCTGCAGATGCAATGTCTTCTTTCCCCTTTACTTGTGTTCTTCAACTTCTCAAATTCCTTGCACAAAAAAAACATTTCCGGCTTATATAGATCAAGAAAGTTTCTTTTACAGTCTCACGTTTGGTCCGACTGTCTGCGTTCCAGTGCAGCTCCTAATCTCAGACAGGCTGCAGGTGACACCCTCAAATTATTACAGGTGGGCGCTTGCGGGCGACACGTCCATCCCCACAAACCTGTCACCGCGACGTGTTTTGAGGAATTATACCCACGTACACACAGCAAACACTGTGAGGCAATGGAACGACACAGGTGGAATGTTTTTGGAGAAGCAGTGTATGTCTTCTAACATGGTGGTGTTGCTCGGAGTGAATTGATTCTCGCCAAATTTAGTTGAGAGGTGCGGCATTGGCAAGGATTTTGATGTGGTGCAGATCTAATAAGCGATATCATTCAATGAGGCACACACTGGAATCATCCTCGCAGCACGTGTTCATCTGTGGTGTGTAGTGAAAATGTCGAATATTTTGAATATTAGACTGTTTCCAGTGTTTATGGGCCAAAATTCCGATTTTAATTACAGTGGAACCTTGGTTCCAGACTCTAGCCGAATCAATTTTTCACATAAGAAATGATGTAAATCCAATTAATCTGTTCCAGAAAGGAAAAGATATTCACACAAAACACATTTTTATAGTTTTACATGCAGATAACACTTCAAATGCATATAAATGACAAATCAAAGGGAAAAATGAACATTTAAGGTTAATTTTACCTTCACTGAAGACTTGATTGTTGACAAAGGCTGCTATGAGGCAGCGAGACCAACACGGACACCACCTCCGTGTATTGCCATCGTGTTTTTCACCTTTTTCACCTTTCAACTTTCTTTTGCTCTTGTTGCTTTTGAGTTGTTGTTATTATTATTATTATTATTATTATTATACACAAACAAACAGCAAACTACAGCAGACACTGGAGGCGCAACTGTGTTAGTTACTACAGAGTCAGCCGTTGATGACATCATAGACGGGTGGTGGGGATGACTTCCGGTTCCTGTTTCCATGTATTCCATGTACTGTATGTAAGCTAATAGGCTGCTAACAAGGGCGTTTTTTGATAAAAAAAAAAAAAAAATACATTAAGAACACGTTTGGACTCACTCGGTGTACTAATAACACGGACATGTGGCATATTGTACGCTAACCGGAAAATGTATGCAAACCGAGGCAACATTTTGACAAAAATTGTTGACATTAACAGAGAAACACACCAACCAGGTCGTGTGGTAGCTACGGGTCGACTGTAATTTGTAGGCCAAAGCACAAAATGCTTAAACTCAGAATGCCGTAACCCAAGGACCACCAAGGCTTAGAGGAGGTGGTAGGATTTAGTGTTGGTCCATGGCCTTGGCGGAGGTCGTTTCTCTCTCGTTCTAGTTTATGTGGAGACATAAACATTTGTACTTTTTGTGATTTTTTTTCTACCGTGTTCCCACAGTTTCTCATAGCGTCAGGACAATACCACAACAATAAAATCATATGCCCTTTGTTATGAAGATGACCCCTCCCCCTTCCAAACGCCCCCTACCTCCCCACCCCACCTCCTCTTCCACGTCTCTTCTGCATCCCCGTGGAATCAGGAGAGATTAAAAATTAGGGGATTAGGTTGCCCTCCTCGGCCAAACAATGGCGTCCAACACGGGGCTGCGAGCTCCCGAGGCGTGGCTAAGTCCTCCGTGTCAGTTATTCCTTATGGAAGGGTTCTCTCGGAAAAGACGCGTCCTCGCTTTTTCTGTCTTGCAACCCCCTTTCTTCTTTATGACCCGCCGCTGTAATGAGGCAACATGGGAGATTGAAGGCGGGGAGGGGTAATATCTGCTAATAGGGTCAAAAAGTAATGTAAAGTGTTTATTCGTCCTCCAAGCCTGATGATTATTTGTGTTATTTTACGGCAGACATTGTCAGGCAGTAATAATGACTCCAATAATGGCGAGGTGATGTAAGACGCGGGCGGTCCGACTGAATTAAGGCCCTCTTTTAAAGATGTCAGTGTCGAACGCGGAGCTATAGCCGGCCATGGCGTGCACTCCTTTAATTTCACTGCTCTGTCAGATTTTATTAAAAGCCATTCGTCACAAGCAGCGCAGAGAAGGAAGCAGGAAAAGACACAAATGAGTGAGATGTAGGGGGGAGGGGCTGGGGGTGGGGGTACAAACAGTAGAGACAAAGAAAGATGACTTTCTGGTGGATAGATAACAATGTTGTTATTTTTTTTTGGGGGGGAGGTGCTTTGTTATCACCTTGGGGAGTCTTATAGGTTGAAGTCAGAGTGGGAGTGTCTAGGGTTTGATAAATGATGAATCTGGGGTAGGTAGGTATCGTGGACCATCCCCGCCCCCCATGTACCCAGCCCTGACCAAGCCCACCTTCATGCCCATTTGTAACTGTCCTGGGAGGGGCCGTCAGTGACCTGCTGATGTGCCCCCTCATTTTCCTGAAGGGAAGGATGAGGCAATGGAAAATATGTTCAAATCCACAGATGTACTTTTATGATGAGGACTGATTTTATTGGCTTGGTGCTAATCATAAAGATGACAGCAGGATGTCTTCCAGCTCACGCAATGAATGATGTGATTGCCACTGTCACAGTTTTAAGCGTCCTTCCGCTTGTGCAGCAAGAATTCCAGGAACTTCATTCAATATTCCTGAAACTTGCTTAAAAATCCTCCTGGAATGAATGCCTTCCTTTGCCCTCAGTTGGACTTTAGTTCACATTTATTTGATAAATGTTAAATATCTGATCTAGAAGACCTGGGTTTAAATCTCCGTTGGGTATCTCTGTGTGGAGTTCACATGTTCTCCTCATGCGTGCGTGGGTTTTCTCCGGGTACTCCGGTTTCTTCCCACATTCCAAAAACATGCATGTTAGGTTAATTGGAGACTCTAAATTGTCCATAGGTGTGAATGTGAGTGTGAATGGTTGTTTGTCTATATGTGCCCTGCCATTGACTGGCGACCGATCCAGGGTGAACCCCGCCTCTCGCCCAAAGTCAGCTGGGATAGGCTTCAGCATACCCCGACAACCCTAGTGAGAAAAACGGCTAAATGAACTAAAATACAAATAGAATGCATTCAGAAGACTCATTCGAACATGGGATGATATGTAGTATTCTCCACTGGTCACTAGGTTGTCAGAAATGTTACTGTCATGTTCGGTAAGACACACAAGCACCAGACTTGATCGCCGGAACAACAGGCTTTTATTTGAATGATCTCACAACAGGCAGAATAATCCCTAACACTGTTGCAGCCATAACCCACGCCAAGCTAAAACTCAACTCTCACCCCACAGACATTACTTCCTGTCCGTCCCCCACTTATCTCCACTAACACCAGGAAACATTTACAGGAACAAAAAACAAGCATGAGTCTTATTTATGTCTAATATGTCTTATTTTCTGTTATTGTCTCTACTATATTGGAAAATAGGAGCGTAAAGGTGACTATAGGGGTGTTATTTCATTTTTAGAGGGCTTAAAATGTTAAAAATTTATTTAGAAGGTCGTAAACAGGTTTTCTATCCTCTAAGTATGAAAATATTCAATTTCTAAGTAAGGAATCCTACTTTGCGGAAATTCACGTCACATCTGGAACCAATTATAGATGAGGTATATTAACTTAAATAATCTAAATAATCATCAAGATAATGTACAATAACTTGGTCAAACATAGAAAAGTGAATAATCTTGCTTGGAATTCAACTTTTGCATTGTAGCCTTGCTTCATGGTCACGTTTATTTACATCACATTTTTACGCAACTCTTGCTGTCCTAAAATTCTGTAAAATATATATATAGAAATATATAGAAATGAATACATGAGCCAGTAAACTGGTAGGAAACACGGTTAAGATAGATAAAACAAGCAATAAAAGCACCAGAAGAAAACAAAGTGAAATAAAACTAAATAATTCCAACAAATAAAAGGACAAAACAAATACAGGATAAGTTGTGGCCACTGACTGTATGAAGAACAAAACAAATAAACAGTATATCAGTGAGTACCCTCACATTTCAGCAAGCATTTTATTATATCTTCTCCAGGGACACTGCTACAGAAAGTAAACTAGAGTTGATATACTTGAGAGTAGTCGGTGTACAGCTTGTATAACCACACATCCATTATTGTCTAAATACATGGTAACACAAGTGAGTAGCAAGCCTACAATCAAGCATGGTGGTGGTAGCGTCATGGTACTGCTCAATGTGTTGAAACAGCGTGATGCCCTCCCCTCTTCTCCATTACTGCGTCCCGAAAATGAGTAAACACACACCCAATACACATGGTATATTGTCTAAATAGCCGGCAACACAAGGTGAATTGAGTCTTTGGTGTGAATATTTAGTGAGAGCACCATCGTTATCTATCTTATCCTCTTGGGTGTGACTATGGAATTGAAGAGAACTGCACAGGTTGTTACTTGGATCCTTTTCCCCTCCTCCGCGATGACATCACTGGTGGAGCTGGCGGATGCCCCGCAGGTGCTCAATTGAGTACTTGGTCATTCCATCACCTTTGCCTTCAGTTTCCCCAACAAGGCGTTTGACATTTTGGAGGTGGGTCAGTCATTTTGAAAAACTATCGTTTTCCCCAGGGAGGGGGTCATGCTCTGCTTAACAATGTGATGTCGGGGTTCCTGTTTCCTCTCATATTTAGACAGTAATGGATGCGTGTTGTTGACTCATTGTCAGTGGATAGTAAATGTAGACTGTAGACTTGTTATACATGTAATACAAGTCCACTGACTACCAAAAAGTGTCCATATTGTCCACTGACAAAATTGAATACAACACTTGCTGAACTGTGGGGGGTGTAGTGTACACATTTTTTGGAGAAACTGTACAGTTTCGTCATTTGCTGTTTCCTTGGGTTAAGATCTTTTACTTTATGTAAGTTTTTGAGGACTCAAAACCAGGAGAAACTCCTCACGCTGGCAAATGACATGGAGTCGGGTTGTGAGATGGCATCAAAGTGGCCCACGCCGCCCCCCGTTTGCACGCCGCCCACCTCACCTCCAAGCCCACGCAGCAGACGTACAGTACCTACAATCAAAAGGAAATTAAATGATTTATTATAGCTTTCCCGCCCTCTGCGCCGAGTCAAAACATGAAAAATAAAAGACAAGAAAGGGCTTTCAGAAACACTTGTACAATGCGTTTTACGTTCCTCTCCCATTTGCCCTCTTCGCTCGCTCTCGAACTGAATAGTACATGATAGCGCTCCATGGTGGAGGAAGAGGAGCGGGGAGAGAGGGGAAATAAAATGAAGTGTGACAACATATGAATTTCAAATTTCTTGGGAGACATCAAAGTGTGCCATCCGGGGTGTCTCTCTGACAAGGACACTTTCTGATTTTTAATTCCGTCCTCTGATTGTATCGCCAGGGCCCTAACGAAGAAGCCACAGCAGTGAGTGGCATCCGGCGGCCAGAGATAGAGCAGGCAGGGGGGAGATGGTGGCGTTTGGAGGATGGAGAGAGTACGTGAGATCAGACGAGGGGGGTTGAGGAGAAAGATGGAGGAGGAAGGAGAGAAGAAAGGAGAGGATCATCCAAACAGTGGCGGCCGGGCTCTTTGTTGTCGAGGCGATCAGAGCGTCTCTTTCATCACACTGAGATGCAGGAGGAGGGAAAGAAAGTCAGACGCTACATTTTTTTCCTTCCCAGTCAGGGTGACAGTGACACGGATAGAAGGAGGGCACACATCACATGGAGGACCTTCTTCCAAGGACTTGTTGGAACAACCACTTTAACCTTAAACAACATGTTTACACTCCAGCATCATCACACAAATTCCACTTTTCTAATCACGCCTCCACGCCAAAGATTTCTTAATTGCCCGCGAGCTGCTCAGCAGGATGCCGGAGCGTGCCTCCGGCAAAGCTCAGTGCCAGGCAGTGCCGCGGGGCCAGCCAGGGGTCCCCCCCCTCAATCCCAAAAGCGTCCCCCGTGGAGTGCGCTCCCTCCAAGGCCCTTTTGGAAAACGGATGTAAAACCTCCAGGGAAGCGTGGGTGGAAAGGTCATACGAGTGGCATGTTACAGTGATGAGCTTGCGTCGCCTAGCAACCAAACATTATTTTAAATGTGTCATTTACACCTGCAATTGGGTTCATAATTGCACAATCTCACATGCAGTATGCTGCAAAAGTCTTGGGCCTCCGCCAGCTTTGTAGTTTCTCACGGCAGCCATGTTGACGAAGTAAAACACGAAGAAGACAAAACCCACAAGACTTTGTAGAGGGGTGTGGCTGTGCCTCTCTGGCGGCAGCTAGCTAGCTCGTTTATGTCCCACGGGCGAGCTAGAAGTGACTATCACGTTCATACATGCTAACTAGCTCGTAAGGTAGCACTAGCTTGTCAGCTGATGTTGAGTAGTTCACCTCTTAGTATTTTTACAAGTGTACTATTCAAACATGACACCTGTATTTAATGACAAATGAATAGGGACGCTCCGATCAGGGTTTTCTGCTGCCAATTCCGATACTAGTGAGTAGAGTAGTTACTGAGGAACTAATGAAGAACTAACGAGGAACTAGTGAGTAGAGTAGTTACTGAGGAACTAATGAAGAACTAATGAGGAACTAGTGAGTAGAACAGTTACTGAGGAACTAATGAAGAACTAACGAGGAACTAGTGAGTAGAGTAGTTACTGAGGAACTAATGAAGAACTAATGAGGAACTAGTGAGTAGAACAGTTACTGAGGAACTAATGAAGAACTAATGAGGAACTAGTGAGTAGAGTAGTTACTGAGGAACTAATGAAGAACTAATGAGGAACTAGTGAGTAGAGTAGTTACTGAGGAACTAATGAAGAACTAATGAGGAACTAGTGAGTAGAGTAGTTACTGAGGAACTAATGAAGAACTAATGAGGAACTAATGAGTAGAATAGTTACTGAGGAACTAATGAAGAACTAATGAGGAACTAGTGAGTAGAATAGTTACTGATGAACTAATGAAGAACTAATGAGGAACTAATGAGTAGAATAGTTACTGAGGAACTAATGAAGAACTAATGAGGAACTAGTGAGTAGAGTAGTTACTGAGGAACTAATGAAGAACTAATGAGGAACTAATGAGTAGAATAGTTACTGAGGAACTAATGAAGAACTAATGAGGAACTAATGAGTAGAATAGTTACTGAGGAACTAATGAAGAACTAATGAGGAACTAGTGAGTAGAATAGTTACTGATGAACTAATGAAGAACTAATGAGGAACTAGTGAGTAGAGTAGTTACTGAGGAAATAATAAAGAACTAATGAGGAACTAGTGAGTAGAATAGTTACTGATGAACTAATGAAGAACTAATGAGGAACTAGTGAGTAGAGTAGTTGCTGAGGAACTAATGAAGAACTAATGAGGAACTAGTGAGTAGAGTAGTTACTGAGGAAATAATAAAGAACTAATGACGAACTAGTGAGTAGAATAGTTACTGATGAACTAATGAAGAACTAATGAGGAACTAGTGAGTAGAGTAGTTACTGAGGAACTAATGAAGAACTAATGAGGAACTAGTGAGTAGAGTAGTTACTGAGGAACTAATGAAGAACTAATGACTAACTAATGAGTAGTGGTTAGGGTTAGGTAGGTTAGTTCCTCATTAGTTACTGTAATTTTGTGTACATGAATGAGATTGGCCGATATCGATAGCAATCACATGGATTAACTGTAGATCTTCCAATTTATTTATGTGGTATCGGTGAGGGGCGCCGTTAGATAATTCCAAGAGCCGCTGGCCAATATGTAATTATTTAAACATACCTTTTTGGGGGGGGCCTTAATTTGTGTAAAACAATTTTTGTACTATTTTAGCATCTTCTTTGTGCTATTTTGTGATCATTTGTCATTATATAAAGGTATGAAGTCTGAATTGAATAGTAATAATAAAAAAACAAACTACTGAGAGTTGAAGCAAATATTCTTTGACCCTTTGGTGAGCTACTCAGAATCAGCTGCTATGGTATCACCATCATCCAGCTGGACACACTGCACACACTGTATGTTCATGACAAGACAAAATTAGTATGATGACAACAAGAGAGCAAAATTGTTCAGCGACACTTGAAAAAGTTAGCATGTATCCGATGAACGTGATAACCACTTGTAGCTTCCCCGTGGGACAAAAACGAGTTCCAAACTAACCACATTGTTTGTTTTAAAAACAAATTGTCATTTGGAGTCCAAAGATGAGAAGCTAGGCGGATAATTCTAGCTAGCGAGCTGCCGCCACTGACAGCTAGGCAAAGCATGTAAACAAAGATGCAAGATAAGTCAAACTGCAATAGGTTTGATAAGGGAATGATCAAACACTCTGGCATCGATTGGCGTAGCCTGTGTCAAGCTGTCAAAATGAATCCATGGGGTTTTACAGACTAGTTTTGATTCTCATGGCAATACGGGACAATGTGCATCTGTTGTCGGCTCAATACGGTTGTTGGCAAGCCTACGTGACACAGCACACGTAGTGTTTGCTGCAGCATGCCGATCGGCTTTGAACGGCATTTATCGGCATATGCCGATAACATATTTTTCACGGAAATCAGCCGATATTGATGCGCGACCGATCGATCGGCGCATCCCTGCAAATGAGCACACTGGGTGGAGATGTGCTTTGTCAATAAAGTGTAATTTAAATGTTGGCATTCATATAAAATACAAGTAGCTCACCTCTGCTTTCTTTTTTGTCAAAGTAGCTTTAAGAGTGCTGCAATTCAGATACACCTGTGCTATCATAACCCTGGACTCTGAATTTATACTGTTTATATGGGATCCATTTCTATAACAAAAATATTTCAATTATTTTATTTTAATTGTGTTATTTTGAACTAAAAAATATATTATTGAACAATGAATTTCCCATGTATTCGTATTTCTCTAAAACAGGCATCAAATTAAATTTAGGTTTGTGTCAAACAGTGCAATTTTGTACTTTTATACTGGCCACATACTGTAGTACCATTGGACTAAATACTGTGAGTCAGGTAACAAAAGGAGGCTGGACATTTTAGACTCAGTTTAAGTGCTCTCCGCAATTTCGGCATTTAATTAGCAGTTTTGCAGTGTCCTCAGTTCATGTTGGTTGTTGAAAAAAGTTAAATAAGTTTATAAATAGATTTTAAAAAATTGTAAAAAGTGTTATTTGTCATAATAAAAAAAAACACAGCAGCAGTCCATCCTCCCAAGCAGCCCACCACCACAGCTTAAAAAAGTCCTCTGGGAAATCCTGACTTTGCTGCATAATAATATTGTAGAAGTAGATCCCAGCTATTTGCAGAGGTTACTGTCCCAGACCACTCGGAAGTTCCAAATAAACGCATGTAATTGAGACACTCACAAAACATTTTGACACCCTTAATACAGCCTAGATGATACTCCTGCACTCTTTCCCTCCAAAACATCCCTGCTAGCTTGGCGTTGGTGTTCTCCTCGGGTTTCTGATTAACATTTGCAATAAAAGTGCCTGTTTTTTTGTATTTTTTATTTTAAATTCAGCTCCAAAACCCTCCCCGTCTCTCTTAGATTGCCATTTTTCACTTGTGGCAAAGGAGGACATACTTATTAAACATATTTTAAAATGCATTGGTACTCCCCAATAATGAGTGATACTCAGAATCTGAGTCGCGGTTGTCAGGCTAGCGCTACAGCCACACTTCCATCTGCAGTGCATGGCGCCGCCTGCATCTTTTCCAAAAGCGGTGAGTGATGGTGCGTGGCCCCTGCAGGTCGCTGGGTCATCCCGGCTAGATGTCAGCGAAGGCGTTTCTCCAAGCCACGTCTCCATGATCCACACCGCTTGTCTGTTGTAATTCCAAAAACAATTTACCATCATATACTATCTTGTGTTCACCTCACTGCAAGTTTTGAAGGCGAATTGCGAGAAAGTTGACCGTAGAAGCTTGTGTTTCCATCGTATCAATCTTGCTCTGATGTCATTGCGTTGTGCCTTTATGCTGTACTGTATGCTGTATTATTACACTGTACATCTTATGCTTTACTGTCATGTATTTATAAGTTATTACCAATTTAGGGTGAATGAGACATGTTTACTGTAAAGCACATCATGTCATGCCACATCTCTCGGCAGACGGAACCACAATAGCGTCCCCGCAAAACATACAGAGTGTGCCGGTCTATAATAACTTTATTCTGACCTGAACACATCAACAGCAGTGCAATTCCAACACCGTATATTATGTATCTCCAACTCACAAACATTCCTCTAGTCAGCTCGTCCTGGGAATGACACTTCCTCATTGTCACGAGACGACAGCGAGATGCATTCAGTGACACTCCGAAAATCACAACAACGTCTTGATTTTGCGTGTATGTGTGGTTTTCTGATCAACAGAAAACACAGTCAGTGGATATTCTTATCACTCACTAACATAGTAACTCTTACTGGGGAAGTACAATTTGCTGCATTTAATTAAGTATGCGCAGAAGTCCCAGAAAATACACTCAAAACGTGAATTTGACTTAAGTTACGTGGTGTCTTTAAACGCACTGAAATTTTCAGTTCATTTGGAGCCGTTAATACGTACAAATATATAGAATTGTGTCCTGTCATTTATCTTTCTGTTCAAAAATAAGCATTTTTCATTTTCATTTCTGATGAATTATGACTCATAAATTTGAAAACTGAGATTTATTGGATTAAAATTTGCAATAATGTGACAGACCAAAAATAATATTTAAAAATGTATATAAAATATGATCATATGAATATAACATAGTAATATTTGTTTCTGTCCAGAGTTGCACTGTCAGGATCTTCAAGTCAAGTCAAGCCAAGTCTGTCTAAGTCTACTTTCAGGTACTGATACACCTAAGATGCCTCCTTTTGTAAAATGATGCCGTTCTCTGCTTCACAATGTCACAGTACATGTTGGAATTCATGTTTCCCCTCAATGAACCGCAGCTCCCCACTTCCGGCAGCACTCATGCATCTCCAAACCGTAACGCTACCACCGGGCAAGACACAATTATCTGACTACTCACTTGTGTTGCCATATTTAGACAGTAATGGCTGTGTGTTTGCTCATAGGGTGTTCGGGTTTTGGCTGAAAATGGTAAAGTTGCGTTGTTTTCCAAGCTTAGGGAATGAAGACAGAAGGTCACAATAAATCACACACACACACACTTAGACGGGCCCCTCCTGCTCGGCGAAGCAGCTGAGAGACGAGGAGCCACAATGGCCCTTTAGGGCGAGACGGTCCTAATCCATCCCCCCCTTTCACCCCCTCCATCCATCCATCCTACTGCGCCGGTGAAAGGGGGCCTGTCAATCATTGTGTGGCACCCTCGGGTCCCTGAGATGGACATGCTCAGATTTAGGATTTACTGTAACCCCTCTTTTTTGCCTTATTAAAAAAAAGCTCCTTGCAGATGCCCTGATAAATAGCACACATGTTAAATAAAGTCACATAGACAGAATGTGTTCATTCATTTTATTGACAATATTCATCCTTGTCATTACATTACATTGTAAAATAGGATGGGAGATACTTGGATACTTCAAACCAGCACTTTTACTTGATGGAAGTTAATGAGGGTGACAAGCATGCACGGTCTGGGATGGATGATGATTATTTTGGATGCATTTCATATGGCTGCACACACACACACACACACACACACACCCACACAGTTAGGGGTAAGCTGCAAAGGCAAACACACACTCTGACCTACACAGAGTAAACACTTATTTAGAGGTGTCAGACGCCGCATTTAATATCCTCTGGCACAGTAACTGAGTGTGTGTGTGTGTGTGTGTGTTTTGTGCATGTGTGTGCGTGTGCATGTGTGTGTGTGTTCCCGCCAGCGAGTCGTCAGCCCAGCCGTGTGCTGTCCATCTCAGTTGGCTGACGGTGATCAAATCTAACTGACGGTGAGGACCATGAGCGCACTTTCTGCCTCAGAGACACGGGTGAAGGAGGAGGGAGGGATGGAGGGATGAAGGCAAGGGGGGGTGAACGGGGGGGTTAGCGAGGCAGCCCCTAAACCGCCTCCGGCCACCATTATCTCCTCAGTGGCGTGACTTTGTCCGTGCGACTCTGACAGTGTGACAAACTAGTGTTTACTCACAAGTGTTGTTTGTGTATGCTCGTGTGTGTGTGTGTGTGTGTGTGCGCTTTTGTATTTCTACATTGCACATTTTTTGGACATTTTTCTTTGCTGGGACATTTTTTGTGGATAGTCTACACCAAAAATGCCAGGATGAGCTCCTTCTTTTCGGTAAAAGCGAGGTTCCTTTCCCATTTTTTTCCTCCTCTCTTGAGTGTCCAGTTAATGAATGCATATGAATATTAAATTCGGCAGCAGCTCGGCTTCAGTAAATGAACGGAACCTGCTCCTCGACTGCAGGTTGGAAATGTTAACTACAAAAACAAAGTAACTCTAAAGCGGTACGCTCATCCGGCGTGCTCCGATGTCCCGATTTATAATAAAGGGACTATTGAAGGACTAGTTGCAAAATTTGCATTTTCACCGTTATTAAAAATATTCCAACTCCTTAGAAGTCACTTTTTCTTCCGTTTAAAACTTAATCGTAGTGGGAAAAGATACCGTAAATGCTCCAACTAACCACTGAGTCTCCGATAGTCGCCGGGTGCTTAGTCTATCACCGGGGTCTGTAATTTGCCACATGTCAAAAAACATTGTCAATAACAGCTGTGGCTGTAGGCAACCTCCTGATGCAGTTTCTTTGTATTGACTCCTGAAGATTGCTGCATTTAAAGTACAGTAATGCCAAATTTTTTGCGGTTGTTTGATTCCAGTCCTGACATTATAAGTGAATTTTCCCAAAGTAGGATTCCTTATTTATAAACGGGATATTTTTGTACTTAGAGCATAGAAAACCTATTTAAGACCTTCTAAATAGATTTTCGTACTTTATTAGAGCCCTCTAAACATGAACTAACACCCCTATAGTCACCTTTACACTCTTATTACCCAATACAGTAGACATAATACGAGTAAATAAGCCATTTAAAACTTAAATAAGAATTTAAGGGGCTAACCACACGGAAACATACAAACTATTTTATCGTTTCAGTCTCTCATCCACACGGGAACGGCGTTCTGCGTGACCTGAAACTGTGTTTTTTGAAAACGGCTTCCAGAATGGGAAAATCTGAAAACCAGCTTGTCGTCGCCTTGTAGACAGGCAATACGAGAACGATGACGTCACCGACCCACCGCCGCCTTGTCTCCGTCACGTGACCAGAGGTGAGCTGTGACAATAAGCCAACAAAATATCTGAATATTCAGACGGATTGAACTCACCCAAGTCGACATTCTGCTCATATTTTGTTGTCTTATACGCCATAATGACTCGCAGAAGCAATCCCACTTCTCGTAAGTCGAAAAGAGCCTTGAAAAGCGGACGACGACTGACTTGTCTTTCTTCTTCTATGGTTTGGTGTGTCACCTGGTCTTCTCTCGCTCTATCACAGTTCAGCTTGTGTGGATTCACTGTTTCACAGATTTTTTTTGTGCTTCTTTTTATTACTGCGTATGGACACTGTTACAGGCTCAGCCTGGCCCTTAAGGAAGAATTGTATTGGGGGAAGTTGAGTGTTTATCTCTTCCCTCTCTCATCTGTCCGCACCGCCCATTGTTTTCTGCGTCCTGATTGGCTGTAGATCATTGTCAATCAATGTCCTTCCTGCCATCCTACCATGTCCCCTGTGTCGTCGCTAGCTTGCTAGCTTGTAAATGAATCTTCGGTTCGTCTGCAGCAATATGTTTTAAGAAGGATACAAAAACGCTACAGTACAGTGGAATGGCGGCAGGACGAAGAGGCATGGTCACAGCAGTGAAACATGCGTGTGACTTCATAATTTCTTGTGTTGATCATTAAGGTTGAATCATTAAAATTCAAATGATCGTTTGAACTTTTTTGAGTGTTTAAACAAGAGAGAAATGTTTTTTTTTCTGCCTGAGAAAAGTGTATAAAGTGTATGGTGAGGGGTTTTACAGCCTTATAACATACAGTATATAAGAATATGGCAAAAAAATTAAGTTGGCTACTTCGCAGATTTCACGTATTGTGGGCTATTTTGGGAACTTATCCTCTGTGATAAAAGAGGGGACACTGTGCTATACTGTACTGTTGTTTACAATGAACTCTTCAACGCTATTCTGGCTGAGCACGATTACAACATTGGTTCTGTTGTCGCCTTGTTGTGCAACATAGTTGAAGATTCCACGCTGCTACTTTAACCAATCAGTCTTTTGTCTTGAAGGATGAGCACATGAAGGACAAAACAGCCTGGGGCTTTGATACGTATGCTGTCTTGCGTCAACATTGATTTTAGCAGCTGACATATTTTATTTTATTCATCTGTAGCTGCTCTCACTTTGTTACACATAAATATTAAAGCTCGGGCTGCACACTTCAAGTAGGAGCGTGGCTGCGTTGTGTTACACTTGTACACTTGTACTGTCGTTTACAGTGAACTCATCATCAGTGGTGTTAAAGCTGGATGAGCAGTTTGCTCCTTAATGCTATTACTGCATTGCTTTTGATGCCACTGTGTTGTGCAATATGCATAGAAAGCTACTTTTTGTTTCCTTTCCACGTTCTCATCTTTCTCATGCACCCCAAATCATTACTAAGTCATTATTAAAGTTCAGAAATTACCTTGCATTAACTTAAATATGCAATTTTCAAACTTAAAAATCAAAGTAAGCTTGAATATGTGAAATCAAGGTTTTAAAAAAGTGTTACTAGTCTTACTTTTATCTTTGATCATTTGGAGAATCGGATATCCCCTGATGACGGTATCAATATTTTTTTGGTCAAGAAGTAAATGTATATGCTGATGTCATTGTACAACGATGTTTACAAGTAAGAGTGCACCAATATAAATAGGAAAGGATGTCTTATAATGGGAGTATAATGTCCAAAAATTCTGCCTTTACAAAGATAAGAATGCACACTTTATGTTAATTATTTTAACCATATGTTTATTATTGTGTTTACACCTGCAACAATCAATTGATGAAGTGATGATTAATTCATTGTCCCATTAATCGACAACAATTTCGGTATGCACTTCATTCTTTTTTTGATTTAAATATGTAAATCTCCGATTTCAGCCTCTGAAATTTGAATGTTTTTTAATTTCCTAAGGAACGCAGACCTATTATGTTGGGCAAAACAGCATATTCACACACATCAGCGCTGACTTTGGACAACAGTGACTGACAATGAGTCCAATGAGATTCATGTGGTCCATCCAAAGAAGAGTGCAAGTCAGCAGGTGAAACTGTCAGGTACGAAAAACTAGCCAACTCTGGTCTGTAAAAAAAGAACTGTTTACAACGTGATTGACATTTTTGCCTCTTTTCTGATATGTTACGGACCAAACCACGAACTGTTGCCGTTTGGTTCATATTGAGTTCATATTGAACAGATGACTTCATTCATGCAAACAGCAAGCTTCAGATTCATTGACTAAGAAAAGAATTGTTCGTTGCAGCCCTATTTGTATTTGTGGTTGTATTCTGATTGTGTAGGTGGGTGCGCATGCCTACGTTTGTAAATGTGCTTCAACATACAACTTAGCACAGTCCAAACATCAGTAAAAATAGGAAACTTGTCACTACATAGTCAGTATAAACACAAACATACAACAACAGTGGCAACAGACAAACTCCCTCAGCTGACAAAGTTCTGACCCCGAAGCGAGTGTGCACACTATCTGGCCCCATCCTCTTTTTTTTTTTCTCCCCCCTTTTGGCCGGCCCCTGCCGAGTGCCACCCCCCCGCCCCACTCGCGCTCACATAGCGCCTTTTAATGGTAAATCAACAAAGGGCCCACATGAAAGAAAGGCTAGCTCTCTCCAGTTTGCGAGGCGAGGAAGAATTATTCATCAGCGCTGCCGTGTTGGCACTGCGGGCGAAAATCCTGCAGCAGCAGCCCTCGCTTTTAATTGCCAGAAAATGAGTGTAAATGATAGGGAGAGGGTGAAGGAGAAGGGGGCAAAAAAAGAAGAGGGGGGAAAATATGAAGTATAAAGAACAAGGCCAACAGTCGGGGTGATAAAAAAAAATGCGGCAATCAGAGAAGTGAAGTGCCCCCACCTCAACCTAAGCAGCCAAAAAAGTGAGATAGTGAAGGTTGGGGGGTGGGGGAGTGCCATCAAAAAAGGAGTGGTGGGATTAGGTCTGAGAGACAGTTTACTACGCTCTTTTTGTGTGCCCAACCTGCAGGATTAGAGATAACAAATGTTAGTTGAGGACGAGCACCTGCTGTGAGCCCAAGGGGGAGGAGGAGGAAGATGAGCTAGCATTGCTAGAACGGCACAGTAAGGGGAGGGGGGGGGTGATGATAAAAATATTAAGAAAAAAGGGAGGAAAGAGTCGAGGAGGGGGGCAAAAGAAGTAGATGCTGCAAAGTAAATTTTTTCTTGTGAGATTGCGTCTCCGGAGTTCACGTTGAAGTCGCTAATCTGCAGACCTGGAGGCGCGCTGGGCTCGTGTTCCTCGACGAACTCCTGACGAAAAAGACGTTTTTAACTTGGGAAATTCTCTTATCTGCACCCCCATGCAGAGGATGAGCGGCTTGACTGGGAAACGTAACGATCATTTATCAATTCCTCATTTTTAGTATTGTATTTGATTGCAGCAAATACTAAAGAAGTTGGGGTTTTTTGCACAATGAAAGATTCATCCCAAATGGAACATCTGTTATTGCTACAAATCTCGTAACAAGGCAAGAAAGTCACAAGGGAAGACAGTCCGACTGACAGACTAAGAAAACAAAGTAACGCTGCATTTGATTTGTGTGTATTTGATTTGTGGACTGTTTTAAATGGTGAATATGAAAAAATGCTGACACCTGATATAACCAATGCATATACTGTCGTATACTAGTGCGTCTATCAGTCCAGTTGCTAAGAAACCTAGGCTGTGCCTCAATTGGTGCACTTCCGTACTTTTACATACTTGAACTATTTTGAGTGCATAAGTGCGTTCACACTAAGAAGTACGGCAAAACATGGTGCGTTGTCAGTACGCAGTTGTTGCTACCAAAATGGTGAGTGCACAGTGCTGGACACTCACCAGCCTCAATAGTCGCCATCTTGGCTACGTAGCGGAACAGTAAGGACTAACTTGAGTGGTTGCAATTTACTATTTAAACGGAGAGAAAAAGAAGAAGGTAAATCTGCATTTCCGGTGAGTGCGCAGCGACGTAATCGATGTGGTACAGCGTTACATTGTCAATACACACCCTCAAGACCTAATTCTGTATATTTGTACTTACACTTTGTCTTTTGAGTGCATACTGTAAGTGCATTCACACTGAGAGGTACGACAAAATCAAGTGCGCTGTCTGAAGTTCCACCCAAAATGGTGAGTGCGCAGTGCTGGACATTTGCCACCAATAGTCGCCATTTTGGCTTTGTAGCAGAAGAGGAGGAACAAACTCGAGTGGTTGCAATTTATCATTAAAAAGGAGAGACAAAGAAGAAGCGGGGAAACATTGCAATCGTCATTTCCAGTGAGTGTCTGGCGGCATAACTGTCAAAATTTGCGCTCTTAGGAGCAAAGTCCAGGGCTGTCTCTCAATTTGCACACATCTGTACTTACACTACGTCTTTTGAGTGCTTAAGTGGGTTGACACTGACAAGCACGGCACAATAGAGTGCACTGTCGGTACCAGGATGGCGTACTCAAAATGGTGAATGCTCTATGCCTGGACCCTTACGAGCCTGAAGCTGCCATCTCGGCTACACAGTGGAATTGGAAGGACTAACTTGAGTGGTTGCAATTCACCATGAAAAAGGAGAGAAGAAGAAGCAGGTGAATGTTGCGATGATTTACGGTGAGTGCGCAGCGACATAATCGATTTGGGACAGTGTTACACTGTCAAAATTCTAAGCCAAGTACAGGGCTGTGTCTCAATTTGCGCACTTCCGAACTTACACTTTGTCTTTTGAGTGCATAAGAGACAAGTACAGCAAAATGCACTGAAATTACCCGAATGTTGCACTCAAGAGTACTGGACATTTACCAGTCTCAATTCTCGCCAACTTGGCTACGTAGCAGAAGAGGAGGGACAAACTCAAGTGGTTGCAATCCATCATTAAAAAGAACAGTGCATGCAATCCGACTAGTGAAAAAGTTGAAAAACAGTGCATGTAAAACGACTAGTTAAACAGTAGCCTATACTTGAAAAGTCAATCGCTGTCCTCGTGCTCCTCCTGGGAACTAAAACCACTAAAGTCGTCTTCTTCAAGTGTCGGAACTGAACAGCCCCACAATTCCCTCAGCACACACACCGCCGGCCTCACTCCTCATTTTGTTGTCACTCCCAGCGGCAGCATCACCCCCGCCCTAAGGCAAATCAGCCCCTGAGACCGTGCTGTCCTCCCCAGTACGCAGCAGTCCAGCCCCCCGAATCCCGCCGGTGACACTGCAAGACACTTCAAAATCCACAGACCTGAGCAAAAGCTGCTGGATTGATCGTTTTCAAACTGAAATCCACACATTACATGCACCTCTCCACGCATTCTCCATGATGAGTAATGATGTTTGGATCGATACTGATGTATCGATACCGCCGCTACCAGATCTTTAGGCTCTAAAAATCGATTGTCAAATGAAAATATCGATACTTTGTCCACGTGGCATATTGTGGCGCACACAAGTCTGTGAGGACCAGGCAGCTCTTTATGACGGGAGCCATCATGAGCTATGAGAAAACTCATAACGAGCTTGTCAACCCAATGGAAATCACAGGAGGTCATGAGCTCAGCTCCCTCTCATGAGCTCCCTCTGGTCTCTCGTGAGCTCCCTCTGGTGGCAAGAATAAATGAATAAATGAGCCATTGACCAATGAACTGCTCTGCTTGGATGAAACAAGTTAAAATGCCTGTTGTTTTATTATTGTTGCTTCATTATAGTATTGTTACCTTTTGAGTGTTCGGTTGCTGTGTGATGAGTTTAGTGCTCTCTGTAAGAGTGTGACTGTTACACTGAGTAATGACTTCCTGCGATTTCCAATGAGTTGACCAGCTCTTCGTGAGTTGGCCATCACTTATAGGTCATGATGCCTGCCAAAGAAAGCGCTACCGTTTCTTCACTGACTCGTGAGCAGCACAGGATTTGAACGATTAGTAGTAGTTTTAAAGTATAGGAAATATCATGAGATTAGAACATGGTCATAAATTAGCCACACCGCTGTACAAGCCGCAGAGTTCAACGTTTAAGAAAAAAGTAGCAGCTTATACACCGGAATGTAGTGTACTTTCCTTGCTGTTGATGTCATGTTTCAACTGCGGCCCGTTTAGGCAGCACACAGGCTGGTTTGCTGCCATTTAGTGAAAAAAATGTTATGATAAAAATGCTAAATGTTTGTCATGGCCGTCACAAGTGCTGAATATGTTCTTGTCTCCTTGTTTAACAGGATGACTGTGGAGAGTGGTACTCGATGCGTGCATGCTCTTTCCCTCAAGGAAGCACTCAGACTGCTCATTTTAGAATGAAGAGCCCGTCTGGAGCCACCAATGGAGGACTGCTTCACCTGGCTGCACACGCACACACAGACACACACGGCGGCATGACCTCCACCTGTGTAAGTCCGCCCAAGGTGAGCTGCACTGTGTTACTCGTGATGATGAGGGGGGTGGGGGGTGGGGGGCTCTAACGTAACCTGGACAGAAAAAGGTCCTGACCTAAGACTTGCTGCCCGCACTTCAAATCTACCGACATTCCTCCTGATTAGCATTCAGGCCCCACATTGACCTTTTATTTTGGAATTTACAGTCTGAGAGCTCCACGGAACGACTCAATGAAAACTAATGTGACGATAAGCAACTTTCACTCTTAAACACGCCTCACTCTCTCCATATGTTGTTGCTGTTTCATCAGTCGTATTTTGAAAGCGGGGGAGAAGAAGAATCAAAAGCAATATGAAAAAACAAAAGGCAGAGAATCACTGCAGGGGCTGCTAAACGAAGCATAAAGACCCCGAGTGACCGAGGGGAATTATTTGGCTCCATTAAGCAGGCATTAACATGAATTACTATCTAATTAAAATTAAACAGCTCATTAATAACTTTGCGGTTGGGGCCTTAGTGCGGACGTTGTGTGGAGTGAGTGTGAGTGTGTGTGTGTTTGTGTGGGTATGTTGTGTTGTGTCGCGGCCAAGAGAGCAATCAAGTGGGATAAAACCAAGCAGCTGCTTGTCCACAGAAGAGTCTGGGCCTTCTCTAGAAGGCCTCTTACCTGCGCAGCCACAGTACAACAATATAAGCTAACTTCTTTCTTGGGCAAATGTCGGAATGTTGACAAAAAATGGTTTCACTTTTGAAAATGACTCTCTGTGTTAATATTGAAAAACAATCATCTAATAAAAGTGAGGGTACTAACAACAATAGCAACAACAAATAATAGTAACTGTGTCATTTTGGCTGTTTGTTAATACAGTAATAGCATTATGTATCTTAAAAATGCAATGGCCGTCAAAGTAGACATATTTGAAAACTGGGATATTGTAAGCCGCACGGTGGCCGAGTGGTTAGCATGTTGGCCACAGCAGATCGGAAGACCTGGGTTCGAGTCTCCGTTGGGCATCTCTGTGTGGAGTTTGCATGTGCCCGTGCGTGTGTGGGTTTTCTCCGGGTACTCCGGTTTCCTCCCACATTCCCAAAACATGCATGTTAGGTTAATTGCCGACTCTAAATTGTCCATAGGTATGAATGTTTGTTTGTCTATATGTGCCCTGCCATTGGCTGGCAACCAGTCCAGGGTGCCTGTCGCCCGAAGTCAGCTGGGATAGGCTCCAGCATACCCGCCACCCGAGTGAGGATAAGATAAGAAGATGGATGTTTTCTGTAAATAATGAAACGGTCTGGCAAAACAGAGAAAATAGCGTTGTTTTTGTTGTTTGTATGATGACAGCATTGTGTATGTTTAAGACGCACAATATATAAAAACATGCAGATTTTGAAAATGGCACTGCAGTCGTCCCTCGCTATATCGCGGTTTGAATATCACACCCTAACTATCGTGTTTTTCACAAATTAATTGATTAACAGTTGCTATTTGTGGTTGAATACAATCTATTATTTGTAAAAAAAAAAAAAATGCATATTTAACCAAATTGTAAATATGAAATTAAATTTTCAAGCATAAAAATGTCTGAATGAACGGAAATACAAACATAAGGCATTCAGAAGATGTGATATGTAGTGTAACATCTGTGACTTGTTGTGAGCGCCTTCAAGTCGCGGGCCTGGGAAGTGACGTCAGCTAGCTAGAGTTGACTGTGTTTAGCTGAGTGTTAGCAGTGACTGGCCTGAGTTGTGGCCAACGACAGCTCCTGTGCGAATGTTCACTGCATACGTGTTCTCTGCTAGTTTGAAAGAGATTGCATTGTGAGTAGCGTTGGGCAACGTGTGAATTTGAATGGTTCCTCGTTTCAATTCCGGTTCCTAACGATCACCGATTCCGATGCTTTTAAAAGGCAGAGTCATAAACGTTTGCATGGTTTAAATGAGGGTCCTAATCAGAGCTCTTTTTAGATGAAATATCTGAACTTCTCCATGAATTGTTGAATGATATGAACTTTTTAATCAACTTTACTATGAATTTCACACAGGACTATTTTCAACCAGCATATACTGTAAATATCAAAGCATTCAACTTGAATATAAAAACTTTTGATAAGCAGTATACTTTGTTTGCTGCCTCAATGTTGGTGTACGCTATTTTTTTATGACACCCTTATTTCGTTCACACAAGTAAACGGGAGCGATCTTATTTTGAAGGCCATAAGTGTGTTGTGTGAGTTGAGAAGGTCGCGTGACTGTTGCTGACAGGTACGGACGGTGCAAATGATCAACATGTCGAGCTGGAGCTCCCGTCCTTTATTCATGCCAAACTTCCACATCAGCTAGCATCCTGAAACCCCGGGTTACGTTGGCACGAGACAGACGTCATTTATTGTTTGACTTGCCTGATTGTGATTGCTTAGAGGAAGTCCGACGGAGCGCATCAAAGACGAGGTACTTCATGGTATTTCTACGCCATGAATCATGTTGATCGTGCACCCTCTCTTGCATGTTATCATTGTGTTGCAAACGCACTAAGCTAACTGCTCTTTTTCATGACGCTAAGCCAAACTTTTAGCCGCTTCTCCTTCGTTGGTGCTCGCCGACCTTTTCTTCGTTGGTGTTCGCGGCTATTTTTTCCGGTCGGCGAAGTGGGCATCAAAACTTGGAATCGAAATAAAAACATTTGAATCACAGGAGAAACGCAATGTTAGTCCTGGTTCCCATTGAAGCTCGAGACTCGATGCCGAACCCTAGTTTTGAGTCTCTCTTTAACCACAAACAACAGCATTACAGTGGTATTCCACACTGTACGTTACATTGGTGAGACAATAGCCACTGCAGGAAGTCTGCTGGCAATGCTAATGTGTGAGTCTATGTCTATGTCTTTATTTATGTCTAAAATGTCTTATTTTCTATTATTATGTCTACTATATTGGGTAATACAAGTGTAAATGTGACTACAGGGGTGTTATTTCATGTCTAGAGGGCTCTAATCATGCTAAAAAAAACATATTTAGAAGGTGGTAGACAGGCTTTCTGTCTAACTACGATAAAATTCAATTTTAAAAAGAAGCAATCCCACTTTATGGAAATTCACTTATCACAATCTGGCCTGGAACCAATAACTGCTTTAAACGAGGGATTACTGTATTAGTGATGGAAATGTTTATCAAAAAATGTAAACACTGAGAACACGTGTTAGTGTTCAGTATAGACAAGCACAGCTACGTCACAACCAAAACAACAAAGGTTGCTTTTTTGCATTTGCGCTATTCACGCCTGTAGATTGTAGTGTTTCTTTACAAAGTGGCATCTCCACCTACTGGCCTGACATGCATACTTAAGTCTTATTGCAAAATTGTGTTGCATAAACTACTGCTAACATTTTTTTTTCTGTCTGTAAATACACAAATATTGCTCTCACGCGTGCAAAAAAGGGTGAATATGTAGCGATGGAGCTGCAGGCAAGAGTGTTAGCGCGCATATTTTGACAAGTATACGTGATGGGCGTCGACTCACTCCCGCTGAGTCCTGTCGGGGGTTTTTAAGCTTCTCAGTGGATCAGCCTCGCAGGATCTGTCAGGAGAAGAGAGAGACAGACAGACGGTGTGTTACATCAGTGGAGAGAGGATGCTGAATGAAGATGACAAAATACAGAGAGAAGCTAAAGGTCAACGTGAACATGCTAGAGAACATCCTCTTAGGGATGTCATCACTACTGAGGAGCGCAACTTTTCTTTTTTTTAATCCATCCACCTGTTGCTTACTCCACCTCCTTGAAAGTCATCTATCTGTACGGGGAGGGCTATCCCTGCTGACTTTGAACTGATGTTGGAGTCCAGAATGAATGGGATTAATATTACCATATTTACAATGAGCGTTGTGTTTGCTTGTATTTTTTAGCTGAAAAAAAGTTCCACAGCAAACTTTTCTTTTAGATCTCGGGCAGCATGTTTAGGCTGCAATCAATTTAGGTTTAAATTTGTGGGGGGGGGGCTCCACTGGATGCTGCTTAGTTGAGAATGAAGCACTTTATTTCAATATATTAAGACTTTCCTTTGGTCCTGTTGACTTCCTGTTTCAGGTGGCTAACACACATTCCACAGGCATTTGGATTTTTTACATAAAGATAATATATGTTACCATCATTTCAAAGCTACTTTTGTTTAGAGCATTTTTTTTTCTATTTTTTTTTTACCAGACATACAATAATTTAAAAAACAAGCATTGTCAAGTAACTTCCCCAAATACTGCATTTTTTTCTAATTAACGTGCATTCCTATTTGTGCGGAATCCTACTAAATTTTTACAAAAACTCACGCCTAGACTGTCCAAATCCTGCACCAGCGACCCTTACATCCAACCACAACCCCCCCCCCTCAAAGCCCTCCTCGGTCCACCTGTGTCGCCGAGCTTCACGGCTGCATGTCCATCCTCTCTGTTGCCGGGGAAGCACAATCCTCTACTTTGAATTCAAGGTGATTATTACGTGATTATTATCCCCGATCCCCTCCTGGCCCGGCGTGTTCGCCTCTTGCCTCCATAAAGACATGTTTACGTATGCGTGTGCGAGCGTGTGTGTGTGTGTGTGTGTGTGTGTGCAAGGGGAGGTTTTTTTTCCAAAGGTCGGTTGGGAAGATAAGCAGAGGAATTTCAGGCAGGTGAATATGGATTGGGTCCCTACTTATAGACTTATAGAGAACAGCACTGATAGAGAGGTAAACAGCTCCTGGCCAGGAAGTAGGAAGATATGTGTGTATGTGTGTGTGTGTGTGTGTGTGTGTGTGTATGCGTGTGTGTGTGTGTGTTACACTTTGAGGTCCAACTTAACATGTTTTCTCACTTTGTCGCCCTTTCAGGACCTTTATTCATCCGCTCACTAAGCGTGAAATCCAGAGGTGCTGTATTTCTTTTTACTGCTGTTTGTTTGCTAATTAGCAGGATTACACAAAGACTACATGAAAGGTTTACATGAAACTGCAGAGAAGGGAAAAGATGGCATTACATCTTACATCTTGGTTAAATGTGGGGAACAGTGCGCATTGATGATTCTTTTTGTATAATGCAAATGGGAGATTTATGTTATAACTGAGATTATAATCCATAAAGTAGGAAGTATAGTCTGGAGAGCACTTTCTCTTTTTTTCACTTTCGTTGAGGACATTTTTTCTTTTTGATGTCAGCTGTAACCTCCCCTCCACCCTTCCACAGAATGCAAATCGTAGAATCCAACATTGGTCAACCAGGAAGTAGTCTCCTATCTTACAAACACAAAAACAGTACGTAGTGCTTTTTTTCCCTTTTCTAACATTTCTCATCTTCTTTCATTCTTCAGTCTGCTAAATGTTCCTGCTGCCCCCAGAATAACAATGCTTCTGTTGGCCCGGTGCACATTCTAAAAATATAATCTAACATGAAAACTTGGAAAACAACAACAAAAATGATAAAATCAGTAGTCCTTTTCCAAGAATAAAGTAAAAATGTAAAGCGGACAAAGTCATAACTTTATGAGAATAATGTTATATCATGAGGAGAAATGGCTTTAGAAGCATAAAGTTGAAATATTAAAGACGTATTCCATTTTTTAAGTAGTAATATTGTGAGAAACAGCAAAACAAAGCTGTAATTTTTGAAACATTGGTGAATTGGTTGGTGAAGAAGTTATGTTGTGGGAATAAAGTCATAATATTACGAAAGGAAAGCTTACAAGGATTATTTCAGGACAAAGTTGAAATATTTTGAAAATTTAAAAAAAAACAGCAAAAAACGGAGTTCATACTAATACAGTCATCCCTCGTTTATCGTGGTGAATTGGTTCCAGACCTGACTGCTATAAATGAATTTCCGCAAAGTTGGATTCAATATTAATAAATGGAATATTTTTGTCTTTACCATTATTAGAGCTCTGTAGACATGAAATAACACCCCTTTAGTCACCTTTACACGCTTTGATGACACCACATTGCTCAACTGTAATGCGCAGGCTATGGGATCACTGCAGGGACACAAGAGACGGCCATGGCTTTAACCATTAGCAAGCTAGCGAGCTAACTAGTTAGCCTGAAATTGATTGACTGTATTGTAAACTTAAGAAAGGGTTTAAAACAGAGTGGGAAGAAGGACAAAGAAGCCAAAAACTTACCACTTCCACATGGAATGGGAGGAGAAGTTCTTTTCACTCTGTCATGTCGGTCATGCCATGGCTGACTCCAATGCAGCGTGACGGTAATCTAATGTCGCGTCTCAATAATGGAACATTACTGATGCCGAGTGGCCAGAATGTTACAGATACTGCTGTCTTTCAATATTTTTATCATTTATCATCATTTATCGATTATTTATTCATTAATTTTTTTTTTTAAAATGCGACAGAGGGAGGGAGCAATAATCGAACCACGATATTGCGAGTGACGACTATAGAACGCTTTTTCACCGATAGCAAAAAGCTGAGATGCAGTTTTTTCCTGAAATATGCGTAACTTCTTAGCATACCTGCATGTGCTGCTCTACAAAATATCAACGTGGCAAAGTTGCATCCTTTTATTTTTCAGTCTGTGGCCTTTGGTGTGGGCACCCCTGCTCAACATGAACCAGGAAGTAGCCCGTTATTAAAACGCTCGCAATTTTTGTTTCACTTTTGGTAGAGAAATTTTGTGAGTACACTGTGGAAGCATTACCCACACCCCACCCGTGAATCTCAGTGGTAGCGTCTTGTCCATCTAACGTTCATTGTTCATCAACCAGAAAGCAGTCATTTAAGTGACAGACCCAGATTTGTTTTCACTTTTGTTGTTGTTAGAATGGGACTGATACCCCCATGCCTCAGAGTGCAAATGGTAGGGTCCCGTCCGTCTATTCCTAACATCTTCCAGTACGGCATTCTTTATGAACCAGGAAGTAGCCTGCTAACGAACAAACACAAATACCCAAATTTTTCCCGCTTCTGCTAGAGAATTTTTTTTGTTTTTTGTTTGCCATCAGGTGAGAACTGTTCCCCCCGCCCAATCATACAAATGGTAGAGTCCCTATTCCTAATGTGTTACATCACTCTCCATGAACCAGGACACACAATCATTTATTTTCACTTTTGTTGGACCAATTTTGTGAGTCGCAATGGAACTGAATCCCATCCTTCTATTCCTAATGTCTTCCAGTTCCATGAACCAGGAAGTACCCTGCTAACTAGCAATCAGACAAGCAAACAAACAATGTTTGGACTTTTGTTGGAGGAAAATATGTTCTGTAGCTGTAACCTGTTTCCAAAAATAGTATAGCCCAGACAGTCCGTCACTTCCACCAACCAAAAATTAGCATCTTCAATTCCGCAAGAAATCCACGCTTTGATTTGTCAAAGAGACGCGCTGGTTAACATGCGTCGGTAGACGCTGCCGTGTTGGTTTAGCAACGGCTATCGCTTTCATGGAGAGTCGGGGAAAGAAGGATGTGTCTTTTTGTCTCAAGTGGACGAACAGAGACGGTGACATTTAGGGTGGAGGTCACTATTTGAGGAAAATAAGTTAGTAATTACCACAATATGGCGCTTCTGTTTTTCTATGATTTGTTGTGGGAGCACGTTTCAATAAATATGAAATATGTTTAAGGGGGCTTAGTCCCCTTTGGAGGTTATGGAGATGGTTAATTGGATTAGCCCGATTCCCAACATGCTGGTTTACATGAAGTGGACTTATGTGGGTGGCAGCTTTGAGAAGGGGAGACATAAGCATTCACAGTGCAAGTGGAGTTGGGGGGGGGCTGTAAGAGTGCTCAAGCATGGGGGGCCGGGTAAAGGGGGGGTTTGGTCTGTCTCAGGCGCCCGTTCCGCTGCCTCCCCCTTGTTTGGAGCTTGAAGTTGGGAACTCTCCTGACTAATTGCGCGCCGGTGCCTCGCATGAATATTCATTGTGGTGCGTTCATAGCCCCGTCTAATTAGCGGAGAGTTAGAGCAAGGAGAAGAAGAAACTCGCACCTTGCACCCACCACTGGGGAAGCACACCCCACCACCACCACCATCCACACCCCCTCCCTACCCAATCCCACTCTCAGGGGGATGCTGGCAGAGTAGCCCGAGTTCATTAGGCAAAAAAAAAAAAAAAACAGGAAAGAAAAGTTACCTGACGATTCAGTCTTTAGAAAAATGGACGATTCACCTTTTTTGCATATTTAGGGGGCCTATTACGCATGTCTATCAAAGACCAGGCAACACAATTATCTGATGGCTGCGAGTGGAATTTTTTTATTTATTTTTTTTGCTTAAACTCTCTCCTCTTCACACATCAGGAGAAGTTAAAAGTGTAAACACATCATCCTCGAAAGGAAATATCCCCCTGTGGAATTGGGTGGAGGCGGTGGCTCACATTAAATATCTAATGAAACTTCAACAAAAGTGTTACTTTGGGTTTACCTGGAAAGTAAAACTATTCTGCTCACATTTAACCATTTTAAATAAGTGTCAGTGCTTCCATAATAGTGTGTTGGAAGTGTGTTGTCCAAAACCTACTACCCACTGGGAACACATCATTTAGTGTGCCTGTAGCTTTAATGCAAATGACCTGTGTTTGTCCACATCTGTCTCCAGCAGTCCACTTTTAATGTAACTCTGCACTTGTCCAAGGTAATAGACGCTATGCATCACATACAACAACGTAACACGTAACATTAAGGAGTGGGACTGGAGGACGCAAACCTTAGCAGCGCTAGCATAGCTATGTGAGCTAAAGTGCTAACACTACACTTGCATTGTAACAGCAACATTGTGCTAGGTTAGCCTCGTCGCTGAAGAAAAACAAAATGATCAAACTTACAGCTCCCACGTCTATAGGTGACTGGCGGATGGTTGGCAGAGCTCCAGGCTGCATTTGAAGATGTGTAGTGAAGCCTGCTTTTTTACAAAGCTGCCTTCCGTGAAGCGTCATCTAGCTAGGAGCGCGTCAAAGGTGCTATCACGTCCATGAAGAAAGGCAGTTGTTTTTCTTCATGATGTCATGTGAAGCCGCAACATCAAAAGCAAGAGTTTGAGCGCCTCTTCTCTCAAAAGTAAAGTAAAGTTTTTCTTAGTTTGGTGCTCGCAAACAGGCTCTATGGACACATAGTCTTTATAAAAAATTAAAAACTCACTTTTTCCCGAGAGTGGACCTTTCAAATGACCACTTTGAATCGTATGCTTGCAGATATTTTTATAAGAAGATGAAATAAGCCATAAAACATCAGTAATTGCATGTTTTTGGTTGCTATATTTGTGTGTTTTTTTACATGCCAAAATGCTTTAGCTTTCCAAATTCGTCACAATCCACCAGTTTTTGTTATTAAAAAAATGGAAGTGTGACAACCCCGTTCTAATGCAGCGGTAGGCAGCCTGCAGATCGTGGCCATGAGCAGTTACCGAGAGCATTTAAACTTGGCCCGCCATGAATTTTCAAAAGAAATAAGACCTCAGAGGAACGCCTGTGAATATTCTCATTCATCCGGGTCATGGTATTCTCAGGGCATTCAATCGATCGCGACTGGACCGTTCAGGTTGTCTCAGAAGACGTTTGGTCTCTCATCCGAGCAGGCTTCATCAGTTCATGCTCAAAGACTAGGTGGGACACACACCAGTCAGACTAGAGGCGAAACATCTTCTAAGGCGACCTGAGCGGTCCAGTTGCGATCGATTGAATGCCCTGAGAACCTCCGAGGAACTGGAATAGTATTTGAAACATGCCAAAACTTTTAACCCCACAAATGCTGACAATTATATAATAATAAACAACGGGGTGCTTTCTACAAACTGCAGTGGCCCCTGATAGGAAGAAGGTTGACAGCTTGGTCAGTGAACGCACCACGCTGTGTCGGCCACATCCTGCATGTTGACCTACATGTCAGGAAAGAAACTATAAATTGACGCTATGGAGAATTTCAACAAAGAAGGATCTTGTCATTTGTGCTTCATATTAGGAGGGAGTGGGGGCGGGGGGGTCTCGTCATCCTCAGCCCCCTCCCCCACATGTACTTCCACTTCATCCTCAGCGCACACGGCCTGTCATTCACTTCTGTGGGCTCCCTTTCACGGGGCGCACCATGGAGACGTGGCGGGTGATGGCAAAAATGCACCACGGGGGCCACGATTCCTCCACAAAAACACTCCCACCCCCACCACCACTAACCCACCTCCTCACCTCTCAACCGAGCATCTGGATGTGGCTTTTGCTTCCACAGCCCCGTGCACAACAGTGACTCTGTGTGGGCACGCTTTTTATAGACACGGGAGGCAAGAATGGGGATGAATGACCCAAGCTGCTTTATGGAGTCACGGAAAATACACTAAAAATGCAAACAATTAAATACAAATGTCTTAAAATTAAATAAAAACTCTAAAAGACTTTAAGGAAATGGGGGCTAGCCTAAAAAAGTTTGTTACAACTTTAAAAAAGTTATAAATAATGCTGCATGGCCCATGCTGCTTTATGAAGTAACGGAAAATACACAAAAAATGATTAAAAAAAATTCAATACAAATTTATTTTAAAAATGAAATACAAAATGAAATCCAAAGGTCTTTAAGGGAAGAGACGTATCCTAAAAAACCTACTTTACAACATTTTAAATAATGCTTCATGACCAACCCCATTTTATGTAGTCACGGAAAATACACTAAAATTAAAACAAAAAAACAATTAATTCAAGTCAAATAAAAAAGAAAAAAAAGACTGTAAAGGAAATAGGGATATCCAAGAAAATATATTTGAAAGTGTTTTAAATAATGCTGCATGACCGACACTGGTTTTCGGAGTCACGGGAAATACACTACAAATGTATTAAAATTAAATAAAAATGCATTAAATACAATACCAATTTAATATATACAGTATATATATATATATATATATATATATATATATATATATATATATGTGTGTGTGTGTGTGTTTTATTATTTTTTTTATATATTTTTAAATAACACTGCATGACCAACGCTGCTTCACAAAGTCATGGAAATGCACAAAAAAATACAATTAAACTGAAAAATTTCATACAAAGTCTTTTAAAAATTAAATAATTGTATTGAACCTATTTTAAAATGAGAATATTTAAATATCAGGGGGGAAAAATTCAGCATCCTTAAAAAAAAGAGACTTGCTTACTATAAGAAATGACCCTGCAATGTACGGCATGCAGTCCAAAGATGGGTGGACTCAAACCACGCCTTTCACGCAATGATGATGACGAACACCTGTGACCATACCCCACCCACACCCGCTTACTACCACTAAGACCCCCCCCCCACCCTTTACTTCCATAGACAACATTTACCAGCTTACCTTCCTTTAAGTCCGCTTGTCCTCGCATTTCAAAATGAAGCCTGAATGCTGCTGCACAAACACAGTATAAACAACAAAAAGAAAACAAAGTGACATGTTGCTTTCAAAAGATTCACATGGCAACGCTGAGGGTGGAGACACATCCATAAAAAAATGTCCAGAGTGAGAAGAAGAAGGAGGAGGAAAGGAACATGCAGCTGATTGCAGACTTTTAAGGCGAATGCAACAAGAGAGATGTAAGATTTGTTTAAAGCCCCGCATTTCCATTTAAGAACGTGATTGTGTTTGCAAAAGATCCCTTTCAATCTTTGCACCCCCCCTTACGCTCTCTCTCTCTCTCTCTCTCTCTCACACACACACACACACACACGAACTCTCTCTCTCTCCCTGTGTGTGTGTGTGTGTGTGTGTGTGTGTGTGTGTGTGTGTGTGTACACCCCTTCAGCGTCTCCGAGCCTGCTTTGCAATTCATAGAATTGGTAATTTGCTATTGGGACAAAACGTGAAGGGAAAAATAATCAGATCAAGCAGGAGAAGAGGTAGGTAGCAAGGAGGGAGGAGGAAGGGAGGAGAAAACACACGGCTTCTCACCTCCAAGTGTCTCCTGAAAAAGGTGCATATATAGAAACGACAATATAGAAAGGAGCAGCATAGGTTAAAGGGCATTGGGAAATCAGGTTAGAGAGGCTATTTGAACAACTTCAAGTGGCTGCTGCGATCACACAGCACTAAAAATGATACAACAGTGCAAAGCACAACAACATATTATTCAATTAATACTGCCATCAGAACAGAGTTATCATCAGTGTGTTTTTGGCAGCCCTTGTTATGGATTGGTGTAGGTGTGAATCATGTGGCCTGTGTGAGAAAATGTGCATTGTGTCTATTGTTTTCATTATTTCTGCAGCTTAATGGGTATAAATAAACATTTCTACTCTTATTTTTCAGATTTCCCGGAACACTAACACACGACGTTTGATGACATCATTGGTGAGTTTGACACATTTTTGACAGATTAGTTAAAAATGCCAGGTGCATTCTATTAGGTAGTCCATGAACTTGCCCTTAAAGTTCATTGTTGTGCATATTAATGTGCATTGTGTGACCAATGCCCAACTCAAGCAGTCGTACACATATACAGTCGCCATAAAGTTAATTTTATTGGACAATTTCAGTCCATTTTATTGTTATTATGCTCGTCACAGAGCCTATAAAACGTAGTTAGCGTCAAGTATAAGATGAATCAAATGTGAGCATTTGCTTGAATTTTTGTTCCAAGTCCTGTTTTGAAATGATGCAGGTGTTCCTAAGGTGTGAGAAAACCAGAATGTTGTCTCATTTCTTGTAATTATTTCTGCAGCTTAATGGGTGTAAATAAAAACATTTTTGTAACATACTGTATCTATAATTTTCAGATTTCCAGGACTACTAAGACTAATGACATCATGGGTAAGCGTGACACAGTTTTGACATATGCTAACCTACATTATATGTACCGTGTGTGTTAGTAAAAACCTAATAGGGTAGTTTTTCTTGAAGGATGCCTACATATATTAACTAAAGTTCATTTATGTGCACATTTACTGCACAAATGGACCAATTATAGCCATAGTAGACATACACAATATAGGCTGCTAGGGATATTTCAGTCATTTTTTTTGGTCTAATTCGAATATAATGCTGTAGTATGTAGGCACACAGCAAGAAGTACTGTTGGGGTGGTAAGATATCCAGAATGTGCAAATATGGCAAACAAATGTGCAGAAAATGAGTGCAAATCATGCAATGATGCAAGATAAGGTTATGATCTGGCAATGAATAATCGGCACGTGTATGTTTATGATAAGTTGCGCTGGTCCCTGACCTGTTTTTTACATTAACATACAACAAAGCCCCCCTCCCTCCCTGCAGTGGTTGTATAGCCAAAACAAAACCTGCAAATCCCTCAAAATACCGTCAACAGCGACGATAGCTGATAGATAGTGTGTATAAATATAGAGGAAGGTGCCCCCCCTCTCCACCGTGCGCGTAAAGATCAGTGCGCAGCAGCCCCCCTCGCCCATTGAGCGCGTCCCCACGGGCCGCCACCGGAACGGAGCCAATACAGAGGGAGGGGAGGCGTGTCTTCTCGCCGGCCCAAGACCTCCCAGAGCAGCTCCGCTCGCCGACCGGGGCTCTAAAGCCCGCAGACCTCCGAGGCTCTCGTCACTTCTCCAAGTCGGAGCCATGGCGACAACAGCTCAGTACATCCCGCGGAATAACTCCTTGCCGTCCAACCCGCTCATGCATCCGGACTCGGACAGGATGCACCAGGGGACCACCTACCGGGAGGTGCAGAAAATGATGCACCACGAGTACCTGCAGGGGCTGGCGGCCACCAACACGGGACACCCGATGAGCCTGACGCACCACCAGTGGCTGCCCACCTCCAACACCGACTGGTCGAGCGGCACTCACCTCGGCCAGCAGGATCACAAAGGCGGCGTGCAGGCGAGCCGGGAGGACCTGAGCAGCGGCTTTCACCACAGATCCCACCTGGTGCACCAGCAGACACAGGGAGCCCACCACGGCTCCTGGGCTCCAGCCACCACGCACCACTTGTCCCCGCTGTCCCCTGCGTCCGGCGGCCACCAGCCCCTGGTCTACTCGCAGCCGGGATACACGAACCTCAACGCCATGCTGGGCAGCCCCCAGCCGGGCGCCTTGCACCACGGCATGCGGGAGCCCCTCCACGACGATTCGGCCGGCCACGACAGCCAGATGGAGTCCCCCCAGCAGGCGTTCAGCCACCACCAGGACCACTCGGACGAGGACGCGCCCAGCTCCGACGACCTGGAGCAGTTCGCCAAGCAGTTCAAGCAGCGGCGGATCAAGCTGGGCTTCACGCAGGCGGACGTGGGCCTGGCCCTGGGCACCCTGTACGGGAACGTCTTTTCGCAGACCACAATCTGCAGGTTCGAGGCGCTGCAGCTGAGCTTCAAGAACATGTGCAAGCTGAAGCCGCTGCTGAACAAGTGGCTGGAGGAGACAGACTCCAACACGGGCAGCCCCACCAACTTGGACAAGATCGCCGCGCAGGGCCGGAAACGGAAGAAGAGGACCTCCATCGAGGTGGGCGTCAAAGGGGCGCTGGAGAACCATTTCTTGAAATGCCCCAAGCCGTCCGCGCACGAAATCAGCACTTTAGCCGGCACGCTGCAGCTGGAGAAGGAGGTGGTGCGCGTTTGGTTTTGCAACCGGAGACAAAAGGAGAAACGCATGACGCCCGTGGGGGTCCCGCACCCCAACATGGAGGACGTATATTCCCAAGCGGAGACACCCCCCCTGCACCGCACACTACAGAGTCCTGTCCAGTGACTGACGGAACCCCCCCATCACCACCTCGCTGCTCCCACCTCATCCTGGCTGTGCGTACAGAGGGGACAAACAAGGGGGGGCTGTGGAGTTTACACTATTTAAGTTTTGGCTTTTCTCTCAAGACTTTTGGGAAAGTTGTGCAGTTTTAGCATTGGAAGTCCCTCAAATTGATGAAAAAATGTAAAAAAAAGATAAAAATAAAAAATCACACGTCTAGGATTAAAAAATATTCCATTTAAAGCCAGACAAAGATTTATTTACCAAACTTATATGGAGGAGTTGTATGGTGAATTTATAAGGAGTCATTTGAGGCTTCTTCTCCTCCATGGGGGTGGACCGTGAACGCACCACACGCCTGCAAAAACACTGGAGATGAAAAGTCAGCACTGAATGAACTGAATTTTTCTATTATTTTATTTGCTTTTTTTTGTTTGAAAAACATGAACCAGACGTCCAATTCCTGTGTTTATTGTGTGAAGTTTGGGTTGGAAATATGCTTTCATCAGGGTCAAATTTGGGAGGAAAATGTATCAATGCAGCAGGACGTCCAAGTTCTGATTGCATGCCTTAATAATAATAATAATTTTAAACAAAAAATATATCAATGTTTTCACATGACCACGTCGAAATTTGCAAGCAGCATCAGACGTTAAAAAAATGCATTAATGAGTCTTTTTTCCTCTCATTTTTTCTTTATCGTTTGCATGGAGCACTTACTTTTTTGTTATTTTTAGCTGATCTCGTGTTTACAGCTCCCTAAATCCCCACACATTTCCACAGTGATTGGCCCCCCCTCACACGAAATGAAAAGTTGGAGCAACTCAGGTAACTTTCAGTGCCCCCCATCTCCCCTGTGTGGAAAAAAAACCCCAAAACATTTTGTCTTTTTAAAGCCACATTCTTCGCCGTTGTATTATACAGTGCAAAAATCCATAGGACCCTGAAGGCAACGCGTCCTTCACGTGTTCCTTTCAAATCTTATTTATTTTATTTGTTAGTGTCTTTATTTGTGTGTCATCACCAGTCTAAAAACAAACGACAGTGTGTTATATCCACTTACAGATGAGGGATTTTTTTCCAAGAAAAAAACAGTGATAATTTAACAAAAAAGGTGATTTTAGAGAAAATGATACCAGGATTATTTCCAGCGTGTAAATATGTCCAATATGTAAAACTTGTATTTGTTCTGAAATATTTGTTTTTTGTTGTTTGATTCTTTTTGTTGTTCCTTTCTCCGGGCAGTTTTGTACACTTACTAATTCCAAGAAGATATTTTAATATGATTTCATTTATGATGAATCTGACCATTTATAAATATATATTTATTATCTCTTGTTTAGTTTTTTTTTGTTGCAGTGGATTTTTAAGTCTCTCTTCTGTTGACTTCATTGGTTGTCTGTTGGTTGCTATAAATGTAGACTGCAAAGTCGCATTTCTATTTATGTTATAGTAATATTTTATTACTTACATAAAAACATATATACAAGAAACCAATCTGCTTGTTGTCTTCATTATGAGGTGCTCGTCCTTTGTTCGTGTTGCATCGTTCCAGGCCAGTCACAAATCAAATAAAACAAGAATTAGTAATTGTACAATAATGAGTCCATGTTCTCTATGATTCAGTTCCACAATGTGCTGTTTTAGAAGGGAGCACATTGCGGTTTAAACAGCAAGCATCCACATTGTTTCCATATGCATCTACGCGACATCGCAGTATTAAATTGTGCAATCGTGACATCGAATTTTTTGGTCTTTTGTGATCCAGTGATGATCATCATTTTTAAACGTCAACATAAATAACATTTTCATCAAATGCGCCATCAAACGTCGACTGTTAAGCATTTAACTCCGAGACAGACGTGTCTGCACGGATTTTATTTTATCTGGGGGGGAGGACAGGACAAAAATCCAAAAGAAGATGAAAAACCAAAAGGCCTTCAAGTAAAAAAAACACTAAAGCTCGGCCTCAAGTCACGGGCAACAAATCTCCTATTTTTGAACTCCAAACGTCCAAGTTTCTCCCTTTTGGTATGAATAAAACACACCTTAAACGCTCTGCATGCCTCCCAGCAATGCTCTTATTTCCATAGAAGCAAATTAAAATGCTAGACTCATGTTTAAAATCACCCCAAACAATAATGAATTCATCCAGAAATAACAACAATAACTGTAACGTTTGACTTGAACAAATGTGCAAATATGTCACATTGATGATCATGTCAATGAAAGTGTTTATTTTATTGCTGCAAATAATAAATAAAGATATAGTTTTGTATTGTTTTGCTTTGCTGTCGCGTTAGTGAAGACTTGCTCGTGAAAGCACACAAGCAAGCTGTTTTATTAAGAACATACAGTAGATGCAAAAAAAACATATCAGCTTACATTGCAAATTATTTATTTGCATTTTTCATTGCTGCTGCCAATATCCCCCCACACCTTTTAATGGCCAGTATTTCTTTTCGCAATTGGTCATTTTTCTTAACATCTACTGCATGATTTTAATCAGTATCTTGCTAAAACATCAAATAAAAGTATAGAGGCTATCGTGCAAGCTGAAATGTCTTGTTTGGACTGTTGTGTTGTTGTGGTGGAGGAGTGTTTATCTAAAAAAAAATAAATAAAAAGGTGTGTTTGCAGAAGCTGAAGTGGTCAAACTCCGGAGGAGGCCAACGTTTGGACCAATGGGAACCCACAAGAGTGAACCACAGGCGACCCCTGCTGGAGCATCTCAGGTATCGCACCCTCCTGCCTCCAACCTTGGCATGGGAGAAAAACTAAACAAAACCTGCAAATCTACTATTTTTTTATTATTATTAACTTGATGTTTGTGTTGGAAAATGTTAATAAGTTTTACATTAAATCAAACAAAAAATACAAAATAAAAGTGATGTGAAAAGAACATCACAACGAGAACGGGACATAACATTAACGTTAGATACTGACCTTTTTTTTTATTTGTTGGCCTTTTCTTAATTTTGTTAAATATATGAACGCGTTATAAAAAAATCAAAAATTTGAATACAGATTTTCCTCCCTAATTTAGCTGCGTGAGCAGAGCAGTGCACCAGTACGGTACTCTAAATTATGAACATAATAATAATAATAGAACAGACTAATACACGAGTAAAACCACTCAGAAGCACGTTTCATATGAAATCATATTAAAAGTGATCAACTCTTCTTTAATGAAATACAAACTCACAGAACACATTAGGTCATACTGATAGCAGAATGTATGTGACTAACAAAATAATTTAGTTTTGTTTTACTTCTCTTTAGTTATTTATTTATCTTTAATTCCAGTGTCTTTGAGCATCCTGAAAAGCCCTCTATAAATCATATTATTTTAATTACGAATTAATGAAAACAATATTAATATGAATACGTTACGATAATATATGTTGTTTAAAAATATATAGATACATTTTTTTTAAATATAAAACGTTCAACTATAATTTGCTTGTCTCAATCAGTTACGTGAAGGACAAAATATTAGGCTATATATTGGTATCATACACTATTGGTATGATACAGTACTGCACCCCTGCAACTGTAACCACAGTGATAAACAAATAGATGAATACATGAGACACCTCTAATTAATACTGAATTATCTTTGTAAAGGCAGGATCGTTGTTGTGTATCTCATTATCACCTCTAATGTTGTGTTGTGCTTTAACTTGACGGTGTTTCGCTGTCACAAACCAGATAAATATGCAGCTTTTTCCTCATCTTCTGCTCAAATTGAACCAGTAAAACCTCAAATTGTCTGACTAAAGTGCAATTGCAAAGCAAGAGAGGTGTGAAAGCCGTGTTTATGTGCCGTGCTATGCATTTTCTGCAGGGACACAACCTCCATTATACAATTATATCAATTATATATGAGCATCACAAAACAGCAAAACCCTGCAAGTTGACCCCCCATGCATCACTCCTCTGTCCCTTATGGTAGACGGTGTGCTGCTCGTGAGCGCCATCCTTTGGCCTGGAGACGCATCCAGTCGTACACAGAGGAGATGTGGATTAGTGATGATTAGCAGGGATTATGGCTGGTTAATGGTGGGAAAATACATTAGGAACCATTGGCTGTGGCGAGGGAGGTGTGGGGAGTGGAGGGGTAGATTTCACTCACACTGGCGGATTTGCATTGATCCACAGCAAATGAATGAGGATTAGCAGCATCAAGCTATCTGCCGACAGATAAATAACATTAAGCGTATTATGCGCCATTAATGACACCACAATGCTGGCAATTATGGAAATATGGGAAGAAGAATCATACTAGTAATGATGGGGAGCGCTGGGTGACATGGCGTGCTTGTCATTCTGGAGATTCCCAGCCACCCTTATGTATTAAAGCCATAATGATCTATTTATGTATTCATCTTTTTATTCAAGGCGTACAGTATGAGCGGTGCCTCTTTTTCTTTTATGGGAGCTTTTTTTCCAAAGGGGCTCCAGGATGATGTTCATCCGTTTTGTGTTTTGAAACAGTTTTTCCCCATAGGAAATGACGTAACTAGAAAGAATCAGTTCCAGTGTCGACTGCCATCATAAGGCCAACTGCACACGCAAGTGTAATAAGAAGTTAGCCCCTTTACAATAAGATGTATACAACTAGAAAAGCACTCAGAGAGCGCAGGCCTCCGCCAAGCGCCATAGTTCCCCCCATGTTGTTATTCACACCAGAATAATAATCCTACACTTTTTGGATATCTTTGATATTTTGTAGAACTGTTTTTTTTTCCCCCGAGTTCTCTGGCCATTTTTTGTGGAGTTACATGCACAAATGCCGACAATGGTCCATCTCGCAATGTTAGAGTCCTCTGAAAAAATCCTGGATCCCATATCCACATTCCACATCCCATTTGCAACAATTCCTGAAAATTTCATCAAAATCCATTCAGTAATTTCAAGTTATTTTGAACACAAACAAACAGATAAATGCCAGCAAAGACATAACTTGCGCTTGGCGGGGGGTAACTACTCAACCTTTTGAGGACATGTGACCAAGGCCGAGCGTTTAAGGAGATGGGAGCAAACAGTCGACGCCATACATCAGAGTTCCTAGCTGGCCTAGTTTTAAAACTTCATGCAAGTGTAAGAAGTGAAACCGTTGCTTAATGTGACGGAAAAAGCGAACCAAAGTAAAAGTACTCACTCCTTTGAGGAAGCGGAGAGGAAGGACTGGTGAGGGGGAGTCGACATTTATCGCGGTTTTTCACGTTCTTGTTTGTCACACAAGTGTAGAAGTAAGTTAACTGTAGCTAAATAAAACTAAAGTAAAAATACTTAGCCCTCAATGACACATAGTGTAGCGTCTAAGGAAATGGTGAGGAAGTATTGCTGAAGGCGGTCGACATCCGTGGCAGTTTTTCACATTTTTAGCTGTCACACAAGAGTAAAAATAAGTTAACTGCAGCCTAAATAAAAGTCAACCAGAGTAAAATTGCTCAGCCCTCAATGACGCAGGCGTAGAAAATGTGGAGGAAGCGTTGCTGAAAGGGAATTGACTTCATACATCAGAGTTTTTAGCGCTCTGAAAGGTCTTCTCGGGGTAAGAGTAACTTAAACCCTTGTTTAATGCTGCTAAAAAATGGTAAACTAAAGTCAAAGTAGCCACCCCTTTCATGATGTGTTTGAGGACGCGTGTGCTTGTGATCGCTTCACGTTCCATTTGACCTATTCTTTTGTGATAACGTTGATGCAGCCATTTTGCACTGAGCCGGTGGGGCGCAGACCTAATGAGCTTGGTTTCTGGTTCTATGGTTATCATCACATTTTGCTTTTATCTATCCTTATTTGTCATCTTTGTACCTTTTTTGAGGCATATTTTACGACGTTGGCATGGAAACAGAAGCTCAGAACATTCAGAGACAGAGTCTCACACCCCACAAACGAGTCCATCCATGCTAACATTCCTATTGCAAGGTGATGGTGATGATTGGCGATCAGTTCTGGAGCGTCACTGACGAGATATAAACTTGTAGCGTTTATGTAATAAATGCTCCACTCCCACAGCGAGGAGGAGGAGGTAAGGGATGAGGATGGAGGCTGCTTTACAAAAAAAAATAAAAAGAGCAGAATAATGCAGTTTTTCATCAAAAATTCCCTCTCTTCCCCCTACCTCAAGGTTTCCTCCTCTGAGCTACTTGAAAAGGTGGGCAACAATGTGGCCACACGGAGAAACACCTCGTTAACATATGAAACGCTCCGGCGGTGAACTGGAGGAGACGGGAGAATGGAGAGCAGAGCGGTCGTGTGTTATTTATGATAGCGGGCCTCGTAGCCACGCGGGCCCTCTCTCCCTCGCTCTCTCTCGCCTTCATGTCGACTTTGAGCTGGCCCTCCTCCCCCCGTACGAGTGCATCTTCACAAAGTTGCTCTCCTCTCCTCACGGTCGCATCCCGTTTGAAGAAGAGAGGCGCTCCTTCTGCCTCTTCCGTGGCTTTGAGGGACATTTTATAGCGCCTCAGGTGTCTGTCAGAGTGACTAACAGTTCTAACTCACCGCCTTGCCTCCCGGCAGCTGCTGCACAAACTTGTTGGGTTGCGTGCAATGAAAGCGGGTGCACTTTATGGAACTTGCAACTGGTGGAATTACCAGCAGATTGAAGCAACTAGCTGGCCTGAAAGGTCCCGTGCTGTTGTACTTTTCAACAAGTTGAAGTGTTTTCAGTGTCAGAGGTCCCACAATACTGCTGTGTTGGCCGTGATGCTGGAATTTAGACACTTTATAAGTGCTTTTAGCAGTGGCTCTAAACTCTAAACTAAGCTCTAAACTTCTCAGATATGTTATTTATCAAATAAACAACATTTATTTATTTACATTTTACTGTTTGTTACGTGGCTGCCTAGTGGGCGCTAACTTTTGAAAGTGTTGCAAGCATTACTGTATACCCCGCCCTCTTCCTGGTCCTAGCATGGAAGTACCACCCACATGTGCAGGAGCCTGTTGCAAACAGTCCCTGGCATTGAAGTGCACTTTGAAGTTGAGGTAGAGCAGAATAACACAGTGTGGCAGCACAAAACAAGTTTCATGATCAGTTCAGGAACAATACATTTTTATTGAGGATGTCCGATTATATCGGCCCACCTGCCTAACATTGGCATAAAAATGTCACATCCGTCAATATCGCTATTGGATTTTTTTCCCTATAATGAAAACTGATTTTTTTGAAATGATTTATATAGGCCTATGGGCTCCTGTATTTTCTGGCGCGCAAATGATGACCTCATCAAACTGGGTCTGAAGCAGGTAAACAAACGTGTGGCTAATAACAAGCTTGCTTGCTCCTGACTAACGTTATGTCTGTGGGGTTTCCTTCGAATACTAAACATGATTTGCAATGACTGCAGGCATTGGTTATGCGAGGCGGAACCAAGACTTCTTCCTTCAATACTTGCAATTCCCAGGGCGAAAGCCATCAGTCGGAAAATGTATACCGCACCGGATAACCAGCCCTTTACTATTGCGCAAGATGCTGGATTCACCAAACGTGGAGTTCCTCGAGCCACGCTTTGTCACATGTTTGCGTACTTGAGTTGTACAATGTTGTTTACGGCCACGTCGAGAAGCTAATTGCTGTTGCTGTATCCAATAGCTTCACATCAGATATGTGTTAATTCTACGACAGGAGACACACGTCACACATATTGGTATCGGATGACATCGGAATCGTAAATTAAGAGTTGGACAATATGGGCATATCGGATATCGGCAAAAAAGCCAATATCGGCCATTTTTGGTTTTTATCCAAAAAATGTAAAATTATTTGAAAAAAAATGTGTGCAAAGGTTCTCAGTACATGTTAAATCTGGGGAGCTGGATCAGCACCATAATAGGAGGACCATTTTCTCTGTAGACTACCCCTCTGCAAGGGCCAGTAGATCACATTGGGCATTAAACAGTACCGTCACACTGTACATCTTCTCCAGTAGCTGTCTAGCTGTGTCGGGCAGACGGCACGTTAAGTCCACACTGGATGTCCTTCCCTCCCACTCAAGCTTGACCAAGCCGCCCATAAATTTGGCACGCAGCTCATCGTGGCGTAGCAAGCGAATAGCACAAACATCAGGTCATTACACTACTTTTTTGCTAAAGGGGTGGTCGCGATCCACCAGTTGAGAATCACTACTTTTAATAAGCCCTACTGGGAACGCGCAGCTCTAGTTATCTTCTTCTACGGACTTATTTCCTAAAAGCTAGTTGTAACCCAGCATGCAGAATGTCACTGCCCTCTACAGCCCACACTCTAAACAGAAGCTCAGAACTGCACAATACACCCGTCTCGGCAGTAATATTACTGACACCTAGTGACCAGTCTAGAATACTGCATACATTTAAATGTGTCTTCTGAATGCCTTATAGGTTTATTATCATTCATTTAGTCCAAAGACATGTATTTTCTATATGTATGAATGTATGTACGTATATATATATATATATATATATATATATATATATATACTGTATAGTGGAATGTCGGTTAGCGTATGCACCAATTAGTATGCTAGTTGGGTCAGTTAACGTACAAAAATTTCACGCAAAAAATTTGCCTCGGTTTGCGCACATTTTCCAGTTTGTGTACAATATGGCGTATGTCTCCTTGCGTCATCAATACACTGCGTAAGTACACCAGTGTTCTTAATGTATTTTTATCACAAAACATCCTTGTTAGCAGCCTATTAGCTTGCTAATACATGGAAACAAGAACTGGAAGTCAGCTTCGTCACCTGTTGATGATGTCATCAGCTGTTGACTGTAGTTCTCAAGTGTCTGCTTTTCTTTTGATCACAAGTGGAAAATAACCCACAATGGGGCCAAGGAAGGTTGCAAGTGCCAGCACTTTGATAAAGAAGAAACACTATTGAATCCAAGAAATAACTCAAAACTCAAAACACAAAGGTGATGTCAGTGTTGAGCTCAATGCCACTTCACCATTTTTGTCAACAATCACGTCTTCAAACAAGGTAAAAGTGACATTAATTGTTCATGTATCCCTTTCATTCATCATTTGTATGCATTTATATGCATTTTGAATTATTTTCTTCGTGTAAAACTGTAATTGTAAAATTATAAAAAATGTTTTGTGTGAACATTTTTGGCTTTCTGGAACAGATTGACTGGATTTACGTGAGTTTTTATGGGAAATATTGATTAGGTTGGAGTATGTTTCAGTTAGAGATGGAACGGATTAATGACGCTAACCAAGGTTCCACTGTGGATGTAAATTTACATATACTGTATTCAATTGTGTTCTTTTTCACTAAAATACAAATGACTGAACCATTTGTATTACTCCAAAACATGCATCGAATTAAATTCAGGTTTTAGTGAGATAGTATAAAAATTGCTTTACACAAAGAAAAAAGCCACAAAAAAAATGTGGGGCCAACAAAGTGTCTCCTTATTTATTTTTCAGGTACTTGTCTAGCCTGTTTGCTGAAGAACAATAAAATGATCCATATCTGAAGCTAACTGATAGATAAGCGACGGTTTTGTTTTAAGATGTGTCACGAAGTCTGTTGTTTGGTGTTTTTTGTCCAAAGCCGTCCTCCACGGGGGTGCACACAGAGCAGGCTCATCAAACTAGGGGCAGATCAGAGTCCATGTCCAGGAGGAAGGACAAATGCCGCTACTTAAAAAATGAGCGCCTTTTCTCTCAAAAGTGGAGCAAACAAGTGACGGAGACTATACATTTTTCTCACGTTCGGTGCTTATAACCAGGCTCTAGGAATACATATTACTATGAGAGCATCATTAAAAAGTCCCTTTTGCATAAAAGGGGACGTTTAAACAAGAACGGTGTCCCCTTTCGTGGTGAAATCAGAGTGGGGAAGGTGACTGTATGTAATGAGTGGGTAATAGCGCAAACAAAGTGCTTATATAATAATAATAATAATGATAATAATAATAATAAAGGACTTATTATTACAAGTAGTATTAGGTCCTTTTAAGACCTTACAACACACGTGAGCTGGGACGCCACAGCTGACAAAGCGCTTTAGACTGCCAGCACAAGGTTGCACAGTTAATTGGAGCGTCTAAAAGGACATGGGGCCCCCCATGCTAAAGGTTGCACCCCCTCCTCTCTTCCTGTCTTTCTCCTTCAAGCTTGGCTTTTGTCAGCGATAAGGCAAAAAGGCTCTGTGACGCCTCCCGTCTTCAATAACAAGGTTTTCTACAGAGGAGAGGCCAGGGAAAGGGAAAATAAAATAAAAAGACGAGGCCTTGCAGCGGCGTGGCAAACAGCAGGGAAGGCCATCGAGCGTGCACGGCAATGCGTTCAGGGCCTCGCTGAGCGTCGGGGATGTTCAAAGGGAAATGTAAAGGAAGAGCAGCAGAAACATCGTCTGTGTAGCGTCATTCCCCTGAGTGGCAATATTGTTTCCTTGAGGAGGCAGGGAAAAGTCAAGGAAATACACAAGCTGTACATTGACTCTTTCCACCTTGTTTGCACTCATGCACATTTTTCTCCTTGCAAGACTCACAAAATAGTAACTGGTCATGCTAATAGCAACAGCATTGCAGAGAATGAGGGTCTCCTGGATTTACTTCTTGGTCAAAAGACATTTTATCCAAGAGGAGATTGAGGGCAGCAAGAAAATGTAGTATTGCAGCGAAGGAGACGCATGACATTTGCGGTGCCTCCTGTGGGTCTGTAGTTGTTGCAGTTAGTTGCTAAGTCCCGCCAGTGCCCCTGTAAAGACGGTTTGCTCATTGGCGGCCATGTTTTTCAGGCAACCTTACTCAAATTTGACACACGTGTGCTTGTCAGTCCCCTAAAGCTGTGTACCAAATTTTGCGGTAATCAGGCTAAATGCCCTAAAGTTACAGTGAGTCTCGTGCAAGAAATCTGAAGTCAATCCGACTGGTGTGGTTCAAAGTTTGGCCCCGCCATGTGGTAGTTTGGTCAGAAGTAATAGCACAGGCAACACGGTAGGTGTGCATGTTTTGACAAGTGTTCACCCTGTTGTGGGAAGCAGTTCAGGAGTAGAAGAGTTAGACACACAATCCAGTCTGACAGGATAATACTGCTTCGTCCAGAGTTAATACACAGCAATAGGGTGTCACCCATGTCGTGTTGAAAGAACGACACTACAAGTACTACCTGGAATTACCTGATAGCGTCTTTTGCCAATGGAAGTGCCTCAAAAGTGAGCAGACAACTAAATGGCAGTAGAAGAGAGGGAGATGAATAAAGGAATGAAAGGCAAATATGATGAAAAGGAGACCAGCGCCACTGCGCAATTAGAAATGTACACAGATGATTTGGATGCACCGATGTGATTAGACCGAGCAGTCTCCAGTCTGAGGATTAATCAACTCACTGCAAAGTATTTCTCCAAGACAGTAGGGGCATACAGTATGTGTGTGTATGTAGAGAAGAAGGGCGGGTTACACGCTTTTACAACAAGCCAGAGGAGCCAGAAGAGAAACGAGCACAAGACATCCATGGACACCCACTTCAACTTGTAGTGAAGCATGCAGTCCCCATGCAAAGGGAATGAATGGGATTTGTTGAATGCAGAAGCCTCATATGGTATAATACATACAGTAAATATATGTATTTATATAATAATGACATTAAAAATGGTGGCTAGCTAGAGGGTAGTTGCATTTGTTCTCCGAGATGGTCTTGGGTTTGTGTCCTTGTCCGAGACGTGCTTGCATGGGTACTCTCCAGACATTCCCAAAATCCAAAACCATGTACATGTTTGGACACACTGGACAGCAGTGTGGCCGGTTCCATCAGTGATTGGTACCTCAAGGAAAGGGACCCTGCTTGGGGACCTTTTTAATGGAAAGCCAACATAACGGATATAAAACTGAATGAAACCGTACTGCTTGACGGAGGATGCGACTGTGGTTCCTCCATGTGTCATTGGCAGGTGGCCTCTTGCCCTAAATCAGCTGTAATAGACTCCAGCTTCCTGTGACCCTGAAGAGGATGAGTGGTGTAGGAAATGGATGGATGGAGATTGTGTTTCTATGGAACCTGTGTGTTTGAAAGTGTCCCATTTTGAGGTCATGTGAAGAAGAAGTGAACAACACGTATGCTCGCTGGAGCTCCAGGCAGGGACGTCTACAAAAGAGGTGCCGGTCTACAAAGACTTTACTTAATGAGCGCAGACCAATTAAAAAGAGCCTTCCTCCTCCTCTTCCTCCGCTTATCGTCCCCGCGCCACGTCCTTCTGTCTCCTCTCCTCCAGTGGCTTGTTATTGATCACCTTTAACCCCCCGTGTCAAAAGTAGCATTTAGGCTCATCCCTGGGGCTGAGCGTGTGTCGATTGCACCCTGCCCCATAAATCATTACTGGGAGGGGCCGGCCTGACTTTCACACACACCCCAAGAGGGTCAGGGGTCATCCACGGTCCCATGGATTAGCGCCCAGACAGCCCCCAGCTTGCCCCCTCAACCTCCATCCAGCCCACTTCTATTCCCTCATGAGCCCCTGGCAGTGGAACCCTTTTGGATTTTTAAATAAGACCAATCTCTGTTCAATGTGGATCCAAAATAAAGAATGTTGTCTAAAATGAAAGAAAGACGGGCTAGTTATGGGTAGTTATTCAAAATACTTGGAGTTTGTCAGCAGCTGAAGATACCTGCCTTCACCACCTCCAGTGCAATATTTTAATACTCTCACATAGAAAAAGTATGCACTGAAATTTAAAAAACTAATTACAACGGCGAATTCAGCGTCTTGATGGTAATATAAATGAGGTAGCCTCCTGTCTCCTGTGTGTCCTGCTTGCTGTTTGCCGTCTTTCAAGTTGTATTTTTTGGGAGTGCCTCACTACAGTACAGGGAGGTTGTTTGGCTTCGCTCATTTGGAGTGGCTCACTGTTTCATTAGGGTTGTGAACGATAAACCGATGCGACCGAATATCCAGTTTTGACAAGCAAAAGATTCAGCTGCGCAGGTAAAATTTTCCTGTGTCGATAAGAATCAGCCATAAATCTTGAGATGAATCGATTGTGGAGACATGCCGTGGGTATCGCGAGAGAAGCAATCGGTTGACAGAGTGTCTTTTAAATAGCGCAAGAGCCCGGGTTGCCGGCGAAAGGATTGTCGCGCATGCGCCATAGCTTGCCATGGCTGAAGACGAGAGGCGCGCTAGCGAGCTAGCCAGTCACCGCGAAAGATTTTCAACACATCAGCGAAAAAAACCTAAAGTTTGGAACGTCTTTGGATTTTACAGGAAGGTCGCAAAACCTGACCAGCCAGACCAACAGTGCACACACTGTTGTTGTGATCACGTGATCTCTATCCCTCCGATGCTGGGTAGACACATTTGGGCGGAGTCTGGAATCGACTACATCGGAGTGACATTAACTGATATTTTAGATGCAGGCCAATATAATCCGATACTTTCTAGACTCTACAATAAATAAACACATTGAATGCACTCCATGTATTTGATATGATTTTATTTCATTTTTTCTGTATTTTTAGTTCCAGGTATTATTCATATTAATATTAATTAGGGTTGTCCGATATTGGCTTTTTTTCCGATACCCATATGGTCCAACTCTCAATTTCCCATTCTGATATCAACCGATACCGACGTGTGCAATATCACATATAATGTCATGGAATTAACACATTGTGGTGACCCACAATATTGTTTTAGACATTTTAAACATTTCTCTTAATAAAGTATCTATCTATCAAGTGTACTTTCGTTTCTGGGTCATGAGGTTTTTGTAGCCACTTAGCTATTGCTAAAGAATTGTTGCTTGTTGTTGAGTTGAGTGGAGAGTAATGTGATTGGTGTCACCTACCTCGACTCCTGTCTCGTTGTGAATCGCATCTCCGCATTTGGTGAGCCTTGACGTGGGTAAAAATGTCGACTGACAGCAGAGACAACGAGGTCGTGCCGCCGCCGCTACAAGCTAGTTAGCTAACATCGGTGCTATCTGCGGAACACCCACGTCCGTGGTTTCAACATATCAAGCCCAGGTCTGACTGCAAGGAATAACACGGGACGTGACGAAGTATTTCCACGTATTGGTGCCACTGGATGCCTTGATGACGGCAGTACGGGAGCCCATAGCCCTATATATACATCCGTTTTTTATTATAGGGAAAAACCCGATACCGCGACATAAACATACTACATTTTTATGGCAATATCGGGCCAATATTATCGGACATCCCTGATATTAATAATTATGTAATATTGTACATTTCTTTGAGTTATTTTTCTATTTTTATTTTATTTGATTAATGTATGATTGTTTTGTTTTATATTGTTATGACATCTTTATCAAATTTTGTTGAGGTTCAGACCTTCATGTTTATTATACATTTTTTTTGTATTATTTCATTTTTATGTATTTTTTCTTTATTGTAATTATTTTATATATTTTTTATATTTAGAATTGTTTTTTTTAATTCTTTTACCTCTGAATTTACGTAATTGCGCCTTTCATTGGTTCATGCAGCTGAGTGAGTTTAATGACTGTGAATACAGCTAAAGCTTCTATCAAGTTCTTCCTCTTTAGCCTTTAATGAAAGATGAAAAAGACACTTGGCACACTCGGTTTTATCTCTTTTTTGTAACACCATCTCGTCTTCTTTGTATCGTGCTTTTTTTTGATGTGACGCCACTGCTACTGGAACCCTTATTGTACGTAATACACGTTAGCTGATGTATGATTGATGCTGCTAAGTAATGAGTGCGCTAGCTGGAGTGGCTCTATTCGTTCATAACCAGATGAAAGGTTATGTATGCGGCGGCGGTGCGTTTTGAGGAGGAGGAGGTGGTGTGGTCGCCATTGTTGTCAGCCGCTCGTCCCACCCCTGCGGGACAGACAGCTCTGCCAGGGGGACGGGACGAATAAGCCTCTATACTGAGGGGATTAATTGGTGTGGCACCTTTTTTTGGTGTACGGGGCCAAAGCAATTAAATGGTGGCCTCCGGCCATCAGTTTGCTATTACTAAACTAACTCGGCGACAGAGCAGCACTCATGCCCACATGTGGGTTTTACGAGGAGTGGATATAAAGGGTGGGGAGATGCCTCGGAAACATAAGGAAGGTCAATTATTAGAGAATGTATGGACACCTGCACGTTCTAAGATTCACTGTAAAAGCCTGGTACTCTCTGCAGTTGAGTAAATAAGCACCCTCAGATACTACATGAGGAAATGTTCCAGTATTGTAGTGTTTGCAGTGATGGATAGCTGCAGTGCATCATACTGGGAGATGTTTCTATGGGCTACCTTGTGTGTGTCAAATATAAGAAACATCTCCCCATATGATAGTTGGACACCAAAGAAACCACCAGCAACATAGACATGGTTCAATGAGCATCTCTCTGAAAGGGAGCATCATCTTTTTGATGCAGCTCATTAGAGCATGCAGGTGTACCTAATGTTAAGACCTGCAAGCGTGGTCCTCTGTCTCTCTCTCTCTCTCCCTCTGCCTCTCCCCCTGCAGCCCTCAATTAAGTGACGATGCGGCACGTTGCAAAAAGACCTCAGTGCCTCCTCACATTAGCTTTTGTTTCCTTCCTCCACCTCCCGCCGTCTGGGCCGTGTTTGAAGACTGAGAAAAGACACCAGACAGGTTGCAGTAGCTTCTCTCTGGGGGTGTTTCTCTTGCCTCTCTGTAGATTGGGCCTGAAGCAGTGGACCGCAAGAGTCCACAGAGCCTTCAAACGGGAGCGGGAGGGGAAGACACCATGAAAAAGGGTGGCGGTGAAAAAACGTCAGCCCCCATCAAATGCAGAAGAGCTGTCATGTAGACCGTTACTACTTACAGTGCAGCATACGTATACATGTACAGTATGTAGATGTCTTTGTATTTGTGTGATATTTGCAAGATTTTTGTCATTTTCCAAACTGTTTTGCGTTCTGGGTTCTGATGATGCTGATGAAATTGCGTTAGACTGTGAACATTGTGCACAAAATTACCGTGCAGTTACTTCATCCCGTGTTTTAACAAGTAGTCCTGTCATTTCCTCTGCTTAGTTGTCCCTATTTACAGTTTTGTTTTCTTTCTGAGTATTTGTGGGTTAGACCTTTTATAAAAGATTTGTTTTGCATACATTTGTAAATAAAAAAAAAATGTTTTACTTAATTGGGGAAAAAATAAAAATCTAATAAAATTCTATATATATTATTAGAATAATAGAAATAATATGATGTTATTAAATGGAGTCATAGTGCTAAAAAAACAACATAAGATAATCTTGGGTTAGTCTACTTGTATATTATCGTTTAATTTGTTTGAATTGTATTTATTTTGTTTATAGCAATCCAGGAAATAACTGAAAATTATATTTCAGAGAATTTTTTTTCTCAATATGTTGTCAAACTTTCTTTCTTTAGTTACATTAAAAAAATGTGCAATTGATTTTAGTATATAATATTTATTTTAATATTATTGTTACTACAGTCAAACCTGTCTTAGCGGCCACCTTTATAGAACGGCCACCTGCCTATAGCAGCCACTGAAAAATCCCCCGGAGCAAATGTACATGTTATAGACCCTGTGTATAGCAGTCACCTGTCCAACGCAGCCAGCAGCCCCCCATTTTGTCTCCCTTGGTCAATATCTGCCTGCATATAGCGGCCAAATTACCAACTCAAGTAGAAGCTTCATGCACGAAAAAGTTTTGTTTTTCAATCAATGAAGCCGTCGTGTGTAGACTTTAATTACTGAGTCCTAGCTCAGTCACAATCATTCACAAGATCCACACAAACTGTCAGTTGTTCCACATAAAAAAGCCGTCTTCTTTTGAGCTTGCTATTTCCTGGTCAAACATGTAACTTTAAGAGCATTTGCACCAAAACATTACCGCAAAGTAGGCTGGGAACAGGACGTGCTCCCAGCGACGCTACAATTAAAAAAAACAAAAAACGCTAGCATACATGCGGCAGCGGGAGCAAAACTGAGTTCGGTTGTACTTAATTGAAGTATTTTAGAATGTACTCACGTTATTTTTGATCAATCCTCATCCACAAATCCATCAAAGTCCTCATCTTCTGTATTCGACACAAACAAGCCGTCTTCTTTTCCGTTCGCTACTAGTCTGTTAACTTGTCAGTGTTATTCAGCTCCGAAGCAAAGAAGGAAACTTCTCCTGTTTCTTCTGCCAACTTTATTTCTTGAACGCGGCCACCAGACAGCAGCTCAGAACACACACACATCTCTCAGCATCGTCTCTCCTTCCTGCTTGCCCACAAGGCAAAGGTTAAACAAGCCCCACTACATAGCTGTCCAGCCAATGCCTGTAAGAAATGACACCGTTTATTTCCTGGTGTGCACTGGTCAATACTGTAATGCCGCTTGTTGTGAGGAAGGAGAGACTCACGTCGCCGATGCACTTTAATGGCTTTATTAACAGTGGAGAACACTGCAGGACTTTACATCCACACCAACATAAACACACTTCCCAACTCTCTCCACACTCACAGCTAGCACTGAGCCTAGCTCTCCTGCTCGGGACGCCCACCGTCACTTCCAGTCACTTCCTGATGAACTAAAGCTGTAATGACACTTGTATAAAAAGTAAAATATAAAAAACAAACGTAAGACATTACTAGCACAGCTTTGTTCTGTGGGTCGTGGATATATTCTATCAGTTATTATTAAGCCTCTAGCTTCCTTTTAGTAAGTAAAAACCTTGGCTATGATTGCACTACATTGTCATGTAGACCTACAAAGTACACTTGGAAGAACAAGAGGTGAATAAATGTATTGCAACTGATGTGAAACTGATGAGGGGTAGGATTAAATAAGCTTTGCTTCTTCCTACTCCTTTTTGGACATGCAAAATTGTGAATTGTACTATGTGATGTGCTACTGTTTGACTCATATGCATGTTCAGGATTAAAACCATGAACCATGATAATAACAAGCCTAGTAGTGCTGTACAACTTTTATCCGCAGTCCGCAGTGCCCTCTACTGGTCAACATTATTATTTTTTTTCTTTTTTTTTTTCTTTTTTTTTCCTCTACTGGTCAACATTCAAACTGGATGCCAACCTGTCTATAGAGGCCACCTGTCTATAGCGGCCACTTTTGCAGACTCCCTCTAATGGCCGCTATAGACACGTTTTGCAATATTCTCATTCCTCATCTTCACTGATTGGTTTGTAGCAATCAAATTGTTTCTATGGCTTTATATTGAGGTTTGCGCTCATGTTTAAGTTAGCAAATATGGTCCCTTATTCTTTAGAGAATTGTTTGATTTAGCTGTACAAAGATTTAGCTTTCCAGTGCAAGTTTTCAACGCAGGTGGCAGCAAATTGGTGATGAAATACAGTGGGCAGAACCTTACTGATAAAATGAATAGGAATACTACATGATGTAGTTGCCCCCTCCCACCCAGCTTGCTCCATCCCAGCCTGGTGGTCCAGTCACTGGCCTGGAGAGAAGCACGGTGAGGGAGGGTGCCAGACTGTTAACCATCCATCACATCCGTGTGACCCACCTGGCAGTGCTGAAAAGACCACGGTTATCACTCACCCCTGACACCGTCATTGACGTTTGCCCTCAGTCACACACACACACAATCTGCAACACCTCGGCAGCCGCTCCAAAATGTCCCGTCCCCCGTCTTGTCCTTCCCTCTATTGAACTCTCATCACCATGCATCAAGCCTCATCATTCACAAAAATGCCAGTGCGATCAACAGAAGGCTCCAAAACCAATACGAATGTGACAAATGCCAGGTAACTCCCAGCAGGGACCAATCACAGTCATGCTCCTCAACCAGGAAGTGGTTCGTTTGTGTCCCGATCTGGCTGGCGCTGTTAGTAGGTGGACTGCTACATTGTGCTGCGCTGTGCCACAATGGTCGGTACTGTTCCGTCTGCCTCTCGGCTTGATTACGTATGTATGTGTTGATGGGTGCTAAACAACAACAATGGGTGTGCGTGGCAATAAGCAGCAACAATAACAATGGCGCACGCAGCTCCTACTCGGTTTTGGATGTTTACCCAGAAAACCTCTGTGCGTACGCCCAGCGCTGTGAAATAACAGCACAAGAGCCAGATGGGGAATTTTATGAATGGTGACTGAGGCATTCAACAAACTGGCAATTTTGTTCGAAGAGTTGAAGGAGACAAGTTCTTTGAGGACGTTTTTGTTCTTAAAACCCTCCTCTCGTAGATTCCATTTGATGGTTATTGGACTGCACTCGGCATCAGTAACAACCTTCATTTGGGCCCAGGATTGTTCCGTGTCTTGATTGGCAGCCAGTCGGAACCTCTGGCTCAGGGCCGGTGACATTTTTTTCGGTCTACCGCTTGACTTTTTTGTTCCATAACCCTCAGGATCTTTTAAGAAGTGTGCAAGAGGCTTTGCTTATACAGCTCAACAATCCCAACACGTTCAGGAGAGAAGGCTTTTTTTGCCTTTGCCATCAAGAGATCATAAAGCTGTGAATACCTGACAGAAAATTACGTAGAATCCATATTTTTGGCCAAGATTTTGGCTTTTAAAGGCTGTGGTCTTTTGGTTAGCTGATGAACAGCCTATTTTACTTAATGACATAATGACCCATTGCAATGGGGCCTGGGCGGAATTCAAGGATGGGCACCCCAGAGTCCGAGTCTTTCTGGCCAAAAATGGATGTATTGGGACATGGAACAGTGTAGCCTTGTCAATGCAAATGTTTATTTGATTAAATTTGACATGAGCAACAATGGTAACAGATAAAAATGGATAAATCCTAAGGGAATTGTATACTTATAGCTACTATAAGAATATGTTGTGATTTTAACGTCACACCTGACAAAGTGACCACTTACAAATCCACTTACAAATCCTCACATGACGCAGATTGTGTTCTTCTGAGAAGATCCACACTCGTGTGAAATTGATACAGCCTGGCACAATGGACCCACACGAGGGTGCTCCTTGGGGGGTCAGAGGTCCTTGTGGCCACCCACGTCACTGTGGTGCAACGAGGCCCTTATGGAATGCCAACAGGGTTGATCCGCTGCAAAACCCTCTGGTTCGTCATCCAACCAAAGCCTTCCTGCATTGTGACACAGCCGAGCAGGCCGAGCTATGTGCCACCCCCGTCGGCCAATCGGCAGTATCAAAGACCCCCCCCCCAGACCTTCCCCCTTTCCCCCCAGACCCCCTGGGTCCCATTCACAGCAAGCCACACATGGGCGTACGCACACAACGGCCATCTCTGATGCCCCTTCTGATTCTCTGCTCTGGCATTTAGCACCAGAACTTTAGCCTGTGTGTGTCTAAGTGGACACTTGCGTAGCAGGGACGGGGGGGTAAGGTTGGGGGGGGTGACAAATGCTGTGGTCCTCTCTGTGAGAGAGCTCCTCATGAATGGGAACTGTTGTGATGGGAATGGGGAAATGCGCTGGAGGCTTGGCCTACGCACTCCAGCCATATGAATGGATGGAATTCAACATGGTCAACAATGTGTCCCCTTTACGATGTCACTTGTCCTTTCTTGGGCTTTTATTCACTCTCACTCTTCTAAAGAAAGCTGGTTATTTGTCATACTGTTCCTGACATCAGTGTTACTATCAATTCATTAACTATTCTGAATTCACCAAACGGTTTGTAGCGTAAAGAAGATTTCAGCGGAACAAAGACAGTCAGGATGGATACAAGGCTTGAGGTGTCATTGATTAGAGGTGGAAATGTTGTGATTGATCTATTGATTAGTTGTCTTGTGCTTGGGCGCCCTTTTTAAAAAGCACTTATACGAATGCGCTCAAGGGACCGTGAAGCTGAATCATTGGTCCGCCTCGTCCACCAAGAAGAGACAAGATGACTGTTGACTGTTTTGTCTAACTAAGGACACATCAGTTGTGCCAATGTGAACATGAGTCAAAGGTGGGCCTATAAGACTCCTCTGTTATATCAGTATCATGGATTGATGTGACGGACATTAGGGGATGGTTTGCATATGTGAAGAACAGCTGTGGCAGCCAATGGAAAAATACCGGAACCTCAGTTAGCGTATACTGCTGTTAGGGTATTTTTTAGTTTACGTTGAAAATGCACGCAAACATTTTGCCTTGGTTCCTGCGCATTTCTCGGTTAGCGTACAATATGGCATCCGTCTTGTGGTGTTCATACATTTTGTGAGTCCAACTGTGTTCTTAATGGATTTTTTATCACAAAACATCCCTGTTAGCATGCTCTGAACTGGAGACTAGAACCGGAAGGCCTCAGGGCATTCAATCGATCGCAACTGGACTGTTCAGGTTGTCTGCTCTCATACGAGTAGGCTTCATCGGTTCATGCTCAAAGACTAGGTGGGACACACACCAGTCAGACTAGATAGGACAGCTCTAGTCTATTTCATGCTCAAAGACTAGGTGGGACACACACCAGTCAGACTAGATAGGACAGCTCTAGTCTATTTCATGCTCAAAGACTAGGTGGGACACACACCAGTCAGACTAGATAGGACAGCTCTAGTCTATTTCATGCTCAAAGACTAGGTGGGACACACACCAGTCAGACTAGATAGGACAGCTCTAGTCTATTTCATGCTCAAAGACTAGGTGGGACACACACCAGTCAGACTAGATAGGACAGCTCTACTAAGCTAAACGATTAGTAGGATTTCTGAAGTATAGGAGATGTCACATGATTAGAACATGACCACACAAAGCATCATGGGAAATGTAGTTTTTAACCATACAGTATATCAGCCACACCGGTTTATCAGCCGCAGGGTTCAGAGTTTGAGAAAAAAGTAGCGGCTTATACACTGTAATTTACGGAATTTAGTGTCAAATGCGTTTCTTAAATCCATGAATACTGCAGTTGCGCACTTTCTGCAGTCCATAGCGTTGGTAATTTTTATTTTTTTTTATGTTTTATTCGTGCCATGGAAGTTGAAATGTTAGCTCTTAATCCATAGCGGCTGTCCGCGAGCAATTCATTCTTATTTATACATTTGTCCAAGCTGTTGTTGAATGCCTTTTCAATGATTTTGGCAAATTGTGGCAATAAGGAAACTGGTCGGTAGTTTGTTAATTGATGTTTGTCTCCAGTTTTGAAAGTTGGTACTACTTCAGCTGTTTTCATTTTGTTTGGAAACATACCAGTCTGAAGTTACTGGTGTACATCAGCGGTTCTGCCATCTCATTAATAACCATATTTATTGTTTCCATTTGGTTTGGTTTGGTTGAATTTTATTTGAACATGCATGCGGCTTACAATGGAATACATCTCATGAATCATTTCACAGCTCCACGTGTCCAAAAGGAGTAGGAAGAAGCAAAGCTTATTCAATCCTGCCCCCCATCCTTGCACATCTTGTGCAGTACATATTATTCACGTCCTGTAATCCATGTAATATTATTCCATATAATAATCAGTGTAATAATAAATAAATAATACAAAATAAAAACAACAAACATGACAGAACAATAAATATAATAATCAAGACTCTTCTGCCTTATATTTAGCAAACATCAACTGCTTGTATTGTTTTTTGGATTCGCTGGTCTTGGTGCATTGTTTGAGTTCTTGCTCAATCCGTTCCATAATTTGATTCTATAATCTATACAATCTATCTATAAAACATCATTGGTTGCTTAGTTGCAAGATCTAATTTTGTTAGTCATAATCGTCGTTAAGTGCACTTATATTGGGTCTGCCAATGAAATCAAATCAAAATTAATTGGGTTCTTGCTCTGACAAAGGACAATAAAGCCACAAACTGCATCTGCTGACTGATGTGACTGATGTGGTGACAAGTAACTGATAGCTGATGTTAGCTTTCATCTCAGCTACCCGAGGCAATGTGGATCAGAAGATCTTTTAAATCAAAGTGTGCCACAGGGAGTCTCCCCCTCAAAGAATACTGTGTAATAAAGTTGTGGCCTCCTCTAGTCCCCGAAAAACTAATTTTCTCGAACCTATTTTGTGGCGTTTTCCACTAAACCCAGACTCAAATTACTTTCTCAACGTAGGAAGTAAATATGCTAGCTTGGTTCTCCCATGTCCAAGTCTTCCGACAATTCACACACTGAAAACTGCTATTATTACAAAATTGTTATTATTACATATGACATGATCCCTTGACAAGACGAACGAAGGACAAATCCTACGAATACTGAGAACCCCTCATTTCTGACCCACATCACAGCCAGTAAAAGTCCAAGATGTCCCAAGAGAGACAAAGAAAGGCTTCTTGCCTGATGCCGGAAGAGCTAATTCATTGGATGCCAGGACGTGGGCACCCAGGCACGGATTAGAAACAGGGAAATATTATCCCTCCAGTTTACAAGACCAGACCTAGTCTGGCTCTTGGTTTGTCATCAAGGTACTTGGGAGTGACTGTTGTCTCCCAGCAGAACAAAGTGTCTGCTTGTTGAGGAGGGGTGAGTCCTCGCTTTCTTCCCACCTCCTCCCTCCGGACCAACAGCGAGGCCAGCAGAGTTCAAGCCGGGCCACGTGTTGGCCATTTCACTCCCACGGTGACCCTGTTGAGCTCAACATTTGGAGTCCCATAAAAACATTATTGTCCCACTCCTGGGATCATTTGTCCACAGTTACAAAGGCTGAGGCAAAACCCAAATGTTAACCACTACAGTTTTTTGCGGCGGCAAATATTTCAAATTCTGCCCCTTCTCCCCCCCACGCTCCCATCCGCCCTCTAAGTACCACATAGCACCCACTCTGACGTACTTCCCAGTAGAAATATTCCACACTAAACTGTTGTTTCATTGGTAGCCCTTCTTTCTGCAGGCATTTCTTATCATTTTCTCCTCTTGTTTGTTTCCCGTCCGAACATTTTCTCGTCTCTTCTTCCCTTTTATGATGCAAGCCCACAACTGCTGAAAGTCCCTAATGGTCATTTAGCTTCTAAATATGTCCATTTCACGTTAGCTGGCTGCGTTTGCCTGCTGATTGAATGGACAAGGTCGTGCCAGCCGATTAGCCGTATTAAAAAGCAAGCCATTATGCTAATTGGGGAGGTCTAATGCATGTACAGGTTGCTCAGTGCCCGCATATTAGCAGTGATAGATGGCTCGGTGATGAGCACACAGAGAGGTTCATCGCAGTTCATCGCTGCCGTTCGGCATCCTCTGAACCCGCCTCGCAGTGCGTTGACCTCCACAGTGGTCACTTAGGCCAGTGATGTTCTGACCAAACACTGGCAGCATTATGCACAAGGACATCTGCAATTCACTGCGATGATAATGAAACAGTAGCACAGGCAGCACACTGGATGAGTGGTTAGCACACTTGCTGTTTTGAATCTGTCTCGATTCATGCCGGTCTTCTTGTGATTCTGTGATTCTCGTGATTCCATTCCAAATTGTCTTTGCAATGGTTGGGTGAGTCCCCCCCACTGAAGTGATCCAGTCATTGAAGTACAGGTAAGTGTCGCTGCCCCCACTGAGACAGCTGACTCAAGTCAGTGAATCAGTTCAAATGAATCATCTGAGTCTGCAGCAGAGTTTGGCGAGTCCAGCCCAGGCCTCCTAAAGTAGGACATTTTTCGTCAGAATACAAATTTAGGAAGTTTACGAGTACATTAAAGCCACCAAAAAGGCGATTTATGGTATGTCACAAAAGTGAGTACACCTTGTACATTTCAGGGTTTTCATTGCTGTACTGCATATCTTGTCAAGGGACAACGCTAAGGGAATGTAAACCTGGACATACTTGAGTCAAGTGAGTAGCAAGATAATTGTGTATTGTCTACAGTCAAGCATGGTGGTGGTCTAGTGCTGAACGAGTGCTGCCGACACTGGGGAGCTGCAGTTCGTTGAGGGGAAACATGAGTTACAATGTGCACTGTGACATTGTTCAGCAAAGGATGCCACCCCGCCACCCCCTGCCGCATGGCAGTTTCCCAACATGATAAGCAGCCCAAACACCTCCAAGTTGATCAAGTGCCTTGCTGAGGAAGCTGAAGGTGAAGGTGGTGCAGTGGAATTATCGCTGGAAGAGGAGATCATAAAAATGGTTGGTGAAATCGAGGAGTGTACTGACTTTTGTGAGATTATGTACGTAAATGGCCAGAGTGATGCTGAATGTTGATGTTGTTTGGTACAACTTGGATTTGGTTGGTTCACTTGATGAACTATGGTGGCCCTCAAAGTTCAAAAAGGCTGGACTGGTAGAGCTCTTTGGGTCCATGGGCTGAAGGGCACTGGCTACCCACGCTATGCCACTGGAAAGCCCGTAACAGAAGTATGGTTCTTTTGTGTTGGGTAGCACCTAAACACTCCTCGTGAATGAGCCAGGTATGTCAAGTGCAGTCCTAGTGGCTCCACTTATGAGGTTTTAATTCCACGAGAGAAACACTTCGCAAATCACACGTCATTAAATCCCACCATCTGTCCTCGCCGCCATCAGCACCCACCCACCCTCTTCCCAAGTCAAGATTCAAGAGAGTTTTATTGTCATGTGCATGGTAAACAGCAGTTATACCATGCAATGAAAATCTTATTCTGTTCATTCTCCCAAGGAAAAGAAAGAAAAACACAAGAAAGAATAAGAACATAAGAAACATAAACACATATACATAAATACCAAGAAATTAAGCAACAACAGAAGAGACATTAATGCAAGTAAATAATACAAATAAATAAATAAATAAATAAAGTGCTATGAGTGTGTGTTGCGTGTGGCGTGTCTGAGTGCTTCATTGAGAAGCCTGATGGCCTGTGGGTAAAAGCTGTTTGCCAGCCTTGTGGTCCTGGACTTCAAACTCCTGTAGCGTCTGCCTGATGGTAGGAGTGTGAATAATGAGTGTTGTGGATGTGTGCTGTCCTTGATGAGGTTGTGTGTTCTGCGTAGGACTCTAGATGTATAAATGTCTTGCAGTGAGGGGAGGGCTGCCCCAACAATGTTCTGTGAGGTCTTGATCACCCGCTGGAGTGCCTTCCTATCACGTGTTGTACAGTTACCGTACCAAACAGTGATGGAGGCGGTAAGGACACTTTCGATGGTGCATCTGTAGAAGCAACTCAGGATTGTGGTGGACATGCCAAATTTCCTCAGTCTTCTCAGGAAGTACAGTCTCCTTTGGGACTTCTTCATAATTTGTTGGGTGTTGTGAGACCAGGTGAGGTCCTCGCTGATGTGTGTGCCAAGGAACTTGAAGGTTTTCACCCTCTCCACCTCAGTCTCACCAATAAACAGGGGTCTATGTGGCTCCTTTTCCCTTGTTCTTGGGTCGATGATCATCTCTTTAGTCTTATCTGTATTGAGAAGGAGATTGTTATCACGACACCAAGCTATGAGGTCCGCCACCTCTCTTCTGTATGATGTTTCAACACCACCAGTGATCAGTCCGATGACTGTAGTGTCATCCGCAAATTTAATGATGCTGGTGTTGTTCTGGGAGGCCACGCAATCGTAGGTGAAGAGCGTGTAGAGGAGTGGACTCAGCACACACCCCTGTGGGGTCCCAGTGCTCACAATTCTTGAGCTGGATGTGCGGTTGAGGACTCTGACTGACTGGGGTCTGCCTGTGAGAAAGTTAAACACCCAGTTACAGAGGGAGGGAGACAGGCCAAGTGTGAGGAGCTTATTTGTGAGTTTGTGGGGGCAGACTGTATTAAAAGCAGAGCTATAGTCTATAAATAGCATTCTGACGTATGTGTCCTGGCCCTGTAGGTGAGAAAGGGCTGTGTGGATGGCTGTGTTGACTGCATCATCCGTGGACCGGTTCTGGCGATATGCAAACTGTAGAGGGTCCACAGTTGCCGCCGGGATGCTCTTTTTGATGTGGGTCATGACTATTCTTTCAAAGCACTTCATAACAATAGGAGTGAGTGCTATAGGGCGATAGTCATTCAAGCAGGTCACGTTGCTCTTCTTGGGTACGGGCACTATGGTGGTGGACTTAAAGCAGGTCGGTACAGATGCTTGTGCAAGCGACAGGTTAAATATGTCAGCAAGCACATCAGCTAGCTCTGATGAGCAAACCCGAAGTGCACGTCCTGAGATGTTGTCTGGGCCTGCTGCTTTTCGTGGGTTTGTTTTGTTTAGAACCCTGCGCACATCAGCTGATGTCACCATGAGAGGTGCGTCCTGTGTGCTCCCCAGGTTCAGCCACCCTCTCTGCTCATCAGAAGTTTGGGTGTCAAAGCGGGCATAGAACTCGTTCAGCTCATCTGGAAGTGTGGTTTGGCTGGACGTGGCTACGCTACTCTGCTGTCGATAGTCTGTGATGTGCTGGAGCCCCGCCCACATGCGCCGAGGGTCTGAGGTGGAATAGTAGCCCTCCAGCTTCTGTCTGTACTGTCTTTTGGCCTCTCGTATGGACCTCCTCAGGTCATATCTGGCCTTTTTGTAGTCATCAGCGGTGCCCATGACAAATGCGGTCGAACGAGCACGTAGCTTAGCCCTTACATCACAGTTCATCCACTGTTTTTGGTTAGGGTATTTTCTGTAATACTTGGTGGTGGTAACAGTCTCTATACATGTGCTAATGTAGCCAGTAACAGCAGAAGCATATTCATCCAAATCAACAGTACAATCTTCCCTCCCCGCTGCAGTTTTAAACACATCCCAGTTTGTGCAGCCAAAGCAGTCCTGAAGTACTTGATCAGTTTCTTCATTCCATACTTTAACTGCTGTACTTACAGGGGGAGCTTTTTTGAGAAGTTGTCTGTACGTTGGATAAAGGAATATAGAGATGTGGTCAGCCTTTCCAAAGTGGGGTCTTGGAACAGCCTTCAAAGCACCTTTCATGTTGCAGTAGACTTGGTCCAGGATGTTATTTTCCCTTGTGGGAAAGCTCACATACTGGTAATATTTGGGGAGGACAGTCCTGAGGTTACAGTGGTTGAAATCGCCAGATATAATGAATACAGCGTCTGGGTGTTTGGTCTCGTGTTTATCGATGATGTCATGCAGGAGGCCTAGTGCATTAGCAGTGTCTCCCTGGCAATCCCCAACTCTCCCCATCCCCGGCCCGTCTGCGTCTCCCCGGGAAGGAAGGGGGGAGCACGTTCCCCTTTCATCCGCTCTTAGAGGACAAACATCAGTCCCATCTCGCCGCCCATCCATATTCATGAGCCGCTTATAAATATCTGATAGCGCCTTGCTTTTCGCTACAGCTGTTTAGCTCGGCGAGAGAGTGCGAGCACAAACAACACTTCACTGTGCATGTGCTTACACATCCATGCACTGTACTGCATGCTAAAAGCTGGTCGGACACCCTAATCCCCCCCTAGTGGTTCCACCTTCTCTTTGTCCTGATAGCATCATCTCATTGCAAGGATATCACCCTCCTTCCCCAGCGTTAATTAAAGTGTAACTGCAAAATGAGGCAAGAATCCTTAAGTGTTTACCTTTTAGCTCCTCTGACAGGCCTTATCAGTGAGCGCCGATAACTGGAGTCAAGAGACAGCCACTTCTCAAAGGCCTGACTAATCGCTTTGGCCCCGTCCCTTCAACCCACTCTCGTAGGCCGTAACATTAAGCACAATCTAACGAGATCCAATACAAATTCAGTTTTTACACAGATATATATACTGTAGAATTATGAATTCATCTCGTACAGCATACCAAAGCGATCCTATTTGCAAATATGCTGACTAGCAGATGTGGTTGGCATTAGAATGACGTCAAAGACATTGAGTCACAGCTATTATTTGTACTATTTGTAGTACCTGGTCAGCTCGGGTTCTAAGCGAGCTGATAACCTGTGGGTGATATAAATGGCTAGAAATGACAGAAATAAATATATATATAGTATATATATATAGCAAGAATAAAACTGCATCTCACCTTTGCAATATAGGTTAAAAAAACATATTATGAGAATGAAATTCGGTCTTTGTTTTTTCCCATTTTTGTTGTTTTATTTTTTTAATTTTCCAAATATTTAGATTTTCTCTTACATAATCTTCAGAAATATTCTTTTAAGTAATATTATGATTTTATACTCATAATATTTTGACTTTTTCCCTATAATATTATACATTTTTCCCCAACCTAATTTTTCAAAAAGTACAACTTCTGTTTTTGTTTTGTTTGTCATAAAATATTATGACTTTTTTTAACTCTGAAATTATTTTTTTCTTGTTATTATTATTTTTATTCCATGAAAATTACAGCTGTTTCTTCTGCAGTTGTTTTTTCCAAATATTTCAATTTCCTTCTTGTAGTTATGACTTTATTCCCATAATATTTTGACCTTATTCTTGCAACATTGTAATTTTTCAAAAATTCCAACTTAATACATTGTTTTGTTTGTTGTAATTAATATTACGTGTCTTTCTGTAATAGTTCAACTTTATGCAACTAAAAAAGTTTTTTTTTCCCCCATAATCCATCCATCCATCTTCTATGCCGCTTATCCTCATTAGGGTCGCGGGTATGCTGGAGCCTATCCCAGCTGCCTTCGGGCGAGAGGCGGGGTACACCCTGGACTGGTCGCCAGCCAATCGCAGGGCACATATAGACAAACAACCATTCACACTCACATTCATACCTATGGACAATTTAGAGTCACCCATTAACCTAACATGCATGTGGGAATGTGGGAATGTGGGAAACCGGAGCACCCGGTGAAAACCCACGCACGCACGGGGAATACATGCAAACTCCACAAAGAGATGCCCAACGGAGATTCGAACCCAGGTCTCCTGACTGTGCGGCCAACATGCTAACCACCTTGCGGCTTTTCCTCATAATATTGCAATGTTATTCTGGTAAAATTAGGACTTAGGGCCCCCGAGCCGTAGTTTGAACACTCATGCCTTCGCCACAGCGAATCAATTGCCGCCATCATTTTGCCCTCAGTTTGCTCTTAGATCAAATTTGTCTCCTTCATTCTCCTCTATTGTTGTTGTTTGTTGCATGCAGTTATGACAGTGATGCGTTCAGTGCATTGTGTTTTTTACAGTTTCCGGCAATACTATGCTGTGTCTTATCTGTGGACACTGCGGTATTATACTCCACAGTCTCCACTTGGTTGCAGTAATACACTTGCCTTGCTGCCCTTAGCCTCCTCTTGGATGAAATTGGTTTCAAGGAGACTCCTTCATTGTTGTTTCTTTCTTTCTTTCTGTCAGTTTAGCTAGCTGCACATCTGTCTATCTAGCTTTTACAGCAAATTATTATTGTGTATATGACCTGTAATTACAGCATACGCCTTCCATTTCAGTGCACAATTACTTGTTTGTTTTTACATAATCCCCCATCAGGCGTATAGTAACTGAATTTGTCGTTTTATTACTCCATTTTCTTCATGTTTAACCTTTCTGCTAGGTATAAAAAGCATGTAATGTAAGGTAATGTGTCCATTTGTTTGCCATTTCCAATGCAGAATGCATGTGTGTGTGTGTGTGTGTGTTTGTGGGTGGGGGGTTCTGTGCACAGATTACATCCCTGCAACTGATGCTGATGCTGAGGGAGTAGAGATGGAGGGAGGGGAGGGGCTGTGTTGGATATCAAATGCCAGCATCCTCTGGCGTGTCTGCTGTGGCACAAACACACAGACAAAATTCACGAGGTGACGCTGCACAGGGGAGATGACGACGCCTCAAAGCGCACTTGTGAGCAACTTTTTTTTCCCCCTCTCTCTTCTCCCGCTTTGACTTTTGTTTTATTTACTGCTAGCAAAGTGCTTCCAGTCGCTCCTCAAACTCATTAGGAGAAGCAGAGTTGCTGATGCCGGCAAAAGAAAATGAAAAAAAAAAAGCGCACATTTGGCTGGGGCCTGAAGGATGTCTTTGTTGTGTTTCCAATACAAATAGATTAAAATGTTGCTCCTCTAGAGTGTGAGGGTGTTTATACTCACTGTGTGCATCTGAATGTGGAGATGCCATTGTGGAAACAGGAAGCTTGGTGGCTGCTGTGTACTTTACCTTTGACTTTCACTCACTGGCCACAACATTAGGAACACCTGCACAACATAATACAAAATAAATTCTGCCACTGCATCACTATTAAATTAATATCTCTGCGTCTCGTCATCACACGTCATTATGGTGCTGCTTAGCTGCATGTTAGCTTTGCTGACGGAAAGGCCAAACGTTTTAATGTCTCGCAAAGTTTAGTACATGCAGTGGAACGTCCAACATTGAACAAAATCAGATCAGATCACACTCCGCAGCCTCCCTGGGAAAGTCTTTTCCAGGCTGCTGGAGAGAAGGGTAGAAACCTCGGCTACAGGAGGTGCAATGTGATTTTCATCCGGGTCACGGAACACTGGACCAGCTCTGCATTCTTGTAAGGATACTGGAGGGTACATGGGAGTTTGCCCAACCGGTCTACATGACTTGGAAAAGGCATTCGGCGTTGGGAGTGAGGTCTTGCCCCAGGTGGGGGAGTTCAAGTATCTCGGGGTCTTGTTCACGAGTGAGGGAAGGTTGAAGCGTGAGGTCGACTGGCGGATCGGCACAGCGTCTGCAGTAATGCGGTTGCTGTACCGGACCGTCGTGGTCCGTCTATGTTCCCACCCTCACCTATGGTCATGAGGTTTGGATCGTGACTGAAAGAACGGGGTCGTGGATACAAGCGGCTGAAATGAGTTTCGTCCGTGGGGTGGCTGGACTCAATAGGGTGAGGAGCTCAGTCATCCGAGAGGGGCTCAGAGTAGAGCCGCTGCTCCTTCACATCGAGATGAGCCAGTTGAGGTAGCTCGGGCATCTAGTCCGGATGCATGCTACATGATGATACATGACAAAAATCATGTCTCGTAATTGCCTGTTTATCATGGGTCCTGACCCGACTGTGATAAGTGAATTTCCACAAAGTAAGATTCCTTATTTATAAATGGAATAATTATGTATTTAGATCATAGATAACATGTTTACAACCTTCTAAATACTGTTTTAACATTATTCAGCAAGGCAAGGCAAGTTTATTTATAGAGCACAGTTTGTACACAAGGTAATTCAAGGTGCTTTACAGAAAAGAAGGGCATTCCATAAATCATAAAATGATTCTAAAATCATTACATATATAAGCAAGTCAGTGTTTTGGAAGTCTCACGTAAAGGCGTGCAAGTCCAAGTCCAAGTCAAGTCTCAAGTCAAGACAAGACCGGTCGAGTCACATCCAAAGTCATAGGCTTGACATTTTTGAGACCTTACAAGTCATAAGCACTGTTTAGTGTTGACCAAATAAAATGCCATTTTAATAATCAATTAAATTTGACAATTATAATGAATGCATTTAGAATTGTTTAATTTAAGTTAAATAAGAGGAGTGTGACAAAGCTTAGTCACAGGAAGAGAGTGCTGACACAGCATTCTAGATTTAGTTAGTGCACAGAAATGTAATCCACACCCTCGTTGTTTGTTCTTAAATGTGATTGGATGTCAACAGATGCATTCGATGCGGCCGATTCTGTGGGAAAATATGTTGTCTTGCTGGAAATGCCATAATAACCATCACACCAGTTGAATACTTGAATGGGGACACATTTTACGCAACACACGACGGCTGTAATGATCCATGATATTTGTCTCACAATACGTTATACTGAATATTGCGTTATTCGGCCGACGATATTAAAACACTGTCTTCAGGTTAGAATAAGTCAATTGGAGAGGCTAACTAGTTAGTTCGGGAGCTTGCTATGCTAGCAGCGGCCATCTCTTATGTCCCTGCAGTGATCCCATGGCCCGAGCAATGTGGTGTAAACAAAGGATAATAGGAGTGTAAAGGTGACTATAGGGGTGTTATTTCATGTCTACAGGGCTCTAATAAGGGTAAAAATCGTACTTAGATGGTCATAAACAGGTTTTCTATGCTCTACGAAAATATTCTATTTATTAATATTGAATCCTACTTCGCAGAAATTCACTTATCGCGGTCGGGTCTGGAACCAATTACCTGCAATAAATGAGGGTTGACTGTGTAGATATATTTCACAAGATCGCTAAAATCGCCCTGCCCTGCAACACACACACTGAGAATTTCAAGTATTTCAAGTCACCAGACTAAAGTCGGAGTCAGTTCCCGTGTCATTGACGTCCAAGTCTTGGATGATATTGTCAAGCGGAGTCCAAAGTCATCAAAATTGTGACTTGAGTCTGACTGGAGACCAGGACTCGTGTGTCAATTTGGGTCTTTGGAAACGGTGGTCTAAACTGAGCGTTACTATATTGGTAAAGACAGCAGCTGCTGCTGTTTATTGGCTTTCAGTAAAGTTCAGGCGTAGCAAATGAATTGTCCAGTGAGTGTATAGAACTCTATATTGCAACAGGTGCATCTGTGGATTGTAAAAGCCCTTCAAGGCAAAAAAAAAAAAAAGAAAGCAAAGCACTAAGGCCAAACGCGACAAAAAAAAGGGTCCTCAACTGGCTTCAAGGATGCAATTTTAGAGGAAATATTGAATGTTTGGAAAGAGAGTACAGGATGTGATGAAGAAGAAGAAATGGGAATAAACAGACGGTGGAGAACGTTGGATGAGAGAGATCGGGAGGACTCACTCGCTCCTCATTAGCGATGCAGAACATCTTGGCTCCTCTCCCACACCTCACGGCTCATCATCATCATCAGCATCATGGCCCGGGCCCTGGCTGCCGGCTCACTCCCCCTTCTAGCCCCTATAATCACACCCGCAATCACAGCATCTAATTAGGTTAATTAATTTGTATCAGCCCTTGTAGGGACTTGGCTGATGAGGCAGCCATAATGGTCTCCATAGTTCCCCCCACCCCCATATCCCAAAAACGTGGGGGGGCGGTTATGGTGCAGCCCTCGCCATGACGAGATGAGACCCTAATCTTTTTCTACACCGCCCGGAGCTTTTGTGGTTTAATTGGGGGATGACCCCGCCTCCTAAATAGTGATATACAGCCAACACGGAACCATCTACGTGTCCGCTGGAATGCAAACAACAACATGATCGACGGACGAGTGCTTGTGTACACATCCGAAAAAAGGTCCGACAACGTTAAAAAAAAAAAAAAAGTACACCACCACGCTAATGATTTGTCTCTGCGGTCGTCAGCATCACATTACAATCAGCCGCCCTCATCAGGCCACTGACGAACAATCCCTGATTAACACACACACACACACACACACACACACACACACACACACACACACACGCCCTCCCCACCTCCCTCATATGATTACTGCAATCACCCAGGATAACCGCACATGCACTGTACTACACACACACAAATTTAAAAAAATAAAACACCACATTGAGATGATACAAGGCGTCCATACTAAAGGATGTTATTTTTAGACACACAGCACATAAATAACTTGTTTTTGTACTTCCAATCTGATGCGTTACTGTATGAAACTTCAGTGAACTTTTTTTTATTTCGTTTTTTAGCCACCCCCTCTATTGTTTCTTTGGCAACTTCGGTTCTGCCGCCACACAAAGCGGAAGAAAGGACATGGAGAGTCGGCAGAAATATACATTCAAGGAAATTTGCCTCCCCCCCCCCCCCAAAAAAAAACACAACACTGTAAATTATGAGACAAGATAATCGATACACATTTACGACCGAAATATGACAAGTTATTTCTCACCACAGCGTCATCTACTGGGCCGCCAAATCAATCAAAAATCAAAGTGGCCCCTTGCATCCTTTGATTTTCAGTGTACGACCCTCGCTGGAAAATGCTTGAACACCACCGTTGTAAAAAAAAATAAATAAAAATGATTATTATTTTATCCTATATGGGCCACCCATTGAAATACTATAAATATTGTACATTTTAACTCCCAAAAATAAGTCTACATTAAACGACAACTATTTTACAATTGTACTATTTTTTTATTATTATCTTTTATTATATTTTATTATTATTGTACAGAGTGGAGCCGTCAAAACCATACAATTTGGTACAAAAAGTGTGATGATAACCATAGAACCCGAATGGAACTGAATGTGTCATATAGGAAAGCGATGCCCATGTCCATGTCAACCCTCCCGTATTTTGACCTTCTTTCCCGGCGCCCTCCCGTTTGAATATTTTCCCATAATTTATTTTTTTGGTGCTGCCAAACTTTTTTGGTGAAAGACCAGAATTTCTCTTACTTTCTGGAAAATTCTGCTTCTTTTATTTACCCATTATTCATGATTAATTCCAGATATACCTCATGTATCACCCCTCAAACGCCTCACTGTTCCCAATCCATTACAGTACGTGTCTGTCAGGATGTGACTAGTTTTGCTTCTTCTTTTTTTTTTACTTCTTTTTACACAGGTGTTACTGTTAAAAATGTTCAAATATGTCTTACAACATTGCCGGGAAAGTTAATAAAGGTTTTAGGAACTAATTAATTACATTTGCATTATTTCCCATATGGCATCGGTCTTAAACTCGGGGCACGTGGGCCATTTGCAGCCCGCCGAGTCACATTTTGCGGCCCGCGACTTGTCTTCAAAGATTACTGTAATGTGGTGTGCGACAAGCCAATGTTACTCGTAGGATGCACACATAAGCCGACACTGAACTAAGAGTGAGTCACTTAAAAAATTTGGTAAAAATATTCCACTCTTTTTCTACACCGCTTGTCTTCATTAGGGTCACGGGTGAGCTGGAGCCTATCCCAGCTGAATGCAGCAAAATATAAACTGTGAAATGATTTTTTTATTTGATTCATCCTATTACTGTATCAAGATATTATTGTTATTGTGAGCCACGTATCGCGTGTCGTATCGTGAGGTACCCTGAGATTCCCAGCCCTACTCCCAATACTTGATGCGGCCCAGCCTCACTCAGACTTAGAGACAATCTGTGTTGTGACTTTAAAGGAAAGCTGCACTATTTTTTTTTTATTTTGCCCATCCAACCCCATTAAAACGGCAAGAAATTCCACTAAGTAACCCTGACTAGGCACACCTGTGAAGTGAAAACCATTTCAGGTGACTACCTCATGAAGCTCATTGAGAGAACACCAACGGTTTGCAGCGCCATCAAAAAAGCAAAGGGCGGCTACTTTGAGGAATCTAAAATAAAAGACATATTTTGAGTTATTTCACACTTTTTTGTTAAGTACATAATTCCACGTGTGTTCATTCATAGTTTTGAGAATCTACAATGTAAATAGTCGTGAAAATAAAGAAAACACATTGAATGAGAAGGTGTGGCCTGTACTGTACACACTGTAAAGGGAGTGTTGTTGGTGCTTTTTGGAGTTTGTTTCAGAAGGCTTTATAGGTGGAATAACTGTTTCCCCATCACGTGCATTCTTAGCTGCATGCACTACCATGGCTCACATTATGATTGTGGATGACGGGCAAAATTCCAAAAAAGAGTGCCGTTTTCCTTTAAGTTACCAAATATGGTTCCTTGTTCTTTTATAGAGGGATATTTAGATTTAGGACTGTAGATATACAGTACATACATAACGCATCATGTTGTGTTGTGAACACACACACCATCACAGACAAAGGGCACATCCGCTATAGTTAAAACGTAATGAACACGTCCCTAAGGAATGCGCCTGGCTGCCATTTCTCTGAATGATGGACTGATAGTGAAGTGATGCTGGGGCAGATGGGCGCACTCCACACACACGCACACACACACACACACACACACACACACACACACACACACACACACACACACACATCTTAAAAATATAAACCCCTGCAGAGACATACCCCCTGTAGGTCTGATGTGGAGGTAGCGGCTTGGTAACAGCAGTGCTATCTATGTATGCGTGTGTGTGTGTGTGTGCGTGTGTGTGTGTGTGTGTGTGTGTGTGTGTTATGATTTAGGCTGCCATGCAAATTTAATCAATTGGAGTACTTGTCACCAGCCAGGGCTCATTAGCAGCCTTTTTAAAGAAGGTTTTGTGATCCTAACCTCCAGCCAGACGTCACACTAAGCACACATCCTGTATCTGAACACTGCAAAAATGATATTATATTGAAAAAAAAAAAAAAGAAAAAAACATGTCAAGAGGTGTCTGTCAAGAATATAAAGATTTTCCTTCACACATCTTCCCTCTGGCACGCCAGCCCTTCCTCCTCCTCCTCCTCCTCTGGTGTCCCTCCTCTCTATCCACTACTTCAAAAAGCTCCACGACACCCTGCTTCAAGTTAAAGGATAAGCGGGATCTACCTCTCATCCCCCCGCCGGTCACGTTCTGAGACAGCCTCCCAACACTCAAACCCTGCGGTGCCTCTCTTCTTCATCCTCCACCCCTCCCACCACAACCTCCACCCCTGAGCAGTCCAGCACTATAATTATAATCGGGGGCTCGATTAGTACTTTCCTTAACCTGGCCTCCGAGAGCTGATGGATGAGCACAGAAAGGGCTTTCAAGGAGACAAAAATGGACAAATCAATATATTTATTTATTTAGTGTGGAAAATAATGGTAAATGAAGGAATATGAGGGTTTTTTCCCCTGGAAATGACACTAGAACCTCTGAAGTTTACACAATTTATTTCAGGAAGCTGGTCAGATTTGTTGAGATTTTGATTTATTTCCCATAGGAAACGGAAATAATCCACTCCAGGGTCAAACTGTTGTGCTATTCCCCATCCAGGTAATGTTTTCATCACATTTTAACATCCTTACAAGTGTAAAAATAAGTTAACCACTTCAAATTAAGACATAAAAAACATAAAACAGGCTTCTAAAGACAAAGTATCTGTTCCAGGGTCAAACTGTGAACATCATAAAACTTTCATTAAATGCTGTCAGTCCAAGCATCCATGCTGTTACAAATATCACCATTCAATTTATATTTTTACATCATTCACAGTATTATTATATTGTTACTGTTATTGTTTGACATTTGAATTTATTAAATTTCCATTTAATTTTGGCACAAAAAACTATTTTTTTTAATTCCTAATTTTTTATTATTTGTTTTGTTTAATATTTCTTTCATTTTGACACCAAAAAAATCCACATTGTGTGGTGCTACAGCGATACGCCCCAGGTTTACTGACTTTACCAACTTTGAGCAAAAAATGAAATATTTTATATGAAGTTGTCTATTTACATTTGGCCGAGTGTTATTAAATAATTAATGAAATATAAATTTGTAATTAAATCGTTTAAATATTTTTTTTTTCAGAATTTAAATTATAGATGATTCAATTCATTGTTTGACATTTCCATTAATTAATTCATGCATAGATTTTTGGCATAAACAACCTCCTTACTGCAATTAACTATCGGAATGATTGTCTGCTACAGTATATCTTTACAATCAGAAGGTCGTACCTTCTGAGTCTTAGCATCAGAGTCCCATGGCTGTAGAGGAGGGAGGGAGTGACAATCAAAGGACAGCCTTAGCTGGAACAGTGGCATGTCTGTGCACAGTCAATGGGGTGGGGTGGGGGTGTTCCGGAACTGCGCACATAGTGTTTTGACCCCTTGGCTTTGGGCTTATGGACGCTGGGGCAGAGGGTCCCCATGCACGCACGCTCCTCTGGTGGGTGGCACATTGGGGGGGGTACACTTGGCTGAGGACGTCATCCAGACATATTTGTTCCCCCATGGTACAGTTGTACTGTCTATTCAACTGACCACTCCTACAGTCGCCCCGGCGGTCTCTTCCTAGCATCATGGCATTAACAGCTGTGGCTGTAGGCTACTTCGTGATGTAGCTTTGTGATGAAGTCCGCAAGATGGCAGCAGCTACAGTACATTTAAAGTATGACGATTGGTCAGCATCCAGCAGGTTTCCCTGTGCTGGCCTGCCATAAGCGTACTAGGTCACCTTTGGTCACATCATCAATGTCTGGACCAAGGCCTCTGGTCCTCCTCCTCCTACTCTCTGCTGACATTTCTGCCTGACTCGCTCTCCTCCTCCTTCCCTTTCAGAGGCTCCCAGGAGACTTTGATGGATTGGCCCCGTTTATGAAGCCGCTGCCACCACCGGCAATCAATCAAGGCCCCGAACACTGTGATCTTCTGTTGGACTTCAGCCTATCTCATACTATATGAAGGCCATACAGGAGGTACACACACATTATGTATATTGTTGTGCCTGCACGCTCACTGGCCACAATATTAGGCACACTACACATGCACAATACTGACATCGCCGTTGTGATTGACGCTAGCAATGTGTTCAATGTCAGTATATGTGTATTGCGGTTGTCATTTGCATTTACAGGGATGTGTCTAATATTTTTGCATTTAGTTACATGAAAGGGTGAAAATATTAGAAACGGCTCTCAACGTGCTACCTTGTAGTGGTGTGCTGCTGAAAACCATGACCACAATGAACAGCATCATTTCCGATGCAGCCCTTATATTGCATTGATGAGATTGTGTAGCTATGTTTATGTAGCTAGTTTTCTATGAATTCTGGAGAAAAAGAAGTCCACCGTGACTCGAATTCACTCAAAGTGTGAATGTGTAGCATTGTCCAGCGGTGTCCAAACTGTGGCACGGGGACCATTTGTAGTATGCGGCTTTTTGTTGCTGGACCGCGGCATATTCTAAAAATATATCATAACAAACTTTAAAAAAATTAAAAAATGCAAAAATTGAAAAACCAGCAGTAATCTTACAAGAATAAAGTCAAAATATTACAAGAAAAAAGTTGTAATCGAGCGAGTGTCATTTCACGAGAATACGGTCATAACGTGATGAGGAAAAATAACGTAATTTTAGTAGCATGAAATTAAAATATTAAAGAAAAAAGTTATGTTACAAGAATAAAATTTAAATATTATGGGGGGAAAAAGGTCATCATTACAAGAACAAAATTTACAAGAAAAACGTTGATATAGTTGGAAAAACTTTTTTAAATGAATTAAGTCAAAATATGAAGAGAAAAAGCTGTAATTCTACAAGAATATACTTGTGATATTATGATGAAAAATAATGTCATTTTAGTAGCATAGAATTTAAATACTACATAATATTTAAGATGTTTTTTAGTCATAGTATTTTTACTACAAAACAAAATTATGTTGGCCAAAAGTTATTATAGGAATAAAGTAGAAAGATTCAAGATTCAAGATTCAAGAGAGTTTTATTGTCATGTGCACAGTAAAACAGCAGTTATACCATGCAATGAAAATCTTATTCTGTTCATTCTCCCACGAAAAGAAAGAAAACACAAGAAAGAATAAGAACATAAGAAACATAAACACATAAACATATATACCAATAAATTAAGCAACAAAAACAGAAGAGACATTAATACAAATAAATAATACAAATAAATAAATAAATAAATAAATAAAGTGCTATGAGTGTGTGCGTGTGTTGCGTGCGGCGTGTGTGAGTGCTTCGTTGAGAAGCCTGATGGCCTGTGGGTAAAAGCTGTTAGCCAGCCTTGTGGTCCTGGACTTCAAACTCCTGTAGCGTCTGCCTGACGGTAGGAGTGTGAATAATGAGTGTTGTGGATGTGTGCTGTCCTTGATGAGGTTGTGTGTTCTGCGTAGGACTCTAGTTTTATAAATGTCTTCCAGTGAGGGGAGGGCTGCCCCAGAGAAAAAAGCCAAATTATGATGTAATGTAATATTTGTAACACAAAAAGAAAAAATGACCAACATGACTGAAGAATAAGGTTTAAATATTTGGAAATGTTTTTAAAAAATAACAAAACAAGACCAAATTTCATACTAATAATATGCTTTTTCATCAGTATCTCAAAGCTGAGATGCAGTTTTTCCTTGAAATGCATGTAACTTCTTGGCATATCTTCATGAGTTTGTTTACAAAACGTCAAAGTGGCCCTTGCATCATTTCCTTTTTGTCTTACTAGTCATGTCAGCAATAAACGGCCAGGGTCATTGTAATGCAGGGCAATAGCGCCATCTACTGGTACAAAATAGAACCTGCAGCAACATTGTCAGGTGTACTCCACTAAGTTTCTCATTTTTATGTCTTAAATTATGCAGAACCAAAGCAAAACCCAAAAATGGAGAGTGATGCCAAATATATTTTAATGATTAATAACCAGCAGAAAGAAAAGAGTACTTGTATTTACACAAACTCATAGCAGCAATAAAGTCCAGCATTGTGGCGACTCAGCGTTTCCTCTTTGTCTCAAACTTGTAGATGGCAGCCGCGTGAGGCGTCTCTTTCTTTACTTTCACCCTTTTGGTTTTATCCTGCAGCACACAAAGAAGTGATAGGAAAGTAACGAAAGTAGACATCAGAAGCCACAAACGTTACCTGCAGGTCCTTGCGAGTCTGGATCTTCTGGCTGATTACAAACAATTTCTTTTCCCGGTCGATCCTTTGGGAAAGAAGCTTGTACTCGTTGGACCGTTTCTTGGACAGCTTCTACACAAGATTGGAGATGTGAAAAACTATCAGTCTCGTTTGCTTTTTTTTTTTTTTCAAGAAACAAACCAAGATTGGTCACATGGGCATACCTTTAGGTTGACGGGCAGCATGGCTCCGTGAAAGCGCTTGGTCTTTAGCATGTCCACCGTCGGTCTGTTGTACACTCGATACACCAGCTCAGGGTTGGTGTTGAGGCGGTGGGCCAAGTTAAACGACTGCACTGCAGACACACACGCCGTTTGTTAAAATCTTGCAAGATGCTCAAAAGAGCCTGATAAGCAAGCAAACAAGGCAAATGGAGTACCAGTAGTCAAATTTTGTCAAGATAGATTTTGACTTTACTCCTTGCTTCCTTAATAATGTGCTCCTAAGTGCATTTTGCATGTTAATTACGTTTAAAAAGATGGCATACATGTCTAAAACCCTGCACTCTGTGGCATGATATGATAGTGCTACTGATATTCACAATACATCAATGTTAAAAAATGGAATTATTGACATTGTAGTATGAATACAAAAGGTCACACTACAGTATAGAGTAGTAGTTAGCTTGCATGGCTTATAACTAAACAAAATGGCAATTATTACCTTTCTACATGATACGAAAACGGTCCAACTTGTCCAAAATTCATCTCCTTATTTTGCCCGTCATTTGTCTTTTTTTGTAACCGATACTTACCTTCCTTTTTGGAATCCACAAAAAAGATGTGCTGGTTTTTTTGTCTTCCGTCTGCCTCCAGAAGATGGAGGCTTGCCTTCATCCGCTCAATTTTCTGAAAAATGAATGACCAACAGGGTCAACGGTGCGTCAACCTGACCGTTTTCTTTTAATGTCAGCTGTGATCGGCTCCGTTTCCACCAAGGACTCAATTGTCAAAGGTTTTGCTCGTTATTAAAAACACGTGGGTCTGTGTTTTACCACTTTTTGATGCACTGAATACATTGGATTTGCATTGGATTGGATTTGTCCTCAACGATACATCCTCGCCATGTTTGCTCAGGTGTCGAGGATCCAATAGCTACAAGTATAATCATGGAAAGTGCATCCTTCTTAGAAGTTAGTTTGCCCTTGCCTGAAACATACTGTCTAAAAAAAACGGGCATGTAACTGCTGCATTATTCTTAAATGTTGCAGAACATGTTAAGTAATATCCACACACCAACCAACACCCAAAAAAGGACAGGTGTCAGTGATTCTGTACAATTTTTCTGTACAGTATAAACTGTGCCTCCACATTTTATCACGACATCACCTTAAAATAAGGAAATAGGCTCGACCCCTTGTGGAGTGGAGTATCAACAGTGTTACGGTATTTTACACCCACACAAACACACTTTGCTTTGAAGATTCAAATATACGTTTTCTATTTCATTTAGAGAACTTACCCTCGCCTCCGCCACCCTCTTCATTTCCACATATTGGATATCTTGTGTCCTCATCACTTTCTTCTGCTCCTCTGTCACCGCCGCGTCCTCTTTAAATGTGTGAACCCCATCCTGTCAACAGGACATAACATAAATTACTACAGAAGCACTCAGAGTGCAGACCTCCGCCAAGCGCCATAGTTCCCCCCATATTGTGATTCACACCAAAATAATACTCCTAGTCTTTGATATTTTGCAGAACCTGTTGGAAACTTGTCCTGTGTTTATTTCGAAAGTTATATGCACAAATGCCGAAAATGGTCCTATCGCGTGATGCTAAAGAATCCTTAAAAAAAATTCCTGGATCCAGACGGTGATCCCGATCACCCCCAAAATTGAATCAGTTCTTCCATAAGTCGTTTGACAATTCCTGAAAATTTCATCCAAATACAAGTTATTTTGAGCAAAAACATAACATCTGCGCTGCGCTTGATGGAGGTAATAATGATAATAATACAAATAAGCAACAGGCCTCCACAGCACAGAGAAATGAGTCTGTAAATTAAATTTGTGGCGCCCCCTGCTGGGTTGTGGTTAAAATGCGAGCATACATACTGTATAACGCAGATATCACCAAAGTTATTAGACAAATGATCAATGACCATAGACAACATGGCGGTCATATTTCAATCAATTTTACACACTTGCCTGTCAGTCCCCTAAAAAGGTGTGTACCAAACTTCATGATGCTTCAACTAAAACGCCCTAAAATTACAGCGGTCGTTTTGTACTGTGCATTGAGATGTGTGAGGGGTCACACTTTGGGGTTTAACAACAGCGCCTCCATGTGATGTATTTGTCGGAAAAATAATAGCACAGACAGCACAGCAGGGTGTTATCACAATTTTTCGCCGTTTCGTGTGCAGTGGTTCAGGAGTAGAAGAGTGACTAGTGAAAGTAAAAGTTCACGTTTGGAATTGTTGCCTCTGTTACCTTCATCTGCGAGCTGACCATGTTGTGGTAAAACTCATCTGGATTCTTCTCCAGAGCTTTCTTCTTAAGGGCTGTGAGGGTGTTTTGTTTCTTGTGGTAGTTACTGTTCGTGTTAGAATACAACACAATCAAAACACATTTCAGTGTTGACAAACTTGTCTCCATTCAACTTACTCTGCACGGAGTTTGTAGTCTTTCTTCTTCTCCAGCAATCCCAAATGCTTCCTAAATACAGGCTAATAAGACATACAAAGTACAAAGGTTTAGAGCTAAATAACAAGTCATACACTGTATAACATAAGTGTGTCCATGCATGGCTGTTAGCTAGGTCGGCTAGCTCCCAGCTAGCCAAACGTCCCATAAACTCACCTGAGATCTTTCATGGTGGTTTCTCTGTCGGGATTTCAAGGCTTTCCTGAACGACGACATGTTTGGGGAAATGTCAGATAAAGCGTTTTGTAGAAGACAAAAGCCTTGAAATCTTTTAATCTATAGGACACCCTATGCTAGTACTCCTCCTCAAACTGTTTCCCGAAAAAACACGTGGTTTCCTGTCTGGCGTGCAGCGTGTATTTCCTTCCGCAGATTAAACACAAACATACTAAAACGTTCCATAGGTCGCTAACAGTGACTCTAACATGCTAAATAATAACAATCGTTTTTTTTACAGATAGAATGTTATCGTGTGAACAAAAAAAGTCACTCGTTGCTTCCAACTCTCAGAGCTTCGGTAGAGGCGACAGAGGGCGCTGTTGTGCAGATGTATCGAATATTCTTGATTAAAGTAATCCTTTCGCTTATTTGTGACTTTTAAAGCAACAGAAACCGCAACCAGTACAGTTTTGCTCCAGAATTGAAAAATGTAGTGTAATATTTATATTTTTCAAATTATATAAGAACTAATTTACTTTCCCCTGTGAGTCAGCTGCTTTAGGTCACTTTCTGCACAAGGTCTCTTCCTGTTCTGCATTTACTTAAAATTTATAAATAGGTCAAGTCTGCCCATCTCGAATCGTGTCCTAAAGTGCACATTCTATTATGATTTTCAGCAACAAACTGCGCTGACTTCTCCAATCATCTCATGGAACTGAACTTCAAAGCTTGCAATCATGTACTGAAATGTGCAACATTGTTGTACATTCACGAGTGTTGACTCATACAATTTATCCACACTGGACCGTTTCCATGTTATTATTCCTTTGTTAAAGTGCATCAAACTTGGCTAGATCTACCGTAAGAAGCAAAGGTCACTGCAGTGCAAAATTCATTAAAAATGAGAGCCTGCATTCACCGGAGCGATACGTTAACACAAATTAGTAACAAGTGTGTGTTTTACCAACATGGACTTTGATTTCTGCCTTATGTCCGCACCAATAAACCTAAGATGCAAAGTCCGCAATGTTTCTCATAATCAACAGGCACTAAACTGTATCTTTAAAAATAAAATGTCAACAAGTAACAAGAGGCTATAACAAAGTTTATCAGTAAGTCAAACTAAAATAAAGCAAAACTGCCCTTTGCCTCATAGACACATAATGGACACAAACGGGAGGGCATTTGTAGACAAGTGCTGTTTTATAGGTGTTATTGGAATTGCATCGTGTATAATACGTGTATTTAATTTGGATCAGCTTGGTAAAAGGTATTTGTGTATGCAATGTCCAATGTTCTACTTTGGAGGCTGTATGGTATGAAAGGCATCTTGATATTTGTAATGCAGAAAATGAGTAGCGGAAGGCTATTAGATAAGAGTTGAGGGGGCGAGGACGGAGGGGGGAGCTGGCTATTTTTCAGAGGTGACATAAAGCCACAAAGGCACCAGTGAGCTAATCTCACCCAGACTTGCAACTCTGCATGGATGTGATATCCCAACAAACTCATCCTCCACCCCCCTCCCCCTTGCCCCCAAAATGGCATCTCACTACCACCGCCTCAGCCCCCCCCCTCGTCTGAACCACGAGGAATGTCTGTTACATGTGTGAGATTTGCCCAGCATGCAGAATGTTTGTGGCTGATGAGGCCGATGAATGGGATCAGTGTTTCCACATGATGTCACATGTTTTGTTTATCAACCCGACGGGTAAAGACGCCGAATCCTGCGCACGTTACAGCATGACTGATCCCCTCACCGGCAAAACTCTACTGTGTATTTAACCGCTACCAGCGTAGTTACACTTTTTAATGTGTGCAATCACACTTACTGGGCTCCTTGCTGTTTCATTCATGGAAGTCTGGGAGGAAAACACTGCAATGGAACCTCCAACATCAGACACAGGAAGCTGCTCACCTCTCACTTTGTTCAGATTTCACATTTTCCCCATAGGAAGTCATGGAAATAGAATAATCACACTCAGAACAACTTTTTGAAAATGGTTTCAAGTAACATTTTAACAATCTGAACTGTCATACACGTGTAAAAAGATGTTAACCACTGTTATTAGTACTCTTAATAAACATAAAAACACTCAGTAGAAATGCAACTCATCTGTTCAAGGGTCAAACTCGTGCCATCATAAAAATAAAGTTTGTTATTATTATAAAACCTTTATTAACTGCACAGGCAGTTCTTTTTGAGTCACATTTTAACATTTGCAACCGTCATACTAGTGTAAAAATAAATGCACCACTGTTATTAGTGCCGTTACGAAACACAAAGACATATTTAGCAGTTGCATCTCACACATCCCGTTTTTTGATGTGCTTGATTGTCTTGCAAGTGTAAAAAGAAGCCCGCCACTGTTATTAATGTTGCTATTAACTCATTCAGTCCCAGACATTTTTCAAAATTCAACCCCTTTAGTACCGCCCATTTTAGACGATTTTGACTGATCTTTCAAGGCACACAGAATATTGTGTTCTATAGCTATATAAACATAGAACCAACCAAAACAAAGATTAGACTCCCATCTTTCATTAAAAAACAGGGTTGTTTCTACCTTTTTTTGTTCTTTAGTAATCAGCAGTAGAACATACTGTAGTTAAGTTTCAGGAAAATATCAGTTCCTGACTAGAAAAAGGATAAAAACGGCTTTTTGTGAGAAGATACATTCTAAGCATAACTTTCCCTTTGACACAAACTTTTTTTGCTTTTGTGACAGCTGAAATATCTAAACAACTATACCACATAAACTACACAAAAAGGGGTTGTTTTACATCAAAATATCAATTTATTTACAAATATAGCACCATGAACTGTTTACAATTTTCACGCTTGGAAGTGAACTGTGTGTGTGCATGTGTTAAAATGTCCCTACAATGCGTGACCTTTTGCACACTACACTCCTCCACGCTGTCTCCCTCCCTCCTTCCTGTAACGTGTGGTTCTTCCATTCACATGATCCCTGCGGAGCTCTGATCAAATGCACTTCTGCCACCTTGTGGCCGTTTTTATGGATTAAAATTGCTCGGAAGTGAAATACATTAGTGGAGAGTTGCATCATCACCTCTTCTTGCTTCTCATGCAAAAAATGTAAAAGACGAATGAATACGTTGTTGTGATCGGGCGTTTGGGTTTATAAAAACGTATCACTACGTCTTTGGTATTGAATGAGTTAAGCATAAAAACAGGATTTCAAATGTACCCGTTATCAAATAATGGCAATATAAATTCTGTCGCCATCATAAAATCTTTGTTAACTGCACAGGCAATGATTTTAAGAAGGGATTTTACAGTCTTAGCCAACATACAAGTGTTGAGGTTCGGATACTGTTATTTCATGTAAAAATACTCATGATGAAGACATTTTAAACGTACTCACCGCAAATAATTCCATTCCATTTTCCTCCGCTTATCCGGGTCCGGGTCGCGGGGGCAGCAGTCTCAGTAGGGAAGCCCAGACTTCCCGGTCCCCGACCACCTCCTCCAGCTCCACCGGGAGGAAACCAAGGCGTTCCCAGGCCAGCTGTGAGACATAATCCCTCCAGCGTGTCCTAGGTCTTCCCCGGGGCCTTCTCCCGGCTGGGCATGCCCGAAACACCTCACCAGGGAGGCGTCCGGGAGGCATCCGGACTAGATGCCCGAGCCACCTCAGCTGGCTCCTCTCGATGTGAAGGAGCAGTGGCTCTACTCTGAGCTCCTCCCGGATAACCGAGCTGCTCACCCTGTCTCATAGGGTGAGTCCCGCTACCCTACGAAGAAAACTCATTTCAGCCGCTTGTATCCGCGATCTCGTTCTTTCGGTCATGACCCAAAGCAAATGACCATAGGTGAGGGTGGGAACATAGATCGAACGGTAAATTGAGAGCTTTGCCTTCCGGCTCAGCTCTCTCTTCACCACGACGGTCCGGTACAGCGACCGCATTACTGCAGGCGCTGCGCCGATCCGCCTATCCACCTCACGCTCCAACCTTCCCTCACTCGTGAACAAGACCCTGAGATACTTGAACTCCTCCACCTGGGGCAGGACCCCGGAGAGCAATCCACCCTTTTCCGACTGAGAACCATGGCCTCGGATTTGGAGGTGCTGAGTCTCATCCCAGAAGCTTCACACTCAGATGCAAACCGTCCCAGTAAACGCTGCAGGTCACAGCCCGATGAGGCCATCAGGACCACATCAACTGCAAATAGCAGAGATGAGATCCCAGTGCCCCCGAACTGGACTCCCTCGACACCTTGGCTGCGCCTAGAAATTCTGTCCATGAAAATTATAAACAGAATCGGTGACAAAGGGCAGCCTTGGCGGAGGCCAACGTTCACCGGAAACAGGCTTGACTTACTACCGGCAATGCGAACCAGACTCCTGCTCCGGTTGTACAAGGACTGAATGGCACGTAGTAGCGCGCCACCAATCCCATTTTTCCGGAGCACCCCCCACAGGACACCGCGAGGGACACGGTCGAATGCCTTTTCCAAGTCCACAAAGCACATGTAGACCGGTTGGGCAAACTCCCAAGTACCCTCCAGTACCCTTGAAAGGGTGTAGAGCTGGTCCAGTGTTCCGCGACCAGGACAAAAACCACATTGCACCTCCTGTAGCCGAGGTTCGATTAACGGTCGTACCCTTCTCTCCAGCACCCTGGAATAGACTTTCCCAGGGAGGCTGGGGAGTGCGATCCCCCTATAGTTGGAACACACCCTTCGGTCACCCTTCTTGAAAAGGGGGACCACCACCCCAGTCTGCCAATCCAGAGGTACTGTTCCCGACTTCCACGCAATGTTCAAGAGACGTGTCAGCCAAGACAGTCCCGCAACATCTAGAGCCTTGAGGAATTCAGGGCGAAACTCGTCCACCCCCTGAGCTTTGCCACTGGGGAGCATTTTGACTACCCCAGATACCTCAGCCACGGTGATGGAACTGTCCGCGTTCGTGTCCTCAGTCTCTGCTTCCTCTATGGAAGGTATGTCAGTAGGATTGAAAAGGGCCTCAAAGTATTCCTTCCACCGCCCAACTATATCCTCAGTCGAGGTCAGCAGGCCCCCGTCCCCACTGTAAACAGTGTGGACCGGGCACTGCTTCCCCTTTCTGAGGCGCCGGACGGTTTGCCAGAACCTCTTTGAGGCTGACCGAAAGTCGTGTTCCATGGCCTCACCGAACTCCTCCCACACCCGAGTTTTTGCCTCGACCACCGCCGAAGCCGCGTGCCGCTTGGCCTGCCAGTACCTGTCAGCTGCTTCAGGAGTCCCACAAGCCATCCATGCTCGATAGGACTCCTTCTTCAGCTTGACGGCAGCCCTGACCTCTGGTGTCCACCATCGTGTTTGGGGCTTTCCGCCACGACTGGCACCGACCACCTTGCGGCCGCAGCTCCGATCGGCTGCCTCAGCAATGGAGGCACGGAATAGAGCCCATTCGGACTCTATATCCTCGTCCTCCCCCGGGATGCAGGAGAAGCTCTGCCGGAGGTGAGAGCTGAAGACTCGACGAACAGGAGACTCTGCCAAATGTTCCCAGCACACCCTCACTACACGTTTGGGTCTCCCGGGTCTGTCCGGCATCCTCCCGCGCCATCTAATCCAACTCATCACCAGGTGGTGATCAGTTGACAGCTCAGCCCCTCTCTTTACCCGTGTGTTCAAAACATGCGGACGCAGGTCTAATGATACGACTACAAAGTCGATCATAGACCTGCGGCCTAGGCTGTCCTGGTGCCATGTGCACTTATGGACATCCTTATGTTGGAACATGGTGTTTGTGATGGACAAACTGTGGTTCGCACAGAAGTCCAACAACATCACACCGCACGGGTTCAGATCGGGGAGGCCGTTCCTCCCAATCACGCCCCTCCAGGTCACCCTGTCATTGCCCACATGGGCGTTGAAGTCTCCCAGTAAAACGACAGAGTCACCAGTTGGGGTGCTCTCCAGCACCCCTCTGATGGACTCCAGGAAGGCTGGGTACTCTGAACTGCTGTTTGGCGCGTACGCACAAACGACAGTCAGGACCCTTTCCCCAACCCGACGGCGTAGGGAAATGACCCTCTCGTTCACCGGGGATGACTCCAACACAGAGGCACCGAGCCGGGGGGCTATTAATAAGCCCACACCGAACGCAATCGGTTCAACTCTACGCATGTGCACAACGCGTCTACATGCGGTTGGCCTATTTTTCAGCAGTCACGTGAGTAATCTACGCCATCAGTAGATATATTTTATGGCAGCAAGCAATATACGCCCCCCGCCCATTCCCAAAAATGTTTTTTTTGTTGTTTTTTTTTTACTTTTTTTAAAAATGTTATTAAGAAGGTAGAAATTTGAGAAATTACAACATAATCAATCTTTTTTTTTCTTATATCATATCCATGGTGCAAGTGGACAATTCATAAGCCCTCTTTTCTTTGTTCCATAAATTATTTAATGGCTTTTTTGCCACTAAAAAAAATACACACAAAAGCATTTGCTAGGAAGGTATGCTCTCCGTTTAGAAAAAAACTCTAGCTGAGTCCTCTAGGTTAATCCATCATTGCACTCTGCTTATGTTTGTTTACATTGAAATATCACTGCATTTTATGTGTTTTATTCTATTTATTTATCTATGTCATACATAAGCGGATATGACGTTTGCGCTACGTGCTTTGCATAAGTTTTTACGTCGCTCATTCTTGGTGGATGTCATAAGACGATAGAAACATCCGCATGCTAACAAAGTATTTTAAGAAGAGTCACTTATGAAATAACCTCCCAATATATTACATATATGAAGTATGTCTATTGACAATTTATGTTCATACATTTAAATAATAACTACCACAGCACGTGACCTTGCAGAAGCACTGTCGTAAAAATTTGCTAAAGTGGGAAGTGACTTAGTCCTCGTGCACACGCGGCACCGGTTACGTTCTGGGTACGTATTGCGTAGTGACAACAACTACAAGTACTACTGAACCACTAAAGGAGGCTAGGAGAACGTATTTGTGTAACCCTGACTTTGATACTCCATGTAGATTTGGTTGAAAAAGCCTTGTGCTTAACATAACATTTAATGGTTCGCTGTATATTTACACTGTGGTCTCTTCATACCAACTTCCACAGTTCATTGGCCGTCAGCAGCACTGCACAGCCTCTGTTTGATGCCCGCCGCCCGCCATCCTCTCCGATATGGGAGGTATTCTCACCAGAGCCTCTGAACCGCAAAGTCCTGTAAAGCAAAAATCGCCTACAATTAAGTGCAAATATACTGCTTATTTTCCCTGCTAGAGATTTTAAAGCGCGTATTGCAGCAATGATAGCTTTTTACACAGTCGGGTGGTGAGGCTTTTTGGGTGGCATTGGGAGTCCAAGTGTGGAAAAAGTTGAAATGATCACTGCGGCACATCATAAGAAAGAACATTTTGTTATATAACAGCAAAAGGATTACCAAGACAATTACCTCACGCTATAATGTGTGTTGCTATAAATGTGTTCCCTGACATCAGTGAGGTCAGTGGTTCAGAGCTGAGTTTACTGAGTTTTTGAGGTTACAGCCGCAACAGTAGCCTGTGTTTTTATTAGGGATTGTTGGGCCTGTCGTGAGATCATTCGAACCTGCAATAAAAGCCTGTTGTTCTGGCAATGAAGTCTGGTGTGTGTGTCTCACTGAGCATTACAATAACATCACTGACCCCCAGTGACCAGTGTAGAATGCTACATATCATTCACAGTGTCTTTGAATGTGTCTTCTGAATGCCTTGTATAATGCATTTTAGTTCATTTAGCCATTTTTATGCTTGAGAATTCTTAATCTAGGCAAAAAATACTTAAAATTTGCTTCAATATGCATATTTTCTTTTACTAATAATAGGCCATATTCAACCACAAAACAGCATGATTTGTTAATTAATATATTTTTGAAAAACCCTGACAGAGTGACGCTACGAAATTAGAACCTCAAAGTGTTGAGTGACGACTGTCATTTTACAATAATATGAAAAATTACAACCCCCATTTTCTTGTATTAGCGACTTTATTCACGTGAAGCTACGATTTTACGCTTGTAAGATGACAGCTTTTTCGTCTTGGAAAAAAAAAACTTTTTTAAAAATATTTTTTGTAGCCTTTTACATGTTATATTAGGACTTTATTCTTATAGTAAATATTTATTTTCAGTGTGGCCCGAATACTTTTTTTGTATGTTTTTCTGTACTTAAAAGAAAACTACCAGTACTGATTTTGTGTAAATGCTAACAATGTTTGCCCGTGAAAGTCATTGTCGATGTGCATGAATATGTTGCAACATATTTTCAGTCCTATTTTTTTTTCAAACATACCAATGAGTAAAAAATAAGTAAAGTGCATTTTAACAGTGGATTTTCTCCACTCCAGGACCGAAGGTGGCAGCGATGAGCATCATGACTAGCCCATCAACTAAAGGAAAGTTACGAAACTACTTTGTCACCCAACACCACAGACTTTTGTAGAAATCAGTTGAGTAGTTTTTGTCGAGGACGGTAAATTGACTCAGTTAAGACACCTTATAAAAATAGCTGTTTCATGTTGATGGTGAAAATAGAACTGGGACTTACCAAACTATTTCACTTACTGCGATGAACACAGCATTGAGCAATGTGTTGCTAAGAGAACCACACCTTGTACAATTGTGTGTACTGTGTGTACGGTTCACTTCGTTTTGATGCTCTTATGTCATGAATTTAGTTGGTTGTGTGGGCTGATCATCAAAGCCACTTCAGAGAGGACGCTTCTTTTGAACCACCTCCCAAAACTGGTGAAATCCAAAGCTAAATTGCACATGTGTCTATGTGAGTTTACTTCTTCCTTCCAGTCGGGGTGGGCACCCCGGTGATTTGCATTCTCCCTGAGGACGCCTTTTAGAGAGCACCGTACTGTAGCTGGCTCTGCTCGGCCACAAATTGTACCTTTCTAAAGCAAAGCTCAGCGCTGATACTTAAATGGTGTCAAAGCCTTGGTTTAGTCCTCGACTTCCTTCAGTGTGAAGGTCAAGGAGGACGTCTTGTGTTGCATTCCGACCTACCGCGAGAGAGAGACACTCTGCTATTGGCCATGGCTGCAAAACATGTCACACAGCAGCCGCTGAGATATACTGTATTTCTTCCAAATGGACTCAAAGCTTTTATTGCTTTTTCCACTCTGGATAATGGCAGGCCTTTCGCCCTCATCTTCAATGTGTTGCTGTGTGGAAGATGGAGAGCGTTTATTCGAAGTATAGCATGCCTGAAAGGAAGGCGAGGACTGATTTAAGCTTAGTCCCCTGAGACAAAAGTTGTAAATACACTACATCAGGGGTGTCCAAAGTGCAACCCGAGGGCCATTTGCGGCCGACAGCTCATTTTTTTTTAATTTTCCTGCGGCCAGTGTTGTGAGTTTAAAATTTTGAATTATATTATTTCACTAACGAGTAATCTAATTCATTACTACAGTGAAACGGAGCACATTATTATGCACTGATACCAACTATCCGGAGCTCCGCAGAGCTGGCAGCACTCGTACAGCCCCCAGACCAGGGGTGTTTTTATTGGCCTGCGGCACAAGTATAATTTAACAACAATACTGAAAAAAAAACAACAGCAAAAATTAAAAAATCATCAGTAATTTTCGAAGAATAGAATCAAAGTATTAAGAGAAAAAAGTTGCAATTTAACAAGGAAAAGTCGTAGTTTTATTCAAATGACATAATATTATGATTAAAAAATGTCATTTTAGTAGCAAAAACTTGAAAATATACATTATTTTTGTAATGTCATAATATTAGGAGAAAAAAATAAAACAACAATTAAAGTCGTAATTTTTTTAAATTAGGTTATAGAAAAATAAGTATTATTATGAGAATAAAATCTAAATATTATGTGAATATAGTCAATTACGAGAAAAAAGTTGAAATAGTTGGAATGTAAAAAAAATGTTAAAAAAAATCAACAGCAGAAATGGAAAAAGCAGCTGTAATTTTATATGAATAAAGTCAAAGTATTAAGAGAAAAAAAACTTCTTCAAATGGGAAAAAAGTCAAAATTTTACAAGAATAAACTTGTAATATTATGAGGAAAAATAATGTCATTTCAGTAGCATAAAGTTTAAATATAAAAATAAAATATTGAATTTTTTTAAAGGTCGTGATATTATGAGAAACAAATATAACAAAATAAAGTTGTCATTTTTGGAAAATTAGGTTGTGGGAAAAGTTAGAATATTATGAGCACAATTATGATTCCAATTCCTCGTTTCAATTCTGGAGCCTAACGATTCTCGATTCCGATGCTTTTAAAAGGCAGGGTCATACAAGTTTAGTGGTTTAGTAGTGGTCAGCATGTTGGCCACACAGTCAGGAGATCTGGAGGATCTGGGTGCGAATCTCCGTTTGGGCATCTCTGTGTGGCGTTTGCATGTTCTCCCAGTGCGTGCGTAGCTTTGCTCCGGCTACTCCGGTTTCCTCCTACTCTAAATTGTCCATAGGTATGAATGTGAGTGTGAATGGTGGTTTGTCTATACAGTATGTGCCCTGCGATTGGCTGGCGACCGGTCCAGGGTCTCGACCGCTCTGTTTTTATCAGCCGCTTATACTTTGCAGGTGCTCCCCGGCTTCTTCTTCGATGATGTTCGCGGCTCTTTCTTCCAGTCAGCCAAGTAGGCATCGGAACTAGGGATCGAAATAAAAACTTTTTAATGATCCCGGGAGAATTGGAATGTTAGTCCCGGTTCCCATCCATACTTGAGACTCGATGCCCAACCCTACTCACTACTCTGGTTTGATCCACATCACATGGTGTACGTTTGGTGTCGTATCCCGCCTGTAAAGGGCACCCATCTGCCACACACATCCTGACTTGATGAGGGAATGAACGCTGAGCATTAATAAATAGGATTGGGTTTTTTTTCCCCCTTACGCCACCTCGAGAATGCCGCCTTGGGCAAATGCCCATGTGGCCCATATCTACAACAGACACTGCCATGGCCGACCGCTACCACCACCATTCATGGCTCGTGCATGAAAAAAAGTGCTGGGCCTTGAGTACAGATTAGAGCACCTATACAAGTCAAACAAACCGGACTTTAGAAGAAAAGTCCTACATTCATTTAAGTACTGTATCAAACTGTCTTCAGAAGATGACTATGAATTCCTTGTAATGAACCACTCATAGCGCTTCTTCTCAGTGACTACAGTTTTTGCAACCTCCCAAAATGTTCTATTTGTCAAAAGATCAGCCACTGACATTAGCCTGTAAGCCAAGACTTTAATGTCATGACTAACAGTAACACAATGTTATCAAATGGGGTGGGGCTTGTGTCAACACCGCTATGGTGTTCAAATGTTTAGCCTGCATAATGACTCAAAATGACAACGGTGCACCTTTCTTTTAAAGTGTATGACACAAGACAAGAGCAGGCAGCTGCATCCACAACTTTGTCCACTTGTGTGTGGCTTGTTGAGTCACGACAGCAGCGAAACATGGCCAAGGTTTCACACTGGAGAATGGAGAAGTGAAAGGTTACACTACGCTTATCGTCCCGTTTGGAAAGAACAATGGAGGGCATACGCAGGTACATACATACTGCACAGAATAAAGATATGTCGTGTAGGCCATGGGTGACCATAAATGTCCTAAAAAAAATAACACTTATATGATATTCACCTGCCAAAATCACAAAAAATACACATTCATTTCTGGAATTTGGCGTATTCTATACACAGTGGCCGAGTGGTTAGCATGCTGGCCCTCTGTTGGGCATCTCTGTGTGGAGTCTGCATGTTCTTCCCGTGCGTGCGTGGGTTTTCTCCGGGTACTCCGGTTTCCTCCCACATTTCAAAAACATGCATGTTATGTTAACTGGCGGCTCTAAATTGTCCATGGGTATGAATGTGAGTGTGAATGGTTGTTTGTCTATATGTGCCTTGCCATTGGATGGCGACCAGTCCAGGGTCTCGCCCAAAGTCAGCTGGGATAGGCCCCAGCATACCTGCGACCCTAGATGGCGACCAGTCCAGGGTCTCGCCCAAAATCAGCTGGGATAGGCTTCAGTATGCAGACAATGAACACTTTATTAGGTACACCTGTACAATGCAATCTAATACAAGAGCTGTATCAAACATGCTATTAAAAAATAATAATTTTCACTTTTGATGAAGAGAAGTATTTATTGTTTAGCTTTTGAGAAAACACATTGGAAAGTATGCCCAATATTGGGCTCATTGAGTGTATCTACGGTAGTATACACTACAGTATATGAAATCACCAAAACACTGATAGTGATACTCCAAAATATAATAAGAAAAACAATAATAACAAAGGTTGTCCAAAATAACAAATTTGCTTCAAATTGTGAACCAAAAATTATAATTAATTTTTTTTTTTTATAAAAACCACCTTGGGCAAGTGTACCCAATATAAAACACTAATAAAGAACACTGTTACCTTTCCACCAAAATGTATAACCAACCCACCCATCCATCCAATTTCTATGCCACTCATCCTCATTAGGGTCGCGGGGCATGCTGGAGCCTATCCTAGCTGACTTCGGGCGAGAGGCGGGGTACACTCTGGACTGGCCGCCAGCCAATCGCAGGGCACCAAAATATAAAACAATAATAACAATAACAGAGCTTGTTCAAATGTACCAAAAATGTAAAAGTAATTGCAAAAAAAAAATAAACATTTGAAAATGCTTTTGTGTCCCTAATGTTGTGCCCGTTGAGTGTAGAGAAGTCACGCAAACACTTAGCTCTTCTCTGAGATACAACGGCACCTCGGTTAATCTCTGGGCCGGTTGCACCTTTTTTGGTTAACATCCAAAAAATTTGCCTTGACTTGCGTTCGCCGGCTTGTTTAGCGTCCGGTTTGTTTACGGCGCCTTCTTGGATCACACGGCGAAGACGAAATCTTGCACGTGATTGCGCAATACAGTGTGGGCCACAGCTGCCATTTTAGAACAACAGCGTTTGATTGTATCAGATTGGCTGTGCTAGAGAGATACACGAGGTAACAAAATATATGGGCCGCACAAAAGAGAAAGGCGATGGACCGTACCGAGACAAGGGTGCAAGACCTCTGAATTTTACGGCTTAAAGTGAAGACGGTCGTCATTTCAGAGAAATGGCTCAGAGGTGGCTTCGTCATTGGCTGCGGTGCACACACACATACATGCATACACTTCTCCGGTTCCCGCGTAACAGTCTATCAACCCGGCGGCGCATCGAGGGTTTTACATCCACAACACTCATTTCTGGTCCAACTCACAATCCAGCTATGTTTTTTTCCCCAACAAAACTAAGTAAAAGCAATGTTAAATGTTCAGTTATCCATTCATTTGTCATTTGTAATTATTTTTGCATCATTTTCTGCATGTAAAACTATAATTATTGTCTATAAAATGTCTGGAACGTATTAAGTGGATTTACGTTATTTTCTATGGAAAAATCTGCTTTGGTTAGAGTCTGTTTTGGCTTGAGTCGAACCTTCTGGAAAGGATTAATGATGTCAACTAAGGCACCACTGTACTGTATAATAATAAATACATACAAGTATTAATACTAAGAACAATAAAATGTCCAAAAGTAATAAAAATGTAAAAACAAATATATATATATATTTGAATTAGAAAAGGTATTAAACAGAGTACATGTTGTAATAATGATAATAACACTACTGCTACTACTACTACTAATAATAATATTATATATATAATAACGCAAAAGGAAAAAAATGTCAAAAAAATAAAAATACAAGTTAACAAGTTTGATCCCCTGTTAATAACTTTGTAATTGAAGAATAATAATCATTTATGTGATTCATGAGAACGTTCCTAAATGGTTAATGCGTGCAATGATTAGCCAACTGTGCCGTTCAATGGCAAGTGTTTGCACACATGCAAACACTTAGACAGCTACCATTGTTTGCCTCATATTATGTCCAATTAAAGCTCATTTCGTTAAAATACCGCGGAAACAAGCCACTGGACTCCGGTGGTGGGAGTTCACCTCCGAGTCGCCTGCTGCAGAGATGCAAGGAAGGGAGAGTACCTTCCTTATATGGAAGTGGGGGGGTTGGGGGGGTTGACAGAGTAGGAGAAGGGGGCGGGGTCCTGTGACTCACCAGCGACTTCCTCAATAGTACAGACTAAAAAAAAAGTAGCCGGCAAGCTGCACAACTTTGTTGACCACAGTCCTCCCAGGAAAGTTTTTGAGCGTGGACTGCTGGCGGGCGACGCTGCCGACTCACCGGAGCAGCCTCCATTCACGAGCCCGCCCCACAGTACTCGATTCCCGGCTGACTGACACCCAGGCTGCCTCCTGTCAGATCCTGCTTCAAGTCCTGGTAGGAGACATGGATTTTTATTGATTTTCTTCCTAACGGTCTTATTGCTTAATGCATGGAAATACACATTTGGAATGCATGGAAATACACGTATTGACGGGATAACTTTGTATTTACGTGCCTAACGAACTTCATTCAAACTTTGCATTGATTTAAAGGAACAGGATGCACACAATCTACTTACTACATACCAAGGCAGGGGTCACCAACGTTTTTCCTTGTGAGAGCTACTTTTACAAAATGAAAATGGCCAAGAGCTACTCATTTTTGTAACATTTATTTTCAGAGCTTATTTTAAACCCCAGCAAAGTGAATATGCTTGTTTTACCAGAACATGAACAAAATGCTGGTGTCCACAACTCACATTTTGTATTTCAGAATGCATTTCTTTCTACTGTTCTTTCATTATTAACTGAAAACCTGAATGAAAAGCAGGCTTGCGGGCACCTCATGTGGTCGTGGGGGCACCACGTTGGTGACCCCTGTCCTAAGGTGTATTAAGTGGTTGTTACTTTGGTCATTTTTGGGCATGATTTCAAACTTATTCAAAGCTTTGGAAATATTTTTTTTTAGTTTGAATCATATTTTGATCCTTTTTAATCAGAAAACAAAGAAAACATGTTGATAAAAAGAAAGAAAAATACATTTCAATTGTAATGTATTTATAATTTAATTGAAATAAAAAGTTACATTTAAATGTCATTTTAGTTAAAAGTTATTTCTGTTTTATCCACACAAAAAAGAAATAACTTTCCATATAATACGACAAAAAACTGGGATTATGTGAAAAAGATAAATAAAAAAAAATACAAAATTTGCATGAAACTGCAACTAATTACTCATCAAAATATGATTTAAAAAATGAACAAAAAAATGTAAATGAAACAAAAAGAAACTACATTTTTATTTTACAAATTAATTTTTTTAAATTAAAAAAATATTTTTTAAATCAAGGGCAAAAAAAATTAAACTTTCCTACTAAGTTTTTTACATACATAATAACATAATTTTTGATATGAAGAAAAATAGGTACCCAAGAAAAAAAAAGTATGTGAGGTTTTCTTGTTTTTTTTTGTTTAAAAAAAAAAACAATTTAAATTTAATTTTAAAGAAAAATCAAATTGTCAGATTTTTTTTTCATTTTCAAAAAATAAAGAAAATTACTGTATAAAGAGAAAAAAACTTGCAAAAATGTGGAGATACTGTACATGTTTTTAACTGGGCATGGACTGTATGATGTGGTTGCATTTGGTGGCCGTAATGAGAGCAGGCGTGGGCATGATAAGGCTTGATGAGGCTTTCATACGTCGCTGTTTAGTCAAAGAGAACTTAAGTGCACAATTGTTGCGTCTGGACATCTTATTCTTCTTCTGCCAGGATGCGTTTTCTACCTTCCTTTCCCGTTACACCTTAGAAAAATGTTCTGTACTAGTGTGGCTATTGGTAGAGCTTGCATTCGCTTAAGCGTTATTGCGTGGAAACTTTGTCATCCTCAGTGACGTCTGCTGTGCTCACCTGATGCACAGTCACAAGGTGAGGTGGGAGGGAAGGGAAGTGCATATGATGCAATTAAATACACATGGAAAGCTTACAACATCAGCTTATCGGCAGAAGTTAAAGCTGGAGTAACATTACCATACTTTCGTTTTGTGGCTAGCTGCTAGTGTTAGCATAATGCTAACAGCATTAGCTTACCAGCAGAAGTAATCTGAGACGCTTCAAAGCCGCCGCTAGCTGCTAGTGTAACGCTTAGAACATTATCTTAAATGTAAAAGATTTGTGAGCGACTACAGAGGAAGGGCTGCGGCTAGCGTGGCGCTAACAACATTAGCACAAGTAATTCAAAGCCGCTGCTATGTTTAACACTAACACTTCCAACATTTGTGAGATACCACAGAAGAAGGCGCTGCGACGAGCTGCTAAAGTAATTCTACGCAAAATAGCCCACTAATAGAAATAATGTGCGACACTTGAATGTTTCCCACAGAACTGCAATGTACCTTAGCTGTTGTTACCCACATAGAATGGTAGTTGATTGTGGTGTGTTATCTTACCTGTTACACGATGTGCTGTTTATTTTTTGGTTCGTACCGTGAGTAAGGCTGGGATAGCTAGTTGTTGACTATCATCTGCAAATTGAAGAGCACCTTCCTTAAGTAAACTAAGTGCGCCTGAATAAGCAGAGTTATGACGCCACCTACTGTAGGGAGTTGTGACAAGCCACACGGACATAAAGCCAAGGCGACAACCGGACGTACGATTTTTTGCCCGTGCGATTTTTGGCGTTCCCAAAACCGCTTTGTTTTGTTTTGTTTTTTTTGTTCATGGAGAACGTAGTTTTCGTGACCATGAAGGAGTAAGATCTCAACACGCATGGAGCACGTACGGAATATTTTAAACATGCCCTGGCTGCACTAATTACGTATGTGGGGTGCACGCGTGGCGCACGACACACGTAGGAGTCCGCAAGTGTGACGTAGAAAAAAATTGACATTTTGCCCAAAGCTGATGCCACAAAGCGTACGAAAGACACACGTTGGCCACACGGACGACGCACAAAGACGTACGAAGTGCTTAAGTTTGTCTTGCAGCCTGAAAAAAACCCAAGCGCCCGTAGAACTTGTTTGACGTGACAAAGAACCTCTGTGGCTGCCTACGGTTCGAAAATCAGCATGTCACAAGCGCCCTCTGTGCATGTTGTGCGTTTTTTTGCACTTAGACGGGCCGTAGGAGCCCGTACGATCGTTTGTGATCTAGGCTTTATTATAATGTGGGCAAGCAGATCGAGCCAAATCTTTTTTTAAAAAAGGTAGTGCCAAATCTTTCTGTGGCGGTCCAAATTTAATGGTGGCGTGCCGTCCCAAATGAATGTAACCTTGCACTTGAAAACCACTGGTAGCTGCTAGTGCAATGCTCACATTAGCTTATCAATAGAGGTTTTATTCGCCACAACAGAAGAAAAGCTGCGGCAAGCTACTAGCATTAGCGTGGTGCTAACAACATTAGCTTACCAACAGATTTGTGATTGGCACTGCTGGTTGTCTAAACAGCAACATTCTTTATTTTACGTGTTTATGGACTGTAGTTTAATTGTCGTGACCTCGGCCTTGTTGTGAACAAAGCACATATTTTAAGGCCTTTGAGTCGCCGTGCTGCTTTTTAATCGCTTGGCGACTCTTTGGACGGAAACTGCCGGTCCTGTTGGATCCATCCGCAATAAGCGGCCAAGAGGCTGTCACTCTGTCTGTCCCCTTTTTAGTATGTTGGAAGCAGGCCTCAGTGAAGCCTACGGGCTGCATAATATGTTTGTTTGCCTCCCTCCTCGTCCTCTCGTCACTGTTTTTATGGCGTGCACGCTCATATTTCTCAGAGATCTCTCTCTGTGTTTGCCAAGGGTCAGCCCTGTGTGGTTGCTGGAGGCCGGCCAGCAGCTGAAGAACGTCTTGTGGCTGGCATCGTTTTTTTGAAAAGCAGCCCAGAGAGAATAGGCAGTCAAGTGCTTGCAGGTGCTCAGAAAGTGAACATTCTTCTCCTTCGGGGACAAATCTGCATTGACACCAAAAGCTTTAATGTTGGATGGCGTGGATTCAAAAACGTAGTCCCAGAAATGACTGAAATGTCATGAATGAATGATAACATTACATAAGACATCTGTTTCAGCTAAATAAACCACAGCAGTGCAACAAAGTGGGTGTTCCGAGCTAGCTAGCGCTAGTTGAAGATCCTCTATAAGACGGGAGCAGTCTGCTGTTTTTAAGCACGTACTGCAAAAGCGCTCGTGAAAGATAGTCTTAATGACAGGAACACAGCTTTTATGAAAACTGCTGCAGTTCTCTCATCAAAGATCCTTTACATCAGTTTTTCGCAACATCACGCCAACATGAGAGCAATGTCACGGCACACCACTGAACGAAAATATTTGTATGAAGGGCAACAGGTGGATACACAGGTTAATTACGCACCTTCTGCTGAATTGCCTGTCCCCATATGTTCATGACATACAGTAGACCAGGGGGGTCCAAAGTGAAACTCTTTTTAAAAATTTTATTGGTACATTTTAAAACTATAATTTAACAAGAAAGCTAAAAAAAAAAAAAAAAGGGGGCAAAATGTAAAAATCTTCAGTAATTTTACAAGAATAAAATCAAAATCTAACGAGAAATAGTCATATTTTTATACAACAATATCTTCGTAATATGAAGAAAAATAATGTCATTTTAGTAGCATAAAGTTGAAATATGAAAGAAAAATCCATTACTTTTTAAAGTTGAAATATTATGAGAAACAAAAAAAGTTGTCATTTGTGGAAAATGTTATAATAGTATGAGAATAAAGTCAAAATATTATGGGAATACAGAAGAAGAAGAAGAAAACTGAAATAGTTAGAAAAATCATTTTAAAAAAGAAAAAAAAAATCAACTCATTTTACGAGAATAAAGTCTAAATATTAAAAGAAAGTCGTATTTTAACGAGAAAAAAAATGTACCATTTAACTCTTAATATTTTGAGGGGAAAAAGGTGATTTTAGTAGCATAGAGTTGAAATATTAAAGAAAAATGTTTTCAAAGTCATAATATTATGAGAAATTAATTAATTAATTAAAGTTTTTTGGGAAATCATGTTGGGGCACTTAGAATTTCAGCTCCACTCTGTCATGGTTTTTCAGAAATATATGAATTAATAAATCCCTTCTGTTTGTGGTTGAATATGGCCTATTTTTAGTCAAAAATGTTGCATTTTTTTGCCTAAATTAAGCATTTTCAAGCATATTAATGGCTAAATCAACTAAAATACACATATAAGGCATTCAGAATACGCATTCAAAGATATGATGACATGTAGTATTCTACACAGGTCAGTACGTGTCAGCAATGTTACATTGATGAGACCATCGCCACCGCAGGAAGAACTGTACAGAAACCAGAAGTAAAAAAAAGGAACAATAACAAACTCTCCCAGTGCTGACATGTGTGAGTGTATGTTACGCCTTATTTATGCCTTGTATGTCTTATTTTAGCCCTGCGATTGGCTGGGGACTAGTCCAGGGTACAGCCCCCCAAGACAGCTGGGATAGGCTCCAGCATACCCGCAAACCTAGTCAGGACAAGCGGTGCACAAAATGGATGGATGTGTTATTTTATGTTATTATATCTGCTACGTTGGGTAAAAGGAGAGTAAAGGTGACTAAAGGGGTGTTAGGTCATGTCTAGAAGGCTCTAATAATGTTCAAAACTGTATTTAGAAGGTCGTTAACAGGTTTTTTATTCTCAGGCATGTATTTATGAGCAAAGGTAAACAGGTAGCGTCAAATCTATTTGTGGCGGTCCACTTGAGTAGCCCCGATGTGCCACAGGCTGAAGAATATATATTTTAGTGTGGATTCTTTCCCTTTGTGCCCTAAATTGTGTGCGGGGGCGCGTGGCTGGCAGCAGGAGTGCGTCTGCATTCCCTAAATGACGGGGGAAGTGACCTCAGGCTTCCTGTGTGGGTGAGGATGTCATGTGTTACGGTGAGGGGCGCGGGGCTTCCTTCATGAAAGTTGTTAACATGATCCTTCCAGCCTGTGGGAGGTCAAACACCCCCCACCACAACTCTCGCACAGTGTTGCTTTAAAGCAGCATCAGCGTTATATAAGTCACTGACTTTGCTGGTGTTGTAATTACACTCCTCATGGGATATAATTACAGGCCTGCACCTAGCACTTACCCGCTAATTTTAAAAGAAACGCTGTTTTCCCTGGGAAATGGACAAATTATAGGAATTGTAGGATATATTCTAATTACAGGCACTTGTTTAATTTTATGTTTATTTAAGAAGCAGACTGCACTGGACAGTCAGTCAATTATGTAAGGCATTGAATTAATAGCGCCGCTTGAATCGATGTTTCCCATCACATGAAAACATCTGCCCTTGCCCTTCTCAATCGCTGTTCTGTACACACAGACACTCGAGCAGCACAAACACAGTCAAACCGAACGCCGTCGAACGCCCCAGATTATGTACGGTTCGGTTTTCGAGGAACATTTTTGCAGATTTGCTCGTTTTTGTACAATATTGCACATTACAAACAAAGTACCCAATGCGTTGCTGACTCACTGGCCGTGCATTTTTTATTGTTGTGACTGCTAAATAACGCGCCATGGGGCCAAACAGTGTCAGCAATTTGGTAAAGAAGGTGAGAAACATACAAAGATGGCATCCTCTCCCCTCCTCCCTCTTTGTTCCTCGCCGTCTTTGCCAGCAAGACTCTTCAGTTAAGGTAAAAATGGTGTTAAATCTTCATTTGCCCGCGTCATTTGTCATTTATAACTATCGTGCATTGTTTTCTGCATGTAGAACTATAATTATTCTCTACATTGTTTTTGTTAATATTTTGGGTGTCTGGAACATACTGTATTAATTGGATATACATTATTGCTTATGGGAAAATTGTTTCGGTGTTGGTAGGTTTCATTTTTGGAATGAATGAATAACAAAAACGGAGGTTCCACTGGAGAACGTTTCTGTTGTTAAGCATTGTTATAAACTTGCATGTTTCCACTGCTCACTGTTTCCAGTGTTTGGCGTCATTAAAAAGAGAACCGTCCAATATGCTAGCTATTTTCGGGATACATAATGTCATTTTTGGGTAGACTAAGTCCGAAAGTTTTTAGGTGACAAAGCAAATTAGTGTAATATGTAAGAACACGGTGGATCCCTGCTTATTCGCGATTCAGCAGTCGCTACCTCGTTTTGGGCAGAAAATATTTTTGTGTAAAATGTACAGCATGCGTGTACCACTGTTAAAAAAACCCAAATTTGTATATGTCTATGCCTTTATGCTTCACTGATGAGGTTTTTCATCAAGCATTGAGATTTTGCATTTTGTTAGGCGGCCCGAGGACGCACTATAGCTGTGTTCTGTGGAACATGAGAGTAGCTGTGACAGTCCATCCGGCCTCAAAACCTGCAGTGAGGTGAACACAAGTTAACATGTGATGGTAAATGGGAACTGGAATTATAACAGGCAAGCAGTGTGGATTATGTAGACGCAGCTTGGAGAAACACCTTTTCTAGCCTCTAGTGCTATCATGACGACCAGGCTGAAGGCTACACCGTACCTCCGATTCCATCTGTTCATCGGTTATCTTACATTATCATTCGTTGGTGGTGAGTAGCTTTACATTTTATGCTTTAAATGTGTCATACTTTTATTGAGCCGGAGGAAAATGTCAAGCAAGCAGGAAGGTTTGGAGGGGTCATGGGCGTGTTTTTTTGCCATTCACTGGTAGACTTGGAAGGCAACCCCTGCCAATAGCAAAGTTCTACTACTCTATTGGTCTAGAGCAGGGGTAGGGAACCTACGGCTCGGGAGCCAGATGTGGCTCTTTTGATGACTGCATCTGGCTCTCAGACATTTCTTAACACCATAAAATGTGTTTATTTTCATTTGTTTTCCTGACATTTTAAAGTAAAACATTACAGAAATCACAGTGTAAAAATAACATTAAAAATATGCTTTCTAACGCATTTTAATCCATCCGTTTGATGTTCTAGCACGATGCCAGCTGTCCTTCCCATGTTTTCCGTGTCAGACACCAAAACTTGATTATTATTGGGGTCGTCCCTCCTTTAATCAAATAGTCAGCTAGCTAATTGTGCAGAGACAACCCTTTTGACGAAAGAGGAAAAGAAAGAAAGATACGGAGTAGGGCGCAAAACCATGCAGCACCAGAAGTCGCATTAATGGTATAAAGTAATTTATTTATTATTGGTTAGGTTCAATATAACAACATTATTAAAAGGAATACATTCAGAGAGTTATTATATTCTAAAATTGTTGGTCTTTCTTAAATATACACATTTGGTTGTGTTCGGTGTTAAAAAATATGACATGGCTCTCACGGAAATACATTTTAAAATATGTGGCTTTCATGGCTCTCTTTGCCAAAAAGGTTCCCGACCCCTGGTCTAGAGTATGAATGACGCTATCTTGGAAACACATGCTGGGATAGCCAGCACAAATCACAAGCACAGATGGGAATATCTTTTCAGTCAAATCATGTTTAAATCGACAAATAATTTGCTGTGTTTTGGTATAAAGCCTGTAATTTGACGTGTCGTCGTCGTACTGGACGACTGCTAATAGCCTAATAATAGCACACCCTATGGCTGATGGAGCAAAATACTGCTGCGTATGGAGAATTCCTCACATAAACGAGGTACAGCAGCGGCATGTATGCCCAAAATCCCTGCTAGGAGACAAGTTATGCATGACATTGCAACACCATCATCATAAATCAATCAAAGAAGACAACCCCCTGCTGGGTAATGTTGTTACTGGGGGGGATTACGAGTTTATCGACCTTAATTTTTCATGGAGTTTACGTGTTTTAATACCCAATCTTCCCTGCTATTATATGCTGTTATAGTGTGAGTAAGACCTCAGTCATTTCATGGCAGGCGGCCGCCTCACCCACATAACTGTCAGAGTTGTTTTATTTGTGCGGAGGTTGTCATCATCCTTCCCGTTGGATGTTCTTGCTCGCTTGCGTAATTAGGCAATACTGGGTGAACATGTGGCAAGCAGCCCTCAGCAGCAAACAACTACGCCTGCAGGCCCGAATGTCACCTTACAACAACAAAGACAGTGGGCGAGTGAGACTCTTCTCTTTAGCTTTGGCAGCTTCCAGGCATCTTGTTCGTCCCCGCTACTGGATGTTGTCTTGATAAGGCTTTGCCATCATGCCAGCCAAGAAAGAAGCCAGACTGAGCAGTCATGAGAACGTCTTATGAACATGCATCTGTGGTTTGTCGTCAGAATTCCACATTGTGCAACTGTCGCCCGGGCAGGAACCAGAAGGACGTGACTTGTTGGGCTGCCAGTTGTTTCGGAATGAGATGCGAGTTGTCTTGTTCGTGGGTAAATTTATGACTGAGTGAGCGCATTCCTCTCGCTGACAGTAAACACTGTTAAAATCACAGCCCGGCATGATGAAACTAGATCATGGCTGAAGCTAAATAGTTCTGGGAGACCTCCAGCAAAAACGCTAGTCAGAGTGTGGTTGGGAATCTCTGGCCACCTCCCGATTCGATGCGATTACGATTCAGAGGCCTGGATCTTTTTTTGCAATCAACAGTTTTTCCAAAAACCGCGATAGAGTGAGGGAGCGATTTTTGAACCGAAATCTAGTGAGGGACGACTGCACTGCAAGAATGCTAGTCAAAGATCTTCTAAATGACATAAATGCTCTGCTGTTTTTAAGAATCTCCAGTAAAAACACTAGTCAATGATTCTCTATATGAAATAACTGCTGTTTTTAAGGATCTACAGTAAAAACACTAGTCAATGATTCTCTATATGAAATAACTGCTGTTTTTAAGAATCTCCAGTAAAAACACTAGTCAATGATTCTCTATATGAAATAACTGCTGTTTTTAAGGATCTACAGTAAAAACACTAGTCAATGATTCTCTATATGAAATAACTGCTGTTTTTAAGGACCTGCTGAAAAAATTGTATCAAAGATTCTTTACACGGCAGGAGGACCTATTGCAAAAAACACTCGTCAAAGATGATCTTAATGCCAGGTGCACTAGGTGCACTTTAAGTATGAGGGTTAGGACCTGAGCATGCATCACGGTATTTATCACGATATGACAATATAATTAAATTCAGCAGAGTCTTGTATAAAAAGCTACACACCTGAATCCATAAAATGAAAAATAATTACATCAAAAGTAAGCTTGCTTATGGCACTGTGTGTGAGTGTCCAAAGCAAGCCGGTCTATTCCAGTTGTCCAGGGCAGCTGCTGGATCACAACATTAGATCCACTGTCAGTAGTTACACACACTTGCTTCTTCTCATTTATGTCCCATTCCTGGAGAAACTCCTTGCGATGTTTTCACTTGTGTATTCCTCCGGAAAAAAACTTCCAAGTCCAGTTGCTGGTGATGGAGTGGACCGTGAAGCTAATATATGGTTGAGTCGTTCGGCTACTTCACATGTATGTACTACAGATACCTGCTCTATCGGAACCAAACCACTTCCATATTACAGAGGTACCTCCACGTTTTGCAACAATTTCTTTGCCTATAGTTTCCGCTTCTCCACCGGCTTCAGCCATGCTCATTTTCTCTCTTTTGTTGTTTTGTTTGCTCTGCTTTCTTCGCCACTGCTGTACCATGCTGTGGTAGACGTGAGGCTCCAATGCGAATGGTCGATACAATGCACCACGGCGCGCACTCGCAGGAAAAACACGTCTTCAACTCTGCTTTTTCCATTTTAAATATCTCATTCATACCGGTTTAAGTCATTTATACCGGTGTACCGGTATATGAAAATTAACGCCCAACCCTATTAAGGACCTACTGCAAAAATGGTAGTCAAGGGTCCTATAAGTGACAGGAACGCTCTGCTGTTTTTAAGGAGCGACTGCATCACGTCTTTTGATGACAGCATCCTTTCAGCCAAGTATTTACGGGCGTGGTGTCTCGCTCTCACTTTTGTCTGTGAGACAGTGTGGACTCTACAGATGAGGGCATGCTCAGACAAGCCGGATGAGCTCTGTGCAGCACGCTGAGGTGTGGATTTATATCGCTCACTATTGAATTGAATGTACGTGCAGAAGTCCATGAGGGGCGTGCACACGGCATGACACAATTAGCAACCTGTTGAGGTAACCCTGGAGTCCGAAAGGATGGGTTCTCGCATTACTGTTTTTCACTGGACTTCCCTCTGATGGGTCCATAAATGGCAGAAAGTGTCCTCGGTGTGGCTATAAAAGGACTTCTCCTTGCTGGCTGATTTACGACAGGGACGAGCTAAACAGGGATTTCTTGGCGTCTCCTGTTGGCGTTAATAGAGGAGTGAAGGGATGACTTCAGGAGAGGAGCGGCCCGGGCACATCATTGTTACCCGCAGGCTAGTCTGTCATCAGGCTGTCAGAGGACAAGCTTAATAGACGTCAAATGCAAGTCCCGCACTGTGTTAGTTTACTCAGTGTGTGCCACCTCTTCACCCTGCAAAGCTTTCAGCAGCTTTTTACCGCTATTTACACTTGCAGCTAAGAAGTTCTTGACTTTATCAACTAGAGATTGCGTGAAGGATACTTGGACCAAAGCATTTACTTCACTTTTACTCACCAGCTAGTCAACGAAACGCTGCCAATCTTGGCACTGAGTGAGTTACATCACTGTGCAAAAGTCTTAGGCCACCATTCATTTCATAGAGGTGTACATGGACCAATGAAGGATCCGTTACAAGTTGGTGAGAATCTGGATAAAGGGGCAATTTATTACTGCAGTTTGATTCACTGTGGTGGTTTGAGTCAATTGTTCTTGGGGCCACATTTTAGACAGTTAAGGAGCGGAGGCACCGGAGTTGTCGCCTCGTTATTATTTGTTAATTTGTATATACTGTAATGTCAGGATAATGCTTTGTCATACCTTAAAATGGTTACTTCACCAATGGCTAAAGTAGTTCTCAATAAATCCTCTGCTATTTTTAAGGAATTACTGTAAAAATGACAGTCAAAGATCCTTTACAGTATATGACTGGAGCGCTCGGAATTGAAGGACCTACTGCAAAAATGCAAGTCATAGATCCTCCATAAGGAGTTATTGCAAAAACACGAGTCAAAAATGTTCTACATGACTAGCAGGAGCACTCAGCTGTTTTTAAGGACCTATTGCAAAAATAAAAGTCAAAGATCATATGTATGACAGGAGCGCGCTGCTGTTTTTTTAGGACCTACAGTACGACAAAAACACAATTCAAAGATCTGCTGTTTTGAAGGACCTGATGCAGAAACACTAGTCAAAGATCTTCTATATGACAGGACTCTCCTCATTACGCACTTACTACAAAAACAAGAGTCAAAGATTTTCTATATATGACAAGAGCACTTTGCTGCGTGTGCTGCAGAAATGCTAGTCAAAGATCCTTTACAGCAGCGGTGTTGGAACTTTTTCCACCAAGGGCCACAAAGTGGAAAATGAAAGGATGCAAGGGCCACTTTGATATTTTGTAAAGCAACACACAGATATGCGAAGAAGTTACACAACATATAAGTCAAAAAGCCTACTGCTATCAACTTTGCTCTTTTCTTCCCATGTTTGCTGTTCTCTTTTTAAATTTTCTAAATATCTCAACTTTCTTCTTAATCTTCATAAATTAATAATATGACTTTATTCTAATAATATTTGGACTTTATTCCCATAATATTATATATAATAGAACTTTTTCCCCAACCTAATTTTACAAATTTTACAACTTTATTTTGTTTTGTTTGTTTACTCATAATATTACCATTAAAAAAAAAACTATTCTACGAAAATACTCTTAATATTACATTATTCTTATAAAATCACAACCTTTCTCATTAGATTACTGCTGTTTCAATTTTTGCAGTTGTTTTTTTGCTTGTTTTTTCTCGTTAAATTATACAGCATTTTTAGAATGGGCCGTGGGCCAATGAAAAAACAACCGTGAGCCGGAAATGGCCCCTGGGCTGCACTGTGGACACCCCTGCTTTACAGTATGTGACAGAAGTGCTCTGTTTTAAAGACTTTGCTGCAAAAATGAGACCCTACTGGAAAAATGCAAGTCAAAGATCCTCCATAATGAGTTACTGCAAAAATGCTAGTCAACTGACAGCTCTTTTAAAGGCCTACGCAAAAATGAAAGTCGAAGCTCTTCTAAAATGGGCTACCGCTGAAACGCTAGTCAAAGATCATGTGCATGGCTGACAGGAGCGCTCGGTTGTTTCAAAGGACCTTTTGCAGAAACGCTACTCAAAGATCCTCTATACGACAGGAGTGCTCTGATGTTTGTCTAGGAGTTGCTACAAAAACGCAAGTAAGGAAAGAATCGGAAAAAGGCCCCCTCACTCTAAATTCAGCCTTGGTGGAGGTCTGCACTCCACAAAGTAACATTCTAGTTATGTGTTCATGAAAGTATGGTGCCCTAAAACTTTTTGCACAGTAATGTAAACTCCAAACATCCCGAGCTCAGTGTGATTTGCTGCTTGTGAACACGCTGTCAAACAGCGCCGTATTTCGCCACAACAATTTCCCAGCTTTTTATGTTGCACATAGCATGTCTTCTTCCCCGTGGATGGCGGAAAGTAGCTGGAATTTTTCTGCAGACTAAGGGAAATCTCGGACCGATGGTGAGAGAGGTGGTGCTCACTTGAGTACACGGCACAGAAGGCGGAGGAGGAGGAGGAGGCTTGCCGCTTAGCAGCTGTCACCACATTTCTGTGAATAATCGCTCATGTATTGTATTTCACTGGCTGACTTTTTGGGCCCACAAAGTGCTAGTTGCTAAATTTGTGTTTTTGTCAAAGCCACAAAAGCACAGATGGACAAATGCTATAACGCTTAATAAGCTCCATTATAAACAGTGACCATGAATCACAGTTCTACAAGCCAACAGAACAGCCCTCAGCAGAAGAGCCGACTGTGTCTTTCACACAGTGGGGTACCTCATTTTTTCACATTAATATAAATAACGATTGTGGCGCCCCCTAGGGGTTTTGGTCAAAATCTTTTGGACAACATGCCGGCATACATGTAATACAGATATCCTCAAAGTTTTATAATTATTTGACAAATGGTCAATGACTTATGGACAACTCGTTGCTAAGTCACGCCCATGCCCCTGCAAAGACATTTAGCTTGATGGCGGCCATGTTTTTCAACCAGTCTAGCTCACATTTTACACACACATGCTTGTCAGGCCCCTAAAGGTGTGTGCCGAATTTTGTGGTGATTCGGTTAAACACCCTGAAGTAACAGTTGGTGTTTTTTTGTAGTGCGTTGACCCGTTGAGGAGTTGAAGAGGTACATTTTGTCACATGACCATACAGTATGTAGCTGGGCAGAAGTTGGGAGCTGTGGATGTTAAAAATGTCAAATTCTGGTACCGGCATTGTTAATATACTTTCACACAGGCGCCGTCCCGCCTCTGCCACAGCTTTGATACGACCAGAACAGCTCACCAAGAAACCTTTTTAAACAAGCTCAGTTTTTGTTGAATTTAGTCGCCGCATTCAAAGTGTGTTTTCTCCCATAAAACTATAGCATTCTGCGTTCCGTCTCTTCTCAAGAGTCTGGCAACCATCACCGAATTGTTTTCACCTCCACGTTCTTTGCTTCATACGTTAGCAATTCTGCCCCCCGCCCCCCGCTTTAATGGTCCAAAACATCCAGCTTCAAACAGAACCACATCCAATGGCGGCCATGGAAATGAGATCAATGGGTAAAATAGGGGCCAGACGGTGAGCAAAGCGAAACGAGAGGGCCTATGACACAAGCAGCATGACTTCACCATGCAAGTATTCAACCCCCCCACTGTCCCTGCCCCTTATCCCCTTGCATGGCTTTCTAGCAATGGTGACTGGAAACAGTTTGAAAGGTTCTTTTTAACCTTGATGATTTTTGTCACAGTTGCTGCATAGGTCAGGTGGGACAGCGTAGGTCAGGTGGGATAGAGATGTGCTAAATAGATCCAAACAGACAGACAGGCCTGTGTGGTGGAACATAATTCAACCACCGCCACTATCAGTGTTTTTACCAAAGCACCTGTTTTTTAAAGAAAAAAACGCAGTCTCACCCTTTTAGCATCGGCAGCAGAGACTTTGCATTTTATCAGCGGTAATGAATTAGGTGCGGAAGATGAATGGTGTTTTGCATGCGTGCATGATAAAGAAACGTGTGTGACATCGGGAGATAAGCAACTGATTGATTGCAATTCCGCTTTGGCAAAGTCGAGTCTTTCGGGATTTTCAATACTCGGCCTCTTGAGACCCAAACAAATCCGCTGTGATCTATTAGAGCGCAAAAGGAGATTTTGCTTTTTGATGGCAGTGAGCAGGTCATTTTTGGGTTTAGAGCTTCCATTCTGTCACCACTGAATCGCGTCTTGAGATTGACAAAACTTGGCATGCACGCTAAGGCGGGACTTAAAGTACATGATCCTCGGAAAAAAACGCATGGAAGTGGATATCCACAGATCAGAATCAATGAAATGCACCACCGAATACCCCAAAACACACAATCAGTAAATCAGAGCAGTACATCGTGCCTTAAATAGAAACTGATGATTAATGGTGGTCAGGAATCCCAAGGTTTTCTGTCCCCCTTTTGAGGAAAGTCACACCAGGCCAGGCCTTGTTCACAAGAGAAAAGAACAGTTTAGACAAAATAGTAATGTTGCTGTTTTACGTCTTCTTTTATGTAAAACTTTCTGACAACTGAAAGGTGCGGAGAGGCGCGACTATGACGTCATAGTTTTCAAAACATTGTGAGTCCACACAAACACGCATCGTTAGCAAGGTTTGCAGCCTCACACAACATTTTTCTACATGTGAACAGAGTGCTAATACAATAAATGTTTGCAAATTCCCCAAAAACAGTTTCCCAGGGTCGTTTGTTTGATATTTGTTTGCTTCCATCTTGTCACCACTCGATGTTCACAGGAATTACATCGGCATTGGCGTGGACAGGTCCACAACAGTTGCAAGACACAAAGTCCTGAACCCACAACAAAGGAGCCGAAGTAGCAATGGGTGGGGTGGGACTGTGCAACAGCGGGGGGAGGTGGCAGGCATCGGCAACATACATGGCAGCATGATTTATGGACACCTTTTGAAGTGAGCTCATTCCAGCCAAAAGACCTGCTGGCTACATTTTTCTGGTGCTGGTGGAACATGGAGAAGGGGGAAGAACGTGACCCCCAGGTCGCTGACCTACGCTGATTTATACCTCAAATGGTCGTTGGTCAGGTGGAAAACATTCATGACCGTACCTGTTGAAGAATGACCAGATAGGCTTTGGAGTTTTTACTATTCGTTGAAGTTCAAGAAGAAGGACAACAAGGACACTGAGGTGCTTTTGTGCTTTTATCCAGGAATGTCAATGGAACTTTGGCGAATGTCATCGCTTTTGTTACACTTGGAATTCGAGCTGGTACATCCATTATCCAGTTAATCGACAGCTATTTGGTATTCAAGTAATCGTCTGAATATCGTTTGTCATTTGAATATTGGTTTATTTCCTTAGTCATCCATGACAGCGGATCTATTTATTATCTTTGTGTTTTAGGCCAAACGAGAACACACATCAGCTTTGACTTTGGATCAGTGATCGTCATTTTTGCCTCTTTTCTGATGCTGCAGACCAAACCACTAACTAACTGTGTTTGGTTCGTATTGATTTGATCCGTCTAGGGCCTAATTGATTACTCAATCGAAACAGCAAGCTTCAGATTAATCGACTAAGAAAATAATCATTAGTTGCAGCCCTACTTGCAATCTTTTCTCTACATTTTCCTTCATTTTTTCACATAATATTGCATTAATTGTATTTACAGAATTTTAAAAAATAAGTAGAAAGTTGCTTACGTTTTTTTTTTGCATTGTACCGATCCGATGTCGACACCTAAATTAGGAAATCTGCCGATCTTGTTGCACTTCCCAAAGCTCTGTTTGCTTTAATGTCGTAACTGTAGCATTTGCCTGCACATGCGGAGTTGAGGGCTTCACAGACAGTCGGACAACACAGAACTCTTAGCATCGCACATCGCTACATTATTATCATGTTATATCATTATTATCACGCTACACTCCCAGCGTGATTGAGGAGGTCGGCTTCGATCATAAAAAAAAAACAGGCAGTTTTTAAATATAACAGGTTGTACGGCTTGAAGGGAAGTCCCTACAAAGAGTTTTTAAACAAATGCTGTGTGCTTGTGTATGCAGCTGTTGTCTGTCTGGATGTTCTTCCTGCATTGTCCCGTCCCCCACCATCATTAGAACTGCTGCTTTTGCTATCTGGCCGTAGTTTGGTGTGTTCACGGGCATGCATTAGCGGCTGTGATGTATGACCGTCTCTATGAGGTTTTGCTAAGAAGGTGTCTTTGACTCATTTGTGCGGTTAAAAGCGTCGGTAAGCTCGTATATTCAGCCTTTACAGCAAACACTAGGAATTTAGTTGTAATGATCTGGAAGTGGAGCACAGGGATGTTTCAGGGTGAAAGATTTTACAGTGTATTCACAAAAAATGTGTAGGTTTAACTGCCTACATTGTTAAAACTGACACATTTATTTGTTTTAGCCCATTCCCTGAGTATGCATCCCAGCTCTGTGGGGATGTGTTGATGTATCTGCTTTCTGCCTGTTTTTTATGGCACAGGCTCATCACGTTTGCACATCGCCATCCTGCATAAAACGTGCCAAGGCCAAGTAGCTCGCTGTTAAATTAACTAAAAAATTTTTTTTTAAGTTTATGACGGTGCGGTGGTGTGAGGACACTGTTTGCACGTTGCCACGGAGATGCGCCTGCAAGAGAGGTGGGCGAAAAAAATGGCAGTGCGGACCGGAAATGACTTTGAAGATATTCATCTGTCGGTTGCACATTTTGGCAGGTGACTTTGGGCGTTGCGTAGCCAACAATGACTTTATTTCTCTGCTCATGAACCCTTCTGCTACATTTTACTGGAAAAAGGAGAGAGACTGCAGTGGGGCCTCTGAACTCGAGGTTGCACCAGTTAGAGTTTTGGGAAAAATAAGCCTCTAAAGTCAGACAGAACCACAAGACTTCAGTAAATCACGTGAGACCTCCGTACAGCTGGCACAAAATCAATAACTATTGGTTTGTTTTGCTTTTTCTTTGGCTTTTTTGGCGACATTTATTGTAAAAACGGAAGGAATGTAATCACTGCGGGGTAAATGAAGGCGTAAACGTCACTTATTATCAAATTTAAGGTTTTAAAGTGTTTCATTGTTTAGATATAATGTTAAAAAGACGTGACTCGCCACGTGACGCTTCCGTCATTCGTCTAGCCTTATGCTGTTTTTTCACAGTAGTTATGTTCTTTTTACACTTGCATGGCAATTAATGTCCAAAATAAGCCACTATCATACACTATCATCTTTAAAGTTGTGACTGACCATATGTTTTTTACGTTTTAGTATTGCCAGTGGTTAACTTATTTTTACACTTGCAACCAGAATTCTGACGTTTGACATTTGAGGTTCTGCATTATTTTGTTCTTTTGTTGTTGTTTCCTGTTGTTATTGAGGTTTTGCAATTAATAGCAATACTGGAAAAGTGCCACAAATACTGAATATGAATGTGCCGGTGCATTAAGCAAGGAAAAGAAGCCTTCCTACGTAGGCCTGAACCTCAAGGGTCAACTTCCACCATTGCAGCCACGAGCCGCAAGTCTGAAGGGGTTATGAACAATTGCAAGCGGGTCACGGGGGTGAACGCCACATCTTTGCGCGTGGCGCCCGTTAGATGGCTGACTTTGCGGCTTGTGAAATCTTAGGCCGCCCCTTCATGTGGTGGCCTCATTGTGCTGACTCAGCAGTTGCAACAGCAGCAGACCTCCTGCAAATGACCACACTGCACCAGTCTTATGTTGACACCACGTTACTAATAGCCATACGTGAAGCACGATGATGTCGTCGTAGATTTCTCAGATTAGTATGTTTATTATTAATGGTCGTTTTTTTGTTTGTTTTATTATAGAAGCGCACATTGGAAGTAATGGAAATAGTAATAATCTGTTTCTAGGTCAGACCTTTGGCATCATAAAACCTTTATCAACTGTATGGCTAATGTGTGCCATAACATTTAACATTCATGGTCATACAAGTGTATGACAACAAAATAATATGTGTATGACAACAAAAAGTCACAACACATTTTGTGACACTGCAATCCTTCTTCCTCTTCTCAAAAAGCCACCAAAAGCTAAAGAAAAAGCAAATCTCATATAGAGTTGATCCTTTCCGCGCGAGAGCTGGATTTTTTTTCTGAATATTTTTGGTCAAATTCCAAATTGTTTGACCTTCAGGACATTCAAATACAGTCGGCCATCTTGGTTTATTGGTTCCAGATCAGATAAGTGAATTTGCGCAAAGTAGGATTCAGTATTAATAAATGGAATATTTGTGTAGTTAGCGCATAGCAAACCTGTTTATGACTTTCATCCAAAAGCATGCAGAAATCGTAAATATGTAAGAGAAATGTAATGTGATGGAAGGGCTGTCTCTCTACTCTGCTCTTTCCCTTTGTGTGTACATGAGTTTGTGTTACAACAGCGCTCTTTAAAAGTATATTTTACAAGATTTTTGTGAAATCTAAGCTAAAAAAAGTAAATATACTGTAGCAGAATATGAAAATAACCTACGTATTCAACCCAGCAGCAACATTTGTGTTGCCACGAACTGCTGTTCTTTACTATGCATTTGCATATATTATATATTTACTATTCTTTACTGCGCAGATTACTGAACCACAAGTGTCAACGCAGCCTCAAGCCCTTGTTTGGTGAAATATAATAAAATACTTTGACCTTTGATGAGCACATCTAATGACTATAATGTAACTGTCACCACGGTCTCTTCCAGTACCTTACCCAGTTTTTCCATTTGGAGTTAGTGAGCATATATTTTTGCCTGACAGCTTTACACCATCCTCGTAACCCTTCTCTCATATTATTTACCATCTCGCCGTGCATCCGCAGACCAGTTAACAGGCTGTCACAAAATCGACTGCTCTCTTTTCTCACCCCGACTGCAGTCCTACTGCCATCTAAACATATACCAGAAGTTGCAGAAGGGGGGAAAAAAGACAACCTTGCATTCTCCAGGCAGTGACTCTCCAAAACTGGAAGGCACACAGGAGTCCGCTGCATAGTTTCCCCAATGCAAACCAGATGTGAGGCACTAATGCATGGCAGCGTTTTTCTCGTACTCAAAGGAAGACAAATGTAGGCCAAATGTGTCGTATGTAGCTATCCACACACAGCGGTATAAAAATAAATCCATTCCACAGATCCCAAACTTCCTTCATGGCGGTTTGACGGGAACTATATGATTTAGAGTCGCGATTTAGAGTTATCAACTCAACTATTGTTGAGTTGATAACATTGTGAGCACCCCCGTGCTAACACGTCATCAAGGACGTGACAAATGCACATTTCGAGCAGGACTAAATTAGTGCAAGCCTTTTAAAGCAGACACTTGTTCTTTTAGCACACAAGCCCAATATTAGAGGACTTCATTAGAACAAACTACAAAGGCAGTGGTGGGGTTTTCCATCTGAAGGCAGTCAGTCATTTTCTTCTCTTGTGTTCATGATGGTGGCCCTCATTTGATCCCTCTGTCACCTCCTATTCCCACACCAGGCCGCGTTTAAGCGCTCAGCGACAATAACGGGTTTTGGGTTTCAACGTCTGCTCCTAAAGCCATTCTAGTCCCAAAATTTTTCACAGGGGAGGAGCTATGAGCTAACACCAACCAGGTCACTGATCCTGTTAGGAGTCTATCCCAGCCTCTGGAATGTATATACTACAGTAATCCCTCATTTATCGCGATTAATTGGTTCCAGACCCGTCCTTGATAAGTAATTTCCGCAAAGTAGGATTCCTTATTTACTGTATAAATCGAATATTTTTCTAGTTACAGCATAGAAAACCTGTTTACAACCTTCTAAATACAGGTTTTAACATTAGAGCCCTATAGACATGAAGTAACAACCCTATAGTCACCTGTACACCTGTATTACCCAATATATAGTAGACATAATAATAATAATAAATAAGACTCATGCTTGTCTGTGTTGCTGTAAATGTGTTCTGTTAGAAGGGGTGCTGACATAAAGTGACGTCGGGGGTCCAGAGTTGAGTCTTAGCCTGGCGTGGGTTTGGGCCGCAACAGTAGCCCGTGTTAGGGATGATTGTGCCTGTTGTGAGATCATTCCAACCTGCAATAGAAGTTTGATTATCGCTCCCTTGCTATAATCACAGTTTTTCAGAAATTAATTACTGAATAAATGATCGCAGTTTCGTGGTAGACTACAGTCTTTTGTTAGTCAAAACATATTGAAATACAAGTGATATGTCGTATTGTGGTCACTAGGCAGCAGTAATGACACAAAACATTGAGGCATTACCTTACATTACATTACCTTAACACTGCATGAAGTCATGATGTTCGACACGACAGAGTGAAAAAATGTTTTCCACCCATTCCGTGTGGAAGTGGTAAGTTTTTGGCTTCTTAAGTTTAAAAGAAATACATTTGAGGCTAACTGGTTAGCTCACTAGCTAGCGGCCATCTCGAGTCCCTGTAGCATAACAGTTGCGCAATGTGTTGTAAACGAATGAATGATAGGAATGTCAAGGTGACTCTTAGGGTGTTATTTCATGTCTACAGGGCTCTGATAATGTTCAAAACCATATTTAGAAAGTCATAAACACCTTTTGTATGTCCTTACTGCGAAAAGATTCCATTTATTAACATTAAATCCAATATCGCAAAAAATCATTTAATTAGCTGCTATAAACGAGGGACGACTGTACATACAAACACAGTGGAGTCGTAGGATGCCTGTTGGGGTACGTTGTGGTCATCCGCGGCCATGCATTCCTGGTTACCTTGACAAAGTTGCTGCTCATTCATCATAATACTGTAAGACAAAAGTGCAAATCATAGCTTTCAATAAGCATGAACATGTTGTCATAGTTGTGCATTCGTTTAAATGAAAACATATGTTGATGAACGCATGCTGCAGGATTATCATACCCCCCCTCACCTTTCACGTGTAATTCACTCATAGTCTCAGTGGGTTCTGTCAAATAATGGTTTGCAGTCATGTGGAGCAGGGAGCAGCACGCCTACACCAAACATTTGACTAATGCTCTAACTTTCGTTTGGGTGACCTGACAACGTTAAGTGTATGTTCATGTGTCACGCTGATGTTCATTTAGTCCTCAGAATGAGTGCTCGCCGTCGTCCTAAAAGGAGCAGGTTTCCAGTCTCCTGAAGAATAATATACACCCTCAGACACTGAGTCATAAACATACGTTCTGAACCATTAAAATCTTCTGGTGCAATCCGTGCACTTGACTTTTCCCATTCGTCACCACATGGAACGTCTTCCACGGTCATGAGATGTAGGAGTAAATAAGACCGGTGGACATCTCCATCAGGATCCTATTCAAGCACATGAAGCTTCTGACGTGTTTTTTTTTTTTTTGACATCATGCTTCATTTTTTTAGGCCCTCAAATGATATACTTGAGTGTCCAGCGCTGAACTTTTTACCCAGCTAAAAGTCAGCCAAGGAGCTTGACTGTGCCTGGACGATGTCCAGCCAGCAGACAAGAGCGCAAAGTGATGGTATGTGTTTATCCAAACGCAGCCTCCTTCCTTTGCATTCGCGTGTGATTTAGGACTCGCCTTAAGGTTTAAGCCTTGATTTACCCCCATCTTCAGTTTCCTCGCGTTCTCCTCCCGCAGTGTTGTGAGAGTTCCTCCATCACTCTTTATGGAGCTTGTGTAAAAGGAAATAAAAGTTGCGTACTGAAAGGGGTCGGTTCAAAAACACACTCCTTCCTCGGTTTTTGTGAGTGCACTGGCTGCCAAAATATCCAGGCCGTTCAAGGTGATGGAAAGGCTTTTGAAGCAGTTAAATCATAAAAACCCAAACCTCACAATGAGAACACTCAGCTGTGTTGCTTATGGACCTTCACGAGATGTCCTGTGGTGTTTCCCACAATGTAAATGATCTTTTTCAATGGGGTGCTGGTCACAGTAGTCCAGTACATTACAGGCTGGAGCGTAATGCACTGCTGTCCATTGATTGGTCGAGATTTTCACTTCCATGTTGACAATGGATTGTAAGACTGCAATGGGACAAAACCACAGACCGCCATTTAAAAAATACCATGCGTCAATTGAAAATCTGCTGCGAACTCCAAAATAGACAAGAGACAAAACAAGTTCTTTGAGAATAACGAGAGGTACAATTTAATGCAACTTGCATGCAAGGAGACAAATCAACACAACCTGAGCAGACGGCTTCTGGAGAAAATGTCTGACTACTCATGCTAGAATGTTAGTTAATTTAGGAGGAAACATTGAACAGGAGGGATGATCTCCTCCTGTGAGGCACAGAAACAGTGAAGGGCAGACTCACATGCCCAGACACCCAAGGCTATTTGAATCAGGTGATAAGCATATGAAGGACTCCTAGTCCAACAAAGATACAAACTAAAGCTACACAAACTGAAATAAGCAAACATTGTTTGAGTATATGAATAAAAACATACCTGATTTAATAAATGTCAGAATGTTCTCAAAGAAGACACTTTCAATTTGTGACATGATGCCTGGACATATTGGCGTATTTTAACACCACAATTTCATTTTTGAGTTCACAAATGAATTAAAATAGGCGGACAATCATATGTGTGTATTTAGTTAGTCAGTGGCTGATACAGCAGCTACAATCGCCGAGCTAGACATAATTAGTGTCCTAATTAAACTAAGCTGCTGTCTAAAATATGACGTTTCTCAATCCACACAAGTTCCATATAATTATAGTTGCACATTACTTACAGTCACATAGTCTCCAAGGCAGAAGTAGATTAGAAAGCAACAAAAAGTGTCCGGTATTGCTCTGTATCATTCAATTTGTGTGCCGAACAAGCTGAACTCAATGAGCTACTGCGGCCACTAGCTGTCGCCAAAAAACAACCACGGCCGCGCTTTGACTTAAAGGTAGCACATGTTAAATTTCATATATATATTTTGGTACTTATGTCACAGGACCCATCAAATAATGAAAAAAAGTATGACGTATACTCTGGAAAATACGTAAATGGATTTTTATTATTTCTTATTTCACATGATTCGGTCAGAGTACGTTTCGGTTTGATGTGGACCGTCTGGAACAGATTACCGATGCTAACTGAGGTTCCACTGTCGTAATTTACTGGCACTTATTCTATGTAAAGAAAAATCTCCATTCATCATTCTGTCTTTCCTGTATGGAACCAGGAGCAAAGATACAGTGCAGTGCAGCCGTTTTGTTTTCAGAGGGCTCAGTCATGCCTGCTGCGGTCAAGATGATCTCTGTGTTGTTATAACATGATGTCAAATGCTTTGTCTCGTCCTTGTAAAACACTTTTTTACTAAAATTGATTATTTGTACGAGACAGTAGGGAATGGGGAATGGGCAGCCAGGACTTCTTCCTGCAGGGAGTAAACACTCTTCACTGGGAATCAAGCAGAGCGTAAGAAGAGTTTGGGCTGGGGATTAAGACCAGACCAGACAAGACCAGACCAGACTGGACAGGGCATTGGTAGAGCCGTCCCAGCAGCTTGTGGCTATGTTGCCCGGCAACAGCGTGCAGTCCGCTTCCTAGAATCAGCCAGTTGCCCTTTGTAGTGTCTTCCAATTGGCCCTGAACTTGTCCTTGTTTGCCAATTAGGAAAGGATTGTGATGACTAGTCTAATCCCGGCCTTGGCATTCCTCCTCTATCTCACAGGCGGATATTTGAAAACAAATAAAATCCGGGAAGTCGCGAGGTTCATCTCTAAATTAAAGAGTTGCGAGGAAGGAATAACACGCCGAGGGTTTTTTGGTTTCCAGAAGCCGCAGCGGCGAGGCCAAAGTGCAACATGGGTTTAAGGAAAAAAGGCCACAGACTGAAAACATGAGGCATGGGCGTGCCTCGCGGAATTCAATTAAGCGAAAGCTCTTGTCAACAAAGCTCTTCATGTCAAGTTTCTTAATGTGAGTGACTTTCTTGGGACCTTTTATTCCCAGTTAATTCAATCGAATGTGGCGAATAAGCAAACTAATCAATGTGCAAACACTTAAGGGAAAACAAAAGCATGTCTGACCCATATAGCTGCATTGAATATTTGGCTTTCCGTCTCAGATGAACTCCCGCAGGGATCACTGCAGAGGATGGAATTCTCCATTTGGTGGTGCAATACTGTAATAATTAAACTCTGCACAATGTCATTCATCCTGACTGGACGACTTCTGATTTCCTTGAAATCCAGTCACAGCTGTGGTATTTAGCAACCTTCCCGACCTACTCCAAGGTTCTGAGTCACTGGACATGAATCAGATGGAGCTTTGTCGGGAAGATCTTACTACTTCCACATTTCTCAACCAATTCAAACCATTCCAACATCAAAATGTTGACTTAATTCAAGACACGGTGCCAATCCATATTTTCCGTAATTCCACATTTTCTGCGATCAAATTCCCATTGAAAATGAATGAAGTTCGACATTCCCCAATTCCAACCATTCCAACATTCATCTCATTCAGGAAAGTTGGACGAACATTTTCACATATCCCAAAAAGCCCCAAAACGTCCTTTGATAATTCCCTGTGATCTTGAGAAATCTTACTATTTTCACTTTTCCCAACCGATTGAAACCATTACAGCATCAAAACATTCAGGCTAACAATTTTCTACATTAAAAATGTCCCACTTTTCCCATAATTCCATGTACAGTGGAACCTCGGTTAGCATTCGCCCTGGTTAGAGTGTTTTTTAGCTAAAATTGAAAAATTACGCCACAATTGTGCCTCGGATTTCATGCATTCTGTGGTTAGCATACAATATGGCACGTGTCTTGTCGTGTTGTTAATACACTGCGTGAGTGCATCTGTATTCTTAATATATATGTATATTTTTAAATCAGAAAACGTCCTTCCTTGTGAGTAGCCTCTTAGCTAGCGAAAAAAAATCTCATCATCCGTCAATGAAGCCATTAGCAGTTGACTCAAAAATGCTACCAAAAAACAAGTTTTTATAGTTTTATAAGTTTAGTGTTACAGTACATGCATAAAACAATTTTAAATGCATATAAATTACGAATGAACGGGCTAAATGAGGTTACTTTTACTTTCATTGAAGACTACTGTTCCCAAAGACACGATGTGGCAGCGAGGCACCACATGGACACCATTTTCGGACCTTCTGGACCGAATTAATGACGGTTAGGGTTCCACTGTACAAGGAAACAAGAACTGGAGGTCGGCTCCATCGCCCGCCTTTGATGTCATCAGCGGTTGACTCCGTAGCTCTTTGCTAACTAACGCAGTTACGCCACAAGTCCCTGCTTTTCTTTTGACCACGGCTTCAAAATAATCCACGATGGAGGCAGAGAAAGTTGCAAATGCCAGCAAAGAATGTGAGAAACACGAGTGAATTCAAGTAATAACTTACGGCAAAACATGAAGGTGGTGTCCGTGTTGATCTCGTGGCCACAGTGGAGGTAAAAGTGACGGTACATGTTCGTATATCCCTTTCATTTGTCATTTATATGCATTTCAAAGTGTTTTCTGCATGTACAAAAGGTGCTTTTGTTAACATATTTGGGTTTCTGGAATGGATTAATTGGATTTACATTACTTCTTATGGGAAAATGTATTTGGTTAGAGTACATTTTGGTTAGAGTCGGACCTTCTGGAACAGATTAATGATGCTAACCAAGGTTCCACTGTATCACGTTCAGCGTTTCCGTATGGCTTCAGCTCTTTAGCATTCAAATGCAGTGTCTACATACTACAGTATTCCTTCTCTATTTTTTATCAGTTAATATTCCCTCTTAGAAAATTGTAACCTGGTATACATTAAACACAGGAAGTGAACAAACTATATGTAATGCGACATGGAGAAGGAGTAGGGTTAAATAAACTCTGCTTCCTACTACTTTTCGGACATGAGGAATTGTGCGCATGTGATGTACTTCACTGTAACTTTGTAGAGCATGTAAAAACAAAGCGGAACCATTACCATAGAGTAGTTGATCCAAAAGCCCCGTGAGGCCTGGAATCCGGAGTTCACTCTGACCCAGATCCTTCTCTCCTCGCAGTCACGTCTTGGGCCTCGCATGGCCTCGAGGGTCAGGACACTGACGTCATGCACCTCCCCCCCCTTCTCAGTCTCTCATTTTTGGAAGCCTGTGCCATCAGGAGTTCATTTAACCCCCGCGTTGGCCACTCCAGCCCTGATACTCTGAAATGGAAACACTACATGACCCCTCAGGTCACAACAAGCCCTTTTGTTTTCTGAAGTAATACATATTTATGTATCAGGCTTTTGGATCTCGGGGTATAACGTTCCCATCTGTGCTGGAGTGAGTTCACTGATACTTACAGTAATCTTACATGATTGTTAGTTATTCTTGCTCAAACCCACATCTCTCCCAAGACCATAAAAACAAGCCAAGGCTTTATGAAAGCGCTCTCATGAGGAAATAATCCAATCTCGGCAATAGCCTTGATGATCCTTTCCAGGTATGTGGGTGTCAGATTGTTGTTCAGATGGTGCTTAAACTGTCACAGGAGCACAAACCTTCTAAGATACTTCCTTCCAGATGCATACAGTAGATTTTTGCTAGCTGCCTTATTTGCAAAGGCCCCTATTACGTAAAAGTGACTTTTTAATGTTGTTCTGTCTCCTGAGAGATGGTTTATGAGCCCCAAATGTGACAAAAATCTATCATTTTTGAGACAAGAAGAAATCCAACAGCTGCTTTTGAAGTTGCAGCTTTTCATGACATCATGAAGGAAAAACCTCCTTCCTCATGGTAATCTGCCCCAGCTAGATAAGCCCAACTTGTGTACTTCCTTAACGCTTTCTAAGTAAAACAGCAGGCTTTGCTACACATCTTAAAATAAGGTTATGCCAACAATGTCAGACAGACATGTGGGGCTGTAACTTTAATTGTTTTGCTTTTCTTTAGCTAATAGGCTAACCTAGCATGATGTTGATGGTCAAATGTAAGTGTAATGTTTGCACTGTAGCTAATGTAGCTATGCTGGTGGTGCTAACGTTTGTGTCCTCTTGTCCCACTCCTTAATGTTATGTTGTTGTATGTTGTTGAGTTGTATATGTAACAAGTGAAAAAAAAAAAGTCCACTATGGCGCTTCAGACAGGCGTGGGCAAACACAGCTCGTTAGTATTAAAGCTACAGACACACACTAATCAGTCTAGTCTTTGGACAACACACTATATTATTGTGAGACCTCTGAAACCTACAGTATATACAATTGCAGAAAGATACTATAATATGGGACCTTCAAAATTGACAGCTAACATAATTTGTCAGCGCATATTTCCACACTCCGGGAGTCATGCCTTGTTGTTGTTTTCATACCCGGCAAGCACATGCCTGCCGTACCTTGCAGTGTTGGCAACATAGTGTTCAGCTTCATCGTAATATTGTGCTGATCTAATCTTGACGTCTCGGTTACGTGGGCCGATGACAGAGCGGCTGGAATTTTTGTGATACGTAGATGGAGTGTCAAATGTACATGAATTGAAAAACAAAAGCTGAATACCTTGCCTAACATGCACAGGTGCTCAGACCACAGCTGCTCTTGCTGACCTTTCGCTCCAGATGGCCGCTATCATGGCCGGTGACTGGATGTACTTAAGATGAATCTATTCAGTCGGGAAGCACAGAACAGTCATGTTAGCCGGTATAAAATGACATCAAAATAATAGAATGCAATCCAGATACAATTAAAAACAGACAGAGTAGTACATAAAAGGTACAGTGGAACGTCAAAGGTTGACTTTGTGGACTATTTTTTGTATTATGGAAGGTGGTGATTATCATTAATATCTGCTGGACGGCTCATTCGGCTTAATTATATCATGCAAACGTCCGTGTGCTAGAGCGAGCATTCCTTGTGCGTTGGCTTTGTGGATTTGTGCCTCAATTAAACTCAGTTAAATTATGTTTTAACGAGGGGGGCTTGGTTTGGATTTTTTTTTCTCCCTTAATAAAAAAAAAAAGTTTCATTTAAAAACTGCATTTTGTGTTCAGTTGCGTTGTCATTGACATACTTAAATTTGTGTGGTGAGCATTTAAGTGTGACAAACATGCAAAAAAAAAAAGAAATCAGGAAGGGGGGGAAAAACACCTTTTCACACTCCTGTATTTGTAATGTGCAAGGTGGCGGTTTTCATTAACAACTGATGGGAAGAAGGTTTCCATTGATTCCATGACAGTACTTCATGCGTGCGCACGAGCTTGTTCATGAGCAAGTGCGCCTTGGCTTTGACTTTGTGGATTATTCTGCATTGTAGATGATTCCAACTGGCAGGAGGAGTAAATGCATTGACAATGTGACACGTCCAGGTTGCGTGCGTGTGCTGTCTGCCCCGGCCCTCTCTCAATCTTAAACGTCATTAAGTGGTTATCATCGCCGCTGCGGTGGGAATGAGCGGCCAAGCCATCGCATCCTGCCAGAGGGGCTGCGTCACTTATCGCCAGGCTCCGTTCCAGTAGTGCTGTAATGTTTAGTCAACCCGATACTGTCGCCACACTCTTCTTACACCATTGTTAGGCCTCGTCATTGTGCCAAGTGTACGATCACTGTGTTTTCAGACATAACACACACTGCTTCTGTGTGAGTGCTTACACTTAAAACGCTGACAGGATGGGCTTTTGTGGTGTATCTGGTCGGTGGTCCGCGCTCTGATCACATCACCGTGTTATTCCCGAGTGTTGATGATGTCCTTAGAGCAGAAGGAAAAGGGAGAAGCTTGGTTATTAACTTGGCTCGTCTTTTTTTTTTCCACTTTCTGTTTCACTTGAGCACAACTCAAGACTTACTTTTTTATAGAGGCGGGAATCACAGAATAACCTTTAAAACAATATTAGTACAGCGTTTGGCACATGATATTCGTGTAACTAACGGGGGAGAAATTCATATAAAAAGCCATTTTAATTGTATGATATAAAAAACAATTATAAAAATAGTGTACATGTATAACACGTTTTAAAGCGATAGGAACCATATTTGGTTACCTAAATGTAAGTTGAAAAGGATGCAGCTTAATGCACTGCACAGCAGTGGAACCGTGTGATTTCTTTTAGCCGGTTTATTTCAAGCATGTAACGCGTTAACATGTGACAAAATTATAATAAAATTACTTTGTAATATTTAGAATTATCTGTATATATATATAATGGAATTAGAGCATATTATTATTAAAATAATTCACTACAGATATTAAAAAAATAATATGTAAAACGCAACAAAAAAGGATTGTAATTAGCAGTTATTAGTTCAGTTTAGCATATATATATAATACTTAATATTATAATAAACATAGTATTTGTAATATTAAGTTATAATCACATTGAATGAAATGAAGGCATATTATTATTAAGTATATTATTATTATTATAAATATCATAAAACTGCTTAGAATTTTGTCAATGAGACACAAGTTTTCGCCTTTGTTGACGTCTCAAGTATTGTTACTAACGCAGAGGATTTGTATGCTCCTCTCCTTTTTCCTTTATTATGTCAGCCCTCTTTTATGTCCTATATCAGTTGTCAGAGCATTTAAAAAAAACCTCTCTCCTCTTTGCACCTCCAGGCTTACAAACAAACAACCGCAATGGCCGACCACTTCGACTGCGACAACTGCAAGGAGTCCCTGTACGGACGCAGGTACATCCAGTCGGACGACAGCCCCTACTGCATCCCCTGTTACGACAGCCTCTTCTCCAACACGTGTGACGAGTGCAAGGAGCTGATCGGCCATGACGCCAGGGTACGTGTTTGATTTGATTTGCCAAAAAGAATAAAACATTGACATGATGATGGTGGTGCCTGAATGCTTTGCTGGCATACACTACGATGTCATGCCCACACACTGCATACAATTGCAGAGATAACACTATCATTCCCTAAACAAAGTATGGAAAGGAAAGGAAATTTAGCAAGCAAATTCTCAGCAATCAACTTCAAACATAATCTGCCCTTAATGGGTCACCAACATGAAGTGGACCAATAAGGACCGAATGATTTGCATTGAGCTGAAGAGGGCCAACGACCTATCAACACCCTCAAGGGCAGCACGTTATAAATGAAGACGTTGTTTTCTTGCCGCTATTATGCGCTATCCAATTTTTTTTTGCACTTGTACAACTTAATAGATGCCGCACATCACATACAAGTTAAAATTAAGGAGTGGGACGAGAGGAAGCAAACGTTAGCAACACTAGCAAGGCTACGTGAGCTGCTGTGCTAACACACTCACATTTGAACAGCAACATCATGCTAGGTCAGCTTATTCACTGAAGAAACACAAAGGCTGTTTTTTGTTTGGGGGGGGGCATGTACACACAGGGCAAGGAGGTTTTTTCTTCATGATGTCATCATGAAAAGCCAGAACTTTTTTCTCAAAAGAGAAAACAAGCGGACACATTTGGTGCTCACAAACAGGCTCCATTTCTGTTAGAACAAGCAAAATGGCGGACCTTTGCCCATATAATTGTTAAAGTCAACAACAACAAAGGTCACTTTTACTCCATGTCATGTTTATTAGCGCTGTTTCGCTCACTAGTCAATACACCAGGGGTGGGGAACCTATGGCTGGGGAGCAAGATGTGGCTCTTTTGATAACTGCAAAAACATCACAGAAATCACAATGTTAAAAATAACATTCAAAATATAACCCAGCCGTCCATTTTCTACCGCAATCCCAGCTGCGTCAGACACCAAAACTCGATTACTGTGGATAATACGGTAGCCCATCCGGGTCATCGAGAGGTCAAGAAGTAAACTTTGCTCCTTTGATCACATAGTCAGCTAGCTAATTCTGCAGAGCAAGAAGAAGATGGCGAAAAGAAAGAAAGATATGGGCTTTGGTGCAAAAGCATGCAGCACCAGAAGTCGCATTAATGGTAAGAAGTATTTCATGTATTATTGGATAGCTTCAGTATAACAATGTTATTAAAAACCACGAGTCAGACACTTACTATATTCTGAAATTGTTGGTCATGTTTTAAAAACATAACCATAACCAAAAATGAACGCTTTTAGTTGTATTCAATGTAAAAAAAAAATATGATGTGGCTCTCACGGAAACACATTTTTAAATATGTGGCTCTCTTGGCCAAAAAAGTTCCCGACGCCTGCCGTACACCAAACCTCCTTCCCTTTTCATTTAGCGAGCAATGAGAGAAGAAAACAATGCCATGTGTTTTGCTGTGACACATTTTGAGTCACTTGGACTTTTTGTGAAAAGAAACCGAGGTCCACACATGCCGTCAGAACCGCGACAGTGACGCAATGCTTGCCAAATAGTGAGCCCATGTTGAGCTGCTTTAACTGCTTTGCCCCTTTGCAACAGTAGCAGGAAACATTAACTAACACAATAAGGCTCCCTTTTGCCTCTTCTAAATGCTGGCGGCCCACAAAAGATTATTTATACTCTTTATGAGGTTAGCCCTTCTTGTAAAGTGCTACCAACGGACCCACGCATCCTGTTCCTGTTCCACCAGGAGCTGTTCTACGAGGACAGGCACTACCACGAGCACTGCTTCCGCTGTTTCCGCTGCGACCGCTCCCTGGCGGACGAGCCCTTCACCAACCAGGAGGACGCGCTGCTCTGCAATGACTGCTACTGCAACGAGTTCTCCTCCAAATGCGTCGCCTGCGACAAGATTGTCATGCCGGGTGAGTGTTGTGTATTTGGTCGTCGGGACGCCTTGAGGTTCCGGTTTTGATGCATGAAATAACCGAAAATATCAAGGAAAAATGTCTGTTTTTGGGTCAAACTGTGACCTTTGTTAAGGCATTCTATCAGGCATCAACTGTCATACAAGGGTAAGTATAAGTTGATATAAAAACAGTAATTTAGATTTAATGACAAAGGTGCATTGTGAAGGTGAATTACATTTCAGTTTTGCATTTTTTTGTCAACATTCTTAACTCACACAAGTGTAAAAAGCGCCTAGTTGCTTTGTACAATATTAGCAGTACAATTCGTAAATACTGTATGTTTTGTACATGTATTTCATTTTTTTATGCTGCTACTGAAGGATGCCAATGATGGCAAAGTGTGCTGATAGCCATAGAACAGGAAATGGATAAAGGACTATAGAAAAGCATATGGTTGCTTAGTACGGTGTGAGCAATACTTGGCTTAAAAATAAGCCACCAACAAAAAGTACCAGTGATGGCGAACATTAATTTTTTTTTACAGTATATATATATGTATATATGTATATATGTATATATATATATGTATATATATATATATATATATATATATATATATATATATATATATATATATATATATATATATATATATATATATATATATATATATATATATATATATATATATATTGTTAATGCTGCCAATGAAGGGTACCAGTGATGGCGAAGAATAAAAGTGTGATGATAACCATAGAGGAGGAAGTGGATCTTACTCTGACATAGGAAATTAACTGACTGAATTAAAATCACAACTCGTCATTAATGCAGGGAAAAAGTTGCTATTAAACTCCACTAGGATTAGTAGTTTGATTTGTTTTTGTTTTGTTTTATTGCACAACTTATTCTTCCAGTCCATTATGTCTCTAAATGGTGTGTTATTTTGTGTTTATTTGTGTTTTATTTATTTTTAGACGGTAGGTATCCCTCTGCATGCGATTAGTGTTGCTATATTTTAGTTTTATTGTACTGTCATTAACTTCTTTTCACACTTGTACGCCAATTAATCATTGCCTGTGCAGTTAAAAATAACTTTTATGATGGTGACAGTTTGACCCTGGAACAGATTAGTTCAATGTCTTATGGGAATTTAGAAATTTTGAAATTGGAACTCTTAGTGTTGGAAAAAAGACTGAATTTAGATACAGTTTGTGTCCTGGATTTCATTCCATTATGCATGTGTGCTTCAGGATGTTGGTGCTGAATGTCGTTTTTTCCAGTACTGTGGTACTGCGATGCGTGTGAGTTTTCCATACGTGATGTCCTCCGTCTGCAGTTACACAGAAAGTAGATAGGGCCCCAGAACTGCAGCGTCATCACTGAACAACCCAGCACGTACTGTAAAGTGAAAAAAACAAGTGGGAGAAGATGGATTATTCAGTGACACAAAGAGGGAAAATTGCATGAATCCATCCTGTACGGCCTGTCGCCAGTTTCCAGCAGCGGTAACCCAATGTGGGGCTTGTGGTATTATGATTTCAAAGAAATTACCAATAAATCAAAATAGCTTTTTATGCATTTGTGCACTTTGAGCGCATTATTCAAGCCGCCCCGTGAAATGACCGCAAAACAAACATTACCAAAAGATTCTTGTGTTCCAATCCAATGAAAGTCTGCCTGTGTTTTTCCGTCGTCCCCAGGTACGAGGAAGCTGGAGTACGCGGGGTCCACGTGGCACGAGGGCTGCTTCATCTGCCACAGCTGCGAGCAGCCCATCGGCTCCAAGTCCTTCATCCCTGAGAAAGACGAGCACTACTGCGTGTCGTGCTACGAGGACAAGTTTGCGCCGCGCTGCACTCGCTGTAAAAAAGTCAGTGAATGCAGTGAAAGACACAATCACGCCAGAAGGGTCTGGCTGGGGTTAAAATACCGAAACCGTACCTGTTAATGACATCCTGGCTGTGTAACAACACTACTTGAAACTTCAGTGGCTGCATAACGCTCGTCAGGATTGCTTATTTACTCACCCATGGGGTGTCCTATTTTTTCACCACTGTATTGGTGTACGCTAACTCTCCTGCTCCTGAACTGAATCTCTATACAGTACCGTTGGGATTACAGGTGTGTCAAGAACGAGTCGTTCAAAACTTCCCAGTTTTTTCCTGAATGGCTACACATCTCCAGTAACTCGTTCACTTACTCACCCCTGTTACTGCTAGCTACATCCAAAAAGGAGGGCCAGGGCGTGATTAAATGTGGGACAAATTAGGTGTGGGGGCGGGGTACCTGTTGTGACAGGTGAATTGAGTTTGGTGAATGAGTTAAAGGGATAGTTAGGATTTGTTGACATGAAGTTGGATGGCATCCCCATCAACTGTGACTCACCCCCCATTTGGTCCCCGGAGTCCAGTTCTGGTCGGATTTCCGTGACGAGGATCATAGTTCCTCTTAGTCATTTAAGTAAAGAGTTTGGCTTCTCAAACCAATATGCATTCATTTGCATCATAAAAATGCCTACTCGATCAAACCTCACAAATGGCTCTGCGTTGTATTTGTCTCCCGCCGTTCTTGTGTATGAGACGAAGACGCTCGCATCTTGTTCCCCTGGGGAACACACACGCAAACAAGATGACCGCAGCGCTCTGTCGATTTCCGATCAGAACTGGACCCGCGGGACCAATTGGGGGGTGAGTCACTGTTGATATAGTCCGCTGCCGATGGGGATGTCATAGAACTTCATGTCAAAAAATCCAAAGTATCCCTTTAATATTGTCACGTTAAAGTGATGGTATGTACAAACGGGGCACAAGCGGCATCAAAGCCACGGTACTTTCATGGCTTACGTGCCGTTGGAAGAAATAACAGGCTGCTCTGTGGATCAATCAGGGTACAGTAGCGTGTCAAACGCCGTCCTACACAGGGATAGTCTATGCAGTGGAAACAGCAAAAACGTACACAGAACCGAACCGAACTGTACTTTGTTGTGGATACCAAGTCTTATGTGTGACATAAAACACACATCTCTGCTTTGGTCTGGACTTGGACCTGGATAGCTTCACTATCGGAATATTGGTCACTTGGGCAACGTTTACCTTCATCCTTGCAGACCTTGGCGAAAGGCGGTGTGACCTACCGGGACGAGCCGTGGCACAAGGAGTGTTTCGTGTGCAGCAGCTGTAAAACGCAGTTGGCCGGCCAGCACTTCACCTCGCGGGACGACAGCCCGTACTGCCTCAAGTGCTTCGGCAGCCTCTACGCCAAGAAGTGTGAGGCCTGCAGCAAACCAATCACAGGCAAGATGATTGTGGCCGTGGTCACGGTTTTATCACACGCTTAACAAATGGCATTAGGGAACATCGCATGATTACATTACTTGCACAATTCAACATCCAAAGAGTCTGGAGTAGGAGTAGGAAGAAGCAGCGCTTATTTAATCCCACCCCATCGCCATGTCTCAATGATGTGTTAGATATAAGTGTGTCAAAGGTCAATTGTGATAGCTGCTCTTCTCATCATGATTGCCAGGTTTCGGCGGGGGGAAGTACATCTCGTTCGAGGACCGCCAGTGGCATCAGCCGTGCTTCACCTGCTCCCAGTGCTCCGTGTCGCTGGTGGGCGCCGGCTTCTTCCCCGATGGGGAGCGCATCCTGTGCCGCGACTGCCACAACAGCCGATAAAGAACCCCCGAAATCCTGCTTCCACTCGTGTCACAGCCTTTTTGCCTGAAGCCAAAGTCGTTACCCGGCAAGGTAAAATCAGGCCAACGAATGCAAAAAATGGTATTGTATGGACCACCACACAGCTTTGCTGCTTCTGTAGTGCCTTAAAGCAACATGATAGTCGGCATTTTTAAGAGGCGGGACTCTGGTGTAGTGCAGTTTATCCTCTGGAACTGCATTTTGAATGTTTGCTTTCTCTCACACGATCAGTTATCGCCACCATCATCATCATCATCATCATCATCATCTATACGAATTTATACTACTTTGTCAAAAAAAAAAAACCTAAAGGAAAAATCATTATGAGCTTTACAATAAGGGCAGCCTTTTGGATGGTGTATAAATTGGTTATTAACATGGTTGGTAATGCTTTATAACCGGGGTGACCAAAGTGCGGCCTGGGGGCCATTTGAGGACGCAGCTGGGGTTTTTTTTGGTCCCACGGCACATTCTTAAAAATATCATTTTTATTATCTTCCTAAATGGAAAAGTCAGCAGTAATTTTACAAGAATAAAGTCAAAATATTAAGAGAAAATCTCACAAAAAAGTTATAATTTTATGACAATAGCGTTGTATTAATATGACTATGAATATCATTTAATTAGCATAAGGTTTAAATATTTAAAAAAAACTTCAAAAAATTGAAATATTTTTAAAAGTTGGAATATTACGAGAAGCAAACAAAACAACGAAATAAGTTCTTTGCGGAAAAAGTTATAATGTTACGAAAATAAAGTCAAAATATTTGGAAAGTTTAAAAAAAAACAGCAGAAATAGAAATAATAAAAAAAAAAAATGAGCAAAATATTAACAGAAAAAAGTTGTATTCAAACGGGAAAAAAAGTAGCAATTTGATGAGAATAAACTTGTAAAATTATGAGGAAAAATAATGTAATTTTAGTAGCATGGAGTTGAAATTTTAAAGAAAAATACTTTATTTTTTAAAAGCTGTAATATTGTGAGAAACAAACAAAACAAAATTAAGTTGGAATTTGTGGAAAATCAGGTTGGGGAACTGTTATACTTATATAATGATAGATTTTGTAATATGGGAACAAAGTCCAAATGTTATGGGAATAAACTCATAATATTACGAGAAGAAAACGGACAAAGATTATTTAAAAAGAAAGTTGAAATATTTGGCCAATTGAAAAAAGTAAAAATGGGGAAAAAAGGCCGAAGTTCACACAAATGATGTGCATTTTTTTCTTGGAATATATAACTTGTTAGTATATCTGCATGTGTTGGTTTACAAAATACATGCATCCTTTCATTTTTCACTATGTGGCCCTCGCTGGAAAAAGTTTGGACACCCCTTCTTTATGAAGACGTAACCCACTCTTATAAGTGTGTAAACCCTTTATGAGAGTACCTATCAAAGTTATTAACTACGTTGATCATGCTTTTAGTCATATGATATGCTGGTGATCGCCTGAAACACCTAATTGTGAGCCTAATGGTGAAAATGATAGTTTATAACTGTTTATTGAGGATTTACAAAGCGTTTATAACAGCATGATGAACTTACTAATGGCCAATTTATATAAGAGATTGCAAAGTGGCGCCAAACTTTCCATCGGTTTGGATGTACTGTACGTCATGATCAGTAAAGTGAATTTGCACTTCTGGACTAAGATAGTCTACTGCTACCATTGTTGCGTGCACATAAACACACACAGTACAATACAAAAAAAAAAAAAACACCGCACAAAACCACTTTTTTGTCATTTTTCTGATTGCTGAACGATGCTTATTTTTTATTTAAATTTTCCTGCTCCTTTTGTACGATGAAACTTCTTTTCTTTTTTAATCACCATCTCTCTAAGGGAACATTTTTACATTTTATCCCGTAACACCTGACCATGCTGGCACTCGTCCTGTGATACCATTTTGTCCCTCAAGAGGTGCTAGTGAGCGCTTGAAGTGCTGACTTGACAATCGTCATTATTTGTTTCTCCACATGTGGCAAAGTTCTGTTCCAACTGGAAGAACGTCAAAAGTCAAGTTCAGCTAGCTAGCCCGGAATGCTTGTGTTTGCTCTTAAATACTCGGACACCAATTATTCTGGTACTCTGCTGCCCCCTTTAGGTCTGGAGCCTTTTCCACGGTTGCTTCCAGATTAAACCTAGAAGCATCCAGCAATTATAACCTAAAGAGGCTGCCTTACTTTGATGTGTCATGTCAGCGTATGCATGTCTTACTTTATTTTTGTGTACTTGTCTTATTTTTCTCTCCTTTTTTACATTTTTGTTATTGTAACGTATGTGACAAAAGTATTACAAAATCTATATATTTCATCATTTCAGCTTTGATGCTGGTGAGTCAGAGTTGGCAAATGTGCTTTTTTTTTTAATAAGAAGAAAAAAAAGAGACGTCATGGAGGCGTTTTATCGGTATGATGTTACTGTAAATCCAAAATGTCAACGAATCCTGCAGTGGTGGTGAGTTGTGTTTGTCGGTGGCAAATAAAGGGAGTAAAGCATTTGTGCTGTCTGTCGTGGTGTGGTTGCAGTGAACTGGCCGTATTTCAGGAGGTAAGAACTGCTTTTCAGTTTCAGAACGAAAAAGTATTAAGGCCACATTGGAAAAAAAAATGAGATTTTGAGAATAAAGTCGTAAATTTACGAGAATTAAGTCGTAAATGTACAAGAAAAGAAGGTGTAAATTTACGAGAATAAAGTCATAAATTCACGAGAAAAAAAGGATTTATATTGCCTTTGCCCGAAGGTCACTTAAGTCCCCCGTGTTCATCGCGGTCTCAGGCAATGCTTGTTAGGATGGAGCAATAAAATAATCTGCCATTTCAAAAATAAAGTTGTAAATTTACGAGAACATAGTTGTAAATTTAAGAGAATTAAGTCCTAAATTTACAAAAAAAACTTTTTTTCTTGTAAATTTCAGAAGTCTTTTTCTACGACAGAGTATTAGGGCCACATTGAAAAAAAAATCAGAGATTTCAAGAATATAAATTAAGTGGGAAATTTTTGAGGAAAATAAGTAATGCCTGTTAAGATGGAGTATTAAAATAATCTACGATTTAAAGAATAAAGTCGTAAATTTAAGAGAATAAAGTCCTAAATTTACAAGAAAAAAATTCAGAATATTACAAGAATAAAGTAAGAAATTTACAAGAATAAAATCATGACCTCACGAGAAAAAAAAAGGTGTAACATTACACCTTTTTTTCTTGTAAATTTAGGGCTTTATTCTCTTCAATTTAGGACTTTATTCTCGTAAATGTATGACTTCATTCTTGTAAATGTACGACCTTTTTTCTCTTAAATGCACAACTTTTTTTCTCGTAAATTTACGACTTTATTCTCAAAATCTCCGATTTTTTTGCAATGTGGCCCTAATACTCCGCCATAGAAAAAGAGGAGGTATTGGTGTGTTTTCTGTGGTGGACTTAAAGCGACAGCAAGCTCATATTCCCAAGTGTCTAAACACAGACACACTGCCATGTTTGTACTTGGTCAACTGTTTTACCACCTTCATGGAGCGCACACACACACACACACACACACACACACACACACAGAATAACAGATGCACACTCCTGTTGGTAAAACTCCCCGCCGCCCTTTCAGATTTTTTCACCAAAAAAGGAAATGGAAAACTCATAGCTGTTGGGGGGGCAGGGGGGAGTGTGGGAGAGAGGAAGGAGGATGTTCACATCTGGAGTTGCTCCACGACACTTTGAGCAGGGCAGGGGGCGGAGGGTCAGGAACAGCAGCGCTTGTCCCCCCCCCCCTTTTTTTGGAATTATTGACAGGAGGCCGGCAGGGTCATCAAGGGCAGATGCTAATGTTAGCATGTAGCTAACATTACAGTGACAGTGCACTTGCAGGCCGTCATGTGCATGCCAGATAACCAATAGTGATGTGTCGGTCGTGAATGAATAGGCTCTAAGAGCCGGCTCTTTGAAATGAACGACAGGATCTGGTTCGGGTCGTTGGGCGGGGTTAAACACGCTGTGGTTCTCTTCGAGCTGATTTGTCCGTGACAAATTAGCATGAAGAGATTTGACCTAATTTGTCTATTGAGTTGAGGAGCCACACGGGAGACGAAAGAGCCGGCTCCTTTTAGTGAGCTGATCCAAAAGAACCGGCTCTCTAAAAAGAGCCTAAATTTCCTCCACAAATCAACAGGAGGCGCTAAAACCACTAACATGGGAAACTTGATTCCTTTTACTGACTCGAGTTGTTATGAGTCACTCACTGAAGTGAATCGGGTACTGAGTCACTCTTCACAAAGCACAAAGAACAGCAAGTTCGGCAGCAGAGCTGTGAGCCAGTGAAACTCGAGTCTTCGACAAGTACCCATGAGTCAGTGAAACACGAGTTTTCGTCGAGCATCGACGATGCAGCTCGGGTCGGAAAGGGAAAGGAGAGTTGATATGAGGCAAGGACCACATCTGTTGCTTTTTCCACGGAGCGAATGCATTTATACATATGACATGTTTTTTTTAATTTGATCGATCGATTCGTTGGTGACTCGCACATCTTTACTAACAGTCCATTTTAGAAGCTTTTGTGTGAAAGGTAATTGGGGAAAAAGTTGATGGCGTTACTACTAAACATCAAAAAAGTGAACAAAACTATAAAAATAACATATCATGGTGCAATTTTCCAAGGATTATTCCTCCAGAGCAAAGTATTAACAGCCTTTTAAGAATTATTTTGAATGATATAGAGGTACTTTATCCGGATCATGCCCACATGTTCCATGGTCACGTTTATCATCCCACTTCAAGGTAAGTATAATGACTTCAAATTGTTTGAATTCAACTTAAAACACTCAGCTGTCACTTTAAAGTACCCTGGTTTCTATCAGAAAACTTGTTTTAATTACTTCACTGGTCTCTAATATCTATATGGTTATGTTTTGTGATGGTTTATAGTGCACTTTATTGCTAATGTGCAACGTAAAAGTTTGTTTTACTAATATTGTTCAATTAATGCATGTATAGCTCCCTCTTGTGGTCAGGTTTTTTACTTACATCGATCCCTCAGTGCAGCACGCGTATAATACTTTAAATCTGCATGCATTCTCTGGACAGTCTTTCTTAAATGACTTTCAGAATAATGTAATGCACTGCTGTATACATATTACCAGTTGCTGTCATTTATTGTCACTTATTGTCACTTATTGTACTTATTTTACATATATTATATGGTGCTGCAACGTTCAGTTGCAATGCCTTCACCTGTTTCTGTGTTAGTTGTGGAAATACCTTTACCAAAAAAAAACAAACAGCAGATTTGTTAAAAGTGTGGAACATAACTTCAACAACACGTTGTTGACCTTTTAACAACTTTTTTTAGGAATTTCTGGAAGTGCACTTTTGAACATTTCCAAAAGAGGGCAGCAGAAAAACACTCAAATGGCGCTATGAGATTTAAAAAATACACAGTATGCTGTATATGCAGTACATACATATACAGTATGCTGTATATGCAGTACGTACACATACAGTATGCTGTATAGACGGTACATACACATACAGTATGCTGTATATACAGTACATACACATACAGTATGCTGTATATGCAGTATATACACATACAGTATGCTGTATATGCAGTATATACACATACAGTATGCTGTATATGCAGTATATACACATACAGTATGCTGTATATGCAGTATATACACATACAGTATGCTGTATACTGTTACCAATTTTACCTTTTACCAATCTTTCATTCTTTCTCCTGTGAAATAAGTCAAAAAGTTGAACAATTCGTTTTATTTGGAGTGAATACAAGCAGTTGCAATGCTTGGGGACAACCTTGATTTAACCTTTTTCACCTTCTGTTGACTTAATTGCACATTAAAACCACTGCAATGTAGGTAGAAATACTGTATGCTATGTAATTACATAGAGTTAAAACAAATAGATGTGTTTGACTCTGACTTTGCGCTGCAGGCACTACTGTGGCCCCTCGTTTAGCCGCCTTACTTTTATTGATCTCTGAAAACAAACGACCCCTCAGCCTTTGACGCCAAACTAAAGTCGCCCAGTGTTGAAATCAGTGTTAACGACTGACTTCACCAAAAGTCTTGACAACAAAAGCAGGATATTCCCAATTATTAATGCAGACTATTTGTGAGCAAGTGGAAATGTGTCCTTAATGGATTGCAGAGCACAGATCAGGGTCACACCGTGAGCCAGGGCTGTTTGCAAAAAGAAAACATTTAAATATGGTCCAGTCCCTCAGCGAGTCCTCCATGTGAACTTGGATTTAGATTTTTTATTTTGCTTGATAGGAATGACGAAAAGCGTCGGGAAATTGTATGAATAGTATAAACAGTCATGATTTAAAAGGACACCCATGGAACAATGTTACAGGTCTGTGTAACAATAAAGTGCAGCACTGAGCTCATCTCCGCGGCAACCAAGCATCAACACAGAGCGCTCGAGAAAGCCTAAGGCTCAAAAATGATAATAAATATCGTATAATACAATTACAAAAGGACACCCGCACATGTGCTATCTGAGTTTTACATTGTAAACGTGCAGGGCAGGGATCTGCAACCCACGGCTCTGGAACCGCATGCTGAGGCTCCAGCTGGTTTATGCTTCCATGTACAGTCGTCCCTCACGACACCGCGGTTCAAACATCGCACCCCCACTCTATCGCGTTTTTTCACAAAATAATTCAGTAATAAATGACCGTCATTTTGTGGTCAAATATGAACAATTATTCGCTTAAATGCATATTTAATGCATAAAAATAACATAAAAAATGCATATTTAAGCAAATTGTACTTAATCTTGGCCTAAATTAAGCATTTTCAAGCATAAAAATGGCGAAATGAACTAACTGAACTACAATGCACATATAAGGCAGAAGCAAGCATTTGAATTGTGAATGTAGTACTCCACATTGGCCATTAGGTGTCGGTGTTCGGTGAGACAAGGGCCCAACGTGATCACCAGAAAAGGTTTAAATGATCTCCGAACAGGCACAATAATAATAACATAATAATCATAACAATAACACGGGCTACTGCTGGGGCCTAAACCCACGACAAGATAAAACTCAACACTGAAGAGCCGACATCACTTCCTGTCCTTTACACATCTGTCCGCCCGCCATTAAGGCCCACTAGGGAACACATTTGCTGTGACACACATGAACAGGAGTTTTATTTACATCTTAAATGGCTTATTTATTCTTATTACGTCTACTATATTAAATAATACGAGTGTAAAGCCATTTCAAGCAGCTGTTGCAATACTTGGATGCCACTGCAGGAGGTCCGCTGTCCAGGAAAAACAACAAGGGACTGCTAATGTGCAAGTCTGTTATCTAATTTATGTCTAATATGTCTTATTTTCTCTGATTCTATCTACTATATTGGGTAATACAAATGTAAAAGTGACTATACGGGTGTTATTTCATTTCTGCAGACTCTAATAATGTTAAAAACCGTATTCAGAAGACTGTAAACTGGTTTTCTATGCCATAACTTCAAAAATATTCCATTTATTAATATTGGATCCTACTTTGCGGAAATTCAATTACCGTAGTTGAGTCTGGAACCAATGAACCACGAGGGACAACTGTAGTCACTACGCCTTTCTTCCGTCACGAGCCTTTCGAAGTTCTGTGTCGGGAATGAAGCGTGTGCCGTGTTAAGGCCGGTGTTTTCTGGTGAGTCAACTCTGACAATTCATGATGTTGGTCAGCTATTTTGCTTGTTAGCTTCCTTTGATGCTGTGCCAACTAAAGCGACACAGAGAGTGGCACTAGAAATGGAACTAACTGGTGAGTTACAACACTTTTATTGCAAATGTTGATCTGAAATCGGTGGTGGAGGCTTAAGAAAGGGCTTAAGAAACATGACTGGCTGCCAGGTGGCAACAGCTGTGGCTCCTCACTCCGCCAGGAAGGCAGAAAAGGAACGTGACAAATTGCTTAAGGAAACTATATACAGTATGTAGCGTTACCTTGAATGTATTTGTCAAATAGGTTTTTCCAAGTGTGTTTTAAATTGATGAAAACGGGCCCAAATGGGTCTTTTGATGCTACAGGCTGCCGACGCATTGTAAATAAATTAAAGGGCAAATCACAAAATCTTTCAAGGATCTTCAGAAATTTTAGTAAAACATATCAGCATCACTACTGGCAATACTGGTTTTACCGGTTTTACCATGAATTCCACATTTGGTCCTTGTACAACTGGAGCAGGAGCCCGGTTTGCATTGTAAGCAGAAAGTCGAGCCGGTTTTTGGTGAACGTTGGCCTCCGCCCTCCGGGTTGGGAGTGAGGTCTTGTCCCAGGTGGAGGAGTTCAAGTATCTCGGGGTCTTGTTTGAAGGTCTTGTGAAGGTTGGAGCATGAGGTCAACAGGCGGTCGCTGTACCGGACCTGTAGTGTCGGGGTGAGGACAGAGGCATAGCTTTCAATTTACCGGTCCATCTGTGTTCCCACCCTCAACTATGAGCTTTGGGTTGTGACAGAAAGAACGAGATCGCAGATACAAGCGGCTGAAATGCGTTTCCCCCGTAGGGTGGCTGGACTCACCCTAAAAGATAGGGTGAGGAGCTCGGTCATCCGGGAGGTGCTCAGGGTAGAGCTGCTGCTCCTTCACATCAAGAGGAGCCAGTTGAGGTGGCTCGGGCATCTAGTCCGGATGCCTCCCAGACGCCTAACTGGTGAGGTGTTCCGTGCATGCCCAGCCAGGTTAAGGCCCAGAGGCAGACCTAGGACATGTTGGAGGGATTATGTCTCACAGCTGGCCTTGGAACGCCTTGGTGTCCTCCCTGTGGAATTGGAAGAGGTGGCCAGAGACTGGAAAGCCTGGACCTGCCTGCTGAGACTGCTGCCCCCGCGACCCAGACCCGGACAAGCGGTAGAAGATGGTTGGTTGGTTGGATGGTTGGTTGGTTGGTTGGTTTAGCAGAAATTCACCCAGAAGTTAGAAGAAGATGTCATCCATGCCACATATGAGGCATGCCATCCTTACGGGTCTAACGTAGGGAAAGCGTCATTGTTGCTGGTGGAAATCAAAATGAAACAACAGTGGACGAACTTAAAAACCACCAAGACGCTTCATTCATATGAAACGAAGCCATCAACAGAAAACAGGAAAGGTCAGACAGGATTCATCATCATCCATCCATACATTTTCTACTGCTTATCCGGGTCCAGGTTTTAGGTTGGGGTTTTTTGCTGATCTTTTATCTGGTGTTGTGTTGTGTAGATATATAGCAACTATAGCCACTTAATGACAGTATTTTCATGAACATAACAATATAGCCACAACCTTGTTGCCTCAGTAGGTTAAATGACATCTTAACAAGCCAGCACGGTATGTGGTCATTGTCAATAATCGCAATGTAAACAGCAAGTTAAAGTTCGGGCCTCCCGCCAACCACTCTTTCCAATTGAATGGACCCAGTGTTCGCCAGCCCCTCCCTCCCCCTGTCCTCTATAACTGCTGCCATCTCAGAGAGGCGGCTTGTCTTCAGCGTCTTCTATCTGCTGCCCCTTCAATTAGATAAGGACACAGAGAGGCGCGTTGGCAGGGAGGTGTGTGTTATGGCAAGGCTGCGAGCTGCCACTGCTGAGGTCATGCCTTATAAGGGAAGTGAGGCACGACTGTTTCCCCCCGAGAACCCAGAAACACAAGCGATTAGGCTGGCTGATCTGTCCAAGGTTTACAGGCTGGTGAGGATCAAAAGCTGCTGGGAGACCACCTGGAACCTCTCTTGGCAGCGGAGGTGGCCTGTGGAGGGTCGAGGGACTCTGGGAAAAGCCACTGTGCCTCATCTCTGTGAGAACTCTCTTTTTTCATGTGAAGATGAGCGGCCGGGATGAGGAAATCTTGCAAATCCTAAGCATCTTGGTTGGTCTCGACCTCCCACGAAAGATACTGGACACAATCTGGAAACGACCTTACATTCTTTGAATGTCTCTTAGTTTAATTTTGTTTTGTCTTCCATGCAGCTACTGGTGTGAACTCTGACCTCAGACATTTCAAATGTCGCGTTTTTCACAGTTTTTCAATGATTTTAAAAACGCATTAGAGGTCCTTCAGTGGTGAATTACAAGTGTGTTGTCCAAAATCCAGCCTTGATGCTGGGATTTAGAAAGTCTTTTCGTAAGCCTTATTGGGAACACTCCATTTTGTGTGTCTGTAGCTTTAATGCTAATGAGCTGTGTTCCACACCTGTCTCCGACAGAGTGTATGGCTTTACTTTTTATATACAGTCGTCCATTGCTACATCGTGGTTCGAACATCGCTCCCCACTCTATCGCGGGTTGTGAAAGATTGATTCATTTATTCATTTATGAATGATCGCTGTTTCATGGTTGACGATGGACTATTATTAGTCAAAAAATACTGAAAGCCAAGTTATATGTCGTATTCTGGTCACTAGGCATCAGTAATGTTACATTACATTACCTTCACACTCCATGTAGTCTCACATGACATAGAGAAAAAAAAATTCTCCTCTCATTCCATGTGGAAGTGGTACGTTTTTGGCTTCATACTTTATCCTCCTTACCCACTCTGTTTGAAACACTTTCTGAAGTTTTGAATAAACAAATTGGCGGCTTACTAGTTAGCTCGGTAGCATGCTATGTATAAAGTGGCGGCCTTCTCTTGTGTCCCTGCAGTCATCCTGTAGCCTGCGCATTAACGTTGCATGTGGTGTAAACAAAGAACAATAGGAGTATAAGGGTGACTGTAGGGGTGTTAATTCATGTCCAAAAGGCTCTAATAATGGAAAAAAAAATGTATTAAGAAAGAAAATCAGAAACAGATTGTTGTAACTACGAAAATACTCTGTTCATTAATATTGAATCTGGTTGAGTCCGGAACCAGTTAACCGTGATAAATGAGGGACGACTGTATACACTGGAACTCTGCTTGTCCAAAGTAATTACTGGGTTTCACGTGACGTCACATCCAGTTGTAGTTGGCCCCGCCTCAAAGACATGTGCGGCAAAGCATAATTGTAAACTATAAGTCAAGTCAAATCAGGGCAAAAATGCCACATACATGCGCTGTTCTCGCATGTGAAAATCGCTCAAATATGTATTTCGAAAACAATATTACTAAGATAGTCCATCATAACAAGAAAAAAGTTCAGGAAACACCCAAAAAACACTAAGAAGCCGCCTTTTGTGACGCTCTCGTCGAGTGGAGCAGAGTGTCGACGCGCTCCAGTTTGCAGTGAGCAACAAGCAGCAACATTTATACTCAAAGTTAAAACTTTGTTGGAACTCAAAAATGTGAAATTGAGAAAGAATTGCCTCATATCGGAAAACTACAGATTGGGAATTTCTTCATACTGCTTCATTTAAATGTTCCAACTGTAATATTATTAACTGTAATATTATTAATAAACAAATGAGTAAACAAATGAATATACCGCCAAGATTAGAAAGCATTACTTTCATCTGCTACATTCATTCTGACGTGGAAGAAAAGCTTTCACTGCTGCTTGATCATCTTGTTTTCAAATATTTTATGTCTTCATGCATCACACCATGTACACTCACACCATTGGAGACACTTTCATCTGCCAAATATTGTAACAACATACTGAGTGTGTATGTTGGCCGAGGCCATTGAACTGTATAATGGGAAGAGACGCCAATGCCTGTAGTTCATGTGGTTGAAACCCAGCGATAGATGCCATATATCACATACAACAACGTAACATCATGTGGGACAGGAGGACACAAACATTAGCACCACTAGCATAGCTACGTGAGGTACAGTGCTAACATTACACTAGTATTTTAGCAGCAACATCATACTAGATTGGCCTTTTTGATGAAGAAAAACGAAATGACCAAACTTACAGCTCCCACGACTGTGGCTGACTGACAGCTACTGTAGTTAGCTGAGGTCCAAGCTTGGCTTTAGAATGTGCAGTGAGGCCCACCTTTTTCCTTTTTTTTTCTTTTTACCAAACTGTCATCCGTGAAGCCGTAGGCGTATACGCGGGGCGGGCTCATCTACCTAGGGGCCAGTCTGAGGGAGAAGGAGGTTTTTCCTTCGCAACATCATGAATAGCCGCAACTTCATAAATTGAGTGCCTCTCAAAAGTGAAGCAAACAAGTGAGGGAGAGCTCACGCTTGGTGCTCATAAACCACCTCAAGGGTCACAGTACTGTAGAAGATCATTAAAAAGTCACTTTTGCATATAAAGAGAACTTTAAATTTCTTTGGCACAGACAAATACTGTATGCCTTAAATTCCGGTTTATAAGCCGCACCGGTGTATAAGCCGCACATGTCCATGTCATAAAATGGCATTTTGTGGCATGCACGAGTCCGTGAGGACCAGGTAGCTCTTTATTTGACAGGAAGAACTCATGAGCTATGAAAATCTCACAACGAGTTTGTCAACTTTTGGAGAAGAAATTGGAGAAGGTAATTTCTCAATATACCAGTCTGACTCACGGTGTCATCGTACAAACAACATTAAACTCATCACACAATTACTTAACACTCAAAAGGTATACCTAAGAAATATACAAACATGTACCAATACGAGTTTAAAATAGAAAATAACAAGTTTTCCCATAAAGCATTTTGTTTGAGCAACACATTTCATTGGAGGACAAGCAGGGTACAAAATGGATGGATGCTGCCTCTGTCCACCTGAGGGACCAAAGGAGCCCAGAGCTCAGAGCCCAGAGGGAAGCTGACGTCATTGCAGCGCCCCAATGAATGCGTTGCTCAGACACAATGCATTATGGGAAAACTTTGAAAGAGTTGGGGGTTTTTTTCATTTCAAATGCGTATTGGTACGTGTTCGTATATTTCTTACCTTTTGGGTGTTAAGTTACAGTGTGATGAGTTTAGTGTTCTTAGTAAAGTGTTCTTTGTAAGATGACACTATGAGTCAGACTGTGTTGTTATACTGCGATTTCCAATGGGTTGGAAAGCTCATTGTGAGTCCACTGATAGCTCGTGATTGACTCTTGCTAAAGAAAGAGCTTCTGTTTCCTCACTGACTTGCGAGCAGCACAGTAATTAAACAATTAGTAGTGGTTCTGATGTAAAGGAGATGTCACGAGATTAGAATTTAGCCATAAATTAGCCACACTGCTGTATAAGCCACAGGGTTCTAAGTCTAAGAAAAAAGTAGCGGCTTATGCACCAGAATTTATGGTACTTTAGACCAGTTGTTTGTCATGTACAAGCATCGTAATCAATCCATTTATTTTCCTAGCCTGCCTTCTAGCCTCCGCAAATATCCAGCATTACATCACAGCAAAAAGGACTCTGACAATGCTTTTTATGACTTTCCATCTTACAAATGTAACTTCAGGCCAGCCGGCATATTCATACTACCCCTGCAGGACCACTTTTCACGGCCATTTCACTTTCACGACCTATTCTGAGGTAGGTACTTTTGAGTGCCTTGGAGATATTTGCCAGACAAAGTTGGAGGCCAATCGGTGCGCTCTGACTTTTCAGACCAAAAGTTGGAAGACGTCACAGACTTTTGTGGCACCTGGCTGGAAATGATGGTTCCTTCCATGGAAAACTGACTAATGATGAAAACGAGGCACATTAAAGGGTTGTCAAGGTGAAGTGTAAGTCATTTCAAGCTAATTAACGACCATACTGAAGGTGGTTTTGAAAGCCAAACGTGTGTCATCTTTGTGGACAATGACCTTTCCTTTTGTCATGACTCCTCCAGATGTTTTAATGGAAAGAGCTGATATTAATATCTGAATTAAAAAACAGATGGAACAGTGGAACCTCGGTTTTCGTCATTAATCCGTTCCAAACGGTCCGAAGATACCCAACAGTACGAAACCCGAGGCAGTTTTTCCCATCAGAAATACAAATGCAAATCCTATTAGTTCATTCCAACGTTCCAACAATCCTATTGTATCAAATGCTACTTTCATAGTTTGCTGCAACACTTTCTTGAATTCCATTCTCTCACCTTCTTTATTAAAGTTCTGACGCTTGTAACTTTTTTGAAGCCACGTTTTATTATTACTATTTATTATTATTAGTTGTTATTACAAATCTAATATGTATAAATATATAATATATGATTCATAATTATATATTTTATTATTCATGTATATTATTTATTATTATTAAAAGCACAGATTCCTCTAACACTCAGAAGTAAGTGGTACTCTTGAATGCCTTCTCAGTGTGCTTATTAAGAGGAAGAAATGAGACAGAAACAGAGTTGTTCATTGGTCTCTGTGCGTTCTATGAACAAATACAGCACACACACACACACACACACACACACACACACACAATAAAGAAGATTCATGGAATCACTGGCCGGAATCTGTCCATACTGTCCCAACTCTATAGGAACCACTACACCATTCTTCACAGAGAGTGAGTCACCAGTGCACGGATGCTGTGTTTTCACACTCAATTCCACAGACTAGTTTATTCAGCGGACTGTTTGGCAGTACAAAAACTGATAAATATTTTTAATTTTCATTGAAAACCGTGGATCCACCGTATGTGCCTCCTCTTTAAGCTGGACCTGAGCCGAGGAGAAGAACAACAACTGAAAAACAACAAGATTTGGCCCTGATGCGTCCCGCGCCAACTACAACACTCTCAAGGGTGGGCCAGAGGACTTATAATTTTAGACTGGCTGCCCTCAACAAACTCCCTTTTTTTTTCTTGATGGATCAGTCATCTGACGGTGCTCTGTCTCTCTCTGGGCAGGAGGATCTGGCAACCCTACGACTGTCTCTGCAGAGCCCCATAAATTTTGCTATTGCTGATGTTGATCTGTCCTTTCTTTTCCTGACTACGTCCACCCGCAGGACCAGCAGGACGCCCGCCTAGTAATGTTGCGTTAAACTTCGGCCAAATTACAAACTCAGGAACATTCCATCATATGTGCACCATTAAGTTTGGTGTGCGGCGATGTGCAATTTCTCAGATCACACTTTCTGGTCCTCCAATACTGGACCATTCCGATACACTGTGTTTGCAAGCAGACAAATAATCAACAAAAAAAATCTGCCATTTTTGAATTTGGGGTTAAGTGGAACAGTTCCATCGAGAGTCAAAACTATTTATTGAACTTTATTGACTCTATTTATTGAACCATGGCTAAAAGAGTTGTTTCAGATGGTTTGAAATCACGGGCCAGATTGGACATCTGCTCCTAGCTGGAGCACAGAAAAAAAACAAAAGCTTAACTTACAAATGTATTTGGGTCGTTGTCATCGATGCTTTCCAACTCACACCGAAACGCAATTTAAAGCAGGGATGGCGACGTATTATTTGTACTTGGATGACACACTCAGACGCAAAGCGCTTTGACGCTTCACATTTCACTTCGCATTTTCCATTTGTCGCTAATACCCAGTACAGTTACTTGAGGAGTACTGTGGTTATTGAAGTGATCGTGTTACGAGACACAATTTTTCAGTTAAACACAGCATGAAATCCAGAGAATTTACTCTTATAGCACAGCTATCATCCAGGGAGGCTGCCAATAAATTGATTGAAAAGGTTATAAAAAGACAAGCAACTCATTCGGGGGGAAAAAAGGGGCTGTAAATACAAAAAAGGGATGGACCATCAGGCACAATAATCCCGAATAAAAAACACAGGCTTTTGCTGCTGCAGTAACCCACACCAAGCTTAAACTCAACTCTGAATCCCGGACTTCACTTCCTGTCTGTCCACCACTCAGCTCCGCTAGGGAACATTTATAGCGACACACACAAGCACGAGTGCTTACTGTATGTCTTAAATGGCTTATTTACGCTTATTATGTCTGCTATATTGGGTAACACAAGTGTAATGATGACTGCAGAGGTGTTAGTTCATGTCTAGAGCGCTCTAATAATGTTAAAAAACGTATTTAGAAAGTCATGAACAGGTTTTCTATGCTCTAACTACAAAAATATTTTATTTATAAAGAAGGAATCCTACTTAGTGCAAATTCACTTATCACTGTCAGGTCTGAATGAATTAACCGTGATGAATGAGGGCATTGTAATCCGTTGCAGACACCCAAAAATGAACAAAAATAGAATTTATAGAGAATACTTATAGTTTTACATGCAGAAAAAATGCAAAATAATCATAAATGACAAATGAAATGTACAAATAAACATTGGACGTCACTTACCCACTTACTCCCTTACCTTTATTGGAGGAGTAGAAGGATGAGCAGAGGGCAGAGACAGAAGAAGATCCACACCAGCAACAACGTGACCTCTGTTTTGTTAACACCTTCCTTGATTTCCTGATTTCTTCCTTATTGGCCAGGATGGAAGTCATTGTTGATGCAGACGTCCTGTACATTCTGGCCAGATTTGACCACGTGGACGCCATTTTTGTACTTTGGATGTAGTTCATTATTGAATTCAATAGTGTTTCCTCACCTTCTTTGTCAAATTGCTGGCACAGCTTTCTTCGGCCCCGTGGCAGGTTAAGCCACCTTGACACTTGCACAATTTTTGTCCCCTCAGTGGTACGCAGTTTTGTGTGTCAACGAGCAAATTTGTTGTAAACTGCTGTGAAGCATGATCTTCGTGCCACTTGCGTGAACTAATCGTGAACTAGTCGTGAACGTTGCGCAAACAATGTGGGAGGTGGGTATATTTCGCAACCCCACATGCATTGATTTTACGCACTCGGCAGCACGTAACAACGTGCCAAGTCCCGGCATTTCCCAAGTCGTCAGCGAACAATACTGCTACAGGATGCCTTCCAAGAAGACAACCAGAGGGACAGCAAACCCAGCAGTGACAGGACTTGAAGAAGAGGCAAGAAACCGAGACAGAAGACGTTGCAAAGATGGATATTTCTCCCCCCCCCCCCCCCCACAATAATAATGCAGCTGCGAGATAATATAGAAACCTCTTCTTTTCTGTAATGGCAGCTTCTTCTCTGGAGTTCAACATCTTGTAGGTCCCCTGCAAAAGGAGGAATTCATGAAGCTAGGGGTGATGCCTGCTATAGCGTGGCGTCACACAGGACAAGGCGGGACCAAGTAACGCCACATCTTCACGGATGCAGGAAGTGGTGGTGACAGTGCATGCCCATGCGGGAACAATGCGCGTCACACGTACCACAGCATGTCATACACTAGCCGTAAACTGTACTTGACTGAGGTGTAAATAAGTCGTGCAGGAGCGTGGCATTTCTTCAAAGTGCACATTTTCAGGCAAACGTTGGTGTGCCAAGTGCGTAATTTATGCATAAACAGAGCGCAAGCAGTGTACAAACCAGTCTTCACGCGTTCAGGCGTAACATCTAAATAGGACAATTGGTGCAGCTGTCGAGGTGGGTTCCTCAGCAGCTGCAGAGATTTGGTCAACAACGAGTAGGGTGCTTAGTTTGGGCGCACGATTCCGTGGAATGATACTGTACGGGGCAAACAAACTAGTTTGTCACACGCAATGTTGTACGGTAACCGAGGTGGTTTACAAAATCCAGGACAAAATTTGGGCAAAAATTCCGAGCTTGGATTGTATTATCATTGTTTGCTTATTGTTGTCATTTCCAGTCTTGTACCCTCAAATGTGAACTGTGAAAGTGTGTCCAATTGCGTCAACAGTGCACAAAGTTTGTTTTTACGGAGACTTTCACCTCTCACTTAGCAGTTGCTGATGAACTCATTAGCCTCTGGCAGAAGAAAAACACACAGTGAAGGATTTGTCGGTGAGAGGAGGCCAGCCTGCTTCACACGGCCGAGGATGTTCCCTGATGATTAACACCCTGGACAGCTCCAAAACATGTGTGGGAGGACAATCATGGTGGTGAGTAACGCAAACAATATCTCTCGGGGAGGAGAAGCATGTCTGTATGTTAAAAAAAAGGAAAAAGTAGAACAAAAGTTGTAGAAACAATCTTGTAGTCAAATAGGGTGTAATAAAAAGTAATCCTTTTTGAATACAACATAGATATAAAACTTGTTGATTTAGCTGTTGTTGAGTTATACATCTACATGAATTTGTTAAAAACCATGTTGCAAAACCATGTCACAATTCACCTGGCGTTGCAGACAGGTAAGACAGTGCATGATATGCTGCTGCTTGCTGCATAAAGACTTAAGGTACATAGAAGGTGTACTTCTATGTACATGATGTACTTGATTTTTAAAAAATCAGATTTTATTAAGTTGCTTTTCATTGTAAGATAATATAAGGGATTTAGATGTATTGACGCCTAATCGCTAGCATTGCTAATCCCATCTTTTCCATAATTTATGTAGTTATCTGTCTTTAAGACTTTCCTCCACCTGGTCTGAACTAGCATTGGCTGGCCAACACCCCTGAAAATAAAACCTCTCTTAATACAAATCGTGAGGATCAAACCGCGGATGAGTCACTGAGAGTAGATAAACTAAAATACTGGCTGCCGCGATTCATCATTTTTTCAGTCTTGTGTTTTTGAGGGCACTGGCTTACGACGCATATTTATTGTACAAAGTTTAAGTGACTTTGACATGGACGGGATGGACTCTAACATTAAGTGCAACATTTAAAGAGCAAGCAGTGAGGGTTCGCAAGGTGATACTCAGCCTTGTGTACTTGAGAACCATAATATGGCAAACACATGTTGGCAGCCATCAGCACTTCTGGGGATGTTGTTGGAAATGCGACCGATCTTGTTTTCCAGGGAAAAGTGAAGCTATAAATACATCTACCATTCACTCGAGGCGATGGTGTTTTATGATTTTATGAGGTTGAATAATTGTGATACCATGCTGTCTGCGTGACGTTTCTGACGAGATTTAGGGTAACACTCACACACGCCCTACGTATGTGTCATATAATTAATTCGATCACTCCTCCGACCAGTTATTCATGAGAGTCGCCACCTTGCATAATAGAAAGAAATAGAATAACGCCAAATAATCCACAATCTCAAAGCCCATGCTGCACTCACTCATTAACACGTAAGCACATGTGTGCTATGCACATGTTATATAATGCAATTAGTCCTCCCACCAGTTATGTATGCTAGCCAACACCTCGCAGAATAGAAATAAAAGGACTCAAAACAATCCAAACAGTCAAAGCCACGTGGACAAGCATATGTGTGCTATGCATCCATCCATCCGTCCATCCATCCATTTTTATGTGGCTTATCCTCATTCGGGTCGCGTGCATGTGTCTTTGACTTAATGCGATCACTCCTCCCGCCAGTTATTTATGATAACCACCAGCCTGCAGAATAGAAATAAACAAAGGACTGAAAATATTCTGAAAGTCAATGCCGTTGTTCGCTCACAAGTGCGTGTGTGCGCCATACAGCATGTGTGATATCATTAGGCGATCGCTCCTCCCGCCAGTTATTAATGATACCCACCACCCTTCATAATACAAACACGATCACAAATAAACTACAAAATCGTTTCAGTAATACAGCGTTGATTAATGAAGTGAAAATGTATTCTTCTCATGAGGATTTCATTATTATTATTTATGTGGGCGATCTGGGAAAATGTGCACTGATGATGACCTTTTGAGGAGCGTGGTGTGGGAGAACCTGCCTATGTTCTTCTTCTTGAGTGCAGAAGTTTGTTCAGTCGCAGTGATGTTGTCATTGTAAAATTGAGTTGTCCATAGCAATATTGCGGTTTGATTATCGCTCCCTCGCGGTTTTTCAAAAATGAAGTTCTGTGATTGACTATGGCATACTATTAGTCAATAAATATAAAATATGAAAAAGAAAAAGGTATATGTAGTATTCTGGCGAGTCAGCCATGGCATGTGCGACATGATAGAGTGAAAAGAAGCTATCCTCCCATTCCGTGTGGAAGTGGTAAATTTGGTGGTTCTTTGTCCTTCTTCCCTAATCTGTTTAAATCCTTTCTTAAGTTTAGAATACAGTAAATAAAATGGAGGCTAAGTAGTTAGCTCGCTAGCTTGCTAATGTTTAAAGCCATGGCCGTCTTGTGCAGTGACCCTGTTGCGTGCACATTACAGTTGAGCAATGTGTTAGGAACGTAAAGGCAACTATAGGGGTGTTATAGGACTCTAATAGTGGTATATATTATATTTACAAATTCTTATAGTTTTTTTTACCAAATTATTCAATTTATTAATATTGAATCCACTTATCACGGTGGGGTCTGCAACCAATTTACCACAATAAACGAGGGATGACTTTAGTGCTTATCTGTGCGTCCAGTTTCTGGCTAACATTGAACTGGATCAATGTCCCAAGAAAGCTGCTACCAACTGACTCTTTGGGGTTGTATTTGGCCTGAACTTATAGTGACCAACAATTGCCAAAAATGGCAGTAATGGGAACAAACGTTGTCACTAAAACATGCATCCTTTGGCACATCATTGATAATTAATCAAAGTGGTGATGCTGTCTTGACATTTACAGCAGTGTTCACAGCAGGTTTACGGAAAAAATGTGACATTCATGCATTCACAGCCTGCATGAATGCATGAATGCATCACTGTACTGCTTTTGGGTTGAGCTGAGTAAAAAAGCGGAGATAAGAGTATCCTGGATGTTTCTGCCAGGGTTTCTGTTTTTGTCAGGGGATTTGTTTTGGCAGGTTAGCTTTTGTTATCCATGCAGAATTGATGCCTCATCTCACTCGTAGCAGATGTCTGGCCACCAGATGGAGGTCTTGGCTCTAGCACTCGCTCAGCTCCTGGTAGCCGTGGACTAGATCCAGGACATTTATTCCCGGTGGCGTATGGATGAGCGTTCAGTGTTGGCACAAGACGGAGAATATCCCGCTGACTCAAATAAGTGGCAATTGCTGAAGAGCATGTGGAGTCATCCGGATCGTGACTGGCAGAACAGGTTCTTCCGACAACACCTGTGTCAAGAGAGTTTTTACTATCAGATCTTTACAACTACATTGTCCCGATCAAAGAGATATTTGTGGTACTTGGTTGTCTGGTCCTTAGTAGAATCCTTTCTCCTTCGCGAAGAGTTAATACCTACAGAGCTTAAGGTAGGCATGATGGTCTTGAAGCTGAGCTGTCCCAGTCTTGAGGTTTTAGAACTTTACGAAGGACCGTGTTTTCAGTGATATCATGTAATGACTACAAATTTATGATATTGTTTTCTGTCCTGGCGTGTCCCCAGATGTTTCCTGGTCTGCGCTCTCAACCATGATTCTATCTGTTCATTTAAGCTGATATGGTTCAGAACACAAGGACCTATTGACCTGACGGTATTTTTTGTTAGGGTTCCAAAGAAAGGCCCTCTTGAAACAGAGAAGGAGGTTTGCGTCATCATCGTCTGCTTCTAATAATGTCCAAACATAATGTAACAATGTCCGAACACAAAGGGAGTCAAAGCTTTTTGAGGCGTTATGATGCTAATTTTAAGATAATTTTGATCAATGAAGCACAGAAGCCAAAAAAATATGATAAATAAAAGCTGACGAGTGAAATATGAAACAAGTCTTGAAAAAGAGGCGGTAGTCTTATATTCAGGGTCGTCTCATATACATCTTATATCTACTATCAATAACTTGTGGACTCATGAAACATCTTCATTAATGTATCAAGTGCTGTCCCGAGTCTGATTTAGGCTGAATCCCAATTCTATCCCGTACCACTTATGTTAGCCCTTAGCCCTAGCTTTTGCACGTTCCTGAAAATCAAATGGTGTCCCAATTCTCCTTAAGCCAAGACATTCATGATTAGGCAATGATTAAATAGCGACCACATTAGCCTGCTAATTGGAAGTTGTATTTTAAAATCGCTCACTAGCGAGGGGAATCTACATTACTGAACTGTACTGTAACGTTCATGTTTTATATTAGCTAGTGAAGTCTGTTTGCAGTGAACACTAGCCACCGTAGTCCACCAACAATTGTCGTGGTGAGATATGTTTATTGTATTCGGCATACAGTATGGATGGACAGGAAGTGAGCTAAATAAAAGATGTAAACAACATGGCCGTATGTGGACAGCACACCACATGATCAAACTTTATTCAACTTTAGGAATCTAACACTGTCCCATCTATTTTTTTAACATTACTCTATATTTGTTTTTGGCACACTATTAAAATACTACTATTATTACTGTATTTCCAATGAGTTAATAGTTGTAGCCTATCAATCATGCATGTGTGTCATTCCTGCAGGAGATGCTGAGCCAACTGAAGTTATCCCTCTGCTACACCACACAGCACTCCAGGACCATTCAAAAGCTGCAGTCCAGTAGGGAAAAGTCAAATGCAACAAAATGCCATTGTGGACTCTCTTACAAGAACAGTCTGAGAGACAACATCAATGACAGGAGGAGACCGACGCCAAAACAGGGAGGTTTTTAAACCTGGAAGTAATGGTTGATATACTGTATTGTTATTTCTATTTCATATGTATATTTGATACATTTTCTATTTGTATAAATGGTGTTACAGTGCTGGTTGTAAGATGTTATTTATTAGAGTTGTTTGTTGTTTTGCAATAAATGTTACTACAATTAAAATATTAGAACACACAATGAAATAATGTAGAAATGTATGCAACTTACTTTATGGTAGGAAACATTTATAATGAACAGTTGAATTATCTCATCTGCGTATGCCACAGCCAGCAAGAAGTGAAGGGTGATGATGTAATGACAATCAAGTGGTGTCCCCTCTTTTAGTGGCTTCTTCCTCTTGGCACTAGGTTTTAAGGGGTAAGATGAAGCGCAAGGGCTCAGGGGTAGAATTGGGATTCAGCCTTATAGTCCTCACGGGGGTTTAACCCAGCACCAACTGCATGAACGTCAGCTATAGTAACACCTCAGCATTTTAAGCAAGAAATGATGACTTTAATACTACACTTACATGCATAAGCATCTAATAGCTGACTGACTTTGGTTTAGGGCTCCCCCTGGGCTCGTTATTGGCAGACAGTGGACATCCTCCATAACTTAACAGGCTGTAAAAGTGATAGAAATATGCTAGAACGACCCCTGAAGCACCACTTTGTCTTTTTAAATGTCAGCTGCCAGTATCATGTGTCACAAGTATCTTCCAACATTGACAAAGGTCCATCTATAACATCTATGAGGAAGGCATAATGACATATTAAACATTGTCATACAATGCCTGTGTGCTTGCTGGGTTCAGATGCTTGACTGGCAACCGCAGAAATCCTTTAAGATGCAGTTTTGGAGACGAGAGAATAACAAACAGGCTGCAGTGTTCAAAATAAATCTTTCAGCGGGAGCAGAAGTTGTTCACACAGCAGGCTGATAAGTGTCACGTTGTGAAATAATTAAGCCCCACTTGGACAAAAGGTGGTCGATAATCTCTGCTGCAAGTGATTCTGTTATTTTCGCCTAAAAGGCATGAAAGGAAAACTGCACTTTTTGGGGGAATTTTGTCCATCATCCACAATCATTATGTGAGACATGAACACACATTTTTTTTCTCTTTTCTTAGCGTTCTAAAGATCTAAAAACAGATAAAAAGGGACAGCTCAATACTTCAAGTATGGGAACCACTCATTCCGCCTTTAAAGCCTTCTGAAAAAGACTCCAAAAAGCGCCAACGATGCTCCATTTACATATAATGTGACATGCATATAACCAAGCTACAGCGACATTGTTATTATTATTGTTATTAACATGGTTACATATACAGTATCAAACTACAGTACATTACTGGCGTATTGACACTTAGCCAGAACGCACCGGCTAGCTATTAGCCAGCTAGCAACTAGCTTCACCATAGACTCGCCTGATGCACGTCAGCACCACTACAAAAAAGGGAAGGCTACATAAACTTTGTAGGCGGCATAGTTGTGTCCCATTACGTGCAGTAATGAGCTGTCTCTTTTTGTCTGTTTTTATATCTTTAGAACACACAGAAACGTTTAAGACATGTGTGTTCATGTCTCACATAAGGATTGTGAATGATGGGCAAAATTCCAACTAAAGTGCAGTTTTCCTTTAAGGGTTACCTATAAATCCGACTTTTTAATGATGATTGAACAGTAATGTGTGCCTAGAGCCTGTTTATGAGCACCAAACGTGAGTAAAAATCTATCATTACCCTCCGCTTTTGAAGTTGCAGCTTTTTATGACGTGATAAAGGAAAATCCTCCTTCCCCATGGACACGACACCACCTCTGCTAGATGAGCCTGCCTCCTGGACACGCCCACCACTTTACAGAGGACAGCTTCTAAATAAAAATTATTAAAAATCAGGCTTCACTGCGCATCTTAAAATAAAGCCCGTAGCTCTGCCAACTAGCCGTCAGGCGTGGGAGCTGTAGTTTAATCATTTTATTTTTCTTCAGCGACTCGGCTAACCTACAGTATAGCATGATGTTAGCGCTGTAGCTCACAAAGCTGTGCTAGTGCTGCTAATGTTTGTGTCCCACTCCTTAAAGTTACGCTGTAGTATGTGATACCGTAAATCTCTGCGTTACGCAGTGATTACATTCCAACAGATAGCAAAAATCTGTGAGTAATTAAGGCATTCATAAAAGCGTCCTCCCCTTCTCTCTTCAGTATGCCTCACACACGTATTAAACATATTTTTAGGTATAAAATGTATATCAGCTCACCACTAATGAACGATGATGTAAAAATCCATGAGCAGATCCATGAGCAGTCACACTAAAGGCATTCCATTATATAAGTTTCACTTTTGCATCTCACTGCAACTATGGCGCATTCAAGGACCGCCGAGCAAAGTGCAAAATCTCAACGCTTGATGAGAAAACAGTGAAGCATAAACATGTCAAAATAACAGTGGTACATGTATGCTGGACATTTTACCTGTATTATTATACATTTATCAATTATTACCGACTTAGGGTGAGTGAAATGTATTTTCTGCGGAAAAAACTGCAAATTTGCGGGGCTGTGAATGCTGAATGGCAAATGTGCTGGTGTTCCACTGGAAATGTCATTTGTTAAGTTGGACAAGTGCAGCGTTAGATTGTATACGTAAGACGTGTCTGAAGTGCACTACAGTAATGTAGTGTACATGTATACAAGCATTCTTTAGCTACGTATATATTCAACTCAACTCATTAAGTACATGTATTAGTACTTATGTGTACTTACGGGTCCAGTGCAGTTCTCTGCTATGTGGGTGCAGAATTTTTGTGGGCGTGGCTTCCATTGCTCCTGGCAGCGGAGAGCATTGGATGCAAATATCTCAGCTAGCAGTCCACTTGCAGCAGTTGGAGGCTGCAGTGCTCCAACTTGGATTTCAAACCCTGCGGGAGCGTCAACACTTTTCATGAATTCCAATGGGGATGTATTCTTTTTTCACTTTTTTTTCTTAAAATTGGAGTATTTCCTTATTGTTTGACTGCATCTGGCAAAAAAACATACAAATTTCCAGTGATGGCAGAGTTCTGGTAGCTGTTTAATCAGTGAAAGGGTTTTTCTTTTCCTTGAAGACGCCACAGATTGATTTCACCTAACAAATCTGCAGTGGACTTTGATACACAGGTGAGCTCATCCATTTTTGATATTCTTTTTTCAGACTTTTTAAAGCATGGATAACCTACAGTATATTAAGTGCTGGTATTTGATTTCTCAAACTATGCCAGTGCACCAAATGTTGAGGCAAGTGAGTGTTAAAGCTTCAAGGGGGAAGGGGTGGGAGTGTCGGGGTGGTCTGTATCATGTCGCTCCTCTGTCTTCGTAGAGTATTACACTTGAAGAAGAGGCATCATTGTGACTTTTAAAATAAACGTAAATACCTTAGCCTGGCTGGATTTTACCCCAATGTAGAACAAAGCAGGTAGGAAAGGTCTAAAGCCAGACACAAATGTAAAGCTTTCCCACCTAGCCATAAGTTCCATTCCTGGTTCCATGGTTATCATCACATCTTTTCTCTTAGCCATCACTAAGCCTTCTGTGCCTACCTGTCAACCATCCCATTTTCACGACCTCATTTTGCCCTTTTTTCCCAGCGCCCTCACGTTTAAATAGTTGAATATATTTTACCAGTATTTTTATTTCATTTTCTTTTACCCATATTTTTCTTTTAAATTGAGGAAATTCTGGTGGGAGATCAGAAATTCCCTTATTTTCACCCATTTTCCCTTATTTTTCTGGAACATTTCCCTTATTTTATAATGCAAATGTTGACAGATATTCTGTGGGGTCATTTGGAATTGGAAGTCGTCGTCAGCATCACCAAAAAGGCAAAAAAAAAAAAAAGCAAAAAAATGCAAATAATTCTGTAATTTTTGGTCAAATTACCTTGCCCATTACCTTAATTACAATGCCCATCTCCACATTGTCCACCAACCACAAGAGTTCATGTCTGTGAGGTTCATAGACAGTTTTGTTGTGTTACCAGCGCATAGGGTGACCGTATCTTGATTACCGAAAACCAGGACACTCGGCCCGGCAATGAAATACTGAAATGATACTCATAGTTTACCCAACGTAGCAGGGATGTCCAAAGTGCGGCCGGGGGCCATTTGCAGCCCACAGCATTTTTTTTATTGGCCCATGGCACATTCTAAAAATAGAATTTAATAATTTAACAAGAAAACTAAAAGTAATTTTAGAAGAAATGTTATTAGCGTAATGTAATATTATGATGACATATAATGTCATTTTAGTAGCAAAAAGTTGAAATATTAACATTTAAAAATGATTTATTAAAAATATTATTTCTTTAAAGTAGTAATATGACAAACAAAGGACAACCAATAAAGCTGTAATTTTTAGGTTGCAGAAAAAGTTAGAATGTTATGAGAATAAAGTCAAAATATTATGGAAATAAAGTCATAATTACGAGAAAAAATTTACAAGCAAGTTAAAATAGTTGGTAAATTAAAAAAAACGGCAGAATAAAAAAAACGCTGTAACTTTATGAGAATAAAGTTAAAATATTAATATAAAATGTTTTATTCTAACAAGAAAACAAGTTGTAATTTTAAACTCTTAATATTATTATGAAAAATAATGTCATTTTAGTCGCACAGAGTTGAAATATGAAATAAATAATTTAATATTATTTTTTTTAAGTTGATATATTATGAGAAACAAACAATACAAAATAAATATGCAATTTTTATGGCAATAAAGTCATAATATTTCAAGAAAAAAATACCCAAACATTATTTAAGAAGAAAGTTGGAATATTTGGAAAATCCAAAAAAAATAACAGCAAAAATTATGGGGGGGAAAAAAAAGAGTGAAGAGCGAAGTTCATTTTAAATACACTTTTTCACCTACTGTATATCACAAAGCTGAGATGTTTTTTAAAAATATACATACAACTTCTTAGCATATCTACTGTACATGTGTTGCTTTCCAAAATATCAAAGTGGTCCTTCTATCCTTTCATTTTTTAGTGTGTGGTCCTTGGTGGAAAAAGTTTGGACACCCATGCCTTGATACCTTTAAAATATGCCTCCTCCGTATGGATAGAAAGTTGTTATATTACAAAATACTGTCTATAGCCAAAGACACAAATTCCAATGGAAGACCGTTCAAAAACCAGCGCGAAAAGTGGAGTTTTGGAATGTAGCTATTATTTTCGGAAAAACTGTACCATCTAAAGTTGCAAGAATTTAGGAATTTGAATTTGAACCGCCATCGTGCATGACGTCCCCAAATTTACGAGACTTCAACTCAGCAAGCATCGGAGGATAAACTGTGCGTTTGGTTTGCTTCTTCTTTGGCTTTTTGGTAATGCTGATTCCAAAAGCTGCCCACATGGCAGCCTTGCAGGGATTACGTCAACTGTGGCAGAGTGCCCTAATTCCACTCAATTTAATGGCACAATGAAAAACAATGAAAACTTTTTCATCATTTAAAACAAAAAAAAAACAGGACATGTCCTGGGAAAACAGGGACATTTGGTCACCCTATGCATTGCCTATCAGTGCTTGAATAATTGATAGATCCCACTTGGATCTTACAAAGGAGGCCATTTAATCCACAAGGCTGTGTTTCATAGGGCAGTAAAGGCTTGACAGTGCACTCTTAGCGCTAAAGAGCCTTTTTACTGTCACATAAACGAACACACGAAAGTTGACCTCATGTATTGAAGTCATCCAACCTGGAGGTCGTCGGACGTAATCGCTCGTCCCGAGCTGCCCCAGAGCAGAGTGTGTAACGTTGAAGTTATAAAAGAGTTTCTGGCACGTGTGCTGCGTTATTCAGCTGTTGTTCTCAGCGATCCAGGCGTGTGCTGATTGCCAATTATCTGTCTTTCATGTAAGAAACAGGTGCTGCATCTTTTGTTGCTTTGTTTTGGCTCTATTAGGACTACAGCGGAAGGCTTTCATTGACTTGTTTTTTTTCTAAATGAATACTACCATTTAGGAGAAGCTAAGTACCTCTGTTAGTTCATAATGACTGAACAGTGTTTAATTAATTCCATGTGTTACCATGTTTAATTTGCCTTAGTCACCATTAGCATTTATTGTAAAAATGAATGTAAGTCATTCATGTTGTGAAGAAAGGAAATTGTGCTATTTGGAATATACCTTAAATGCGCCAAATAACAGCTGGATTCATTTAATTGCTGAGTCTCCTATAGTTTCTGGGTGAGTGAGTGAAGTCTCTCGAATTGCTCCTCAGCTGTTGGTGTGAAACCCACGCGTTACACCTCCCGTACAGTACTGTTGTTTACAGTAAACTCGTCCGTGCTTTTTTTTCCCCTTAACATTGGCTCTGTTGCTGATGTGTTGTGCAATATACTTGTTAATAAATGACCATGCGGTCAAAGAGAGGGATGTTTTTCCTTTCCACTTTCTCATGCACTCCAAATCATTATTAAAGTTAAAAAATAAAATAACTTGTTCGAAATAATGAGTTCTTTGATTTAGGAAACGGCAGCCTCTCTCCAATTGTCACTTGCTTCCATTTAATGCCCTGTCCTATCATCATTACAGCATTTACGGTACCTCGGGTACCTTGGTACCCCTTCCAAACTTTTTCTTGACTCTTCTCTCCATCCTATGCAGGTTTTAGCACAAAGGTGTCAACCTGCAAGCCCTCATTGGAGTTAATAAGATGCACTTGTGAGCTTTGATGATAAAAGAGAAGCCTCCCCTGCAGCTTCATGGGTTGAAACGCCAAACGACCTCCATCTCCATTTTCCTCTTCACTAAAACTTGATTCATCTACACCAATGCTGCCACCAAAATCCATGGCGTGTCGTGCGCCAGCCTCGGCTGGACCCGCCGCTTCATAGACCGGTCAGTGCAGCAACCTCTCGAGTGAAACCCAAAAACAGAACGCAAGAGCCCATCCATAGAAAAAGCAGTCATCATCCATCCATCTCCGCGAACGTCTGATTCCCCTGTCGATCACAGGATAGGCCACCTGCCATCCACCACCCTCCTAGTCCACAACGGACCCTGCATAGCCAGGAAGCCAACAGGGACTATGCAGCTGGGACTGGTGGCATTGGCGATGTTCTTCCTCAGCTCCATGTGTCACGCCGATGTGGTCAAGCACTCCAAGGCCAGAAGGCAGAGACGGGGTGAGTAGGTTTTGCCAATCTTCTCTGGATTGTTCTTCACTAGTGTCAATGCTGTGAAGTGTTTACATTTGCATCTCAACGAAGTTCATGTGTTGATGTATTCAAGCGCACTGGTAATGTAGAGCGTTATGCATAGGCTTTGAAACATCAACCAATCAGAGGCCTGCTAGCTGGCCCTGTGAGGCGAATCTGAAATCTGATGGTGAAAATTTGGTTAGAGAAACAGCCCCATTACTAATAGCGTTTATGTGACATGGCCCAGCACTCCTGATTCTGAAGGCCCTGGGCAGATTACATTGACAGGGTAACACACAGAGGCTGCAATCTGATTGGACCAAAAAATCGAACGCCCCCACAGAGCCAACCTCCGTGTACAACCCCCATTAAAAAAATAAAAATTAATAAATTAAAAATATATAAATAAATAAGAGCATGCACATACACCAACACCGTGGTCGCTCCCCCAACACCTGGAAGCTGCGTCGTAGCACCTAGCCCAGGGCACCCAAAGCACAGACGGGTAGGGTACCCTTGGCTCCCAGACCAACAACCCGAGCTGCAGAGAACACGGACCGCTAGGGAGTATGAAAACACCAGGCCAGCCCTCTCCCTCCACCACCACGACAGGACGACCCCAGCAAGGTAGACATAGGAGCAGGCGAGGGGGAAAGCCAGCAAATGAGCAAGCGGGCAGATGAACGGACGACCAGCAAGGCAACCCAACACCCCGCACCAGCCGACACCCGCAGGGCAGCAAACCCCCGGAGGTAGCGCCGCGCCCACAAGCCACAAAGAGGCCCAGCGCCCAGCCCTGGCAGAGCACCAGAGCCAAGAAGGTGAGACCAGCAGTCGACCCCCCGCCCCCAAAACCAACCGCGCACTGCCCACCCACAAGCGACACCCCCACAAGCCCGCAGCTAGATGAAGGAAAGGCAAAGACGCGGAAAACAGCCCAGTGAAGCACGAAGACAGACGGCAATAAACAAGATTCAAGATTCAAGATTCAAGAGAGTTTTATTGTCATGTGCATGGTAAAACAGCAGTTATACCATGCAATGAAAATCTTATTCTGTTCATTCTCCCAAGAAAAGAAAGAAAACAAATGAAAGAATAAGAACATAAGAAACATAAACACATAAACATATATACCAATAAATTAAGCAACAACAACAGACGAGACATTAATACAAGTAAATAATACAAATAAATAAATAAATAAAGTGCTATGAGTGTGTGCGTGTGTTGCGTGCGGCGTGTGCGAGTGCTTCGTTGAGAAGCCTGATGGCCTGTGGGTAAAAACTGTTTGCCAGCCTTGTGGTCCTGGACTTCAAACTCCTGTAGCGTCTGCCTGACGGTAGGAGTGTGAATAGTGAGTGTTGTGGATGTGTGCTGTCCTTGATGAGGTTGTGTGTTCTGCGTAGGACTCTAGATGTATAAATGTCTTGCAGTGTGGGGAGGGCTGCCCCAACAATGTTCTGTGAGGTCTTGATCACCCGCTGGAGTGCCTTCCTATCACGTGTTGTACAGTTACCGTACCAAACAGTGATGGAGGCGGTAAGGACACTTTCGATAGTGCATCTGTAGAAGCAACTCAGGATTGTGGTGGACATGCCAAATTTCCTCAGTCTTCTCAGGAAGTACAGTCTCCTTTGGGACTTCTTCAGAATTTGTTGGGTGTTGTGAGACCAGGTGAGGTCCTCGCTGATGTGTGTGCCAAGGAACTTGAAGGTTTTCACCCTCTCCACCTCAGTCTCATCAATAAACAGGGGTCTGTGCGGCTCCTTTTCCCTTGTTCTTGGGTCGATGATCATCTCTTTAGTCTTATCTGTATTGAGAAGGAGATTGTTATCACGACACCAAGCTATGAGGTCCGCCACCTCTCTTCTGTATGATGTTTCAACACCACCAGTGATCAGTCCGATGACTGTAGTGTCATCTGCAAATTTAATGATGCTGGTGTTGTTCTGGGAGGCCACGCAATCGTAGGTGAAGAGCGTGTAGAGGAGTGGACTCAGCACACACCCCTGTGGGGTCCCAGTGCTCACAATTCTTGAGCTGGATGTGCGGTTGTGGACTCTGACTGACTGGGGCCTGCCTGTGAGAAAGTTAAACACCCAGTTACAGAGGGAGGGAGACAGGCCAAGTGTGAGGAGCTTATCTGTGAGTTTGTGGGGGCTGACTGTATTGAATGCAGAGCTATAGTCTATAAATAGCATTCTGACGTATGTGTCCTGGCCCTGTAGGTGAGAAAGGGCTGTGTGGATGGCAGTGTTGACTGCATCATCCGTGGACCGGTTCTGGCGATATGCAAACTGTAGAGGGTCCACGGTTGCCGCCGGGATGCTCTTTTTGATGTGGGTCATGACTAATCTTTCAAAGCACTTCATAACAATAGGAGTGAGTGCTATAGGGCGATAGTCATTCAAGCAGGTCACGTTGCTCTTCTTGGGTACGGGCACTATGGTGGTGGACTTAAAGCAGGTCGGTACAGATGCTTGTGCAAGCGACAGGTTAAATATGTCAGCAAGCACATCAGCTAGCTCTGATGAGCAAACCCGAAGTGCACGTCCTGAGATGTTGTCTGGCCCTGCTGCTTTTCGTGGGTTTGTTTTGTTTAGAACCCTGCGCACATCAGCTGATGTCACCATGAGAGGTGAGTCCTGTGTGCTCCCCAGGTTCAGCCACCCTCTCTGCTCATCAGGAGTTTGGGTATCAAAGCGGGCATAGAACTCATTCAACTCATCAGGAAGTGTGGTTTGGCTGGACGTGGCTACGCTACTCTGCTGTCGATAGTCTGTGATGTGCTGGAGCCCCGCCCACATGCGCCGAGGGTCTGAGGTGGAATAGTAGCCCTCCAGCTTCTGTCTGTACTGCCTCTTGGCCTCCCGTATGGACCTCCTCAGGTCATATCTGGCCTTTTTGTAGTCATCAGCGGTGCCCATGACAAATGCAGTCGAACGAGCACGTAGCTTAGCCCTTACATCACAGTTCATCCACTGTTTTTGGTTAGGGTATTTTCTGTAATACTTGGTGGTGGTAACAGTCTCTATGCATGTGCTAATGTAGCCAGTAACAGCAGAAGCATATTCATCCAAATCAACAGTACAATCTTCCCTCCCCGCTGCAGTTTTAAACACATCCCAGTTTGTGCAGCCAAAGCAGTCCTGAAGTACTTGATCAGTTTCTTCATTCCATACTTTAACTGCTGTACGTACAGGGGGAGCTTTTTTAAGAAGTTGTCTGTATGTTGGATAAAGGAATATAGAGATGTGGTCAGCCTTTCCAAAGTGGGGTCTTGGAACAGCCTTCAAAGCACCTTTCATGTTGCAGTAGACTTGGTCCAGGATGTTATTTTCCCTTGTGGGAAAGCTCACATGCTGGTAATATTTGGGGAGGACAGTCCTGAGGTTACAGTGGTTGAAATCGCCAGATATAATAAATACAGCGTCTGGGTGTTTGGTCTCGTGTTTATCAATGATGTCATGCAGGAGGCCTAGTGCATTAGCAGTGTTAGCTCGTGGTGGGATGTAAACAGCAGTTAAATACACAGCGCTAAACTCACGAGGCAAATAAAAAGGTCTGCATTTCACCATCAGCAGCTCAATGTCCTGCGAGCAGTGCTTTTCCATCGTCTGTACGTCTGTGCACCACCGTTTGTTTACGTAAACACAGACGCCGCCACCTCTGTGTTTACCAGACGCTAAAGTCCGATCTCCCCGGTAAGCAGCAAATGATTCCAACTGGATCGCCGAGTCCGGTATATCCTCCGTCAGCCAGGTTTCTGTGAAGGTGAGGACACAGCATTCCCTGATCTCACGTTGAGCTGTAATCCTTGCTCGTAGTTCGTCCATCTTGTTTTCAAGAGAGCGGACGTTGGCTAGCAGCAGGCTTGGTAGCGGTGGCCTCGTCGCTCTAGCTTTTAGCCTAGCATGCAGGCCGGCTCGCTTGCCTCGTTTACGCCTCGGATGCTTTGCTCGCCGGGTATTCAGCTCACCAGGTCCGCAGGCTGCTGCGTTCTCCCGGCGCAGAAGAAAGGCACAGAAAGGCAAAGAAAGAAACACACAAGCACCTGGCAAGCACAGCCGGGTGCTACAATTTCACCGGCCGACTGGCTGTCCGTCAAGACACGGGACGATCCTCGGCCCAAATGAAGGTTGTAACTGGTGCCAAGTGCAGTCCAATAACCATGAGACAGTATCTGTGAGAGAACAAAATTGAACAAAAATTGTTTTCAAAGGCCTCGTCTCCTTCAACGGCACAAAATTGCCCATTCGTAATTTGCACGAGAGCACCAAACATGGAACATTCAAAGGGGGAAGAAAGTTTAATTCTCTGATGAGAAAAAAATGTAACCTTGACGGTCCTGATGGTTTCCAACGTTACTGGCATGACAAGGAGATCCCACCTGAGATGTTTTCCACACGGCAGAGCGGATCTGGGGTGCTTTTTCCTTCAATAGAACAATGCAGCTTCACGTTGTGCAGGGGCGTCGAATGGCAAATGGCTATGTGGAGATGTTGCAAGGGGCATCCCTCATGACTGAAAGCCTTCGTCTGTGTGGTAATGACTGGCTTTTTCAACAGGACAACGCTGCAGTTCACAATGCCCACCTGACAAAGGACTTCTTCCAGGGAAATAACCTCACTCTTTTGGACCATCCTGAGTGTTCCCCTGATCTAAACCCAATTGCGAACATTTGGTGATGGATGGCAAGGGAAGTTTACAAAAATGGACATCAGTTCCAGACAGTGGATGCCCTTCCTGAAGCCATCTTCACCACCTGGAGTAACATTCCCACCAGCCTCCTGGAAACACTGGCAACAAGCATGCAAAGCATTTTTTGAGGTGATTGAAAAGAAGGGTGCATCTGCTCATTACTGAGTTCTTTTTTGAACATTTTATTTCTATTTTAGGAGGGGGGTTCAGTTTTTTTTTTAGCTATGGTCTTAAAGTTTTCATCAGCTGATGAACAGCCTATTTCAGTTTAATGGTTAGCATGGGTTAGCATGCTGGCCACACAGTCAGGAGATCGGGAAGAACTGGGTTCGAATCTCTTGGAGTTTGCATGTTCTCCCCGTGCGTGCGTGTGTTTTCTCTGGGTACTCCAGTTTCCTCTCTAATTCCAAAAACATGCATGTTAAGTTGATTGGAGACTCTAAATTGAATGAATGAATGAATGTCAGCGTGAATGGTTGTTTGTCTATATGTACCCTGTGATTGGCTGGCAACCAGTCCAGGGTGTACCCCGCCTGTCGCCCAAAGTCAGCTTGGATAGGCTCCAGCATACTCACAACCTTAGTGTGGATAAGCATAGAAGATGTATGGATGGTTGTTTGCAATAAAATGTTTACTCAAAAATGTTTTTGTCCCACTCCCATTTCTTCTCTTTTGCATCTGAAGCTCTGCTTAGTACAAAATGTAAATTCTTGCAATTTTTCAACTGGTCTAAAAATTTTGATCAGGAGTGTAGCGTGAAACCGCAAAATTCGAAAGGCAAAATCGTGAGGCATCACTGGCTCAGACCGTAATATTACCACTGATGAGTGTGTAACGCACATGAGTTTCACACAACATTTTTAAAGCGCATGCGGATGTAGATGTAGCTAAAGCTGCTGGATGCTGACCATTCATGATACAATGCATCCTACTCCCATTTTGTAGATGTAAAAAAGTACATCGGGAGGTTGCCTCCACCCACAGTGGTTCATGCCAATGTTTTTTGATCTAGCACAAATTTGAGTTTATTTACTTTGTAGACTGTGCACCCGGTGCAACAACCGTTGGCTACAAAAAAAATCATCCTTAACTAAAGGTAGCACGGTTCGGCTGCAGAACACCAAAACCACAAATACCCCTTCGACCTCCTAAAGATTTTGTCATACTTACGGTTAAAAATGACACCTTAGCTACAGCCGTCCTGCATTCCAAAAACGCCCGCATTCCGACCTGTGTGTTTTTATAGCTCAATCTGTGGGAATGCCAGTAAAATATCAACGCAAACAAATCTCCTTGTTAAAGTGGTTCATATCTTTCTGGAAACAATTTATTTCCTTTTATGTGATGCTGTCGACAAAATGACCTAATTTCTCTTGTGTGCCTTTCTCCACAGTTAGTGGCGAGGCGCTGCCATCTTGCCCCAAAGGTTGCGAGCGTTGCTCCGACTACAACGGCTGCATCAAGTGCCAGCCCAAACTCTTCATCTACTTGGAGCGCAATGACATCCGTCAAGTGGGCGTGTGCCTGGCCTCCTGCCCCATGGGATACTTTGGCATGAGGAACCCGGAAGGCAACAACAGATGTACCCGTGAGGTTTTACTTTACTGTGTGTTGCCAGTAATTCAGTAAATCTAGTGGGTTTATTCATCAAATGTCATATTGTTATTATAAGAAACCCTCCGTTTATCTTTAAAAAGTTTGTTATGAAGGCAGCATTCCCATACTTTGTAGCAGAGGAGAGCCAGCATCCTCAGTCTGTAGTCTGGTTCTGCTTATGTCTGGGCAAGCAGCAGAGGACTGGAACAATACCATGAACCAAAACGCATTGTGGTTTTGAAGATGGTGTCTGTGTTTTTCAATTTGGCCATCACATGCAGGGATTTGCCAAGGCACAATCCATGTTGGTTTTACTGTTAATTATGAGTGGTACTTGTTATTCTTATGACTCTTATTATCATCGCCATCATCATCATTATTATTATTATTAGTGGTAACAGTAGTGGTATTATGATTATTATTATTAACAATCAGTGTTATTTATTTACTTTTTTTGTTTGTTTTTTATTTTAGAATAATGATGATTATAAGAATAGTATGACGAATATGATTAATAATAGTAATATGAGGATTTTTTATTACTTCAGTGTTTTCTGCCATCCATCATTACGTTAAAAATAATTTTAATTGTCATTTTTATTGTCATTTTTTTTGTATTTCTTATGTATCAACAAGGTTTCCATGATTATTATCTCCTTTCTGTGCTGATTGGCTGAGAGAAATCACACGGTTCTGCTGCCCTACAGTGAGGAAATATGGTTCCTCCTTCAATAAGGGTCTAAATATGTGCAGTAGGACATGTTTCATTGTCATTTTTAGTTCAAATGAATGTTGATGTATGAGTTCATCTAAATAGTCTCTTCGTACATTGACCAGGTGTTGTCATGAATTTACTATCAGCAGCTTACATACATTTTAGTCTGTAATAACAGGGAATACGGGGAATTTGAAAAATATGACTCTAGAATTACAAACTCATTTAGATAGTGTTTAACATTTATAAAACCAGATTCTTCCCTAAGGGGACTATTTGTAACATTTAATGTCTCTAATGTGTTTATTTAACCTCATATGTCTTTGTTAATTAGAGACGACACTGGGGGTTTACTTTCACATGGGAATGAGTTTAGAATTTAAATTTCAACAAATGTTTTTTTTTGGGTGGGTGGGGGTATGTTTAGATCCTCTGTCATTCTGGCAAGGAACCACACGCAGTCGATGCTCTTTTAGGTCTGCACACGAAAACGATGCCAAGAAAACTGCCAACTGGCACAGAAAAGGCAACAGATTCCCGACTTGAGCTGCTGTTTTTCTGGAAAACAACAGCACATTCCGATATTAACACCATAATAAGGGAACTACCTCTCCTCTGGCGTGTATACCTCCATACCTCACCCACTCAAGTGATGTTTTAAATTAGACAAATGTCAACAAGTTGTTTGTGGAAAGAGTTGGACACACTGTCTCTGCTCGTTCACACCAAAAAACAAACACGTGTGTCGCACATGTTCTTAGGGGGCTGTAACTCATTGAAGTGTTGCTCACTAACTAAACGGTCAAAGCTGCTTTTAGCTGCCAGTGAGTTCAAATGGTGGATGAGTGACATCATGTCATCCACTTTCTCGTCTTTGTGTCTTCCAGAATGTAAGATAGACAACTGCGACGCGTGCTTCAACCGCAATTTTTGCACAAAATGTAAGGAGGGCTTGTACTCGCATAGCGGCCGATGTTACGTCAGCTGCCCAGCTGGCCAGCGCACCGCCAACGACACCATGGAATGTGTGGGTGAGGCACCTATGACTTTTAAACATTATCCACTGCATCACACTTACTGCACAAGGAGCATTTACATGAGGTAAGCCGTGTTGCGCTTGAATATGCCCCACGTGGCGCCCCACCATTCACGAGTGGGGGTCCCATTTGTCATGAGGCATAGCGCACCAAGTCAGCCTGAGGCTGATTGACATTACTCACCTGACAGTTAGTGATGGTGTAATGAACCAGCTGCTGCCCCTTAAGGCAGAGTTTGTGGGTTTGATCCCAGCCCCAGACATGTTTTTAAATTAGTTATTTTGTAGTAAAGATAATGTATTAAACAATTTGTTTCCCATGTTGTCGTACTACTCCAAAGCATGCATCTAACGAAATTCTGCTTAGGGTCTCCAATTTGGCCAGGGATGGCCCTGAGTACGCTTGACATCTAAAGTCTGTATTGCCGCGTTCAAGCGTGGTATACCTTCTGTGGGCCTTGCATGGTTACTCAGGCATGAGCACGCCATACTTGTCAGCCTTCCTGCTTCTTCCCAGGAATTTTATTTCCGTAAATTCAAACTAAATTATTGCAAAATACAAGTGCTGTCCACTGTTGGCAAGTATGGACGAGCGACTGCATGAGCTCTCAACCTGGACGCGTCACATAATGAAAGTCATCGATGCTCCTGCCAATGATGACAAGTAATCCACAAGGTCAGGAAAGTTGCAGTAATGCATGGTTTTATGATGAAGTGATGCCGCATATACTGTCATTGTGCTGAAGTCCAAAAAATGCTGGTTTTCCTGGGGTGGTGGGAAAAAAGCAAGTATGTGTCTTTAAATAAAGGTATCTCTTGATGAGCGACTTCCTGCCAACTCTCCCGATCCATTGTCCACTGTGTGGGGCAGTTGCCAAAGGAAACAGGAGACTCTAATAAACAAGAAAAATCAGAGCAATTGTGTTTGCTTGCTAGCTCAATTGCCAGTCGTGAAGTGCAATGTGAAACTAAACTTGAATAGCCGTGTTTATTTGCCATGAATGCATTTCTAACGCCAATTACTCATTGCCTTTTATGGCTATTTTCCATGCAGAATGCGAAATGGCCGAGTGGAGCCAGTGGGGGTCATGCACCAAGAAGAACAAAACATGCGGCTTTAAAAAAGGGACGCAGTCTCGGGTGCGGCACCCTGTCACCCGCTCGTCTGGGACTCCTTCTCAGAGGTGTGCAGCGCAGACTGAGAGGAGGAAATGCACGGTGGCCAAGACGCCCTGTGTGAGAGGTGAACACACGTTCCACACAATAGCAACTTGCAGAACAGTGATTCCCAACCACGGTGCCCGTGAATAATTCATTTCAACTAACTGGTCAGAAAATTCTAACTTCTTTCTTTCTTTGTTCATCTATCTCTGCCGGTAACGTATAGTGACAGGCGGAACAATTAAATGCTCTTCCACTAAATGGCAGAAGGTACATAATTAACCGGTGTATCCACGCCTTTCCATTCACACAGCAGAATAAGTCATGGCACGCTTGGTTTTCTCATGTAACGTATGTGCCTTGGCAACATAAAGGTTTTGAAACACTGTTGTAGACCATTGTATACATTCAGTACACCTACACAAGCTAATGCAATGCAGAGGATTTCTAGTATTTTGGTTACCTTATTTAGCTGCTTTAGTATGATGCAGTGCAGTTGTACAACCTCAACAATAAACATATTGTTCAATGAACTCCTCTCTGAAGTGAGCTTGAGTTCCCACTCGTGAGTCATTGACCGGCTGTGTGCTGATTGGGTTTGGTTTGGCCGAGCTTGCCAAGAGGATTCCGACTCTCTTGATTTCTCGGTGTGTAAACAATAAACTCAGTGGATTGCGCCAAAAAACTTGAGGAAAGCAAAGCTGGACACCAATCATCGCGAGAGAGGACACTGAGTCGTCTCGGTTGCGTACCTGCCATTTATCGTCCATATTCACCCGTTATCAGCCTTGCTTGCAGACTAGTCATACCTGTCAGCACTCCCGTTTTGCTCTGGATACTTGCGTATTTTGCCCTTCATTCGCATTGGCTTCACGTTTTGTTTTGTATAAACCTGCAGCACTGCTTGGATCGTGGATTTATTGGTTTGCGAGCCTCAATGGGCGACGCTTTCAAAGAGATACATATTTGGCAGATTTGTCTGGTACAACGCTTAATGCTAATCATAAAACACATCTGGAAAATCAACAGAGTGTGGCATAAACAGGCTTTAAAGCTTTCATCTGAGCGATTTAGGGGGACAACAATCAAATATTGCACAAATGCTAACGACTAGAGTGATGTCGCAACATCTTTGCATGCATAAACAAAAATAGGTGTTTGCATCATCGGCACAACAAGCAACGACATTTACATTTAAGGACATGGCTCGATTCATTCTGTTTCCAGTATGATTTTTTTTTTTTTTACAAATGATACTGCCATCTATATTATACAGTATTATACTACATGATATTATGTAATAAAGAGAGTTCACTGGTTCAGCACCGAGATGCTACATAGAACAACAGCGAACAGAGTGAGACCTCTTGTCAGTCATACAGTCGCTTTGTCTCTGTGGGGGAGGCGGGGCCGCTAGCATACACACGGCAAAAGATTCAAGATTCAAGATTCAAGATTCAAGAGAGTTTTATTGTCATGTGCATAGTAAAACAGCAGTTATACCATGCAATGAAAATCTTATTCTGTTCATTCTCAAAAGAGTGGTAATCAATACCGGTGAAAGGCCAGCATTTCAAGAAATGCTGCAAATGATTGACAGACAGTACAAATTGACTGTGAGAAAATACATGTCACAAATTCCGCAACTTTACAGCGCAAAAGATGACATATGAAAGGAAATTTTCCATTATTATAATATATTATTATTATTATATATTATCATAACAGTGGTTTAGTTGGTCTCAAAAAATGTTGACAACAATATCGTTTAGAGTCAATTTGTAGGACAATAAACATTTAAAAAAGCAATTGTCCAATCATATGTTTTCATTGCACTTTTCTTAAAATGTATGTAAAAATCTCGTCTTGTCTTGTCCTGCTCTCGTGGACCCAATCTCGTGCGTCGTCTCATCCTGTGAGTTGGGTGTTTTGTGACACCTCTATTATCCTCTGATTGGTTTGTATTGTGTTTTCTTATTTCGAGTACGCACACAGGAAGGGACTTGAAGTAAGCGGGCTCAGATTCAAATCAGTAAGACTCCAGTGTCAATGCAGGCATCTGCGTTTTACGCTGGTTAACTTCTTTTTACACTTGTGTGACACACGAGAACGTTAAGAAAACGTGATGTAGCAAAGTGAGACTTCAAACATTGCTTGTGCATTTCATAATGGTTCTATGATGGCGGGAGTTTGTCCTTGGAAATGACTTTTTCTGTTTCCATTATTTCTGATGGGAAAAAATTGTTCCAAATCCAATCAAATCGGAGGTTGTTGCGTTCACGCTTCACATCACAGGCTCAGGAAGCACAGATTTACCTCAGCATTAAAATGGTGCAGGTGTACCTAATGCTGCTAATGTGATAGACCCTTCCATGGAGCAAAGTCAGCTGTTCAGCGTACGGCCACAACAGGCCCCGTTTTTGAGAAATGAGACGTTCACCTTGGAAGGAATTCCAGCGCGGGGTCGGGAGAACAATTAGCAGTGAAATATTATAAACCCTCTCATAAAAACTTCAAAGTGGTTGGCCGGGATGAGGTGTGGGGTGTCCACTGATGAGCAAGATGACGTACTTCTTGAGCTTCATGAGGACACACTTCTGCCAAAATGCACAGGGGTGGGGGGCTGCTGGTACCCTGAGAGTGATGATGGAGCAGTTTGGGATTGATCGTGGGAGTCGACAGGCTGTGGTATAGCACACTGAGGGCAGGGCTTGTATAACAATGTGTGATTTAGTGCCGCACACATCACCCACACCGCCTTTTGTGAGGTTCCTCTAAGGAGTCTCACGCGAAAACTTCTCTGGACGCCTCATTGCATTTGTCAGGCAGAATTGTTTGGACTGGATGGAGCGGAGGTGCAATCAGGGCAGTCATAAATGGATGGAGATGTAATTAAATCCTTACACAAGAAACCACCACGGCCTCCATTTGCATGAATCTACTACCGCTGTATTGATTTGAATGATGACCTACGTTGTTTTTGGTGACATTTGAGTCGCTCTGTTAATTGTTTAACGTTTGAGCATGAAAATGACAACGCGACGGCGCCCGTTGACCTTTGTGTTGTGTTGTCGACGACATGCTGAACACTGTCCAGCCCTTGTGCGCGTGTGTGCTCCTTTAGCCAAGTTCATAACAAACATCCGTCAGTGTAGCTAACTAGCCCGCCTAGCATAAACAAAACGGACTACTTCTGAGTGCAGCCTGAGTAATAGACGTCTGTTCATTTCCACTTTCCTTGCAGGGTCGATATGTGAGCGGTTAGCTTAGCTTGTGATTTTTGCCACAAAAATGTGTGCTACTTGAGATGTTTGTTCATTATTAACGGTAAAATATTATAGTAAAGTGTTTGTCACCAATGTGCAGTAGTAGAAGGTGAAAGTGTGTTGTTCAAAATCTAGCCTTGATGATGGAATTTAGACAGTTTAAAAGTGTTTTTATGTAATCTTGTGTGTCTGTATCTTTAATGCTAATGAGCTGTGTTTGTCACGCCTGTCTCCAACAGAGTGTGTCTCCAGAAAGTGCTATTTTGCACTTTATCTACTTTTTACATACACAGTCGTCCCTCGTTTTTTGCAGTTGATTGATTCCAGACCCGACCGATAAGTGAATTTCCGTGAAGTAGGATTCAATATTTATAAATAAAAAAATATCTTTGTAGTTAGAGCATAGCAAACCTGTTTATGACCTACTAAATACGTTTATACCATTATTAGAGCCCTGTGGACATACAGCAACACACCATAGTCACCTATCCACTTGTATGAGTAGACGTAATAATGGAAAATAAGCCATCTTAGACATGAATAAGGTAAGATAGACTCACCCAACAGCGTACTTCCTGGTGGCTATTGTCCCACCAATGCAACATTACTGACACCTAGAGACCAGTGTAGAATACTACTCTACTGCCGCTGTTCGTGGTTAAGGAGAACCTCACGATGCACTTCAATCACTCTATTAACAAGCAGAGAACATAAATTAATATTCACACAGGAGCTGCTGTCGGCCACTGGCTACACTACAAACCTGCTGCTAGCACTCACCTAACAGTCCACTCTAGCTAGCTGATGTCACATGCGTCACTTCCCAGGCCCCGCTTCTTAAAGGCGTACACAACAAGTCACAGATACCGTGTTACACTTACTTCACGCCTTGTGACTCCCTTATATTTATATTTTCATTCATTTAGTCATTTTTATGCTTGAAAATGCATCATTTAGGGCATGAATATGTACAATTTGCTTAAATATGCATAGATTTTTACTAATAATAGACTATATTCAACCACAAAACAGCGATCAATTATTAATTAATTGATTTTTGAAAAAACGCAATAGAATGAGCATGCAATGTTCGAACCGTAGTGAGGGACGACCGTACCCTGTAACTCTGCACTTGTCTAACGTAATAGATGCCATATATCACATGCAACAACGTAGCGCAAACGTTTGCAACACTAGCATAGCTACGTGAGCTACAGTGCTAACATCACACTCACATTTTAACAGCAACATCATGCTTGGCTAGTGTAGTCGCTGAAGAAAACAAAATGATCACACTTACAGCTCACACGTGTGCAGCTGACAGACGGATAGTCGGCAGCGCTCCAGGCTTTATCTTAAGATATGGAGTGGAGCCTGCTTTTTTTTTACATTGTTATCCTATACACAGGGTGGGCTCTACTAGCTAGCGGCGGGGCAGAGGCGGCATCATGTCCATGAGGAAGCAGGTTTTTCCTTCATGATGTCATGAAAAGCCACATCTTCTTCTCTCAAAAGTGGAGCAAACAAGTGAGGGAGATGATAGATTTTTTTCACGTTTGGTGCTCATAAACAGGCTCTAGAGACACATATTATTGTTAAAACATCGGTAAAAACGTATGGGTACCTTTCATATGCATTGCCAGAAGTCACAATACCGCCAACGGCGCTGCTAATAGTTCCCTAAGGCTGTACAGTGTTTATATTCGTTAGTAGGCTTATAAGACAAATTACCATAGTCTATTAAATGTAGTAAGTACAGCATGATCATTTGCAACTTCTTTGCCTGCAGCCAACATATTCATTTTGCCCCACCAGACAAGAAGAACCAAGGTCGTGCGAGGGGGAACACACCAGGAGGAGACGTCAAAAAAAGCAGTCGAGGCGATGGAGCGAGAAGTAGTAAAGGCCAAAGCAGGACCACCGTCATTCCCAACATCACAAGCAGCTCCGTCACTTAAACTCCAACGGAGGCGTCACAAACCTAATCGTAGACATGTTGATGATGGCACATGCTGACATCTTGACGAGCTTGACTGCGACACAGAAAAATTCCACTGGGCAGCAAAGGCCCGCTTGTAGATGCTGACTCAGCGTGCTTGCATAGCAGATGCAGACTGGAAGCCCAGAGCTCCTGTCGGATTTGAACAAAACTTTCTACTTGTTCGTGTCATCAGAGGCGATGGATGGATCGTCTCCTCTTCAAGGTGATGCAAGGACATGAATAAGGGCATGAAAAGCTTAAGTGGGAGCACATGGAAAGACACTGGAACACATTAGTGGTTGCTCTACACAAGGTTTTCTGTGTGCTATTTTGTAAGAAGTACACTCACATTCAATCCACTCACAACTACAATGTACTTTTTTTTTTAATGATGCTACACAAAACCAGATACAGGGGCTGAATGAGCCGCGAATACTCCAAGTATAATCCATGGCTACTCAGTTATATGTTTGCAACACAGGGTTTTGATGTTTTTGCACAGTCATGAACATTTAGAGTTAGAGTTAGAGGTATTTGTATGCATCGTTTTTTTGTTGCATTATTCATTTATGCTCAGGCTTGTGACCGCACATAAACAAATATTAGTAAATCTATGTATATATTATTTCTTTTCCAGTGAGAACCCAAATAAAGACACTTCTTAAACTCACACACTCATTTAGAACATTATTGTTTTCTGGAGATTTTTTTAGAGCAAGAACCCTACTGGTATGGGATTATGTCCAAACTGACCAAGGTGGATGATGGTCAAGGGCATGGACCCCCCTAAAAAGTTCAGAAGCAGCAATTTTAGCTTTTTTTTTCATGTACAAATTATTTCAGGCAGGCACTCAATTCATATATGAAGCCTATGTTGGTGCAATGAAAAACTTCTCAACTCACAACTAGAGGCTAAGCCATCCCATCTTTCAATCCGAGTGACGTCCATTGTCAAGGGTCAATGAAGTCACACAGAACATGTGATTTTCTAGTTCAAAACAAGAACTGACTTTAAACAAAGGCTGATACAACACTGAACACACTGTAAAATATTACCAGGATTCCACAGCATTGAACAGTACTATTTCACAGTAAAATACTGTAATCCCCTGTAAAATTGCAACAAATAAATATAAAATTACACTGTACCCTTGCATAGTATTTAACTGTTATTCCACAGTAAAGTAATGTAATCAAAATCCGCTGTACTTCCACAGGATATACCGTAAGTGCAAAAATCAAACACAGCAGGTGGCGGTATGACGTTAAAGTTAGAGGGAACAATGAAAAGAAGAAGCTCTTCCGGAGTGCCACACCATGGAGCCTATTCTTTTTCTTGAGGCCTTCCAAAATGGGTCAGATGCGCATGCGCAAGGACTACGTCACTTCCTCCTTTAGCCATACTTCATATATGTAATACTGTATGTTGGGAGGTTATTTTACAAGTGACTCTTGTTAAAATACTTGGTTAGCATGCTCATGTGCTCCCAGGGAGTTCCTTAGCAAATTACTGTAATGTTACTGTCAAAGGCATGTAATATTAGCCAGTAATTTAGTGTGAATTTACATTACAAAAATGTACAGTGCATGATTGAGGCAGGTGAAGTCATACTAAAGTACAGTAAATGTGTTTCTTTTCAGCTCTCTAGCCACCACAATTTTAGCACCCACTCTCAAACTTTCAGACGCAGATAAGTCTCAGGAAAGAATTGAGTTCTTTCCTGAGACTTATCTGCTCAATATATAAGAACCTAATATTTTACCCAAGGTGACTGAGGCAACTGAGGACAGATGAGTAGGTGTAGCCTATGCTTTTGTCAGTTTCAAACCAGTTTTCAAAAATACCAAAACCAAGAAAACTATTAATGTTGAGGTCAAATGAATTTGCATTTTCTTTTTGCCGTTTCGGCGTTCACAATTTTATCACCCAACCTCAAACTTTCAGGAGAGGTTCTGTGTCAGGAAGAACCCTCTCCATTTTGAAGGTTATTTGCACCATTGCAGTTGAGGTAGCAGGGCACATGGTCATAATTGCAAATGCTATTTTTTATTATGTGCGTATTTACAAAGTCATCCAAAAAAAACTAAGATTCTAATCAAGAACCCTACCTGATTTTGCAGGATATTTTACCAAAGGTGGCTGAAATAACTGAGCTCAGACGGGTAAGTTTAGCCGACGCCTAATTTGTCAATTTGGAACCAGTTTTCGGGAATACCAAAACCAAGAAAACTATTCATTTTGAGGTCAAATGAATTTCTTTTCTGCACTCAAGCAGTCATAATTTCATCACGCAGTCACAAACTTGCAGGAGAGGTTATATCTCGGGGAAAACCCTGCTTGGTAACTGCCTTTTTTATTTCTTTTTTTTTTTTACGATCTGCGTGTTTACAATGTAATCCAAAAAATCTGACTCTAATCAAGAACCCTACTCGACTTTACAGGATACTTTACCAAGATGGCCTACGCTTCTGCTATTTGTCAGTTTTGGGGAACATCAAAACCAAGAAATCTAATCATTTTGAGGTCAAATAAGTTTGCGTTTCTTTTCGGCGCTCGAGCAGTCATAATTTTATCAACCAATCTCAGACTTTCAGGGGCTGATTTGTTTCTTCCAGAACCCCGCTAATTTTTGAAGGATTTCTGAACCAAGGTGACTGAAGGCACTGAGGTCCAACGCCATACATTATGAGTACGTGTTTATTTTCCGCGCTCTGGCAGTCACAATTTTCCGGTGATTTCCAAACTTTGGTACATTAAAACAGGCATTTCTTCTCAGCCAGTGAGCATGCAGCTCTCTTCCTGACCATAGATGTCTATTCTGTCTCTCGATGACCCACCCCATGGCTTAAATGTTTCAAGAGAAATGAATGGTAAGGTCTTCACAGCATATGAGCAGCTTTCATCATCTAACACCTTAAGGCAGGGGTGTCCAAATTGCAGCCCTTTATTTATTCTCTTAGAATATTGTAAAAATAAAATTCTGTCATTATTCATGAGATATGTTAAAAGTGCTTTGTCCCCTGTTTCACAAAGCTAGATGTTGATTCAGATAGATTACCTTATTTTGACCTACCCTGGGTTGAGAATCTTTAAAGTATAAAATGTAAGCAAGTGCCCCCCCCCAGCATCCTTCAGCTTTTCTATTCAGGAGTGTGCTGCCTGCGTTGAATGCACAAAAGCACATTTTAGCTTAACTTGACTAAACGTGGAGGTCTGCGCAAGAGATTGTAGTTGTCAACAACATCATTATTAACATTATCTGACAATTCCTCCCAAAGGGTCTTAGCCAAAGCCTGTGATGTGATTTTTGTGATCTGAACTAACAACGTTAATGAACAATATGTTACAAATTAGCATAACAAAACATCCATCTCTATTTCATTCCAACATGATGGTTTCATTTTTGTTTTGATTCCTAATACTTCACATTGGGCCTCATCTTTCCTTTAACAGACGCAGTGTACAAATGAGGTGTGGGATATGGCTAAAGACAGGAGCTTCTGGCCGCCTCTTTGCTCTATCCAGTGCTTACAGATGGGGAGAAAATGCCTTTCGAATGAGTTATAGCCTCAAATGTCAAGAAACTAGCACATGGATGCTGTTACAAAGTGACTATTAAGTTTTAACAATAAAACAGAATTTGCTTTGTGGCCTCCACAAATGTTTTTTCTCTGTTATAGTACACTTAATCAACTTGGACACAATGGTGGCTGTCGCTCTGTCTGTATTTGCAACAGATTTCTTTAGCTCCAACACAAAGTGGCCTTCATCAGTCGTTTGTCTTTGTTTAGTCGACCCCATCACCTTGCCGCTGTTCCAGTTTTTTGACTCAAAGCAGAGACTCTGCATGTTGGACAGGCTGACGTATTATCCACAAATGTGCACATTCACGTGCATAGATACGGACCTGTCACGGTGACCCCTGCCTCGATGTGTAGTGATTCCCACTACCTTTTGCCCACTGAAATGCATCTGGAATATCATTTTGCGAGGGCCGTGTGTGGGAGAGAAGACGCAAATGTTTTCAAGGCAAATTCCTACATCTGTGTATTTGATCGTCTGTGAGAAACTGAGAAGAAGCAACTGTTAACAGTGTATTGTTTATAATGCACATGTGTACTCAAGAGGTTTTATAGCTGGCTGGAAATGTGTCGCTGCTATTGTTGTTGGAACGTAAGGATTCAACTATTTTTTACATTTGATATTTGGATCATATTTTTCCGACTTATTGTATCAAGGAATGTACATGTTGAGAAATGATAACATAAGATCTTGTTTAATGTTTTAATCGTATTCTATTGCTTCTGTTCGGTGTTAAAGGAAAACTGCACTTTCGTTGGAATTTTGCCCATCATTCGCAATCCTTATGTGAGACATGAACACGCACTTTTCTGTTTTCTCTAAACATATAAAAACAGACAAGAAGAGACAGCTCATTATTGCACGTAATGGGACACAACTATGCCGCCTACAAAGACTGCTATTAAAACACCTCCAACAAGGTTTTTTAGTATTATAAACATGCTGTAACCATGTATTAACAGGTACATTCATGATAACATGGAATACTTACAGTATTTTGTCGTATTTTGTTCCTTTTAAGCATTGCCAGAACTTCCTTCCTTGGCGCATTGGTTTCACGTGGCAACATAGAAACGAAGATCTACACCTAGTATTAACTTTTCCAAACTCCAAAATAAAAACACACTGCAGCAGCCCAAGTTTGGTTAATATGCATGTCACATTATATGCATATTATATGTTTGTTTGTTTTTTTAGAATGCTTTACAGGCGGAATATGTGTTGAATACGTGCATTCTTAGCTCCTTCTTTTTATTAGTTTTTATATTTTTAGAACGCACAGAAAAGAGAAAGACTTATGTGTTCATTTCTCACATAAGGATTGTGGATGAAAATCCAAAAACACGTATTTATACATTGCTTTGCATATTATTTCTACGAATATTATTATTATTACTAATATTAATGACTGTGTTCCAATTTATGCTTTGCATATTATTACTGTTAATATTATTGAATGTGTGCAACTTTACATCAGCTATTTTATTGTTCTTTAATTGTTTAGGCTACCTATATAGATCAAACTGTGGATTCTGGGATAATCAAAAAATAATTATAGAAAACGTGATGATTTGTATTTGATTAGGATTCGTATCAGTGCATATTTACTTACGTTCATGACAGGCTCCAGTCAAGCGTCTCCCTCTGATTGGTCATCTTCACCGTCCCGTTTTGATGACGTTTTTCCGGCTCCCTTTTCCCGTGACACGTGTTAGTACAGTTTCGAGCTGAGGGGAGGACAACAGCGACTAAACTTTATATTTTGGACACATTTATATGCTGCTTCTGTTTTTTAAATATCACTGAAGGGTTGGCCGTCTAAACAGTCAAGATGGTGAAGCCTCAGTTTAAGGGAAAGATGTCTATTAATCCCTCAGCCTCCAGCAGCAACCCGGGTAAGCTAGCAGCATTAGCCGCACGGTTTGTTTATAGCTAGTCGATTGACATGCAACTTGCCAAACCTTGTGTGTGTTACCATATTTTTAAAAAGTGCAACCATAATTCCTAGTTTGATTACCTGCTGTACTGAAATGTGTCACGTTTGAGTAACGTCTTTATGTAGTTTAAAGTTCGATCATTTGGCTTTTTACATAAAAACTCCGACCGGTCACAATATTAGATACACTTAAGCAGTCTAATGAGATGCACCGCCGCAGTCTACAACCACAATGGTAGACACAGTATTACGTCAATTCAGTCTGCGTAGCAGTATCTTAGCAAATGAGTATTATCTAGTTAATTGGCGTAATTATGCTTGTGTTGTTGGTGGTCTGTGAACTGATAAATGACATAAGTACACTTTATCAGATCGGGTGAAAGGTGCTGGAGGCAGCAACATGAGGGACCGAGCCACCATCAAGCGTCTGAATATGTACAGACAAAAACAGAGATGGTAAATGACAGATTTCATTGTTTCTTGTGTGCTGATTGTGTAAAAGTGACTGCACTGCACTTAATCCACCTTTTTATTCCACAGTAATAACAGAGGAAAAGTCATCAAACCTTTACAGTACCAGTCCACTGTGAGTCCCGGCACGGTGGCCCGAGTCGAACCGAATATCAAGTGGTTTAGTAAGTATGCTAACACATTTTGTGATACTAAATTCATACTGTTTATCACAAAATTATAATGCTTAGGCTGTGGTCATTATTCTGCACACATGCAGTGGAACCTGCATATCTCTACACCCCTCAGATTGGCAGACTGTTGTCGACATACTTTAATAGTAAGAGTAACACTGTGGATCGGGGCTTAAAGACTTGTTTGATATATCCGGATCGGCGACATCAACAGCACAGACAAGCGGGTTCTGCGCTAATCCCTGCCTCTGTTTAAACTAAACCTGTTGTGTTCCAGCAAACACACGTGTCATCAAGCAGACCTCCCTTCAGAAGTTCCAAGACGAGATGAGTGCCGTGCAGAAAGATCCGTATCGTGTCGTGATGCGACAAAGCAAACTACCCATGTCTCTGCTGCATGACCGAGTCAAAGCCCACGTGAGTCCATACCAGGCTACAGAACTCCTGAGTGTAAAACAGGGCAACCTCTGAGATGATGATTTGTTTCCTGTTCTGTGGTTATCATCACACTTCTCTTCTTTGCCATCACTGGTACCCTTCTGTGTTGGCATCATAAAGAAGTCAAACTAAAAGAAAAAAAACACTCATACAGATAATCCTTCACTGACCTGAATTTGTTTGAAATTTGACGTTTTGCGTACCTTCCAGTAAAATATCTGTTTGGTGTGTTTATCCGTGACTTTACCGGCATTGAATGTCGAAGCATACCACTGCATTTGCGTTTGACTTTAGATGTCCCCCTGTATTTTTAGTTTTTGTATTTTTCACTGTTAACACTAACCAAAGCGGTGGAAAATACCTTATGATAGAATAACCCCTTGAAGTGTAGTATAAATCATCTTTATTGTTTATTTGGCAGAACTCTAAGGTGCACATTTTAGACACTGAGGCTTTCGAGACCACATTTGGGCCCAAAGCGCAGAGGAAGAGGCCCAGTCTGGTGGTCAGCGATGTGAAGGACTTGTTGGCGCAGGCTGAAGCTTCTAGTATGAGCTACAACGCAGACAAAGACAAAGACTTGGTGACAGAGGACACAGGGGTCCGGTAAGCCCCACTGAATTATTACTCACTGAATCACTTTTCCACCTCATCTTGTGGGTCCAGTCGTAATCAGTTTACATGAAAGACTTCATGTTGTCATTTTTTGACAACAGGGACGCGGCCCGTGAGGAGATCTTCAAAAAGGGTCAGTCCAAGAGGATATGGGGAGAACTTTACAAGGTATCGTTTCCTCTTCTCTTATTTTTGTGGAACCGTAGGCATGCTAGACCGGAGTGTAGACATTTCTTTTGATGCCCACATGGTGCAGCGGGTAGGTTACGTTGCTTGTCAAGTGTGTTGACTTGTGGTGGTGGTGGTGGTGGTGGTGGTGTTTTTGTTTTACACTGTGGTTGAGGTGACTGTCTGAATGATGGAACCTTCTGTAGACTATTTTCCATGCAGCTGAAGCTCATCACAGTAGCATTGCAAGTCATGTTGCCAGCTAGATCTTACTGTACCTGTTAAAGGTTCAAATGAAATACTTTGGAAGTGTCTGGCGGGCCAGATTAAAAGACTTTGCAGGTCGAATGTGGCCTGTGGGCTGTAGTTTGCCCATCCTGTGAGGATCACAGGATTAACTCATTTACATTAACAGCATTTGTTTTTTTGTGGCCTTTTTTGCAACACTTAACAAGAATATACACAGGGCGTTAAAGGACTGGTGTCTGCATATCCATTGTCACTTGTTTTCAAGGTAAAGGTAGACTGCTTTTCTATTCACGTTGCTCAACTTCTTTTTACACTTATGTGATGTGAACGGTCATTATATGTCATTAAAGTTAAAAATGTAGTGTTTTACATTTGATTATTTAACAGTGGTTTAAATTATTTTTACACGTTGTGTGATGTAAACTATTGTCTGTACATTTAATAAGCAATGGCTGCACGGTTGGCAAGTGGTTAGCTTGTTGGCCACACAGTCAGGAGATCAGGAAGATCTGTGTTCGACTGTGTGGAGTTTGCATGTTCCCCGTGCGGGTTTTCTCCGTGTACCTAGCGGGTACGGCTTCCTCCCCCATCTCAAAAACATGCATGTTAGGTTAATTGGCGACTCTAAATTGAGTGTGAATGTTTGTTTGTGTATATGTGCCATGCAATTGGCTGGCGACCAGTCGAGGGTGTACGCCACCTAGCTCCTTGCGACCCTAATGAGCGGAAGCAGCATAGAAAATAATGAAGGAATGAATAAACAATGTTAGCATGATGTTGATGATAGGTTGACATTGGAACAGATTATTTCCATTTTGATTCTCCTATGGCAAAAATGGCTTGTTAGCAATGCTAGCGCTTGTACTTGTACTTTATCCTAACATTTAATTGTTAACATGTTTAATTTGTTGCCTAAGGTGATCGACTCATCTGACGTCGTCATCCAAGTCCTGGACGCCCGTGATCCCATGGGAACGCGCTCCCAGAACATCGAGGCTTACATCAAGAAGGAGAAGTCCTGGAAGCATTTGATCTTTGTCCTCAACAAGTGTGACCTCATCCCCACATGGGTGACTGTACGTGGTTTCCTTTGGTGTTTCTCCTGCAACGTACTGTGAGCTGCTGCACTGACGTGTGTCTTTTTGCCGTCTTGAACCAGAAACGCTGGGTGGCATTGTTGTCCCAGGAGTATCCCACCCTGGCCTTCCACGCCAGCCTCACCAACTCTTTTGGTAAAGGCTCCCTCATTCAGCTCCTCAGACAGTTTGGGAAGGTAAACACGCATCCCAGCCCCAAAGCCTTCTGTTAAAATGACCCTTGTGACTTTCCATGTTCCTGCAGCTCCACACAGATAAGAAACAAATAAGCGTGGGCTTCATAGGTTACCCCAATGTGGGGAAGAGCTCGGTCATCAACACGCTGCGCTCAAAGAAAGTCTGCAATGTGGCACCCATTGCTGGAGAAACAAAGGTAGTGTTTCTTGTAATTAAAATGAGCAAATGAGCTTTGTAAAAGCTACTTGTTATGAATCCATGCAACCATGAAAACCATGAAACAAAACAAATGACATTTGGTATTCCAGGTATGGCAGTACATCACTTTAATGAGGCGGATCTTCCTCATTGATTGTCCAGGAGTCGTCTACCCCTCAGAAGACAGTGAAACAGATATCGTTCTCAAAGGCGTGGTACGTTTTGGTTAGTTTCAAGTGAAGCTGATTGGAATCACCCACAAGCATCACTTCTTTGAAGCCGTACTGCCCTTTTAACTGAAAGCTTCATGGCTTTTTCTCCTCGTGAAGGTTCAAGTGGAGAAGATCAAGAACCCAGAGGAGCACATTGGGGCGGTGTTGGAGCGGGCCAAGCCGGAATACATCCAGAAGACCTACCGCGTCCCCACGTGGACATCCGCGGAGGATTTCCTGGAGAAGTTGGCTTTCCGCACTGGCAAACTTTTGAAGGTTTGAGAAGACAACGTATGCTACTTATCACAAGTAAATTACAAATAAAATAAAAAATCTATACAGCCAGTTAAATAATTAAAATGTGAAATTGTTTATAAAAGTGTCCATTAATTACATTTTTAAATTATAATCGGAAATAATTGTATCGAACATATACATGTATTCATTTTGACAAACATATGTATTTAACATTACATAAAATATATATGTATTCCATTTGTTAACATATATACAGTGTTACCTCAGGGGGATAGGTTCCCAAAATAGAGAGGAAGAGAGACACTCCCACAATGCATTTCTTAAAGGGCCAGGCTCAGCCTGGAACAGCGTTCATACACTGTAATAAAAAAAAAAGAAGCACTAAAAAAATGCCGCAAATACGCAAAAGGTGAACTGTATTAACGTTTAATACAAAAAAAAATAAAATCTACAATTTTTATATTTTTTGTATTATGAATTAACAGTGTAGCATGTCCTCTGATTGTATTGTATTGTGTTTTCTTGGGCAGGGAGGCGAACCAGATCTCTCAACAGTGTCCAAAATGGTGTTAAATGATTGGCAGAGGGGGCGTATACCTTTCTTTGTGAAGCCCCCAGGTCCCCAAGGAGACCAGGAGGTAAATATTTCATGGATAGTCTCACAATATTCCTCCCATCTTTTTTACTATTAAACCTTTATCTCGTACAAGGAACCGTTGCCAGTAGAAGGCCCCTCAGAGGCAGTAGACGGAAAGACAGAAAACACCGCCCTTGTCCCCGCTGTTCAAGACGAAGAGAAGCAGAAACAGAAGGAGCAGCTCGACAAGATTGTCTCCAACGTGCAACAAAACTTCGGCAAGATCAACGTCGCGCCCGAATTCAACGAGGAAGACTTGGTTCCCGTGGAAATGCCCGACCTAGACATCTCCAACTTCTCCGGCTCGGAAACTGAAGAGGAAGAGGACAGTGAGGAAGAGGAGGGTGTAGAGAAGAAGGAGGAGGAGGAGGAAGGCGCCGGTGAACCAGCCGGCCAAGAGGTTCAGGTCGACGAGCCCGCCACGGCTCCCAGCAAGAGTTCCCGGCAGGTCATTCGCGAGCTGGACGAGAAGATTGCCAAGTACAAGCAGTTTCTGGACCGGGCCAAAACCAAGCGCTTCTCTGCGATACGGTCAGTCAACTTTTATCTTAGTCAGGAGACCAAACCAACCTGTTTCTCTTTTTGGACAGGATACCGAAATCTCTTTCTGACAAAGTGTTGACTGACATCAAGACCAAGCGAGAAGCCTCCAAAAAGCAAGCACAGAAGAAAGGTACAACACGACGTTTTAACAGGCTATCATGATTAGATTAGCCTTTTCATGGAAGAAAGACAACTTGATCTGTAGCAGACTCACTGGTAAATGGCTCCTGGCTTTATTTTAAAATGTGTAGCGAAGCCTACTTTATTTATTTGACAAGGTCTGTGACGACATAACATCATGAAAATACTTCAAAAGCCAGCATTTAAGTTCCTCTTCATTAAAAAAATCTATTTTGCTCAGTCAAGGACCGATAAACGGTTTCATTTGAACTGATTGTTTTGTTGAGCCTGCCTATATAGTACATTTACTGTTTGTCAGTACCATAAACAATTGGAGGATGCCTGGCGGAATACGTTGTGGTCATCTAGGACCACATATTTCTATTTTTTCCTGAGTTAGTCGAATAACACAAAATGATGCATGGTTGTTTGACCTTTTTAAGTTGAACGTTTATTTGTGTTCCGCTTTAGCTGCACCCCAGAAAAACAGGAAGAGGAAAGCCGAAGATGACGAACCTGCCCAGCCACCCAAACTTACATCCAAAGAGGTAAGCCTTGTCCTTAGCTACTCCCATTTTCCTTGAAACGAAAAAAAATATATTCATGTGTTCATATATTTTTTGCCTCTACAGAGAAGAGCGATGGACCGCGCCAAGAAGTCCAAGAAAGTGGGCGTGCGCTATTACGAGACACACAACGTTAAAAACAGGAATAAGAACAAGAAAAAAGACGTTCAGTCGGCACCTTCAGAGGGCAGAAAGGCAAAAAGGTCCAAACTAACGCTAAAGTAGAGCAATAAATATACATCAAAAGACTTTTAATCATGCTTTATTGTTCAAATGAGTGTTGGATTCACTCTCAGGGGAACAATCTTGCCTTAACTTCATCGTTGGCTTAAATGTCGTCATCTTTTGGACGCTTTTATGGAAGTTACTTCTTTGGCATAACAATCCCTTCCAGCTGGGCCTAAATGGAAATACAAATCCAAATGTTAAGATAAAATAAGACATTTTCTTATTTTTTTCTATCCTCACCTTGATCTGCTGGTTGGTTCTCTTCAGAAACTGAACCTGCTCCATGTGCTTCTTTTCCTGCACTTCTCGCTTTTCCTCTTCCCTCTTCTTGGTGGCAACACACTCGGCTTTTTGTTCATTTAGTTGACTGCTCAGCTCCTGCATCTCACTCTCCAAATCCAGAATCTAAATGTGTAAAAGTGAAGGAAAATCTGCTTTTTGCATAAAGGCTGCCCTCTGCTGGATATGCAGGAGAAGTGCACGCAATAAACCTAGTCCTGCTTACTCTTTGCTGCATGTCCACCTTGCCCTGCTCGGCCTGCAAAGCTTTCCTCATGCCAAACACCACGCTGCTCTCGTAGAGCTTCTGGTAGGCTGAGATGGTCATTTGGATCTCATCTCGGACCCGCAGCAACAGGAGGCCCCTCTCGGCGCAGTTGATGGTCACCTGTCGAATCAGCTCCTCTAATATAAGAGAGGAAATTAGGCTTATGTGCTGTTTTGGCTCCAATTGGTTCAGATTTGCAAATAACTTTCCCCCATAAAAAGTAACAGTAATTGAATTCTTAGTAATCTCTTTTACATTTAACCATTGTTAATACGGTGAGGGTGCAATATATCACATTTTGAACTGTCAGACAAAGTAAAAAGTTCATCAGTGTGCATCTGTTAAGGATGGTGTAATATGTCTACTTATTAATATTTTAATAAAATAATATACAAATATAAATAAAATAGATGTAATATTTAAATATTCCTAAGTACTGTATTAAAAGATGTTAACCGTTGCCTATACGTTAAGGAGGATGCAATATGTCGCATTTTTAACTGCCATGCCACACTTTTACACGATTTTAACATTTTTAGCGGTCACACCAATGTAAAAATCAGTTAACCACTGTCAATATTTTAAGCAGGTTGTTTGCTACAGCTCTCTTTGAAACACTCTTACCCGTCAAGAGTAAAAAGAAGTGATTCAGAAGACCCCTATGAATAAACACACGAGGAGAGACCGCACCTCGCCCGGAAGTGGGATACCGGGGCCTCACCCTGGAGCCAGGCCTGGGGGAGGGGCTCGCAGGCGAGCGTCTGGTGGTCGGGCTTTCACCCGTGGGACCCGGCCGGGCTCAGCCCGAAGAAGCCACACGGGATCTCCCCCCCGTAGACCCACCACCTGCGGGGGCAAGCATAAGGGTCCGGTGCATTGCGTTTTGGGTGGCGGTCGAGGGCGGGCACCTAGGCGACCTGGTCTTCGGCAGCCAAATCTGGTTCTTGGGACATGGAACGTCACTTCTCTGGCGGGGAAGGAGCCCGAACTTGTGAGAGAGGTTGAGACATTCCGACTAGATATAGTCGGACTCACCTCGACCCACAGTTTGGGTTCTGGATCCAAACTCCTCGAGAGGGGCTGGACCTTGTTCTACTCTGGAGTTGCTGCAGGGGAGAGGCGGCGAGCTGGTGTGGGCTTATTAATAGCCCCCCGGCTCGGTGCCTCTGTGTTGGAGTCATCCCCGGTAAACGAGAGGGTCATTTCCCTACGCCTTCGGGTTGGGGAAAGGGTCCTGACTGTCGTTTGTGCGTACGCGCCAAACGGCAGTTCAGAGTACCCAGCCTTCCTGGAGTCCATCAGAGGGGTGCTGGAGAGCTCCCCAACTGGTGACTCTGTCGTTTTGCTGGGAGACTTCAACGCCCATGTGGGCAATGACAGTGTGACCTGGAGGGGCGTGATTGGGAGGAACGGCCTCCCCGATCTGAACCCGTGCGGTGTGATGTTGTTGGACTTCTGTGCGAACCACAGTTTGTCCATCACAAACACCATGTTCCAGCATAAGGATGTCCATAAGTGCACATGGCACCAGGACACCCTAGGCCGCAGGTCTATGATCGACTTTGTAGTCGTATCATCAGACCTGCGTCCGCATGTTTTGGACACACGGGTAAAGAGAGGGGCTGAGCTGTCAACTGATCACCACCTGGTGATGAGTTGGATTAGATGGCGGGGGAGGATGCCGGACAGACCCGGGAGACCCAAACGTGTAGTGAGGGTGTGCTGGGAACGTTTGGCAGAGTCTCCTGTTCGTCGAGTCTTCAGCTCTCACCTCCGGCAGAGCTTCTCCTGCATCCCGGGGGAGGACGAGGATATCGAGTCCGAATGGGCTCTATTCCGTGCCTCCATTGCTGAGGCAGCCGATCGGAGCTGCGGCCGCAAGGTGGTCGGTGCCAGTCGTGGCGGCAAGCCCCGAACCCGATGGTGGACACCAGAGGTCAGGGCTGCCGTCAAGCTGAAGAAGGAGTCCTATCGAGCATGGATGGCTTGTGGGACTCCAGAAGCAGCTGACGGGTACCGGCAGGCCAAGCGGCACGCGGCTTCGGCGGTGGTCGAGGCAAAAACTCGGGTGTGGGAGGAGTTCGGTGAGGCCATGGAACACGACTTTCGGTCGGCCTCAAAGAGGTTCTGGCAAACCGTCCGGCGCCTCAGAAAGGGGAAGCAGTGCCCGGTCCTCACTGTTTACAGTGGGGACGGGAGCCTGCTGACCTCGACTGAGGATATAGTTGGGCGGTGGAAGGAATACTTTGAGGCCCTTCTCAATCCCACTGACATACCTTCCCTAGAGGAAGCAGAGACTGAGGATACGAACGCGCACAGTTCCATCACTGTGGCTGAGGTATCTGGGGTAGTCAAAATGCTCCCCAGTGGCAAAGCTCCGGGGGTGGACGAGTTTCGCCCTGAATTCCTCAAGGCTTTGGATGTTGCGGGACTGTCTTGGCTGACATGTCTCTTCAACATTGCGTGGAAGTCGGGAACAGTACCTCTGGATTGGCAGACTGGGGTGGTGGTCCCCCTTTTCAAGAAGGGTGACCGGAGGGTGTGTTCCAACTATAGGGGGATCACACTCCTCAGCCTCCCTGGGAAAGTCTATTCCAGGGTGCTGGAGAGAAGGGTACGACCGTTAATCGAACCTCGGCTACAGGAGGTGCAATGTGGTTTTCGTCCTGGTCGCGGAACACTGGACCAGCTCTACACCCTTACAAGGGTCCTGGAGGGTACTTGGGAGTTTGCCCAACCGGTCTACATGTGCTTTGTGGACCTGGAAAAGGCATTCGACCGTGTCCCTCGCAGTGTCCTGTGGGGGGTGCTCCGGGAGTATGGGATTGGTGGCGCGCTACTACGTGCCATTTAGTCCTTGTACAACCAGAGCAGGAGCCTGGTTCGCATTGCCAGTAGTAAGTCAAGCCTGTTTCCGGTGAACGTTGGCCTCCGCCAAGGCTGCCCTTTGTCACCGATTCTGTTCATAATTTTCATGGACAGAATTTCTAGGCGCAGCCAAGGTGTCGAGGGAGTCCAGTTCGGGGGCACTAGGATCTCATCTCTGCTATTTGCAGACGATGTGGTCCTGATGGCCTCATCGAGCTGTGACCTGCAGCGTTTACTGGGACGGTTTGCATCTGAGTGTGAAGCTTCTGGGATGAGACTCAGCACCTCCAAATCCAAGGCCATGGTTCTCAGTCGGAAAAGGGTGGATTGCTCCCTCCGGGTTGGGAATGAGGTCCTGCCCCAGGTGGAGGAGTTCAAGTATCTCGGGGTCTTGTTCACGAGTGAGGGAAGGTTGGAGCGTGAGGTGGATAGGCGGATCGGCGCAGCGTCTGCAGTAATGCGGTCGCTGTACCGGACCGTCGTGGTGAAGAGAGAGCTGAGCCGGAAGGCAAAGCTCTCAATTTACCGATCGATCTATGTTCCCACCCTCACCTATGGTCATGACCGAAAGAACGAGATCGCGGATACAAGCGGCTGAAATGAGTTTTCTTCGTAGGGTAGCGGGACTCACCCTAAGAGACAGGGTGAGGAGCTTGGTTATCCGAGAGGAGCTCAGAGTAGAGCCGCTGCTCCTTCACATCGAGAGGAGCCAGCTGAGGTGGCTCGGGCATCTAGTCCGGATGCCTCCCGGACGCCTCCCTGGTGAGGTGTTTCGGGCATGCCCAGCCGGGAGAAGGCCCCGGGGAAGACCTAGGACACGCTGGAGGGATTATGTCTCACAGCTGGCCTGGGAACGCCTCGGTGTCCTCCCGGTGGAGCTGGAGGAGGTGGTCGGGGACCGGGAAGTCTGGGCTTCCCTACTGAGACTGCTGCCCCCGCGACCCGGACCCGGATAAGCGGAGGAAAATGGAATGGAATGGAATGGAAATTAGGCTTATGTGCTGTTTTGGCTCCAATTGGTTCAGATTTGCAAATAACTTTCCCCCATAAAAAGTAACAGTAATTGAATTCTTAGTAATCTCTTTTACATTTAACCATTGTTAATACGGTGAGGGTGCAATATATCACATTTTGAACTGTCAGACAAAGTAAAAAGAAGTTCATCAGTGTGCATCTGTTAAGGATGGTGTAATATGTCTACTTATTAATATTTTAATAAAATAATATACAAATATAAATAAAATAGATGTAATATTTAAATATTCCTAAGTACTGTATTAAAAGATGTTAACCGTTGCCTATACGTTAAGGAGGATGCAATATGTCGCATTTTTAACTGCCATGCCACACTTTTACACGATTTTAACATTTTTAGCGGTCACACCAATGTAAAAATCAGTTAACCACTGTCAATATTTTAAGCAGGTTGTTTGCTACAGCTCTCTTTGAAACACTCTTACCCGTCAAGAGTAAAAAGAAGTCGACCACTGCCAATGCATTAGGAAGTGTGTGCCACATCTCATTTTTTAATAATTGTAAAAATGTGTTAACCAGTTAATGTGGCGTGTGTAATATATCATTTTTTTTTAACTGACATGCAAGTGTAAAAAGAAGTTAACCACTGCTGATATGTTAAGGAGGGTTTACTACACCTCATTTTGAAACATTCTAATGTTGCACTACTACTGTGTCGTGGGATTGCTATGATATGCTGTGTGATGTACCATCCAGTGTGAAGTTTACACTTCTATGTGTTTACCAAAGCACTGCGAGTAGAGCTCCCTGCGGACAGGGCAGATACCCGTTTCTAAGGCGCGCCTCTGCTGCAGCTTCCTGTCCAGAAGTTCCTCCAGGTTGAGGACATCAGCTCTCGTGCACGGTGCAGTGGACACTCGCTGCAGCCACACCTGGTTGCCCTCTGTCCATTCCCTGCCATGGACAAACTATCATCTGCAATGGCTTTGTTCATGTTGTAAAACGGAAGGAGATGAGAGTTACCTGGGTGCAAACATGACATGGAGGATTTCCTCATTTTGCTGCTTCGTGCCATCAGGGGGTTTGGTTTTAGGGGGAGGGGGCACGGGAGAGTCCACAGGCTGGTGCTGGCTCACTTTAAATGGACGTCCCTGGATAGAGAAACTTTTCAGCTACTTTGTCAAATACCCTAGCTTAGGAAATGATCATTTTTATTACCATAACCAACTGTAAATATACACTCACTTTTCTAACATGGCAAACTCCTAATTGTTAAGTATAAATTAAATTAATTTCTAGATTCAAATATTTTTTCTAAATTAAATTAGATTTGTTCCAAATATACTAACCAAATGTTGTTTAAAATGTTTTTATTATTCTTGGAGCATTGAGAAGATAAAATAGACAAAAGATTACAATAGTTAAGCTGTTTATAGTTGCACTTAAGCTATATTAATGTCCGAATAAACAACATACAATTAATGTTTTTCCTGTCCAATTGTGACTATAAAATGTTATCCACTCACCTTTACTGATTTCCTAACAGTGCCTTGGTTAGCGACAACCGGAGTATCATATTTCAGGAGCGACTGTAAGGGCTCAATCATTGTACTCTTTTTTTTTTATATAGTCAAATTATTGTATTATTCTTGCAACAGGTGGATTTCCATAAGGAAAAAAGTTCGCGTTGACGTTTTGCGTTGTTATGACAACACCCTCCGAGTGTTCCATTTAATTGGTCCGAGTGGAATCGAAAGAGGACGCTAGCCAGTTATGAGTTACCTTTTATTTATACGTTTAATTTAGCACAAATATCAAACGCTAGCCTTTATTCTCATGTTTTTAATGTGTTTCGATTATATTTTATTCATTGTAGCTGAAATTGCTATTGCGTCTGTGAACAAGGCAAGCGGAACTAGTGAGAAAAGGCCTGTTTTGCCGAGATGTTTTATCCGCGTAACACCGGAAGCGGAAATAGGCAACAAAATAAGTTCCAACAATCAGCTACTGGTAAAGTCCTCCGCTTTATTTTGTGGAAACGGTGATGTACGTCTAATCAAAACCGACACTTATTTCTCTAAATTGTCGAATAATGGCCAAAGAAAAGCGCCACAAGAGAAGGGATTCACCGGAAGTGAAAGTTAAGGTGAAACAAGAGAAGCTAAGCCCCGAGAGGCCGCGAAAAACACGCCGCTCGCCGAGCAGCAACACCAGCCCACCTAGGAGGAGACCTAGCAGGTTTGTTTGTTTTTTTATTTCTCTTGAGTGTTTTTGAAACGAATCTGAGACAGGGTCAACAGCTTGGCCTTCTCTCGACATCTGTGGTCTGTTTGTTTGCTAGCTTAGCTGTTAGCATTTGTTGCGCAACCGACGTGTGGCCTCTGGAAACCTTTAATCAATTTAACCACGTGAAGGGACTGTATGTAACTCAATCCCAGTTACACTTACTGAAACTAAAACAACATATAAGAACACCCCAGCCATATAACACAAAAGCGATTTCAGGCAGTTTACATTCATGTTGTTGTTAAGATAGGCTATACATTCAGGGATAGCCAAACTTTGCCAAATAGCTATCATTAGCTGACAACAAACATATCTAGTGTGTGTCATGTTGGCATAGCTTACTCAAAAGAGGAAGCGGCGGGATATAATTCTTGTAATATGAACGTTCAAATGTTGGCGGCATGCGAGGAAGGAAGCACCAAACAGTCCCATAAATTAATGACATTTCTTTTATGTAGGTCACCTGGCAGGACAAGGGACAGACGAAGCAGCAGAAGCCCACGAAGGAGAAGCCGAAGTGCGCATCGCAATGCTGACGTCAAGTTAAAGCGGGTAATTCAGTTCTAGTTTTTATTTATTTTTTTACTTGTGATCGTAAAATCAAGACAAACTTTTAGTAGTTGCCGGAATTACAATGGATTTTAATCGGAAATAATGCGATTTAATTTCTGTCAACATTTTGTGTCGTTTGTATGTGTTGACAAAAGTGGCAGTTAATTTTGCCATAGTTTTTTTGCCATGTGTGTTTGTTTTGATTAGTTGTGGTCTCTTTTCTCGTGATGGGGAAAAAGGTCTATGATGAAAATTATTTGTCACTAGGCCTGTCACAATAACATATTTTGCTTCACGATAATTGTCCTACCAAATTATTGCAGATAAATGATTTTGAGACCATTTTTTCATTAAAGTAATGGCAATATATGGCATATTAATGTGAGTACACCATATCAAAAGTAATAAACCTTAATGTCTGAAGAGTATTTTCTGATTACTGGTTTACAAGAGTATATACTAATTACTATGTATGATTATTTATTCTGATTGTAACAAAACACTGACATTTTTATTACCACATGGACACATTACCTATTACTTTTCTATGCATTAAAAGATACATGAAATACAGGAAGTGAATAAATGTACTGCAATAGATGTAAAGCGATGGGGGGTAGGATTAAATAATCTTTGCTTCTTCTTACTCCTTTCGGACGTGTGGAACTGCGAATTGTACTATGTGATGTATTTCATTGCAACTTGTATGCATGTTCAAATAAAATGAAACCATTACCATATTTAGCATTGTAATTGGAATGGCAAGAGCGTTTAAATAAATTCAACAAGCAAGATAATAAAATAAATATTGGTTGGCACAAAATAAGGACATGCGCATGTCTTATAAAAATGTTTACCTAAAAAATACTCCTGTTCAATTTAAAGTATTTTTGAGTTGCTGACAATTTCCCCTTAAACCGGGCACTCCTTCATAGTTTGTTCTTCTGTTATTAGCTGACGATTTGAGCATCGCTAAAGGTTTGTTATTAAGAAAAAAGATAATTGACTTATTAGTATTTTTTAAGTATTTATTTTAATAAAACATCTTGACACTAATATTTGGCGTTGATTTTGTCTAGACTCGCTTTGCTTTAAAAATATTGAGATATATATTATATACCGATATTCAACCTAAATATATCTGGATATGCGTTTTGGTCCATATTGCCCAGCCCTGCACGCAGTATATCCGTTCGCGTCTGTATGCAACTAATTACTAATCCGGCACAGTGTGGAAACAACTTTTTTTCAAAACGACAAAAAAAATTCTCAAGAGTGTTCCCATGTGGACAGGGCCTTAAGTTCCACTGTTTTGTATTATTTATACAACTTGTCACCAAAATTACCATGCGCAAACGGGCTGAAATTGACACCAGATGGTGTTTTATACACAACAGGCACCAAGACAGTATTCCACACTGTTTCCTCTGTTTATTCAATATGTTTGCAGTATACTTTCACATGGCTATGGTTTGAAATCACTGTAGTCTGTGCGTCATGACCCTCGAAGTACGGTAACTGCGCTGTCACTGGTACGCCTGTGAATACTCTCATTCACTGGTACCCATTTGCGTTAGCTTGCTTGTTACTCCTCACGACACTCACACTCTGTGTGCACTCGCTAGTGCCAACAAACACGCATGCACATGTCAATTTATCGAGTTACTTTTTATTTATCATGCAGTCAATTGATTTGATTATCGCGACAGGCCTATTTGTCACTGGACTTCAACCGTCTTTTTACCAAATGAACACAGGAGCGTGAAGAGCATCGCTCTGCTGGAGAAGACCACAGAAGAAGAAATGAGCTGCCGGAAGAAAGGCGTAGCAGGTGGGAATCGGACCGACCTCAGGAGAGAGACCGCAACGGCGACCGACGCCGGGAACGGGACGCGACATCTTCCCAGCAAGCCGAGCGTCGGCACCACGACGAACAGCGCAGGGAAACCCGTCGGCAGCGTGAGGAAAACCAAGAGTTTGACTTTGGGCGACCCAACAGTGGGGGTAACAGCCCGTCAGCGCCTCCTGCTGACAAGGAGAAACCAAACTTTGGTCTGTCGGGAGCGCTTACGGAAGACACAAACACGTTCCGTGGAGTTGTGATTAAGTACAATGAGCCGCCCGAGGCTCGCATTCCCAAGCGACGGTGGCGACTGTACCCTTTCAAGAATGACGAGCAACTTCCAGTCATGTACATTCACAGACAGAGTGCCTATCTGATGGGGCGACAGCGCAAAATTGCCGACATTCCCATTGATCACCCATCCTGCTCCAAACAGCATGCAGTATTCCAGTACAGGTCTGTCTTTTTACTTAAGTAGAAGTAGCTTTATGTGGTTTTAGCAGTGTCAAATCTACCTTCTCCATGTCTGCTTCTACAGACTTGTGGAGTTCACACGGGCCGACGGCACCACGGGGCGCCGGGTGAGGCCCTATATCATCGATCTGGGCTCCGGGAACGGCACTTACCTAAACAACCAGCGCATCGAAGCGCAGCGCTACTATGAGCTCAAAGAGAAGGACGTGCTCAAATTCGGCTTCAGCAGCCGCGAGTACGTCCTCCTGCACGAGTTCTCCGACACCAGCGAGGTGGATGCCAAGCAAGAGGAAGAAGACGACGAAGGCCTCGACGAAGTTAATAACGAACCAGCAAGTTAATTTTTTTTGTGTGTGTGTTTCAAAAACAGGGAACAGTTAATTATGATACTATTGTGTATAGATTGAATTCCCCCCTTTTTTTTAAACATTTTGTCTGCTCAGAGGGCTCACAGCGATAAATGTACATTTACATTTTTGTACTGTAAATAAAGACTGTGAACTATTTATCAGCCTCCAGCAACTTTTCAGGAGATTGTGGGATCATATAACATCTCTGTGTGGACTTTTCATGTTCTCCCCATGCGTGCATGGGTTCTCTCTTGGTACGCTGGCTTCCTCCCACATTCCAAAAATATGCATGATAGGTTAATTGGAGACTGTAAATTGACCATAGCTGTGAATTTTTTTTTTTGGTCTATATGTGCCCTGCAATTGACTGGCGACCAGTCCAGGGTGTGCACCGCCGCTCACTCGAAGACAGCTGGGATAGGCTCCAGCATACCCGCGACCCTAGTGAAGACAAGCAGTATAGAAAATGGAAGGATTTTATTCATTATTCATTCATTCAAATGTACATCATGCTGAGGCCATTACACTTCTTTTGTATTTTATCCATCTGAAATTTCTCACCGGCCGCACGGTGGTCTAGTGGTTAGCACGTTGGCCAACACAGTAACAGCTTGGAGATCGGGAAGACCTGGGTTCGATTCTCCCCTGGGCATTTCTGTGTGGAGTTTGCATGTTCTCCCCGTGTGCGCGTGGGTTTTCTCCGGGTACTCCGGCTTCCTCCCACATTCCAAAAACATGCATGTTAGGTTAATTGACGACTCTAAATTGCCCATAGGTATGAATGTGAGTGTGAATGGTTGTTTGTCTATATGTGCCCTGCGATTGGCTGGCGACCAGTCCAGGGTGTACCCCGCCTGTCGCCCGAAGTCAGCTGGGATAGGCTCCAGCATGCCCCCGCGACCCTAATGAGGAAGAAGCGGTATAGAAAATGAATGAATGAATGAATGAAATTTCTCACTGAATTCTCTACATGTGAATTCCAACTAATTCTGCTATTCCTGATTTAAGATGGTCCTGGTTTTAGTGGTCACAAAAAAAGACAAAGAAAAATAAAATGTAATGTAAAATGTGATCAAAATGCGAAGCGGGCATAATTATGTAAAAATGTTTAATGGTTTCAATGTAGGTATTCAAAACAATGTAGGTAACTGTTCAAACTATATGAAGAGGTTCACGTGGATCTGAAAATTCAAATTAATGAAATTATGATTGTTAAAACCGAGCATTATTTCCTTTTTAAACGCACATTAATTAGTGTAGCGCTTGGGTCGTGTGATTAGATTGTGTAAGTGGCAGGAAGTATGAATGGAGTATCCACAGTCTGATGAAATCTCCTTACGAAGCCTGAAACTTCAGTAGATGCCATTCTTGTGTTAATGAAATTGTTTCTTTGTGTATTTGTAATTGCAGTATTCAAGGCAGTCGTAATAGCAACAGCAACAAAGCGTGCGAAGTGAAAGTACAAATAAAGTAAGAATAAAAGAAGTTGTGAAAATACAGTGAAAACTATCCAAGGCCAAAGCTAAATGATGGCACATTTTCTGTTTTAAAAGTGTATATATCTATAAATACACCGGACAAGACTGATTAGTGGAGGTTTAATGTTCAGTGTTCGGTTTGTGGTACGTTGCTACATTGGAAATAGCACAAAAACGAGTAAAAAAAATAAGTAACTACTTTTACTTGAGTACAATGTGTCTTTACATCTCTGTTCGGAAACATTAACTTCCAATAAAGCCATAAAAAGGATGCACTTGTTATGTAATCCAGCGTTACAGTTAAAAAAAACTATGGTCACAGCAGAGGAAGTTCTGAGGATTTCTTTTCAACTTTATTTTTATCGTAAAAAGTGAGGACATAAAAGGTCAGAGGTGATCTCGTGTTTTTATTTATCTTTTAGTCAAGTTGGTGTCGCGTTGGTGTCCGGTTTTAGGATCTGTGGCGTCACTTGTGGAAGGGCGGGGTTTCGGGAATGTTGGCGAAAACCTCAATGGGCGGGGACACACCTGGAGAACCACAGGCGATCTACACCAGGCAGGACGCCTGCTCGTCTACTTTAAAGTATTTTAAGTATTAATAAAATTTAATAAAAACGACATAATGTACACGACGGAACGCAGGCGGATGAGCCTCCGCGAGACGAGGAGGCGGGAGAACGGTTGGCTGTTGTCGGCTGGAAGTTTGTGGCAGGACCCGCTGGCCATAGAGCTCAGCTCCCGAATCTCCACCAAGCAGCACGTCGTCTCCCCGAGGAGCCGCGGCCGGCCCGTGACAGTGGTCTACATCGCCAACGAGGAGGCGGCGGTGGCTTCTTCCCCGGCCGAAGGGAACTTGCCTCTGGTGTGTTTAAAAGAAGCGTGCGCGGAGGCCCGCGCGACCTTTAAAAGTATCCCGTTTGAGAGGATCTCCATGGCGACCACGGACGTTCTAGATAATTTCTACAATGCTGGTGAGTTTTCACTAATTAATGTTGATCTATATTTCAAAGCAACCAGATGAGACATACAGTCACACCACGGCTTGGAGTTTTCCCTTGCCTCTGTCGCCAAAGTGCTTGCTCGTGTGGGGTTCACTTGTGAGGAGTATGGTTCTACACCTGCTCATCGTGCAAAGTGTTACTAGCTAAATTGATGACACTGATCTCTATCCTCACAGACGTTGCTGTGCTTGAGATGAGCGACTCTTTCTGCCAGCCTTCCCTCTTCTACCACCTGGGAGTGAGGGAGAGTTTCAGCATGACAAACAACATCATTCTGTACCGCTACAAAGACGACACAGACATGCAAGCTGTCAAGGTAGAGCTGATGGGAGTGGAGTCAGTTGTGGAGGCTTTACAGTCTTTTGCCTTACGCACTATTTCAACCAGAGACTAAATCAGGGGTCACCAACGTTTTTCCTTGTGAGAGCTACTTTTACAAAATGAAAATTAGCCAAGAGCCACTCATTTTTGTAACATTTATTTTCATAGCTTATTTCAGCACTAAGAAACTGAATATGCTTGTTTTACCAGAACATTAACAAACTGCTGCTATCCACAATTTACATTTTGTATTTCACAATTTTTTTTTTTGTAGTGTTCTCACATTATAAACTGAAAACCTGAATGAAAAGTAGGCTTGCAGGCACCTCAGGGGGTCGTGGGAGCTCCCTGGTGCCAGCGGGCACCATGTTGGTGATCCCTGGACTAAATCATTCACACATTATTTTGCTTCTCTCTAATCATAGCCGATGACAAATGTTGCACCGATGATAACTTTCTATACTCACAGGACAGTTCATTGGGTACTTTGACACAATCCAATAAAATTCTTTAGAAAGATAATTATACCATGTTTGGATTTTGACACTGTAAGGCATTGGTTCCCTAACCTTTCACAGTCACGTACCACTTTAGACATCTGACTGGAACTCATGTACCCCCTACACCTGCACACCACACAATGAGACATCTTTGATATATGAGGGGGTTTTTTTACACATCTTTTTATTGAATTTTTTACAGCAAGGTCATCTCAGCGTATAAAGGATATACAGCGATATAGTACACAGCTGACCAGCAGCACAACGTTCAGGGGAACAACAACCAAGAGCTTACAGTGGTCCCTTGTTTGTCGTGGGGGATAGGTTCACAAGATAGCCTGCAATAAGTAGCCAACTTAATAGCCAACTTTATTTGTTTACAATTATCATATATGTTTTAAGGCTGTAAAACCCCTCACAATACACTTTATAAACTTCTCTCAGACAGGTATTAACATTTTCTCACATTTTAAACTCTCTCAAAGTTCAAATTTTGCTTGAATTTTAATGATCATCATTATTTTTGTAATATTACTACTAATTTTGCTATTTTTTATGCTGTTTTTTTTTGTTTTCTTGTTAAATTATATTTTTAGCTCATTTAAAAGCCACCGGCCTCAAATGAACCCCAGGCTGCACTTTGGACACCCTGATTCTGATTTTCTGGTCTTTATCTACATGAGAAGGTCAAAATATTAGAAAATATTAGAAATAGTACCACTACAACTACAATAAGTAATAATAACAATGAAATAATAATACATTTTTCAAATGCATACCCTTTGACAGACATTTGTACGACTTTTTCGTTTTGGGGCATAGTTATTTTGAGCTGTAAACAGAGATGTACAACTAAAAATTATATTACGCATTAATGACAAGGCTGTCCAGTGAAAACAATCCCATGACAGGGTTTTCACTTTTCTTGTTCCTGTGTCCTTCAGGAGCAGTGTGGAAGCTACACATTCCTCCCGTACGTGGTGACGCCTCAGAGCAAGGTGTTTGCCTGCGATGGCGCGATGATGACCGGCATCAAAGAGCTGATGCAGCCTGGCTTCCAACTGGACTCTCTGCTCACGCCGCTGGTGGACAGACTGGTTCACGTGCTCAACAATGTGCACGTGCAGTTCAGGTCAGACCTCTCTCAAAATACCATCATCTCACATTACGCCTGCCTAAGCGTGTTTATGTCACCTTTTGTTCTCTCTGGAGATCTTTGAAGTGACATTGTGTCTCTATCCCGACAGCGAGTACTTCCGGGAGTCCATCAGGCACGACATCCGCATGGCCAGGGAGCGTTTTGGCGGTCAAGCCCTGAGCGAGGAGCTGAGCCGCATCCAGAAGCGTCTGGACAGCGTGGAGCTGCTCACGCCTGACATCGTGGTGAACCTGCTGCTGTCATACAGGGACATCCAGGTGAGGACTTCACACAACACTATGGACTTATTTGCAAGGATCATACAAACGTTCCAAGGTAAGATTCAGACACTTTGGACAAAAGATTTAGACATTTGGAACTGGTTCCTTGAGAGTCCATTGCATCCTGAAGCAATTGAGGCACAATGGAGTGCACTATTTGCTGTACCAGAAGAGGCGCTGTGGATTCAGTTTGTAGGTTACTTTGTTGTATGGTCCCTCACTCTAGCGCATTGTTTCGCAAATAGTGGGGCGGGCCCCCCATGGGTGGCGAGGTGAACTGTCGGGGGGGCGTGACAGGCAAGGAGGACTTTCAATATTAGTGCAGACCTGCCAGACCTGATAAGTGAATTTCTGCAAAGTAGGATTCCTTATATATAAATGGAATATTTTCATAGTTCGAACACGGAAAACCTAATACGACGCTGTAATTTTTTAACATTATTTAACATTTTAACATTATTAGAGCCCGCTAGACATGAAATGACACCTCTATAGTCACCTTTACAATCGTATTACCCAATATACAGTAGAATTGTCGCACTCGTGTGTGTTGCTCTATGTGTGTTCCGGTGCCAGGGGAGCTGAGAGGGGGGCGGTCAGGAAGTGACGTCGGGGCTTCAGAGTTGAGGTTTAGCTTGATGCGGGTTACGACCGCAACAAGTCTGGTGCTTGTGTCTCTCACCGAACATTACCCAACATTACTGACACCTAGTGACCAAAGTAGAATACTACACATAATCACTGAATGCTTTATATGTATATTTTACTTAATTTAGCCATTTTTATGGTCGAAAATGCTTAATTTAGTTTTTAAAAAAAATAAAATAAAATTAGCTAAAATATGCATATTTTGAGTAATACACAAAAGATACATATATATGTTGAAAAGGAGATATATCGGAGTGGTGGTGTGCATGGAGGAAATGGGGGTTCAGTGCCTTTCTCAAGTGCAATTAGTACATTAGTACATTAGTGCTAAAGTAGCATCATCTTTTGCTTTGTGTCATTAAGTCCTAGAAGACTGAACCATAAATATTTAAAGATCCATTTTTGAGCTAGTTCAGCACCATACAGCTGTGGTAAATTTCACATATGCATGAATAAATACATACATTATTAAAACGGTTATATAGCTATAGCTATTGTGTTGCAGATGGTCACCATCTTTGTCTTTATGTTTTGCTTGCTACAATGTAGCGTCTGTAAAGTAGACTACACCCTTAGGAACATTGGGCTTGACTTAAATATGTACAATACTTCACCATGCAGAGGCCAGATAGTGTATGTCCTGTGTGCCCATTGTAGTCTTGATGTGTCATTTGTGTTTTTCTCAGAACTACGATGCTATGATCAAACTGGTGGAGATGCTGAACAACTTGCCCATGTGTCTCGTGGCAAGACATCACAATATCAAGTTTCACTACATATTTGCTCTAAACAGGTACGCATACTATTCCTGTTGCTGTGCGGCGTTCAACTGCACTGAAATTTTGACCTTTTTTGACATAAAAAAATCATGAATTCTTGTCCTACCAGGAGGAATCAGCCAGGGGATCGCGCCAAAGCCTTGGAGGAAATCTTGCCCATCGTGGAATCAGGTGGCAAGGTGGTGTCGGACGTCTACTGTCTGTGCGGTCGCATCTACAAAGACATGTTCATCAGCTCAGGCTTCACTGACCAGCACTCCAGGGATCAGGCCTGCTACTGGTACAACTATTACTAGTATCACTACCTTCATAGCAGTATCATTATTCACCTTTCCTGCATGTGGATGTATTTGTAGGTATGGAAAAGCCTTTGAGACGGAGCATACGCTTCACTCGGGCATCAACAATGTGGTCCTTCTCATGGCGGCGGGACATGAGTTTGACACCTCCATTGAGCTGCGCAAAATAGGTGCTCAAATTACTTCTCTTTGTCAAACATAAAGTCTTTTGTTGCTTCTAACGTTCATATCATTCAACATAAATTATATCATTAATTGCAGTACTGTGTGGTCAACATTTATATTCTGTTATGCTTCTCATATACATACATGCATTGGTGTGAAAAAGTGTTTGCCCCCTTCCTGATTTCTTATTTTTTTGCATGTTTATCACACTTAAATGTTTCAGATCACCAAACAAATTTAAATATTAGTCAATGACAACACAACTGAACACAAAATACGGTTTTGAAATGGAACTTTTTATTATTAAGGTAGAAAAAAATCAAAGCCTACATAGCCCTGTGTTTTGGGCCACCCTTAGCAACAACAAAATAAAAAAATAAGAAATCAGTAAGGGGTCAAACACTTTTTCAAACCAATGCATGTGGATGGATAAATGTATTGTCCCTTCCTCACACAACAGGAAGTGAATTTCTTTCCACAAGAGTTTGGATTTTTTACACACATTTGTCCCAAAACACTAAACCCATCCAAACATGCCTTTTATGGACCTTGCTTTGTGCACAGGAGGTCAGAAAGGGCCTTCTTCAAACTGTTCCCACAATATTGGACGCATATGATTGTCCAAAATGTCTTGCTAAAAGGAAGAATTAAGATACAGGACGGAACTGCAAGGTCTAATCCAGCTCCAATACTTTCAGCTGTGTAGTGTACGTTGATTAGCCCGACCAGCTATTAATGTTAAATGACTGGTTTGTAGGTGTGGCCATAAGCACTCTGCTGGGCCGTAAGGGCAGCTTGGAGAAGATGAAGGACTACTGGGATGTGGGCTTCTACCTTGGCGCCAACATCCTGGCTAACACGCACAGGAAAGTCATCGAGGCTTCAGAGAAACTCTACAAGCTCAAGGCTCCGATATGGTGAGACCACTCTCCATTAGAACTACATGAAACATCACATCTGCTTTATTTTCTTCACTGCACTTTGTCAGGTACGTGGCATCCGTGATGGAGACGTACGTTCTGTACCGACAGTTTGCTAAGCCTCCTGAGGTGAGGTCTCCCAAGCAGGACACGTTGGACTTCTGGATGGAGCTTCTGTTGCAGTACTGCAAACCCAAAGTCTACACCGACCACTGCCGGGTGAGAGAACTTTGTCCTACACGGTGTCGTTAACCCTGTTTTTGTAGAGTGTGGTGCTAACAAAGCTAAAGGTCATAGGTTTGATTCCCGTATGGGCCATCATTCATTTATATTGCAGTAGTGAAAGCATTGTGTTTTAATCTTCAGGAGTCCTTTTAATTTACTGCGCTAGGAGCAGAAGAGCACAAAAAGTCATGTCTCAAACAGTAAATATGACAAATTGGACTATTTTTCCAACTAAATGAAACTCTGCAATTACAAATTGCATGCTTATATTGTGCAATGACGTTTAAATATTGTGGTTATAATGGGAGTCACTGGGACTTTTCTAATCTCACGGGACCTCACAGAGCAGTAATCTGACACTGTAAAAAAGTAAAAAAGCATCAAAATAGATTTGATTACTAATCTTATATATACTGTATTTAATTAAGCGTGATCTTTATCCCAGCCCAGCCTCGTCACATCCTTCACATTTTAGGATTAAATGGAAAATAACTCAGTGTGTGTGTATTTTTCAAATGGGCATTTTAAAAGGTTAAAATAATAAAAATAATGACACCTTTGGTATTTTTAATTTGGATTGAAGTTGACTGAAAGATCTGAGCAAAAAAATATGAATCTGTTATCTTTTTATAGCAGTATTATTTTTTTTTTTTGGAAGAATGTTTTTTGTCCTCTTGGGACCTTAAAGGGTGATACATTCTCCCCAAGTATCTGGTTGACCTATGAACAAATTTTATGATTTTTCATGAATATAACCTTCTTGGGGCCAAAATTCTGAGGAAAGAAATCGACCCAAGAGAATTAATAATACAAATAATACTTGAATTGTGGAAAGCCTATGCAAAAGCAAGAAAGTGTGGATGGTTATGTACAGTATACTGTATGTATGGTTAATATATGAATGGTTTGTTTTGAAATTCGAAGCACGTTTTTACCTCCTAATTGAACTTTTTACTTTACCTTCTCCTACTGACTATGTTTCCTTTGTAAGTCCTAGCAGATCTCTCTTTGATTTGAATAATATCTAAGATGTTCAGTTGATGCAGTTTATAGGTCTTGCACCTTTTTCTTTTATTAACCTGTAAACTAGTTGACTTGTTAGAAAAACTCTTTACTGGAATTATCCCAGCCAATATAATAAACCTGGTAAATGTATCTGATGTAAAAGCTAAGTATAGCGTGTGCTACTTGTTGGCGCTCATCTTACTTGCTTTAAGTCAGATGATGAGCCCGGTTCGACTTTGAGTGAATACAAGCGTTGTTTTTCCAGGTGCTCATTCTGGAGCCCAGTAAAGTCCTTCAGCCTGCTACCGTGTCTGTGAGTGAGGGGGATGAAAGCTGCACTGTCCAGTTGAAACACGTCACCCCATTTAAGGTGTGCAAACCTCCCCACCTTCTGTCATTGTCTCATCTTGGTTCTACGTCTCAGGACTTGCACAATCTAGAAAAGGCCCAACTTTGTCCACTGAGCTCATCTTTCAGTACAGTGAATGTTTGGTGCCAAGTATGAGGGCGTGTTCTTTGTGCAAATGCGTTGCACCTCAGGCTGTTTACTTTCTTTTTCTTGTGTGCGTGTTTGTGTGTGTACGTGTACGAACTGCACTCCACTAACCTTTATGAAGTTGCCCTGTCATGCACAGTGTGTATATTTCCTTTTTAAAGCCGCTGAGATGAACCATGTCATGTTTATACCAACAGAAAGGCTTACACCAGTGGACTTTCCCAGCTGCTGCAATCCGGGGAGTGAGGTATGCTCCAGTGCTGTTGCGTGTGCTGACATCTTTACAAATATGTTGGGGTGTGTTTGAGCCTGCAGCAAAAGCAAGTGGAACCCAAACACTCACATTTGGCTGCTGGTTTGAGGTTGGGTTTCACTTTCACGTATATTCTCAAGACATAAAAGCTTTATCCATTTTTATCATTGTTGAACACTATTGGCAGAGATGTGCAGTTAAGCAACTTTTTGTCTTTTTGTGGCAGTGGAAAACACACACAATACAGTGGAAAAGTGTAAAAAAAAAAAAAACAGCTGTTGTAATGGAAAAAAAAATGTTGTTTTTTTATGAGAATAAAGAAACTCATAATATTATGAGGAAAAATTACGTCATTTTATTAGCATAGAGATGAAGAAGAAACTTGAAATATTTGGAAAATAAAAAAAAAAAAAATAGAAAGAAAGAGCAAAGACCTAAGGTCACACTAATAATACACTTTTTCACTTATATCCCAAAGCTGACATGCATGTTATTCTTGTACTATGTATAAGGTCTTAGCATATCTGCATGTATTGGTTTACAAAATATAAAAGTGGCCCTGGCATCCTTTCATTACTGAGTATCTGGCCCTCGGTAGAAAAAGTTTGGACACCCCTGCACTAAATGGTAGTAGGTACTGCAATGGTGGTTAAACTTGGTTATTTTGACATCCTTTACCATGGATATGCAACAGAATGCTTGCCATACTGACCTGAATCATACCAGGAGCAAACAGGGCTTACCGCGAGGGGCCATTGAGGGAGCCAGGCCTGGCCTGACTGCCGGTTGCTTTCCCCCATGGGGCCCTGCCCTCTCAGACCCATCGCCCACAGCGGGATCCAGCACAATGTGTGCAGTACACTTTCTCTGGGAACGCTTTTACTGTATATCCCGCCTCAGCGGAATTAGCAGGGGAAAAAAGCCACATACAAATGGATGCATTGACGTTATTACGTTGAAAAAAACTCTTGTCTGTCCTCTCCAAGCGTGTCAAAGATCGATGAGCGGAGCTGCTTCCTGTACGTCCACTACAACTCTGACGACTTCCAGCTTTGCTTCCCCTCTGAGCTCCACTGCAAAGGGTGAGTGGCCCATCAGAAGTGAAGAATCCTAAAACACACGACTGTTGTCAACGCATTGATTCATTCAGTAGGTCGGTTGAGAGGATAACCTTGAAGTGGCATCAGCAGTTCCTTCATGCCCCAAAGAAAAACCCATAGTTTTTCAATAGTTTTTCAAAACTCATAGTTTTTCAATACTCGTGATTATCAGTCGGGTCAGCTGTTACTTGAAGAAATATACCAAAAAAATACTGTCACTCTTCACAGAATGTGGGTTGGGGGAATATGGTGTTAGTCAAGGAAGAACATTTTGGGGTACGGGTTGTGGATCATAGCAATAAAAGTTCTGTAGATTTGGACAATCGATACACTTTCATATGCACTTTGAATCCAGAGTATCATGAATGTTTCTTCCCCTGTTTTCTCCTCAGTTTCTGTGACATGGTCAACTCTCTGCTCCATCAGGCTGAGGATGCCTCTCAGGACGTCAGCCATGTCACTGATGGAATACTCGAGGTTGGTCACTTTATTTGATGAAAATTCAATTGCTTGCATTGCATCTTGAGTCAGATGTGAGTGAAAAGTAAATCCCTATTTTAAAATATGTTTAAAAATCTTTCTTTATTGTATTTTTGTGCATTTGTTCTTTAATAATAATCTTTTATGGCCATATTATTGAATATTTTTCATGCTAGACAGCGCATCTCCACATTTTGCTATTGTCGTTCGGAAGTGACCGAACGCCCACTTCCCCGGGAGACGGATGGGTCGTCATGGTCCGTATGAGTGGCTTGCCAGGAGTCCTGACTTGACACCCTGTGACTTTTTTCCTTGGGGTCGGTTAAAGGAGCAAATATACTGTGCCAAACCGAGCAACTATGTCTCCCGTCCTGCTAGGGTTCCTGGTAGCTGATAGCGAATTCTGGTGCCCATATCAAATTAAATTAATATGCATTTCTTGTAAAAATAAATAAATAAATAAAAGTTAATAAATAAATAATAATTATTTTAAAATCGATTGTTACTTTTCAATCAATATAGAATAGCAATGTGTTGGATTCAAAAGGTGCAAGGCCATACTGTTCTAATCCAATCCTTAAAGTTTGCGCCACCTGCTGGATCTTGTTAGTCACTACACCTCTTGGCCCTTGAAATGTGAAAAGAAACCATCACATCTGCCTTTATTCGGATCGTCACCAAAATTGACTGGGTGTCTGCTCAGCACATGTGCCACAAAGGCAGTGACTCTCAACTTTGCGCTTTAACGTCTGCCCTCTTAAATATCCAGTTTGTCATTAATGGGATCCTTGCCATCTTCCTGCTGTGTTGCAGTACGTCTATGAGACCAACGAGAATGCTGGCAAGGTGGTTCTCGGCAAAGGGACGTACGGTGTGGTGTACGCCGGGAGGGACATGAGCAACCAAGTGCGTATCGCCATCAAGGAGATCCCAGAGAAGGACAGCACGTGAGTTGGACGCTGTTAAAGTCCTCTTTCATGGGTCTAGCACCACTTAAAAACAAACACAACCCAACACTTGTATTTGTGTCCTGATAGTTATTCCCAGCCTCTCCACGAGGAGATCCGGCTTCACAAGAGGCTGAAGCACAGGAATATTGTCCAGTACCTGGGCTCCGTCAGTCAGGACGGTTTCATCAAGATCTTCATGGAAGAAGTACCAGGAGGTCTGCATCTAAACATGTTGACTTTGAATAAGAAGGAAGTTAACTTGAGAGGGATTCATTCGGAACTACTCACTTCCTTTAAAGCAACTTACAGTCAATATTGCACAATGTAGCGTCTCACACCATGAAATGTTGAAACATTCCCGCCATGGCAGGAAGTTTGTCATCCCTGCTGCGCTCCAAGTGGGGTCCTCTGAAGGACAACGAGGCCACTATCATCTTCTACACCAAGCAGATCCTGGAGGGGCTCAGATATCTTCATGACAATCAGATAGTTCACCGAGACATCAAGGCAAGCACCTGTTTTTGTTGTTGTTTTTACCAAATGCCTGTTTAAATGTATGTTTTTGCTGCAGGGTGACAATGTGCTGATCAACACTTATAGCGGTGTTCTGAAGATCTCCGACTTTGGGACCTCCAAGAGGTTAGCAGGGATCAACCCCTGCACGGAGACGTTTGCTGGTAAGATGGCTTGAAAGGTGCGAGCATTTGGGTTGACAAAGACATGTTTAAAGAGTATTTACCGATAATAGGAACTCTTCAGTATATGGCGCCAGAGATTATAGATCAGGGGCCTCGGGGGTATGGAAAACCGGCTGACATATGGTCCCTCGGGTGCACCATCATTGAAATGGCAACAGGCCAAACTCCCTTTCATGAGCTGGGAAGTCCACAGGCAGCCATGTTTAAGGTAACGATGGAACAGGCTTAGTATTCTAAAAAGCCTGGTCGTACTAATCCCAATCCTCCTACCCCAGGTCGGGATGTTTAAGATCCACCCCAAGGTTCCAGAGAGCATGTCAGACAAGGCAAAGAGCTTCATCATGAACTGTTTTGAGCCCGATCCGGACGACCGGGCCACGGCAACGGATCTGCTCATGGACACCTTCCTCAGGTCGGCTCCCAGGAAGAAGAACAGGGCGGTGCAGGATTCTGACCCTGAAGACATTTTTGCTGGTGGGACTTTTCGTTTACAATACGATGCATGCGCAGTGTGATATCATAACAGTATCTAAGGACATCATAACAGCGCCTGATGAATGGTTTTGTTTTGTAGGTGACTACCAGCGCAGCCTATCAGTGCCAGTCTCCATCCTTGTGGAGGACACAGACACAGACTCATACTCGGATTCATTGGACCTTTCATGCTCCCTAGACCTCAGGAATACGCAGTCCGCCTTTAGAGCACACATCTCCGAGAGCCCACCCATCAACGGACAATTCCTGCCGTGAGTAACTGAACATTGTTGGAAGAGAAAAACATTTTAATCCTGGGCTATTTTTATTTTCCTTCACTATTTTTCTTATGTTGTATGTAATCACTGCAAGCACTATCTTTACACTAGTCAAGATCTTTTATATGACAGCAACGCGCTGCTGTTTTTAAGGAAAAACGGCAAAAACGCTTGCAGATGTTCTATATAACAGGAGCACTTTGCTGCTTTTAGGAATCCATCCATCCATTTTCTATGCCGCTTCTCCTCATTAGGGTCGTGAGGGTATGCTGGAGCCTATCCCAGCTGACTTTGGGCAACAGGCGAGGTACACCTTGGACTACCAATCGCAGGGCACATATAGACAAACAACCATTCACACTCACATTCATACCTATAGACCGATTAACCCAACATGCATGTTTTTGGAATGTGGGAGGAAATCGGAGTACCCAGAGAACCGGGAGAACATGCAAACTCCACACAGAAATGCCCAAGGGACAATCGAACCCAGGTCTTCCCGATCTCCAGACTGTTACTGTGTGGCCAACATGCTAACCACTAGACCACCGTGCGGCCCGCTTTTTTGGAATCTACTGCAAAAAATACAAGTACGGTAAAAGATCCTCCATATGACAGGACTGCTGCTGTTCGCAAGAATATATTGCAAAAACACAGGTCAAAGTTCCTCTATTTCCTAGGTTCCCAAGGTGGGAGTGGGATACGTGTACCCCTAAGGGTACACCAGTTGTAATGGGGGATGTGAATAAAAGTGAAAACCAATGCGCGCCTAACACTCACAATTACACGTGCGCCTGAACACCTCACGGCGCAAGGAGAATGGAGCAGAAAGGAGACCGGGTTTTAAAATAATGTTTACTGCCCCACCCCTGCTGTCCAGCGTACCGGAAGAGTCCCCTCTGGACATGAGCAGTCCGGCATCCACAGATGAGAACATTGGTCTGTTCATGCTGAGGAAGGACAGCGAGAGGAGAGCCACGCTGCACCGAGTGCTCACCGACTACATCGCCAACGTTGTGGCCAACATACAGGAAGCTGTGCCTCAGGTAAGAACAAAACACTTGTAGTTTCCTTGCAACACAGTAGCATACATCTTCTACATCTTCCTCTCGTTGGGATTAAAAGACCCAAACAGCGTACCATTAGTGCGAATCACACCTGTTTTTAACAGTACGGCGAGGGGTCATCGCTGACTGAGGTACACATCACTAAGCTCATCTGCTGCTTGCGAGACAACATCTGCTCCCCGGACAGGAAGCAGCTAACCAGCAACCTGCTGGAACTAAGAGCAACTCTGCTCTCCACCGCAGTGCCCCAAAACGGCCTGCAGGCAGTGCTGTTCAGCTTCCAGGATGCGGTATGTTGACTCAAAAGCATAATTAAGACACCTGGAAGCTTTTGTGGATTAGATGTTCTTCTGTTTGTTGCAGGTGAAGAAAGTGTTGAGGCAACAGCAGGTGAAACCTCACTGGATGTTTGCCCTGGACAATCTGCTGAGACAGGCCGTGCAGGATGCCATCACTGTGCTTCTTCCAGGTTACAGCACGTCATCTCCAGTCCGACGCACATGAGGCTGACCACTGTCAATTAACTGATTCACTTGATCCTCCCTCCCTACCTACCACAGAACTGAAGCTCCAGCTGCAGTCATCATTCGAGGTAGAGGACAGCACTCCCGAGGAGCAGCCCCCCGTCCCAAATGGCGACCTGCTCAACGAAGCGGCACACTCTGACCAGTCAGAACCTGTGAACAAATTGGTTTTGGCGACGTCGGATGACCTCCTAGACAGCAACTGTCCCCTTAGCGATGAACTGAGAGACCTTCGAATAGAGACCAGAAGGTGCACCACCAAAGTTTTTTTTTTTTTTATGTCCCTGCCTTATTGAGGAACAAGAATTTAAATGTGTACTTTCTGTTGTCTCTCAGACTGCTGAGGCTGCTGAGTGACAAGGAGAGAGAGTACCAGGACCTCCTGCGGACCTCAGTCCAGCAGAAACAACACCACATTGATGCTATGAGGAGAGACTCTGCAGGTACGAGATATTTAATAAAGCCCACAAAGGAGTTAGTTTATGCAAAATAACTGATGATCCTTAATAAATAACAAAAAATCTTCATAAAAAAATACTAGCAGGGTGGGGTGGAGTGGAGTTTGCGTGCGTGGGTTTTCTCCAGGTACCGCCCACATTCCCGCATGCTTGTTGGGTTAACTGGTCACTCTAAATTGTCCATAGGTATGAATGTGAGTGCGAATGCTTGTTTGTTCTTTATGTGCCCTGCGATTGGCTGGCTGTACCCCCCGCTCGAAGTCAGCTGGGATAGGCTCCAGCATACCCTAAGTGAGGATAAGCAGGATAAGAAAATGGATGGATGGATTATGGAAGACAAGACAGTGGACATGCCTTCTTGTCTAATAGTGAGTTTGCACCATAACAATTTTTATATACAGTATAGTATGTAACATGTATTTTGTAATTTTTTTATTTTTTTTTCCTTATGAAATGCATTTTTATGCGTAAAATAAAGTCTGCAATGAGTAGCCTCTATCACTAATAAGCAGCATTGGAGGCAGGCCCATCATAATAAAGTGTGCTTGTGTTGAGCCGTGGTGTTGTGCTGTTAGCTATTGATTGATCACACAATTGCATGACATCTTCAGTGTTTGTCATCTGGCCTACCTACCAGTCAATGGCGGCCACCTCCTCGGCTTCAGGCTTTTATAGTTTCTGCCTGACCGGTTTGTGTCAGGGGTGTAGTCTCAAAACCTGGCTACATGAATATTCACAGCGTCTGCATGGACATGTTTTTCATGTTTCAGTGTGATATTTTCATACCGAGGCACATGTTTTTGTGAAACTGGATCCATCATGGCCTCCTTGTTTGACTCTTACAATGCAGATGATGACTCGACTCCACAGAGGAGATGTCACCCAGAGGTAAAGGACATGGTGCGCTGGCTGGAGGCCGTGCCTGTGGATCACAACACTGTTGACAAGGTGATTAAACAGCAGCGTGATCGCTGTTTGACACCTCTCCATCTACTTCCTGTTTGTTCTGATCATGTGTCACCCTGTTTACCTAGTTGGTGGCTCACGAGTTCACCTTGGACTGTCTCCTCCACATGGCCTGCAGGGACGACCTGATGTACTGTGGAATAAGGTGAGGACACATCTTGATGAACTAAACATGATGAAGGCCAATATTCATCTTCCTAAATGTCCAATTACACGTGTCCGTCCTTTGCATCTAAACCCATGAGGTTGTTTTCCCCCCACTTTCTTTTCCAGAGGCGGCATGCTGTGTCGCATCTGGGCGGCCATCACGGCTCATAGGACGTCCCAGCGCAGCATACACCACCAGGACAGCGATGGTGCTCTACTTTGACAAGACACCTTGTGTAGTGGACAGGCTGGTCCTGTGAGCGTTTTTTTAGTATATATTTTTTTGTTCTTACTTTTCACTATGAAACACATTTGAATGTAAAAACTGTGAGTTGTTACATTCTTATTTTTGTACATCTTTTTTTACTATACCTCCAATGCAAAACTTGCATTGAAAAGGGTTGACTTTTACGTAAAATGAATCTTTTGTCCAAGAGAGAGTAACTTATTCATCGATGTTTGTTCAATTCACTTCCAAAGTGGCGAGCAGGAACACTTCTACTCTGTGCTTATTTGCTTTGACAGTGCTCCAGTAGAACACGCGTGCATGTCATGCATGTGTTCATTAAATTATTCAGCATTAAATGAAGTCTTGTTATGGTATTACCTTTATCATATCTACTGTACATGTACTGTCATATATGACTAAAATGAAGGAAATGAGGAATGACTAAAATTAATTATATTTTTAATGATGAAGACTTGTTAGAGTCTTTCATCCAAAACCCTGGTTAGGGTCAAGGGTTAAGGTTAAAGGTTTTTAATTAGATTAGGATTTCAGGCTGGGGCGAGGGTTAGAGTCAGGGCTGCACAATTCTGCAAAAATATGAATCATGACTTTCTTGCTTAGAATTGAGGCTGCAATTCTCTCTGATGATTATTTCACACACACACACACACACACACACACACAGGGGCAGCGGAGCTATCACTATTTTTTTCCACAGCACTAGTTTAGCGTTGGGTTAGAATATTCTGCAAACCTACCAACTCTTTTTCTCAATAATATGACCAAAATATAACTTTTGTGTCATATGAAATGGTTCTTTTTAATAATATTACAAGTATATTCTCAAATTGTGAATTTTTTTTTTGCAAATTCATGACTTCTTACATTATTATAAGTCCATCCATCCATTTTCTGTACTGCTTGTCCTCACTAGGGTGGCGGGCATGCTGGAGCCTATCCCAGTTGTCTTTTGGTGAGAGGCGAGAGGCAAGGCCAGCCAATTGCAGCGTACATATAGACAACCACTGGCACTGGCGTTCATACCTATGGACAATTTAGAGTCTCCGATTTAATCTACATGCATATTTTTGGAATACCCGTGGAGAACCCGTGCACGCATGGGGAAGCATGCAAGCTCTACGGAGATACGAACCCACGGTCTCCTGACTGTGAGGCCAGTGTAGACATTCTTAAACATGTGGCCTTCTTTGGACCGCGTCCCACATCTTGCAGACTTTCATGGAAATCGGTCAAGCAAATTTAGCATAATCCTGCAAACAAACAAACATCATGAATACATAATCTCCTTGTCGGTGCAATTTTTACAATAAATGCGTGCGTCCTCTTGTAATTGCAGTGTTAGTTTTTATACAAAACCCTAATCAAGTCTCATGAAAACTGAACCTAGCACGTTAAGGTGGACTGAGAGCAAGCATGATTTCCTCACGTTTATACCTTATTTTTATGTTTGCTGGTGAAGGCGGAGCAAAGACATTGTCACATCATGAGGGCTGATGTTTGGGGGATGTCAGCAGGCTTTGTGGGGGATTGGGGACACCATGCTACACTGGGAGGCCCACAATCTCTGGGATTACGGAAATCACAGCTCCCATAACACCAGCGGACCCGGACCATGTGACAAAAGCGGCTTCCGTTGCAAAGTCGGCTCTAAGGAACAATTCTCCTAATGGTCCCATGTTATAGTATTTTTCTTCAAAAGTGAGCATTTGAGTGCGTCTTCTCTCAAAAGTAAAGCTTTTTTTTTGTCACATCTGGTGCTGTAGGGACACATTTAACTGTGACACATTCTAAAATGATCATTTTAATTGTTTATGAGTTCGTATTTGGAATATTTGGAAAAAACAGCAGATATTTTAGAATTTAAATTAATTTTAGAATAAAGTCAAAATAATAAGCCAAAGAAAGCTTACAAGAAAAAAAGTCACAATTTTACAAGAAAAAATAATGTCATTTCAATAGCATAAAAGCAAAAAGATGTAATTAAAAAAAAAGAAGTACCTAATATTATGAAGAAAAAAACCTCAATGAAATAAAGCTGTAATTTTTGTTGGTTGGGGGGAAAACTTTTAATATTCCAAGTATAAAGTCAAAATATTAGGGAAATAAAGTCATAATTTGCGAGAACAAAATTTACAAGTGTTGGAGATTAAATTCTCCACAACCTCCTAAAGGTCAAAGTACCACTTTGGAAAATTAATTCAGGCAATTTGACCTCCCCCTTGCGTGTTGTTTAATCTCCAGTTATGAGAAGGAAAAAAGACTCTCACACCAAATTAGATTTTCAAAATGTATTGAAGAATAAGTCAGACATAATAATGGAAAAATAAGTCAGACAGGATATCTCGCAGTCGTACAGAGCCCTGGACCCCGTTTCATTCACCTGCTGAGGGTTCCCCTCGGTTGTCCCATCTGTCATTTTTATACTTGTTTTGCTGAGACCATTGGCGCCGGTCTCTCCAAAGGTAACTTTCTCCTGGTTTCCTTGACCAAGTTTGTGACGCCAGCAGATGATAGTCGGCTCCTTCGCCGTCCCGATAACACTTACCGGTACTATAGTTGTTGACATAAACAAAACATTCTTTTCCTTTGCCTACTTCAAGGCTCAGGCCTACGTTTATCTGGTTTGACTACATTCTGGACCATGTCTGGCTGCTGACCCTGGCTGGTGCAATTTGTGGCGAACAGTATTCCTGTTTAACCTTTGACACGCTTAAACAGACGTTCATCTACTCAGCTTATTAAGCATTATTTCTATAAACTACTTGTTATCATTCATTAAACTTTTAGACTCATTGATTAAACAGTTCTATATGTATATATTGTATATATATTGTATATATATGTATATATATATAATTAATAATTATTAATAATAATTATTAATAATTATTTACCCACTCAGTAAATTATTTTTTTTCCTACACAAGAAAGTTCAAATATTTGGAAAATTATATTTTTTTAAAAAACAGCAGCAGATGTGAAAAAAACAAAAGAAATTTTACAAGAATAAAGTCAAAATATTAACAGACAAAGGGTGTATTTTCTAAGAAAAAAAAAGTTGCAATTTTACAATAATAAACTCGTAATATTATTTAAAAAAAATTATCATAATTTATAATAATAATAATTTCTAAAATGATCATCATTTTAGTAGCATAGAGGTGAAATAGTATGAGAAACAAACAAAACAAATACAGCAATGAAGTTGTAATTTGGGGAAAATTAGGTTGGGGAAAAAGTTATAATGGTGAGAGTATAAAGTCAAAATATTACGGGAATAAAGTCATAATATTACGAGAAGAAAAGTCAGAAGAGAAAAGTTGAACTAGTTGGGAAAAACACCCAAAACAAAACAGCAGAAATGGAAAAAAATAATACGAGAATAAATTCAAAATATTATGAGAAAAATCATCTAATCGAATAACAAAAAAAAAATCACAATTTTACAAGAATAAAATCGTAATATTACTGGAAAAAAATGATGTCATTTTAATAGCATTTCACCTCCAGCAAAAATCTGAAATGCATTTTTTTTCCTAAAATACATCCAGTAGAACGTCTAAGCATGTCTGCATGTGTTGGTTTAGAAAGCATCAAAGTGGTCCTTGCATCCTTTTATTTTTCAGTATGGGGTCTCGGTGGAAAGCGTTGGAACACCCCTGTGTTAGAGCATCATTAAAAATTCACTTTTGCGTGATAGAGGACCTTTTAAAGTTCCTTAGCACAAGTCCTACTCAGAACCATGACAGTCAAGCTGCATTCGAATGCATGTGTTTTGTCCTGGAGTTCTCCCAGTTTAAAAGTTTCCCCCGCTCATACATGGAAGCAGAAGGTCGAGGGGAAGCCACTCCCTCCTTCTCATTCACATTTTATTTCCTGCCTTGCTCGCTCGCTGCCCTTCTCTTCATTGTGTGTCGTCATGGAAATGAAAGCAAGTGTTAGGGGGGTTTGCAATGAAGGGAGGAGGGTGCATTGGGAGGTGGGGGTGTCTATTATTGAAGCAGTTTGGGATTGGTCGTGCCTCTGAGAGGTGCTGGAATGAAGCGATTCATGCACTCATAAACAAGAGTGTGCTCTGGAGCAGAAGGGGGGTGGGAGGGCACTCGCCGGTAGCACTGTGGAATGACATGACACCCGTTCATAAACACACACGACTGCATACATCTTCACATAGCTCGCATGCAAACGTGTACTAACAAACACAGTCGGCCATGATCGTTCATCCATGCCATTGGATGCAGCGTCTAACCCTTAACAAGTGACAAATACCCAATAACTGCTGTCAAAATAGTTTACAGTGTTCCCTCGTTTACGGGGGGTGAGGGGTGGATAGGTTCCCAAAATAGCCCGCAGTAAGTCTGTAAAACTCCTCACCATACACTTTATATACTTTTCTCCGACAGGCATTAACATTTTCTCACATTCCGCTCCTGTTTAAACACTCTCAAAGTTCAAATTTTGTTTGAATTTTAATGCTCAGCCTATTAGGTTGGACACAAGAAATGATTAAATGACTCACGCGTATTTCACTCATATGACCATGCCTGTTTGTCCTGGCACCTTTCCGCTGTAGCGTTTTTGTATCCTTGTTAAAACATATTGCACGCCCTCATAATTTCCTCACACGGTTAGCTTCTTCTGTTTCTCCTATTGTTCACAGTATTGGCGGTTAGCAAGCAACCCATACGGTTAGCTAGCTTGGTAGCCATGACCGCAACAAGAGACGACACGAAGGAGACTGATTGACGATGGTCTACAGCCAATCAGGATGCAGAAGACAATGGGCGGTGCAGACAAAAGAGAGAGAATAGTAGCGTTGCAACCGGATAGCTGCTTTGGCGAAGGAATGGTTCAGATTAGCGGGTGGAAGTCTACCGCATCGATAAGAATGAGCCATAAATCTTGAGGTAAATCCACTGTGGAGCCATGCAGCGAGTATCGCGAGATCGGTTCACAGTGTCCCATAAACAACGTGAGAGCCTGAGCTGCCGGCGAAAGTAATGTTGACTCGTAAATAGTAGCGAGCACGCTAGCTAGCTAGCTCTTAGCCGGCCGCTAACCAGCGCGCCTGGAACTGTTTATGACTCACCACCACTTACCGCTATTTACAAGTCAAGCTAATCACCACAAGATATTTTCAACCCCCCCGACCCAAAAACCCTAAAGTTTGGAACCAACAGAGGTGAGAATGGTAACTTTTTTGCTTTGTAACTTATTTACTTTGAAATGTTCCACGGTTCTTACCTACCTGGAGTGTTGAAAACCTGGAGTGTTGCACATTGTTATGACATTATTATTGTATTCTTATATAATTATCATTATTGTTATGACATTTTGAGTATGGGATTGTTTACTTTTCCAAACTAACAGTGTATTATTGATTGGACGGAGGCCCAAGACTTCTGTTTTCATTGTTATATTAGATATACGGTATTATCACTGCACACCGTATGCAATGAACCTTACTTCCATTTCTAGCAACATTAAGACATGTTCCAAATGTTGCAATGTAAAAATAGAGATATCAGATTGGTCTGTGTCTAAACAAGAAAGACATTTGACATGTTATTCTGCTTGCTTTATGTTAGCCAGTGCCTTGCAGCATGCTTGGGGATATGATGTGCTCTCTTACACATTTGAAAATACTGGAAGACTGACACTTTCATATAGCCGACATCTTTATTGTATAATGTAAGATTCAATCAACAAACATTAACCGTAGACTCGCATCGCATCACATCGAATGGTATCATTTGTACGCTGCGTCGGATCGTTCTGTTTTAAAAAATATCGGAACTTGTGTATCTAAATTCGAATAGAATCGTCTATCGCAAAGAGATTCCTGGGGAATAGAGACACTGCTGCCTGTGCCAAAGCAACAAAGCTACAATACTCAACTTCCCACAATGCAATTCTTCTTAAAGGGCCAGGCTCGGCCTGTAAGAAAAAAACGGCCTGTAAAATAACAAAAACAAGCACTAAAATCGCACTAAAAAAATCAGCGAAACAGCTAATTCGCAAAAGGTGAACTATGATGGAACGAGGGAACCTGTATATCTATTCAACAACAAAAAATTGTAAAAAAAATGGCACAAAATGTCCCCACAATCTCCTTGTGGGGATTAGGAAAGCCACACTTCAGTAAACTTGCTCAAAAATCAATCAATAACCTTTGATCCTGCCGAGTGACGACAAAAACATCTAATCACTTTCGAAACAAGCTGAAAGACTAATAACTGACGACGTTGCTTTGCAAACACGACCGTCTCTGATTGATGGCTCAGCGCAACCACATGATTGCTAATCCATACAGACCCCTCCCAATCAATCACTCCAATTAGAGATGGAAAAATGACATATTCTGCTGGTAAATCCCTATAATGAAGACTACAATCATTTCTATTTTTAAAAACTTACATTTTGAAAGGGACTACAGCAATTTTCTAGGTTTGAAAATAATAAAAAAATGTCAACGTATGTCAACGAGTGCACTATTAAAGGGTTACAAATGATTCACATCCAGTTAAATATATATATATATATATTTATATATATATATATATTCTACTGGTAAATCTATATTAGCACCACAAATACAATGAATATTTTCAAAACTTGATAAAATTAAAAAAAAAAAACTAAAATGTACAACAGTATTTTTTTTTAGGTTTAAAAATAATAAAGAAAATTGAAAGTACGTCAAAGTGAACTATTAAAGGGTTACAAATAATTAAATTCCAATTAAAAATAAACAAAATTGCATATTCTGAATACCACAATCATTTCTAAACATTTTTTAAGCATGCTAAAATTTTAAAACAACAAATTAACATCCAAAGTACTGCTATTGTGACCTATAGTGACCTATTAAAAAGGTTAAATGTGATTTAAGTTCAATGAAATAGAGTGAAAAATATATATTGATGTTCTATTCTAAATCAACATTATGATAATAAATATTTTGAAAAACGTAAACTAAAACTTGTAAGTTTTGTCATGTACTTCAGGATTGTTCTGGGGTTAAAAATAATATTTGAATTTCCAACTCTTTAGGTGAGTGCCTCACAAAGGGCAAGTATCCCTCTGGATACTTGTTCAGTGTACTCTTACTAGTATTGCTGGCTGTTCTGACTACTTTTTAAAGGTAAAACATTTCAAACACGAACAAGGTTTCACTCTTCTGTCAGTAAGTTTGCTTTGGAGCCGTCGCTTCATTCTTTCCTTCCAATTAGTGGTCACCTTATCTTCACGTCTTCCTCTGTGGTGTCAGCAAAGCTGTTCCTCGGCGCTGCTCTGTCCTTTCGCCTCAGCAGCCGCATTGAGGATGTGCGCTGACGCAATCACTCCCTCGGTGAGCCAATGATTTGCTGTAGCGATCCCCCCTTTTTTTACTATCACCACGTTCATCACTTACACGTTTTGTGTGTGTGTTCGTGCGTGTGCGTGTGCGCGTGCGCGCTTGTGGTGCAGCTGCAGCTCCAAAATCAAGTCCTTTCATCAACACGGAGCGGTGGGAATAAGGGGTGGGGTGGGTGGGGGTTAACTTCCTGTGTGCAGATGCATCACACACATGCCCCTCTCACTGGTTGCGGACGTAATCTCCTGATTGTTTGAAATACCACACATGACACATTGGTAACTTCGAAAGCCACACAGTTGAGGAGGCATCAAAGGATGAACGCCATCACGTTTTACTTTTTCTTTGGCTTTTCCCACCTTCAGCACAGACCCCGTGTGTGTTGTCATTTGTTACTAACGTTAACAGACTCTTTTATTGTTATTGCACTTTACAGGGGTCAGCTTCTTTTTACACTTGAGAGACAATTAAAACTGTTAAAAAATGACGCTTGAGGGACACCTCTGACGCTGACCACCGTCCTCTTTCGTCTTTCAGGTAAAAGATTCATTTATTGTCTTTAGATGTCAGTTTTAACAGTGGTTAACTTCTTTTGACGCCTGTGTGTCAATCAAGAATGTAACAGAAATGACACATGGGGCAGATACTGTATGTGACACAAATCACCTTCAAAGATGCCTTCATTCAAGTAAAAACAGTTTTATTGCATTCTGTGTTGATGGTGACACTGGTTTACGTCTTTTTACACTTGTGTGCCAATTGAAGCCGAGGTCACAACCGTCGTACGGGCAAAATCCCTGCAAGAAACACATGAAGGGCGAGCGTGTGACGTGCCGTAGACTGGCCGCAGACCGGCCACCGAGGGTCTTCGTCATGGCAAACAAACTCAACGTGCTCTTATGCTTTTGTTCGGGTTGCAAGACAAACTTATGCACTTTGTACATCTTTGTGCGTTGTCCCTATGGCCAATGTGTGTCTTTTGTACGTTTTGCTGCTGTCAGGTTTGGGCAAAATGTCAGTTTTGTTTGTACGTTGCACTTGAAACACATTTTGGGGAATGCTAAAAGCACTAAAAATCACATGGCTGAAAAATTGTTCATCCAGATCTGACCTTCTGACACTAATCACCTTGAAATACACCTTTGCCCTTCGTAGTACAAGTAAAAATACTTTTATTATTAGAGTTTTATACAGTGCTTAACTTCTCTTTACACTTGTATGACAGTGAAGTGCGTTAAAATGTTCCTCAAATGACTCATAGTTGCCTTTTAATTCCTCCAAAGCCCACTGCAGTGCACTCTGACCATCCCCCCCCCCACTTTTCCAGTTGCAGTGACAGGTGGCTGGGGGGTTTCGAGGGGGATGGGATGGGGTATCGGGGTCGACCGCAGCTCAACAGCTGCACAAAAGAGCCCCACTGGGGTCCCTTTAAGGCTGGTGTCCCCTTCTCTCAAGTGTGCCGATAGGAACCGCCCGCACCACCACCCTCAAACGGGCCCTGCCCCCCACCACCTTGGCAGATGCTCCCCTACAGACCCACAGGTGGTAAATGAGAAGACAGTTATGTAACATAGATGCCTTCACATTTGAATGTGGATCAGTGCACGCTGCACAGCCTACTAACTTGTTTTTAACAAACACAATGAAAAGGAAAATCAAATGTTGTCTGCACTTAAAATGCATGCATGTCCACATTAATGAAAGCTGCTAATTACTGATTAACCAGCGTAGGATGCTTTCCATTGTAGAAAATAAAAGTTGTTGCAATTTTGTGGGGGTAAAACAAGAGCGAGTGGAAAATTCATGTCGAAAACGCATCAACTGTCACATAGCTAGCATTTTTTGTACATGACAAACCATCAGGCAAACACACTATAAGACAAGTAAGTTGCAATCAAATTTAAAAGCATTACAGTAAAGTACATGTATGTAGAAGTTCGCATTCAAAGTGAGCAGCCTAAGGAGTGTTGTAGTTCAGTGATGGGAGCAACCAACGGAAAGGGGGAGACCAGGCGACATGTGACATATACTGTATAAATAACCTATTTACTGAAAAATACGCTCTAAATTCCATCTAAGCCGTTTAAAACATGCAATGCAGCCTTAGAATCGATTTAATCTACTATGCGTGTTACGTATTGTGAAATAGACTGATAACATCACACCTCTATTTGATAATGGTACAGTCCAGTCAGACCCGCTCGGGACTGTTGCAGCGAGCTCAGCATCAGCTTGAAAAGAGAGCTGGAGAGAGAAGACATCCACTCAGTTTTTCTTCCATATTGCTCCTTAAAACCATTTTTATTCATTCACACCCTTGTGGTACCACCATTCCAACCGTCTGTGGACTTTTCATATCTGGGTTTGTTTGTTCCACTCTGCGTGAGACCGCCAGAGAAGCACCGCGGGAAGTGAGTCAAAGTTCCCCCGTCCAGTGTGAGGGATGAGCGGACTGCTGTGCGGCAAGGAGTCGGTGATTGAATAAACACAAGGACGGACAGCAAGGGTGTTCTTATCGCCGCCGAAATGGAGCAAACAAAAGTTCCAGCCACAGCGTGTAAGTATTTTGATTTAGTTTTCACTGTCGTCCTCGTAAGATAGCGACTCGTTTTAGATGCACCGGCCACGTTGGTGGACGCCTGCATTGTGTCCTTACTTTGTTGTTGCATGTAGTAAGCAACATGAGGAGTACTTATGCATTGGATTCACTAGCAAAAAAAGTTATTGTTTTTAAGCATTTTTAGGATGCCTAACACCTCTCTATGACTCCAAACGATTTCTCTAAAAAACAGCATTTGCACTATGAGGTCATCTGTCCCATCCCCCTTCCTTATGTTATCTTCAGCTCCCAAATAACTGTGGTCAAATGCATCTTCCTCCTTGCTGCTGGTGTCCTACGAGAGGACATTTCCCAAAATATGCATGGATTGGAAGCACATGATGGACCTCCTCAGCAGCCAGGATGGGAGATGCACCATAAAATCCCATTGGTTCCATCTTCAATTGTGCAAATACAAACTGGGTATCTGCAAGACGATCTAGTGATTATGCATGGCTGAGGATTGAAAGAGAGGAAAGCAGACTCACAATGTCACCCGACGACAACAGAAAACTTCCTTCCTGTTGGGAAGCGGGGGTTCGGTCAGTATGTTTTGGCGTTAGATCAAGTGAGAGGAGGCGGACTCCACCCTGATGGTGGGAATATTTAGTGCTTGCCAAACTTTCTCCACCTCAAGACCCACACTTTGTTCCTCCTCCAGCACCAAAATACACAAGACTACTAAACCAATGTCTTTACATTGACATACAGCGTACGTAAACTACACAGAAAGTCCTTCCCTCTTTACGTTCCGATTTCTGGGCATGACAAAACCTTCTCTGCAAGCGACTAATCCCTCATCTCAGGCTGTGCAAGCTGGGAAGAGCTGATCAATAAATACACAGTCCATGTTTGCTTTGTGTGAGTTCTTCCTGACATTCACTTCATCAGTAGATTCAGTCATGAACAAAAAAATCAGGACACCCATTGATGCAAGTCATCTACTCCTGAGCCGCCACGCACAAAATGGTGGAAATTTGTCAAAACATGCACCTCTAATGTGTTTCCAGTGCTATTATTTTCCTGCCAAATACACCACATGGCGGCGATGTTATATACACCACATGGCGGACTTGAAATTTGTCACAAGCACACACATCAAAGCACACTAAACAACCCAACCTGTTTAGACGAATCGCTATGACCTTTAGCGGACTGACATGCACGTGTGTAAAATTTGACAAAGATGGGTTGAAAAACATAGCAGACATCAAGCAAAACATGTTTACAAAGGCACGGGCGGGACATTGATGATATTTGTCTAATGATTATAAAACTTTAGAGAATATCTGTACTTTGCATTCTTAGTAGGATCTCATAGGGAAGTCCAGTAACCCTATTTGGTCACACCAAATAACATCTACAGGATCTACTTTGCCATCCCCACAGGCGCTCATTACATGTGTTATTAGTCACACCGATTAAACATGTTTGTGTTCGTAGCAGTCCTCTGAATGCGTCCTCGTTTAGTGAATTAGAACACCCCATGAAACATACTCTCCTCTCCTCGGTACTTTTACTCCCATTTTCTGCGGTACTTTGGATATGCGATGTAGTTTATCCTATCCATAGCCAATATTTTCTGATTGAACGGATATGAAGAATGGTCTCTTGTCATGTCGTGACAACAATCGGTTCGCTGTGCTCTGCTGTAATACCAGAACAATCATCAAGCAACGACAGAATCATTTTGGAGCAGTGTTGGCAGGATGATACAAATCGCCTAACTGGTGCCAAGGTGAGACAGTAAAACAGAGTGGAACCTTGGTGGTTAGCATCATTAAGCCGTTACAGAAGGCCAACTCTAACCGAAACATACTCTAACTAAATATATTTTTCCCATAAGAAATCATGTAAATTAATCCAGTTAATCCTTTCCAGATTGGTAAAAATGTTATCACAAAATGTTTTTTATAGTTTTACATGCATATGTATGTATGCATATGAATTAAAGGGATAAATGAACATTTAAGGTTACTTTTACCTTCACTGAAGACGTGATTATTGACAAAGACACGATATGGCAGCGAGATCAACACGGGCACCGTCTTCATGTTTCGAGTTATTCCTTGAATTCAGTAGCGTTTCTCACCTCAGCTCTCTGCTTTTCTTTTGATCACGGCTGCAAAATAACACAAAAATGGAGCCAAAGAGGCGTTACAAGTGCCAGCATTTTAATAAAAAAGATGAGAAACACGATTGAATTCAAGAAATAACTCATAGTAAAACACGAAGGTGGTGTTAATCTTGCTGCCGCATCGTGTCTTTGCCAACAATCACATCTTTAGTGAAGGTAAAAGTAACCTTAAATGTTCATTTATCCCTTTGATTCACCATTCATATGAATTTAGAATTGTTTTATGCATGTAAAACTAGAATTGTAAAATCATTAAAAAATGTTTTATAACTCTGTTAGTTAGCAAAGAGCGACAGTCTGCCGTTGATGACCTCAAAGACGGGTGACGGAGCTGACTTCTGGTTCCTGTTTCCATGTATTAGCAAGCTAATAGGCTGCTAACAAGAAAGTTTTCTGATAAAAATACATTAAGAACACTGTTTGACTCACGCAGTGTACTTATAACACGACAAGGCGTGCGCCATATTGTATGCTAACTGAAAAATTTACACAAGCACAGGCACAATTTGGAGTAAAATTTTCTACGTTAATGGAAAAACACGCTAACGGGGGCGTGCGCTAGCCAAGATTCCACTATATTGAAAATTACTGCATTTTAGCAACCAGTTTATTATATTGCCTAGAAGTGTACAGCTTGTATAGCCGAATTCATGTTTCCCCTCAATGAACCGCAGCTCCCCTGTGTCGGCAGCAGTCGTGCAGCCTCAGACAATATGACACAACCACCGATATGCTTGAATACAGGCATGACACCATTGTCTTGCTACTCACTTGTTTTGCCAGCTATTTAGACAAAAATGGCTGTGTGGTGACTCATTTTTGGTAGATTTAATACGAGAATGCCATTTAAAAGGATTGGTTCTGTGTGGAAGTAGGTGACTGTATAATTTCTGCATGAAGTTACTTAGTAAAATGCATTTTAAGAAATGACCAAGCTGCCAACACATTCGGTTTGTTGTCAGGACTGCTGACAGTCATGGTCGTCAGCCATGTTTTTTGTTTATGAAAGGTTTTTTTCAGGTTAGGCCCTGTAGGTTTTCAAGTGGGATATTTCCTAGTAGTCTCGAATGAAGCGTGAGCGGATGCAAAGCTGGTGCAGCTTGGCTAATGTCAAAGTAACACTTATGCAGCAAGAGAGGCAGACGTATTGTTAGAGGGCATCTGCTTCTCATCATCTCGTCATTTTTTGTGTCGTCAATGACAAACTGCAAGGCCGTCAATGCGGTGGTGGTTTTTGTCTTTTCTCGCTGGACACAAGAGGAAGTCTGGATTTGAACCGTGTCTTTCCATCACGTCTGAAAATATCCCGTCCGTGTCTACCGTGTGCTCTCGGCCGTCGTCTGACAGTCACCAGACCTGGCTGCTATTCTTAGAATGCTTCCTGCATAGCTGAAAGACACGTATGTACGTATCAACGCAACATCCAGTATGTCACCATCAAACATCACGTATGAAAAGTTACTCAATAATGGCTCATGCCGTTTCTTGTAGGAGAAATGTTGGGACACGGCCACTGACAGCCACCATGTTTGCCAGGCTTTCATGTGAGCAGACAAGAATTCAGATAATGATAGCCTTTGGGGTTAATTATGCGTTGAAGCGACATGACATAACGGCTCCAAGAGGCGCTACTATGCAGTTTATCCACTTTTAACATTCTAATAGATGCCATATATCACATACAACAACATGACTTTAAGGAGTGGGACAGGAGGACACAAACGTTAGCAACGCTAGCATAGCTATGTGAGATACAGTGCTAGCATTACACTCACATTTTACCAGCAACATCATGCTAGGTTACCGTATTCGCTGAAGGAAAACTAATTGATCAAACTTACTGCTGCCACATCTGTAGCTGACTGGCAGATAGATATTTGGCGGACCTCCATGATGTATTTAAGATGAGTAGCGAAGCCTGCTTTTTCTCTTTTAGTTAAGTTTAATGTGGTGGATGTATAGAGGTAAATTTTTAATTATATAACAGGGGACCTTTAATAAAAGTTAGCTACAAGTTTCAAGAAAAAGCACTGTAGCATAACATTGGCGTCCAATGAAAAACATGTACAATCTTCCCTCTTTTATCGCAATTAATTGGTTCCAGCCTCGACCACGATTGGTGAATTTATAGAAAACCTGTTTATGACCTTCTAAAAATGTTTTTTAACATTACTGGGGCCCTGTAGACATGAAATAACACACCTGTAGTCCCCTTTATACTCGTATTACCTAATATTGTAGACATTATGACATAATAATTTGGGGAAAGTTCCTTGTCGTATCTCGGACGTAACGTGGATCGATCCATCCTATCCTCCCTATGATGTTTGTCACGTGATGGATAGACAGGATAGCCAGTCTAACATTAATTTGACATACATAGTACAATAGGACAAAGTACATAGGACAATACTGCTAGCTTAATTTACACTACATTGTGCGCCGCTTTTGCGCAAGCTATGGGATTTCTGAAGTGACCGCCACTTTAACAACAGTAATCTACCGAGCTAACTAGATAGCCTTGAGAATAAACTTAAGAATAGGTTAGAAATGCAGTGGGAAAGAAGGACAAAGTAAAAAGCCAAAAACATACCACTTCCACATACTGAATGGAAGGAGAACATTTTTTCACTATATCATGGCTGACTTAATGTAGGTAATGTCTCATCAATGTAACATTACTGACACAGTAATGACCAGAAGTCTACATATGACTTGTCTTTCAATATCTTTTGACTAATAATAGGCTATAGTCAACCGTGAAACAGCGATCATTTATTCATTTTTGAATAACTGCGATAGAGCGAGGGTGCAATGTTCGAACCGCAGTCTAGCGAGGCACGACTGTATCTCCACAAATTGCGAGCTTGTGGTTTATATCAGAAAAAGAAAAGGCCCAAATTAAGCAGAAATGTGTGTTTTATCGGACGGAAACTTGTTTTCTTCCTGATATTCTATATTACAATGGGGAAAATATCAGCAAATCAGCATTTCTCAAGGAAGAAAAGGCATCCTGGTCTTAAAAAGCACCACTTGTGTTTATTGTGTGTGTTTCCGCATGGAAACAACCATTCGTTTTTATTGAGGGAAAGTCTCGGATCGTATATTAAAATTCAAAACAGAAGTTTTTTTGGTTGTTAAATCGGTGTACTCTTGGAATTGGAAAACATTTGCTTGTTTTCTCGATCAAACTAACAACTAATGATTGTGCGGCTCTCGTGCTGCTTTCACACGGCTATGTCGTGTCTGCATGTATTGAACACTCAGCTACTCTGGACCTTTAAACAAACGAGCAGGCCTGGTCTGGCGCGGAGTCAATGCTTGCTGTTTACACTGCGCTTCCTGTGTGTCTGGGCCCCTTTGCCCCCACCCTTACGTCACCCTTTTGAGGGGGCAGGAGGGACACAGCAGGGTAGAGGTGGGTGAGGAGGTGGGAAGCGAGCGATGAGGTAGTTCATTAGTCCCGCCTGGTTTCATCCCAAATGAGATTACTCGTGTTTCCCAAGTTTCTCTCATTTATGTGCGGTTTTCACGAGCATATCTTAGGCTCCAGCATACCCGCGACCCCAGTGAGGATAAGCGGCATAAGACATGGATGGATGGATGAGCATGTCTTATTTTATCATATGTACAACTAGTATGTGTTTCCTTGGGCTTCATATTGTTGGTGGTTTTTCTGTTCTTATCTCATTCTCTAGCTATTGGCCTCATAAATACGACTTGTCCAAAAACAGTAGCTGCAGTGCTAACATTGCAATCACGCTTGGTTAAAACAAAATGGCAGAGCTCTGGGCTTTATTTTAAGATGCATCTGTGTAGGCTCTCAGTCGTACAGGAGTTGTCCATCGAGGGAAAGGCTTCTTGAGACGTCATCTGTACTTCTGTGAAGAAGGTGTCGGACGTTTCGCTCCTCATCCGAAGAGCTTCGTCAGCGAACTAACAAGTGCTGGTAGCCTTGGCCTTAAATACAGTACGAGTGGGCGGAATTGTTGTGCCAACACCCTCCTCCTATTGCTTCCTTACACTAAGACTGAGCGGAGTTGTGGTCTAATCCTCTCCTGCCATTAGCACCTCCGAACAAAGGGAAGTGTAGCGCCCTGTAGTTGGGTATGAACGACTCTGATACTGACTCGTTAGCGTCTATTGTTCTCGCTCTGGCTCCACCTCATTTATTTTAAGATCTGTGGCGAAGCCTGTTTTTTAAAATTTGCACTTGCATTTTGATCAGTATGTTCTACACATCTTATTCTATCATATCAGCAACTGTTATTTCATATTGTCGGTAGTCCTTTCTGCTCTTGGCCTCATGAATATGGCATGTCTTGTCCAGTTGCAATACATTTTTAATTTCTAGCTCGCAAAATTGCCTCCAAGTGCTTTTAGATTATACTTCATTTTCTCTTGGACTCGTTTTCAGCTAGTTTGCAGTGGGATTTCTATTGCTTATTCATTAATGTGCATATTGTGTGCTGCTGGTTATGAATGTTGGAAGATTGAAGTGTTGCTGTGAGCGCTACATAACGCAGCGGGTATTTATAGCCTACCCAGGCAAAATAATAGGCTGTGAAATTGGATTTGCGCAAAATCACATTCTTTGTGGCAGCATTAGACGTTGTTCCGGTTTTAACATTTACTCCTAGTGGTAATGGACTTCATTCTCTGTGTTGCCCAAACCAAGGTGACCTGCTGAAAAGCTTTCCGGGTTTTTGGCTGATCACCTGCTGATTCTCAACCTGCTAGTGTGCGCACTGTGCTCATGCATGCATGCATGCACGTGTACATCCGCCTCTGCAGGGCTCTCCGTTCTGTTTCTGCTCTTTGGAATTGGAAATGGGTGCATCTGCTTCAGGCATCGTCCTTTGTGAGGCACCTGCAGCTGGAGGGCACTGATGAACGGTTTCCTGAACTTATGATGTACTTCCTGGCAAAGAAGAATGCAGGAGTGGCGCATGTTGCTTTCAGTGCTAAGATGCACTAAAGTGTTTTTCCATGTCCAGCATTCTGGACTGAGTAAATGTGCATCGATTTGTGAGGATGAATCATGAGAAATGAAATGTCACAGGAGGTCGAATGGCTCTCGGCTGGGGTGACGTCCCCCTCAAGGGAAGTCCATTTGCACGCTGGAGTGTAAACAAGGCGGGCGTGCGGCAACAGAACGCACAGTTCAGTTCATGGGTTGCTGATTTCATCATCCTATTTAGCACACCTGAGCAAATGGTAGCGTGTTCTCTTCAAAGCACCGCTCTCATTTGTGTCAACCTCCGAATTTTTCCCAAAGGAAATAGTGGAAATATACCATAATTTCGGGGCTGTAATTTTGCCGATTATGAGACGCTTACTTTTTTCACACGCTTTGAACTCTGCGGCTTAAACAATGATGCGGCTAATTTATGGCTAAAAAGGAACTACAGTTCCCATGATTCTTAAACTACAGATAAAGGAAGTAGTGAATTGGTGTCGTGAAGTGGATGGTAATATCACGTTTTGAAGTCGATTGTGAATTTGAATGTGCTGATTGTGTTTTGATCTGACAAATCTTAAGTAAGTTTGATTAAATGTAGAATTACTACAGCTTCTGCTTGGACTGCTTGGACCATGCCAGCTGTTGAACACCAATGAAAAAAAGTATCTTACATCATACTCATTTGAGCTAGCGAGTGACACAGGGAACATTGAGTGTAAGGTAGGATTGCAAGGTTAAGGCCCTCTCCATTCGTGGGATTTTTTTTTTGCAGGGCTGAAAAAGATTTGTGTCCACACAGCCGGATTAGTAAATACTTGCATCCAGAGGGGAACGGGTGACTGGGTGAAAACGATGCAGTACATAAGGCACACCTACCTGTGTGCTGTAAACAGACACGCACACAGAACCACGCGACAGCAAAACTATAGAAGAAGAAAGAACGCATGCGCATAAAGTCCCTTGTCTTCCGCCTTCCGAGGCTAGTTTAGACTGACGACAAAGTGGAATTACTTTTGCAAGTCATTTTGCAGTATGATCAGGAAAATGTCAACTGGGGGTGAGTCATGCCAGTCGAAGTATTCAGATATTTTGTCGACTTGTCACTTCGCTTTCAGAAAATAGCAGTTTGCTTGTCTGCACAACAACAAGAAGCTTGTGTTTTTAGATTTTCCACTCTGGAAGTTGTTTTCCAAAAATACCGTTTCAGGGCACCCACAACGTTTCCGTTTTCAGCCCCTTATAGTGTGTCTTTCTGTTTTTACAATGTGGACACCTCTCGACAAGTGCGGCCCATTTATGTACAAATTTATTTTTTCTCTTTAAATTTGGTGGACACGGTTTATATTCAGGTGCGTTCGGAATTTACGGTAATTGATTCATTCCAGGGTCGAGCTGTTGCCATCATAAAACCTCCAATGGCTCTGCAGGCAATGTTTACGTAACATACTGTGTATATTCTTCTTTCAACACCCCTGGTTGAGACCGCTCTTCCTTCTGGAATAAGTGTGGCTAAAAAGCCAAATAAAAACAAAAACAAGCAGCTCCTGTGAGATATGCTGGTGTCCGACAAGTAATACGGACACAGGCCATCAGGCTCTTCAACGAAGCACTCGCACACGCCGCACGCAACACACGCACACACTCATAGCACTTTATTTATTTATTTGTATTATTTACTTGTATTAATGTCTCTTCTGTTGTTGTTGCTTAATTTATTGGTATATATGTTTATGTGTTTATGTTTCTTATGTTCTTATTCTTTCATTTGTTTTCTTTCTTTTCTTGGGAGAATGAACAGAATAAGATTTTCATTGCATAGTAGAACTGCTGTTTTACTGTGCACATGACAATAAAACTCTCTTGATCTTGATCTTGATCTTGGTCTTGGTCTTGCGTGACATCCTCTATGATCTTCTGCAAGCTGCTCATAAAAGCATAAAAGAGCCACAAGCAGCTCTTTTATGCTTCTGCTGTGGCTCCAACTGGTTTATGCTTCTGTGTGGTCACTTCACCGCCCCTTCTGACGCCGCCGTGAGGTTTTCAAAGTTATGCGTTGTAGTTGAGTGCGTGCCATGCAGTTCTCCGCCGAAGTGCAAGGGGCGGTGTTTTCTGGTGAGTCAACTATTTTGCTTGTTAGCTTCTACGCTGCTAATGACAACCAACACGGGGAGTGATACTGGACCTGGAACTAACAGACGTGTTACAACACTTTTATTGCAAAGGTTGATTGAATTTGGTGCAGAAGGCTTAAGAAACATGAGTAACAGGTGTGGCTCGTCACTCTGCCGGGAAGACAGAAAAGGAACGTGACAATACGCTTAAGGAAACTATGTATGTAGCGTTAGCTTCAAGTTAGTGGTCAAATAGGTTTTGTGGCGCCAACTGGGTTTTTAATTTGGTGGCCCAAATGGCTCTTACGATGCTAAAGGTTGCCAACCCCTGATCTTGTGGAATAAATGTTGTAACAAAAAGCCAAAGAAAAAGCAAAACACATCCCAATTGGTTCCCCCCATGTGCTGTGCAGTACATGCTAGCATACATGTAATACAGATATCCTCAAAGTTGTACAATTATAAGACAAATGGCCTAATGATTTATGGACAATTGGTGGCTAAGTCATGCCCTGACATTTTGCTTGATGTCGGCCATGTTCTTCCACCAATCTTGCTCACATTTTACACACACGTGCCTGTGCGTCTAATACAGTTGTGTACCAAATTCCGTGGCGATTCGGCTCAACACCCTAAATTTAGACTTGTTAGTGTTTTGTAGTGCGCATTCGGCTGTGTGAGAAATGTCACCACCATGTGGTGTGTTTGTCAGAAAAATAATAGCACAAGCAACACAGCAAGGGTCCACGTTTTGATAAATTTTCACTCTTCTGCATGCAGCAGTTAAGTAGCGGAAGAGTTACTTTACACAAACAAATGCAGACGACTAAGTTACATAAAACTCAGTGGAACAATACGACAATGGACTTTAAAGTCCTTAGTATCACATTGTCAAATTGAAACTTGAACTGCATTGCACGTCGTCATGATCACATCGTTGTAGCTTTACTCTTCCTCTACTGTTCATGCTGCTCCTTCGTCTGGTAGCGCAGACTGCATCAATCAGCCCCCATTTCAGTCTCTCTTGCCAAGCAGCATCAGCAGTCCTTTCCTTTAGCTTCCATCCCTGTCTTCCTTTGAGTGTCATTGGTATTCATTGCAAAACCCATCCTAGCACCAGTGTTGCAGGGCTGGGAATGTCAGGGTGCGTCACGATTTACGATACGTGGCTAACGATAACGATAACATCTAAAATCTAGTGCAATGTAACTGTCAACATTATTATTTGTTGGGTGTCTGACAACTTATTGTCTGACAACTTATTCAGAAAACAAACATCTCATGTCTCTCAATGGATCAAATCTATTAAGTAGAAACATAAAAATTATTTAGCATTTGAATAGAAAAAAAATGGTGGCTGTGAATGGTTGTCGTGCCGCCCGTGTGTCGTAGTTCAGTGATAAAATCGTACATTCTGCAAAGTCATATCCAGTTTTGTGTGTAAAAGCCAAACACGAGTCCACACTTGTGACTTCGACAATGCTAGTGGATCTTTCAGTTAACTTCACTGTTTTATTTCTCTTCTTCTGTGACTTCCACCCAATTTTTTCTGCCTCTACTGCATCGTAAAGTTAAACATCGTGATAGTTTGTGTTGCCCCAAAAATCTCCCCTGTGCAAAACAGCATCAACTATTCATTGCCATCCTTTACAGTTTTCATTCTTAGTGTCTCTCTGCTGTGTTTTGGCTGCGCTCCGTCGCCAAGCAGAGACCACAACAAAGGCTCGCCCCTGTCAGAGCATATTGCCGCCTGAGGAATCCTTACTTAATAGTGTCGTGCTTTGACACACAGTCTCATCTCCCAGCTGAACTCTTTCCTGGAGTGGCAGCCTGATAGATCGCAGGCCATGACGTAGCTTTTGCTCACGCCTCCATGAGCTCAGACAACCTTTTCTCTTCAGGCCTTCTGGACAACTCAATGAACGACTCTAATCATCTGGAATTAAAAGCCCTATAATACTAGGGTAGTATTCTTCAACAAAATCTAGCCCTGTTGCTGGTAATACAACGTATAGTTAGGGTGCCGGACAAAAGGACACAAACGTTAGCAACACTAGCATAGCTATGTGAGCTGCAGTGTTTATTTGAACAGCAATGTCATGCTAGGTAGGTTAGCCTATTTGCTGAACAAAAAATGATCAAACTTACAGCTCCCACGTCTGTAGCTGACTGATAGTCATCAATGTTTTAAGATGTGTAGCGAAGCCTTTTTTTCCCCAAAGCTGTCCTGATGATATTTTTTTCTCACATTTGGTGCTCATAAACAGGCTGCAGGGACACATATGACTGTTATAACATAATCCAAAATGTATATTGCAAAATATGCACGTTTGTTCATACAGTCATGCTGCTGTCCCTGAGGTCATACAAACAATTAGAAATTGGACCAAAATTTCTGGAGAAAATATGGCTCAAAAGTCATGGAAATCTTTGGAGTTTCAATCACTATCACCAAAGGATTAGCTGTGGGCGTGTGATTTACTTTTTCTTTGGCTTTTTTGCGACACTTGTTTTTACAGTAGTTAAATTCTTTACACTTGTGTGACAAGCAAAAATGTAATTCTTTATGAACATTAAGCGGAGTGTTTTATTGTTCTTATGTTTAACTCATAACTCGGGCTGTCTTTGAGAAAGGATTTTCACAGGCTAATTTGATACATTAAGATTTGGTCTATAATCGACTAAGTTGGTCGTGTTTTTTTTGTAGCAACAACATGGCTTGAAAAACAGCAACTTGTCAAAACTCAGTTAGCAGCCTAATTTCAATCAGTTTTAGTTCAGTTTTAATATTTGCGCCTTAAAATTCACCATGGGGATATAAAATTAAGTTGGCGTAACAGCCTTACATATTTTACTGGTAAATGATATTCAGTGATGATCCAGTGATGTTGGTTGTTGTTTCGTGAAATATAAGAAGCTGCTCACACAAGTTGCGCTTCACTTTCTGGAGTCATCTTTAACCTTTTAAAAATACTTCCACACTTTGGATTATTTTTTTTTTTACTAGCTATCATGAGCCAATAAATCCGTAGATGTCGACGGTCTTCTTAGCGTTCAAAGCTGGCGCTGACCTCAGATCCTTTGGATTGTGCCACTGAAGCGGCTGATTTTATTAAAGCTTTGTAAATATGTCATCTGTTAAACACACACGTCATTTTCAATTCTTTAGTCGCAGAAATGAGGCAGCATCGAAGGACATATTGTTGAATGTCGCATCTTCCACTGTATATGACAAGTTCTTCGAACCTGCTTTGAATCTTTACAAAGATCTACAAGTACTATTCTACTGTATGTATATTTTGAAGTTGTTAGTTGTGGGTGAAATGGAAATCCCATAGTTGTAATTGTTACATTATTGAGGAATGAAACTTGGATTCGGTTTGGTCTTTTCTTGAGTGATGATTTAACCCTGGAAAAAGGCCACAAAAAGTGACACAAATATTATAGTTTTATTGACTGGCTCTGATGCGACCTGGACAGTACTTGTATCCTGTAAAATAATCTGCAGTGGAAGTCATTACAGATGTTCTGCTATGCACACACAAAACATGCATACAGTTTCTGCAATTACAAGAACATTGGAAGAATCTATTGGTTACTTTTTGTGTCCACCACCGTCACGCACATTGAACACTTTCTGTTTTGCTTCTAACAGACAGCAGCTGCAAAGCAAGAAGCTAGGCTATGGCTAAATTACGTCATGTGCATGAAACGTTATTTATGTATTGATATCTAAAAATCATGTGGTGTCCAATCATCATGATTGTTATCACGTATAGTTCAGTGAGTGCAAGATTTTATTTGGCTCTTTTTTTCATGAATCTTTTTACGTACTTTTTATGACGCGGCAGTGATTGAAAAATAAGCAGGTTTTGAATTTTTACTCTCGTCAGGTTTTTAGTCGGTTCGGAGAACGTGTCGTATTCATAGCTCCTTTTCCAGGAGTTGAGTGTGCCATGCAAATGTGTGTAGTCGGCACAAAGATGTAATGGACTGTCTCTGGAGTTGCACAGCAGTCTTCTTGCTCGCTATTGGTTGCAAGTTTTTGAATAGCACAGCGATGCTGTAATAAATCTTCAGTGCGTCTCAACATCCGTGACAGCCGCCTACTGTCTGTGCCGGTAATAATTTACAGCGTGTTGCCGCAGTGTTTACCCTGGGAGGCTAAGCAGGAGAAACCGGGTGCCAGAATGGGAACACAGGACTCGAGGGTGCAGACTGGACAAAGCCGAGGGTCCCCTCCGACGAGGGCCTTTGTTGGGCCTTCAAAGCCGGGCCAAACTAATGTTTGAGTTGGACATTCAAGTTCAAGCGGCCTGCCAAATAGTGAGTCATGGTTCTGAGTGACAAGCCAACCTCTGGTATTAGTTTGATACAGTGAGAAGAAAGCCAAGCATTCTTCTCTTCATGCCTGTTGCGCATAGTTTCTTCGAGAGCTTACGCCACTAAATGGAATGAGGATTGACTGGTTGTGTTCCCTGTCTGTGCGTTCACCTCAGCATTTACCTGTTGTTTTCCGTTGGACCAGCTCCCCATGAATCCCTGAACACAAAGGCAACCAGACCTGACCCAGAGGGTGCTAGCAGTCCCCAGAAGACCGCCCAGAGGATGGAGTCGCCGGCAAGGAAAGACGCCGAGCGGAGATTGACCACCCCGACCAAAGCCGACGTGATCCCTGCATCTCCGAGGTCGCCGGCTTCACCCGCCCCCAGGTCTAAAAGAGGTAAGGTTCATCCGGTTCTCTGAAACTCATAATGGACTGGGGTTTGATAATGCAGGCCTGTGCACTTCGCTGGAGTTAGCTCAGCTCTCTTGAGGCAAAGGTAGTGCTTTAGTGAGGGAATACATAAGTGAGTGCATTTGCTTTCAGACCCGCAGCCAAATCCAATAGAGAAATAATACTTGATTGTTGGAACAGAAAGCATTTTGAAGTAGGGATGTCCGTCCAATGTAGACATGTATCCTGCACCTGTCGCTAATGAACTTGAAATAGGAATCACGTTTTAGTGAGCGTTGCTGAGAATTCCGACCTTGAACCCTCCCCAGAAGCCATTAGCCCTCAGCCCATTGAAGTTGAAGAAGCATGTTTGAGTGTTTCGGGAATGTAAGCTTCTTTTCTTCTCTCTGCTGTCTTTTCTTTTCTCCAATAATCCATTTTCCGTGGTCTCGGACTGGCTTGAGGTGTTTTCTCCTCCTATTCGGAGAAATAGACTGGTTAAATTCTTCCGATTCATTCAAAAATGACCTGCTTGTCCTCGTTAATTGCGGGCTTTTGCAGTCTCCAGAGGAGTTTGAAGGGGTAGGGGGAGTACTTTGTAGCCCCCTTAATTAAGCAAAGTGAATAGTCAGGCTATTAGCAGGAAGAGATTGTTTTTGTGGTCTGATTACTTGCTACGGTCGGACAGCAGTGAATCGCTTCCAGTGGGGCTGTGTCGTATTGTATTGTTCCTATCCATGGTAATAATTACTGAGGGAAAAGTATTGTCATTATTCTATTCTACTGGCTTTAGACAACCGCCCCTTGTATCCTGTTGTGGTCTTTTTATACACATTTGACAATGTTTGTATTTTTGTTAGACTCCTCCTAAAATGCACAAAAATGAATCACGGGGTAGGATGAAATAAGCTCGGCTTTTTCCTGTAAATTTTTCATGTAACTTTGTGAAGCTAATCAAATAAAACCATTACCATTACAGTGGAACCTCGGGTTTCGTAAGCCGCGGTTTTCATAGGATTCGGTTTTTACAGTCTCGGTCATCATACGGCCAAACAGAGCATCCACGCATTGATGACTGAGTGTGAAGAACGGATAGTGATTGAGTTCGGACACGATAGACAGATTCCGGCCAAGAAATCCTCTAATCATCTTTATTATGTGTCTGTGGGTGGTTCATTTGTTCATAGAACACACACACACACACACACACACACACACACACACACACACACACACACACACACACAGAACGATGTACAACTCAGTATCTGTCTCCTTTCTTCCTCCCAAGCACTGTGCACTCAGCGCTGACGAGGCGTAGAAGCTGCGCTTCCCGAGTGTTCTGTCTTCTGTACTATGCCTGCAAAAGAACACAACACCAGCACTTTGATAAATTATTTGAGAAACACTATTAAATTCAACAAAGAGGTGCTCGCAATGTACAAAGGTAGTGTCTGTTACAATAGGATTGTAATGTAAAGGTTCCTAGTTCTATCTTTAAAGTTCCGTTTGAAACAGCGTGGCTCTTCCGTTCCGCTCATCTGTGTGTGTGCTAGGCGTCAGTCCAGGTAAAAAGAATTCATTTATGTGTTTCATTCCGTCATTTATATGTATTTCTCATTGTTTTCTGCATGTAAAACTATAATTATTCTCCATAAAATGTGTTTTTTTGTTCATATTTCTGGGTGTCTGGAAGGGATTCATTGGATTTACATGATTTCTGTCAGAACAAACGACTTTGCTTTTGGAATGCATTAATAACAAAAGCCGGGGTTCCTCTGTACCATAAAGGCCAAAGCCTGCACCTACACTAGCTGTGATATCTCCAAAGCTTTGGGCACGTGATGTTATGATGTCACTTGGAACAAGATGGCGCACGTGCAGCTTTCCACAGTCCTATAAATATCAAAGTGGGTCAGGGGTGTTTTTTTCTTTTCTTTTCCCTGGGAGTCTGCGTGGCATATTGCTTACAGTTCACACCTCCCACTGTTAGGTAGATGGTGCAGATGTTCTTTGATGTGAAGCATCTGGCCTGTGATGACTGAGATATCAGTGAGGATATCCCACTAAGGGAGAAATAGCCTCTGGTATTCTGCTAACTAATAAAGCAGTACGTTGCAGATGAATCCTGCTGCTATGTGTATAGTTTTATATTTCTATACAGGCATTTGATGGAGTCAGTACATTTGTTTCTATTTTGAACGTTTTTTCATCACTTGATTATTATTATAGTATTGATTATTATAATGTGCATGCCCTCCATTTACTGTAGGCAGCCATGAACCATGGCAATACTTACAATCAATTATATACTTTGATAACAAGTAGGCCTGTCAAGATAACACATTTTGGTGGACTGTAATTGTCCTACAAATTATTGCCGACAAATGATATTACTGTCAACATTATTTTGAGACCATTTTTTCATTCATGTAATCATAATATATGGCATAATAATGCGAGTACACGGTATCAAAAGCAGTAAACTTGAATTTCTCAAGAGTATTTTTTTAACATTGCAATTGGAATGTCAAGAGCTTTCAAATAAAACAACATACCGGTAACACATTAAAAAACAAAACAGACAAAAACACGGCCAATGAAAATAAAATAAATAAATCATATTTGCGTTTGCCCACTTGCAGGCTCCACTTGCTAGCAGCCCCGACTCGACCCACTGGCACAAAGAGACTGAATGACTGACGGGGGTTTACTCACTCCATTCTGCTATAGAACCAAGGCGCCCATGTGTTGAGACAGAGGCACAGAGTGAGCCCTCGTCATCCAGCCTGTTTGGTAGAGAGAGAGGGGAGGAAAACAAACACAAACGCACATGTCAATTTATCGAGGCCGGCAAAATTATCAAGTTCATTTTTATTTATCGTGCGATTCATTGGTTTATTGATTATCGTAACAAGCCTAATAACAAGTGATGACATGTATAACAAGTTGGCACTACAAGCTAAGAGACTACTGCCTGCACCTCCCAAAGATATTTCCCAAAACTCATAGGTAACAGCTTATTATTTTAACTCTAATAAAGATTTGGAGTGCATGAGAAAGTGGAAAGGAAAACGTAAATGTAATGAAAACATCTGACCAGATGGTGATTTAGTAACAAGAATATTACACAACACAGCAGCACAGAACCAATGTTGTAATAGCAATAAGGGGCAAACTGCTCTTACAGAATTAATACCGTTGATATGAGTTCATTGCAAACAACGGGACATCAAGTGTAACATGCATGACTTTCATACAGACACCTGACATTTTAAAGCACACGCAGAGGTAAAGCTGCTGGATGCTGATTACTCACGATTACTCACGGTACTTCAAATGTAGTTACTGCCATCTTTTGAAGTTACTAAAAACGATGTGAGGAGGTTGCCTACAGCCACAGCTGCTAATTGCTTTTGGAGATCACGCACCTGCTGATATCGAGACAGGGTGGTTAATTGAATAGAGGCATTAATTGGAGCATTTATGGTGCGCGGAAACATCTTTTAATATTTATCATTGATGCTGACAGACTCCTGTCCCTGTGATGAGACATGCATTCCTCTTGGAGTAAAGATAGAAAAGCCTTTCTTGGCAGCATTGGCAAGAATGCAGCCACACTTTCTATGCTGATGAGTCATGGTGCGTGTTATCTGTCTATTACGATAGTACGTAGCATCCTGGTACAACAGTACTTCATTAACACAGTTGTCCTGTGCTTGTCATGGCAGACATCATGAAGTCAGACGAGAGGCAGCAGCTGGCCAAGGAGCGCAGAGAGGAGAAAGCCAAATATCTGGGTAAGTGGAAACAGGGGTCCTAAAGAATAAGACACAGGATGAGCACGCCCCCTAGTGATGGGGGGAAAGAAAGTTCTGGGACAGGATTTGAGAAAACCACTTGAACGTCCGCATGCATGCTCACATTCTTTTATGCTTTTTTGCATGAGCTCAACTCCAAGTTTGTGCCAGGGGTCCCAATTTGTCCCCCAAAAGATCAGACTATTGTTGCTGATTTGGCTTTACTTCATATCACTTTGGGCGAGTGGTTTTGTTTAAACACGCAGCAACACCACGCTGCACTGCTTTGCATGATTGACACTTGCTTGTCTTCTCTCTCGCCTCCCCCTCCACCCCCCCTGCAGAAGAGCTCAGCAAGCTACAAGGTAAGCCACTCACCTTGTATTAATGGGTACGTGGTGATGGTGGGGGTGGTCCGAAGCCTTTGAGTGGTCATTCCTGTTCATTTGGATCCATGTAACACAGTTCAGTTGCTGGGCAATACATCAACAATGAAGAAGGAGCTCAAGAATCCAAAGACATGAAAATGGATCAGAATCATAGTCAATATTTTCATGAAGACTTGTACAAATATCCCTAAATTTAACATGTTGTCAAGGGAAAATCAGCTTCTAACTCCCAAGATAGACAAGACAAGTTCTTTGAGAATAATGAGAAGTACAGATAAATCAAATTTGCATGGAAGGAGACAAAGCAATACAACCTCAACAGACGGCTTCAAGAGAAGATGTCTAACTTCTACAAAATGCGATGTTACTATAAAGGATGTGCATATGTGAGGCAAGGGGGAATCTAAAATGAGAGGCTAAAGCTATCTGCTAAATGCCCAAAATGCCTAAAGTCTATTGGAATCAGGTGATAAGCATGTGGAGGACTTGTTTTGGAGACAAGTGGCATCTAACTTAGAGCAGATACTCATAGCAAGTCATTAATGAGACATTAATGACATTATTGTGAATCTTAGCAAAAATTCATATGATTGTTAGCTCATAATTATAACTTATTATGTGATATATTGTATTGATATTTGTCATATCAAATGGAATATTGGACACAAAACATTTTATATAACAATAACAATAGAACAATATTTCCCTGACAATGCAAGCACCAGATGGCTATTGGAGTAGTATTTCTTTAAGTTGTGGTGATATTGCCCAGCTCTTTAACTCTTTCATTCACATTTAAATGTAATCTTCCTTCATTCTGAACACCATAGATACATCTTCCATAGACCCATCACTCAGCCACCATTAAAGTGCAAACTATGTGTTTAAAAAAACCCAACATTTTAAAAGATTTTTTTTCAGTGAACTTGAGCCTCGAGACTGCGACATTAATTTCCGTGAGATGAAAATACAAAAATAACTACTTCAATTAAAGCGTAGGCTTTTATGGGAAAGCCCAAAATGGGTCGCCGTCGGATTTATAACTTCCGTTATGATCCGGAGTTAAAAATAACATGAAGGTCCTAAATGACATAAAACCTCCATAAACGTGAGTTTACAGGAGTAGAAGGCATGTAGTGACACCAAAACATCATAACAACCTCTAGATGTATGTCAGGGTGCACTCACAATAGACAATCTTTGGATGCATGGGATGATTGCTGATGCTCATGCAGCAGCACGTGTGGGTGACAAACCTGGACAGGTGGTATCATCAATGTGATTGTTCCTCCCATTATCATTATTAGTGATATTATTAGTGATCCCAACTTGCATAATAGAAAATTGATGGATGGAAAATTGATGCAACAACATCAGAATAGTTGCAGAAATACAAAGGAGCGCAGAGCAGTGTGAGTGCACCCTAAGGATTCTGTGCTTTGTCGTCGAATCCAGTTGTGTTGTTGTGGAGAAAACACGGCGCGGATCAATCTAATTGGGGGATGAGCGGGCGCACCAGATCTGGGCGCGCCAGATGGGACCCATCTAATACCCTCAGTCAAGACTTGGATAAAAGAAGCTTGCGTTTACGATATCAGCTTAAAGGCAGATCTAAGAAGACTTATCTTACCCAGTCAACATGTTTCACATCGAGACTCACTAAACGAGCGTAGAAAGTACTTAACTAGAGGATGTCTGGCTTTCTGTGCAGGCTATGGCATCAATACGTCATGTTGGACACTTTTGTAATGTTATTTCATGACTTCGCTTCGGTAAAATCCGATCATGTTTGTCAAGAAAGACACTGAAAAGCATCATTTTTAAAAGAAACATTGGACACCTGTTGGCTATTCAAGACCAGTTGCTTTGCTTGCATCAAGTGCTTTCTCTCTTGGGACTTTGTTGTTGCAAAGAAACACTGAGAGTTGCCTTTGAATGGCTCAGGGCGCAGGAGGTGATTTCCACATCAAAGCCAGAGTAGTTTTATTGAAACTGACGTCAAAGCTCAGTGCGATTAACTCGGAAATAATTTGATCTGTTTTGCCAACACAAAGAGTTTTAGATGTGCGGTGAACATGAGAGAGGTTTAACTTTGAATGGTCTTACACCGGATCTGTCAGGAAAACCCGCCAGTACTTCAAAACAGATTTCACGTCTGCATGAAGTGGAAAACGGAAGTTACCGTACTTCAATGAGGATATAGCGGCGCACACGCATCTCACCTCGCTTTCCCTCTCTGTGGTCTTAGCGGCTAAGAAGAGCGTGTGGCTGGAGAAGGAGGAGAAGGCACGGCAGCTGAGGGAGCAGCAGCTGGAGGAGCGGCGCAGGAAGCTGGAGGAACAGCGCATCATGGCTGAAAAGCGCCGGGCCGCCCTGGAGGAGAGGCAGAAGCACAAGCTTGAGAAGAACAAAGTATGCATCGAGACTAAACAACATTCAATACACCTCATTTCCACTAATCGTTTCCTCTGTGCTAATACCGCTATAATTGCATCATCTGCTTGATCAACCTCACTTTATTCAATACACAACATTTTTCCCCATCAGGAAAAAAAACAAGAGAGTGCCACTAGGTGGCAGTAACGACCTCTGACGCGTCACCACCAAGCTTCATGGGCAAAATGTACGAAATGGTGGTGTTAATTGTCACCCATGTATAACATTCTAATTTAGTTCACAAGAGCATACTATTATTGTCAATATTTATTATTGCCATCATTGTTACATATACTATATTACTTATACTATTATTACACAATACATATACTGGTATATTAATATAGGCCTCTTCTCAAGTTAACCCTTTACTTCAAATAAATGCCTGCTACTGGCTGAGGAAACATGGTAACACAGCTTTAACAAAAAAAAGTTACATAAATCAACTAGTAGTAGTTAACCTGGTAACTACTGTATGCTTTCCAGGAACGCTACGAGGCGGCCATCCACCGCTCAACCAAGAAGACGTGGGCCGAAATCCGCCAGCAAAGATGGTCCTGGGCCGGGAACCAGAATCAGAAGGAGAGTGAGTATCCGAGAGACATACAGAGAAATACGGCCGATGCTGCGCTGGAATAGAAAACGATTGTGTGCAATGATTGTGTGGAAGCCGTGGAAGTAAAAGATGCCTTTTCGCCAATATTGAAGTGTTCCAATGTGTTCAGCTGCTTTATTGCAACAGTTGCAGTAAGATGGTGCCCACCCCGCCTACAAGTAAATGATGGTCCTACAGCTCCTGGTACTAAACAATGTCAGCACGATGGACATTCTGAATCCCACAAGTCCCGAGGGTCCATGTCTCTTGTAATCATCTCAGCCATACGCAAGGGGACTAACGACCATCAGTCTTGCCCTTTTGTGCTCACTCAATGATGTGAGCGTAAATAAACTTGAAGCGGCCGCTTTGGATTTGTTGATAGATGCTGATAGACGTGATTGGAGAATCATTAAGGTGGATGCAGAGGACCGCTTAGTCACGTCATACCTCCAAGCCAAGGAGGTTGTTGTTCATCAGCAGGAGTTTGTTTGTGTGCACTATTCAAAAGTCCATTAACAATTCTGCGAATTTGAGAAGATCAGGTTGCAGTTTGCTGTCTTGTATCTGAATACTACATGACCGTCCGTCTGCTACAGTATAGTTTCCCCCGTGCCGTCCGCTTCCTGTCAACTGTATGTGTGTGTGTGTGTATGAACATGTGTGTGTGCCGCTCTCTTGGCTTCTCAGGCAGGTGCTCTGTTTCCACCGTCAACCTGCCCAAACACGTGGACTCGGTCATAAACAAGCGACTCTCCAAGTCCTCCGCCACACTGTGGAACTCCCCCAGCAGAAGTAAGGCTACAAGTGGAATGACCAACCCTACCAACCTCTCCTACCCCACGTTGAATCCAAAATGTGTCCATCACTCCTCCACCACCAGTGCCCGCCAACACTTAAACCATCAGTGTCGCCCTTTTCTTGTCCTTGCACTGTGCTTCCGAAACCCTTTCTTTTTCGGGGTTTGGTGCACGACCTCTGCATGTTTGCACTTTGAGTTGGGTATTGTGCGTATTTGTTGTTGTGTTGTCTTGTGGTTGGCTCATTTTCTGTGGTGATTTCATTCCTGGTGTCCCCCGTTTTGGTTCATTGCTCTGTTTTTGAGTTGCGGGCCGCAAACGACTTATCCTTTGACTCAGCCTTTCTTCATGCTTCAGTTGAGAGCATCCTTTTTGTTATCAAGGTCTGCCTGGAAGAACCTTCAGAAGTAAAGTTAGCGAGTGAGTCAGCATTTTGGGGAAGGTAGATAATGTATTCGTAGGATGAGGAAGAGCTGCTGGTAAAAATAGTCGCAGCTGCACACACACGTTTCACGCCATCACACCAGAGCGCTAGTTTAGTTTGCTTTACCAAAAGAAATGCTGATCCTTGCAATACAGCAGAAGCTATGGTTGAAAATGTGCTGACTCACCTATTAGACAAGCATTTTGAAGAGCTTCCATCTTCACCATTATGGTGTTTTTGGTTGCTTAGGTTCAGCATCCATTTAGGGCGACCGTTAATTATTCTCTCTCAACTCGCAGCCCGCAACCTCACGCTGAGCCCATGGGAGAGCAGCATAGTGGACCGCTTGATGACGCCCACCTTGTCGTTCCTCGCCCGAAGCCGCAGTGCCGCCAGTGTGCTCCCCAACGGAAAAGACGGCCGTAAGTCGTCGCAACTGCAGCAGCCACCCGAAAGTGAATCTAATCGACTGCGAGTTTGTAACAAAACGTCTTCTTCAGAGTCTCTGCTGTGCCCCCGCTCGTCCTCCGCCAACCCGCTGACGCTGTGCGCCCACCAGCCCCACCGCCGCTGCTCCGAACGCTGGAGGGTGACGTCCAGCACGCCTGACATCACTCAGCGCCAACACAGACGCAGCTCCACACCCGTACGTTGCACAAAGTCAAAACAGCCGCCCTAACACATTAAAAACCTTTACTGCTTTGCCTTACATTGTGTTGGACTGTCTTGCACCAGATGGACAGAACCAAAAAAGAGAAGAAGGACAAGGAACGGGAGAACGAGAAAGAGAAAAACGCCCTGGCAAAGGAGAAGTTCCTGAAGAAGAGGCAGTCTCTTCCCAGCATGAGACACAGACCAGACCTGAGGTAAGACACCCAATCCTCTTTTTAATGCATTATTTATATTCATTCATGCTCCAAACTTTTATAATACAGGTGGTCCTCGCTTTACGGCTTTCTGTGTTACCTGCGTAGACAAAAGATTCGCTTGAGAAGTAGTTACAGTGCGGTGCGCCGTTGAAGTACGCGCTTTATGCTCAATATTGGCACTTCTCAATGGCTTTGACTCTCACGACCATCATAAAGATGGTGTTGTGACGTCTACTTGGACGTTGTAAAGATGACGAGGAGGTGGTCGATCAGCAATCTCTTTATTGCAAAAACAAAATAGGCTACTGTTGGCCGAACCACGCCAAAACAACATCAGCAAACTCACCTGTCCTCTTTGCACGCGGCTACACACACATAACTGCCAGGTCCCTGATCCTATGAAAGCGACAGTAATAACTAAGCAATGTAGTGGTCTTATTATTGAAATGGAAAGGTGGCTTGTGCGTTGGCTTTTATTTTTGATTATGTCAGTTTATTTAGTGTTTTATGACTGTGTTTTTATCATTACTGTGTGAATGACTTAGGAGTT